>NC_056664.1:51865587-52487730 GCF_018350195.1 Panthera tigris | reverse complement strand
AACGTAGAGCTTTTACAATGTGTTAAAATTTACACAACCATCAAGTTAATATAGACTAGTATACATAGGGTATTACATATGAACCTTATGGTAACCAAAACCCAAAAGCCTATAATAGATCCACAAACACTGGAGACAGGAATCCAAGCACAACACTAAAGAGTGTGGCACAACTCTAAACAACACTAAAGGGGAGTGTGGTCTAAATGGGTGATGGGCATTAAGGAGGGCACTTGTTGGGATGAATACTGGGTATTATATGTAAGTGATGAATCACTGAGGGGTCTACTCCTGAAACCAGTGTTACACTGTATGTTAACTAACTGGAATTCAAATAAATTGATTAAAAAACAAAAACAAAAAGACTGTCGCAAGAGCCAAAGAAGGGCATTAAATAATGATGAAAGGATCCAAAAAAAAAAAAAAAAAAGATAAAACAATTTTAAGTATCTGTTCACCCAACATAAAAGCACCTATTACATAGGGCAAACATTGACATCAAGGGAGATGTTGACAATAATACAATATGACGGGGATTTAATACTACCACTCACATCAACGGATGTATCAAACAGAGGTTAGGGTATAGCAGCTCTGAATGACACATCAGAAGGACTTAAAAGATACAGAACATTCCATACCACAACAAAACACACACTCTTCAAGTACACATGGAACATTCTCCAAAACACATTACATGGTAAGTCACAAAATGAGTCTCAACGGGATGATTAAACTTATCGTATTAAACATCTTTTCTGACAACAATGGCATGAAACTAGCAGTCAGTTTAAAAAGAAAACTAGAAAAAAAAAACCCCACGAACAAGTGGAGGCTAAACCGTAGGCTACTAAATAACCAATAGGTCAATGAAGAAACCAAGAAGGAAAAGTAAAAACTAAAAATACCTGGAGGCAAAGATGGAAAAAATAGTTCAGAAATCTTTATACAGCAAAAACAGTTCTAAGAGTTAGTGTAGAGGGATACTTACTTACCTCAAGAAATAAAAGTATCAAACAACCTAATCTTACACACAAGGGAGCTAGAGGAACAAAAACAGCCAAAAGTTAGAAAGAAGGAAATAGAGATTATAGCAGCAACAAATGAGAAAGAGACAAAAACGATTAGAAAAGATTATGAGACTAAGATATGATTCTTTGAAAAGCTTAGGTTGAGAAGATTGATGACACAATAAAACTTTAGCCAGAATTAAAGAAAAAGATTATTCAAAATTAGAAAAGAAATCACAACTGACACCAAATAAATACAAAAGATTTTAAGATTTTTATATACACACACACACACACACACACACACACACACATATGTATATATACACACACACACGCCAAGAATTTGGACAGTGTACAAGACTAGAAACATACAATCTTCCAAGACTGAATCAGAATAAAATGTGAGCAGACCAATTAGTAGTCACAAAATTGAATCACTAATATCAAAACTCCCTATAGAAATAAAGGTCCAGGACCAGACAGCTTCACGGATAAAATTTTCCACACAGTTAAAGAAGAGTTAGTATCTATCCTTCTCAAACTATTCCAAAAAATTAGAGGCAGCAAAGTTCCCAAATTCATTTTACAAGACCAGCATTAACCTGATACCAAAACCAGATAAAGACAGTACCAAAAAACAAACAACCAAAAAAAAAACAAAACAAAAAATACAGGCCAATATCACTGATTAACAGATAAAAATCTTCAACCTCATGAAACAATACATTAAAAATACAATTCATCACAGTCCAGTGGGATTTGTGCTGGGGATGCAAGATAGATCAGTATCTGCACATCAATCAACATGATACACCACACTAACAAAATCATAGTTAAAAACCTTATGATGATCTCAACAGATGCAGAAAAAGCGTTTGACAAAATTTGATAACTATTCATGATAAAAACTCTGAAGGTGGGTGTAAGAGAACATACCTCAACATAATAAAGGCCACATAGGACAAACTTACAGCTAATATACTCAATGGTCAAAGGTTGAAATCTTTCCAAGATCAGAAAAAAACACAAGGATGCCTCTCTTACCACTTTTATTCAGCACAGTACTAGAAATCCTAGTTGTAGCAATTGGACACAGAAACAAAATGCATACAAATTGGTAAAGTAATAAAACTATCACTATTTGCAGATGACAACATATGGAGAGAAAACTCTAAAGACTGTAGCAAAAGCTGTTAAAAACCAATAAATGAATTCAGTCAAATTATAGGATACAGCAACCAAAAAAATAGAAATCTGTTGCATTTCTAAACACTACTAACAAACTACTAGACAGAGAACTTTTAAAAAACTTATTTATAATTCCATCAAAAAGAATAAAATACCAAGGAATAAATTTAACCAAAAGGTGAAAGATCTATAATCTGGAAACTATAAAATCATGATGAAGGAAACTTAAGAGGACAACAATAAATGGAAAGATAGATCACGCTCATGTGTTGCAACAGAAGTGTTAAAATGTCTGTATTATTCACAATTTATAGAGTCAATACAATCCCTCTCAAAATACCAATAGTATTTTTACGTGACTAAAGCAAATAATCCTAAAATTTATATGGAACCACCAAAGATGTTGAATAGTCAAAGCAACGTTAAGAACAAACCTGGAGATATCACAGTCAATTTCAGGCTACACTACAAAGTTATGGTAATCAAAATAGTATGGTGCTGGCAGAAAAATGGACACCTAGATCAGTGGAACAGAATAGACAGCCCAGAAATTAACCCATGCTTATATGATTAATATGTAATTGTTGAATCACTATGTTGTACATCTGAAATTATAGGTCAACTATAATTATAAATACTAATACAGTATTGGTAATGATAATCACCATGCTGTACATCTCGAGAACTCATTTGTCTTATAAATGGAGGTTTTTACTCTTTGACCAACCTCTCTTCATTTCCTCTAGACTTTAGTCTCTGGAAGCCACCATTATACTGTTTCTAGGAGTTTAGCTCTTTTTGATTCCACATATAATACTATGCAGAGTTTGTCACGGACTTATTTCACTTAGCATCATGCTCTCAAGTTCCATCTATGCTGTTGCAAATGGCAGGATTTCCTTCCTTCTCATGGCTGAATATTGCATTGCACATGTGTATATATGTATGTATATCTTCTTTATCCAATCATCCATAGATGAACACTTTACACCGTTTCCATGTATTGGCTAATGTACTGCAATTAACATACAAGTGCAGATACATCTTCAAGATTCTGATTTTATTTCCTTTGGATATATACCCCGAAGTGTGATTTCTGCATTATATGGTAGATAGTATTCCATTTCTTGAGGAAACTCCATACTGTTTTCAATAGTGGCTATACCAATGCATAGTCCCAGTACACAAGTGTTCCCTTTTCTCTACTTTCTTGACATGACTTAGCTCTTGCTATTTTTGCTAACAGCGATTAACAGGTATGAGGTGATATCCCATTGTAGTTTTGATTTGCATTTCCCTGATGATTAGGAATATTGAACATCTTTTCATGTCTCTTTGGTCATTTTTATAAAGATTAAAAAAATGTCTATTCACTTTTCCTGTTTTTTAAAACTGGAATTTGGTGTTATTGAGTTGTTGGAGTTCCTTATACATTTTGGATACTAACCCCTTATCAAACAAGATTTGCAAATAGTTTCTCTCATTTTGTTTATTACCTTTCAATTTTGTTTATTGTTTAATTTTGCTTTGTATTAGTTTTTTTTTAATTTGATAGTCTACTTGTTTATTCTTGCTTTTGTTAGGATATCAAGATTCTTAGTAAAAGTCTCTGTTACACAAAGATTTTAACTCAAGTTCAGTCAGTTGTAGGAATTGTACATGTCTAAATGTCCTCCTTTCTTATTCATTCAAAAACCACACATTTACCTAACTAGCAGGAGCTGCACAAGGACAAAACTGAAAATTATCCCACAAATATGTGACCACAAATGTAGTGATGGTTACACATGAGAGGTATACAGTACTATCAAAGGGTCTGCTGAGCTAGTCAGAGAGGCCAGTGATAGCTTCCCCAAGGAAGCAGCTATTCAAATCCCCATGTTGCATGGCAGTTACCTTGGTGGAGAGGGGAGGAAGATGAACGGTAGAGCTAAATGGTAGAAGTGGTAAGAACAAAGAGCTTCTCAATTGTAAGGGATGAAAACAAAAGCTTTGTGGCTGGAACACAAAGTGTGAATGAGCCGGAAGCCTCATAGAACATTAGCCTAGGGGAGGTAGGCAGGGGTCTTCACATCGGTATTGCCAGTAAAAAATAATAGCTAACATTTATTGAGCTCCTGTTACCTGCCAACACTGTATTATGTAATTTATATGTATAAAGTTATTCAATCTTAACTTTATGAAAGATATCCTTAATGATTCCTTAATATAATCAATGGAGGCATGGAGAGTCTAAGTAATTTTCCTAACTCACTGAGTTCATTGGAATAGAATGATGAGCTTCCACACCAGAAAGTCTTGCTCTGGGGAGTGTGCTTTCCACCACTAAGTTCTGTTAATTATTGCTTTAGGGCTATGTTAAGAAATTTACTCTATAGCCTAAAAGCTAGGAGAATCCATTTAGACATTTTAAGTAATAGATGGAGAAGCAGGGAATAACATTGACAGATTGGAG
Organism: Panthera tigris; assembly: GCF_018350195.1. NCBI lineage: Eukaryota > Metazoa > Chordata > Mammalia > Carnivora > Felidae > Panthera > Panthera tigris. Next base: position 52,483,074 of record NC_056664.1, on the reverse strand, counting down.
GGACAAGCACGTATATGAGTAAAAAAGGGGCTAAGACATTAGTCTCAACAAGAGATCATGGAAATAGGACTTAGGTTTCTATTTTAACTAAAACTTTAACATTTCCTATGTGTATTACTTATCAGTGGATCAGAAGAACAAGTTTTCTCCTGTAGTCACAGATTTTATAAATGCTTGGTGAAGTAAGCATACAAATACGTTGTTGTTTTTTCAGGTGAACAACTTCACTGTATCCTACTATAGGGCAGCAGGGAATCAGATCATTGTTTATCCCTTTCTCTTTTCTGGATTGCCTTTTAGTGCTAGGAATAGTAAAACACAGCAGTAATTGCTCAACACATACAAGATCATAGTGTTCAGAGGCTTGGGACACTGTCTGTTTCTCCTATTCCCTTGATAACTTTTCTTCTCAACACTGGGAAAGAATATTTTATATATAATAATCTCTCCAGCTAGGGCCAAGAGCAGTCCCCTTGAGTTCTGCCAATGGCCACATTTCAGGCTTCAAGAGGTCACTACACCATCTTCATTCTCTTTGTGCTTCGTAATTTCCAGGACAGTTTCACATGCTATTCAAGGCCTAGCTGCCGAGATCATTGTTTTGTGCTTCCTTATTCCTTCACTCTGATCCTTTCCTATTAAGATCCCACCTTTCATTCCTTCCTGGTCTTCCATATCCTTCTACTGGGTTTCAGGAATCAGAGTCAGTCCTCAACAAACTCATCTTGTATCTTTTGTTTCCACCTGTTACTTCCTCCTTGCTCTCCAATGATTCTAAATCATGGGCTGGATATTAGAATCATGATAGAAACTCATATTTATTCTCTGGACTATGTCACATCAATTAAATCCAGAGGGAAGGAACATGGATATTGACTAAGTCTAAATGTCTCCCGAGTGAGAATACAGGGTTGAGAGCCACTGTATCAGTGTTTCTCAAAGTGTGACCTTCAGACCAGCAGTGGCAGCATAACCTAGGAACCTGTAAGAAATGCAAATTCTCACCTCATCCCAGATCAGTTAAATAGAAACCCAGGGATGGAACCCAGAAAGCCGTTTTTCACAAGCCCTCCATGAGAACTGAATTTAAGAATCATAGTATTGGATCAATGTAACTATTGCCTATGAATGGCATCCTCTTGATTTTAGGGATTTTTCTGCCACAACTCACATAATTCTGGAACTAGAGGTTGGGTTTTACATTCTTCTTCATTCCCTTTCTGCTTCCAAAATGTTTCTCCTTGTTGCTGTTTCAAAATACCCCAAATCTTTTCAGAGAGGATGATCAAATTTAGTTACCCATTATCTGATTCGTCAAGGTACTATACTGAGTCTTTGTCATTTACTATTCTCTTAATTCCCTGTAACTCAGGAAGACTCACGGGCTTGGCTCATTCTCCCCCCGCCCCCGACCCCATCCCGCAGTGCTATTCTTTGGTGATGGTAACATACCTAACACCTGACATTTTAGTCCTTGTTAGCTTCATTTTAAGACCTTTTCGTTAATGTCCCCTTCAACTCAGGCTGACACCCTCACGGTTCTATTAACTAACTTGTGAAATTGATTCAGGTATCATTTTTCTATCTCTCTTGTACCAACAATGCACCCAACAACTATTCATCCCCACTGAGATTGTTGATGTGTATGGATACTTCCTTGAGGACTAATTCTACTTTTGTGTTTATAACTATTTCTTAGCTTATGTTTACAATGCCCTAATAATAACTTCTGCTATTCTTAGGAGGCACATTACCTTCAATAAGTCCCATAAGATGTTTCCAGAACTCCCACAGAGAAATCAGAAGTAGGAATAGATATGACCCCACCTTTACAACAACTACAAAGTCCTTCCTTCTGCCTTAAATCCCTTCCCAGCAAGCCTTTCTGATTGACCTTGCTGAGTTTCAGCTGATACCACCCTGCTGACTCCTTGTGCCTGTAGGATTTTATGCAAACACTTCTGGGGAGAAAAAGAGGCTGTGGGTAAATTATGCAGAAGGAGCTAGAGGCACAAAAACGTACAACTGAAATAGCCAGACTAGTAGAGGGAATTTCATCAAGGTTTGAATTTTTCTGAGAAGTCTGTGGTTTGGCAACTCTTCTCCCAATTTTTTTTTTCCAGAAATCACAGGCACCATCTGGTGGTAAACTTGTTTTCTCATCTGGGGAGAGAGGTATGTAAGGAAGATCCTAGAAAACTCTAAAGTCAATGGAACTAGCTCAGATCTCAGTCCTACAGCCATATTGTCTGGTTGGCTACTAGATACCTCCACTTGGATATCCCCCTAATTACCAGGATAATTCGGGATCCAAAAGGAAACAAATAGTATCCTCAAATTAATGTAAAGTCCAAGTTATCTAAAACTGGAGGACTCTAAAAGTATTTGATTGAGGGAGTCTTTACACAGGTGTAGGTAGTTGTAGAACACCAGAACACCAGGAGGGGTAATCCTGTAACTCAGGAACTCAAGACTAGTAACAGCTGAGTTACTCATTAATACTGCTAATGCTGAAGGGAAAAGGAAATGTTTCTGGAACACAGAAAGAGAGATTCATATGGAATATGCCACACTGATAGAAACTGTGACATTCTGTCAAGGGAGGCAGCCAGCCCAAGGTAGGCCTTTATGGAGGGATTTAGGGGAATATGTCCTCCCATCTTCTCACTATTGTCTGAACCCAACTGGAGGCTGGAGGACAAGAGAACCTATATTTCATACAGGTCAGCCTCCTAGAGTATATACAAGGTGAACAAAGGGAAGAACAGATCTGAAGGTAACTGCCATACTGCCTTTTCCCATTCCGAGTTCATCTTCCCTCTATGTGAACTGATTTTTCTAGAGAGTGCCATAGTTTACCCAATGGCACAACAAACCAGAAGGCTACTCTTAATCTCTGTTCCTACCATGATCTCTACAACATTCTTCTCGCAAACATTTCATCCCGAGTTGCTATCCATTCTATTTATGAAATATTTATGCACATGCTGCTCTCTCCTGTCACTGCTACTTCCCTTTAACATCACTTTACTGACACCTGAGCCTATCATTTGTTTTTCCTTCAGCTTATCATTTCTTAGTTGTATATAGCACTTTTACAAACTACTGTCTTTATTTGTATGTTTTTCAAATTTCCAAGAAGACTTTGTTCAGAACTCTATCTCCAGTGCCTAGTACAATGCTGGTATATAGTACATGTTCAGTAAATATGTGTTGAACATATGGGTTAATGCAAGTTTTCAATATTTATTTTTTAAGTTTTTAATGGTTGTTTATTTTAGAAAGAGAGACAGCACATGTGAGGGGGAGGGGCAGAGAGAGAGAGGGAGACACAGAATCCAAAACAGGCTCCAGGTTCTGACTTGGGGCTTGAACTCATGAACCAGGAGATCATGACCTGAGCCAAAGTCTGACATTCAACCGACTGAGCCACTCAGGCGCCCAGGGTTTTCAATATTTCCTAGCTCAACACTGCAGTGCATTTTTAGCACACTGACATCAGTGTTCGCCATCTTCAGTCCATCATTTCCATTTCTGCCTGCCTGCCTCTTCTCATTCATATATTGGATGTCACTCCCTTGTTTCAAACTATTTTGTGGCACTTTATAGCTTTCCAATTCATTCATTAAACAGTTTTTATTAAATGTGTAAAGAAAGGGATATCAGAGATGAACCAACAGATTCAATCAGCATGTTTACAATTTACTAAGAAAAACAATGATGAAAAATAAATTGCAGTAAGATATAGTAGCCTAAGATGGGGAAGCACCGAGCAGGAGTACCTAACTACAGAGTAGGGAAAGGCTGTGAGGAAAGGCTTTCTAAAGAACAGAAGAATGAAAGATGGGGGTGGCTTGTGGGCCATGCTCTGAAGGGGCCCGAAAGCCACATTTATGGTATCTTGACTTCTTAGCCACATGTTTAAGGACCTTTTGTGTCTCAGTCATGGTGTTTGTCAGTTTTATGTTGCATATTTTCTCAATTTGGACTCCCTGTCAAGAGACAGCTGATTCTTTAAAGTTCTCCAAATGCTGCATGTGGATTCCTGCTTCTGCAACTCTACCCCCAATGGCCTGTTCATTCATTCTTGCTGGTCTAGGAGACAAGATTCTGTTTTATAAGAGCATCATCTATTTCACACTGTCCTCACCTTCTCTGCTGTACATGAACATATTTCTAAAAGCAACTTGACTTCTTTCCTCAGTCTTCCAGAAACAGTTTCTGTTTCCAGGACATTAGCAAGCCCATGTTAAATGGCAGGGATTGGAGAAAGAAGTGTGTCTACATTCTCTTCACATAACGTAGAGAGCTCAAAGACTCTTCAATATGTAGAACTCCTTGAGGGAGATCTGTGACTCACCAAATCATTCTTCCCTGTTTTAAAAGATAAAGGATAGCTTTTTCAGTTACTTTGAGTAATGACAGCCAAATGGTAACTTCAAATTTAATTTAATATAGACTATTTAATCTGAAGCATAGTAAACAATAGAAACATAGCAATAGATATGAGACGAAACAGAAAATATTCAACCTTTAAGTGTGAATATATCACTATTTATTAATATTCTCAGATTATTGAATATTTGTGTCTCTGTGCCACTGTGGATAATGAAACCTCCTATTCATTCATAGCAGTGGGTATTAATGTGATTGCAGAGAGTTGAAAAGCATATATATACCAAAAACTAAACTAACAAACAACTTGTTCACAATTTTCTAATCACAATTGCACTCTGGTGTCAAATCTGGCCAAAAGTAACAATATAGAATATACAATTACAGCATTACTTTGTTACCAAAGAAGTTCATAGTAATTAACATAGAAAAAATTAAATTCACAAATGAAGTATGTCATTATTAAAATGCATATTAATTTTTTTCAGGCAATGTGTTGTTCTACATTTTTGTATGAAATAAAGATACCAAGTTACAAAAGCAAAATTCTACAGTATTTAAGTTACAAAAAACAAAGATACCATGATGTATGATGTGAAAATTAGTAAGAATACACAAATAACAAATTATACTGGATATATCTATTAGCATTTTCCTTTTGGCAAGCCAATGGGAATTTGTAACATTGATCAGAAAAAAAACCCTGCTAACCGTAATATGTCATATTTTGATGCAACTAATTACTATTACATGGATTCAAATTTACCATGAAACACATCATGCAGACTGTAACTTGGGATAACACATTTTGCCTTCAAGGGAGACTTAAATTTTCTACCAATGTCATAAAAGCTACCACCAGACATTTTTACTCGAATATCTTCTTAAGACAAAAGTAAATCTAACACCATGCCATATTACCATTTCTTATATTATTATACTAACGATCTAATATCATCAGATCCATCTTCACATTTTCCTTATTGATGGCAGATAGGATATTCTGTTGACTGGTACAAAGACTTCCTGTAAAGAAAGTGATTGTTAATGATCCGTGACTCTTAATGAATCATAAGTCCTCCAGTATTTGGACTGGTGAATGATCTCTTGTTTGACTTGATATTCTGGAAGTTCTATATAAAAGTAAAAGTAAAAGTTAACACATGCCATTCTCATGATTTTTACAAATGAGCTTCTGTGTGCTTAGTGTTGGATGGATTCTATGCCCAGAGAGAAAAACATAATCAAGTTTCTGAATGTAAAGTCCCAATAGTCAAATATCTTATGGTCTTTCTAAGAAGCATCATGCATTTAACTGTGATTGCCAAGAAATCATTTTTTTAAAGAATCTTTTAAATTACATTTAAGTTTCCAATTATTTATCTTTATTTAATTTTTAAGTTTTAAATATTAACATTTAAGTTATTGGTTTCTCTGCAAATTTCTCTGAAGACTGAGGGTTGTTTTAATTTTGCATAACATGAAACAAATGTAAAAATGCTAACCTGTGTTGCAGAAGGTATTCACATGGATTAAACCTGACTGACCACTAAGAGAGGGAAAAATGTCTGAAGTGGCTATCAGCCTTCTTTCATTAAGGAAGCACCAGTCATCTCCAGATGTAGGGTAACATGAGCTTTGTTGTTACTGATGCTTTTGTTTGCTTTGTTCTTTTCATGACAGCGTATAATTTTGTCATTTACTTAACCTAGATCATTTACTTTCTGGATCATTCAGATTAAGGGTTAAGGATCAATTTTAAATTGTATAGAAAATAATCTGTAATTAAATATGGTATACTTAAGAGTATGAAGGATTTGCCTTAAAATACACATTACAGTAAATTCAAGATTTTTGTCTAAAACATCCACAGTCTCATGCAATGAAGGGAGAGGCCTTTCTATGCAAATGAGAAAGGAAATGAACTTAAAGCTGACACACAGGGAATTTCAATAGGCAACACCTTATTTATTTATGGCACAACGGTAATCTGTAAAAACTGATTGGCCTGTGTGGTAGATATTGACTTTACACATTATGTTTGCCTAAGAAATAAAGATTCAGAACAATTAAGGTAAGATTTTTGCTAGGCTAGAAAACCATCTGTGCCTCTCTGAACAATATGTCTGTGATGGAATGTCTAGGTAGGCCCAGTAACTGAACAGTGCTCTCAAATATTTTAAACCAAATAAAGTTAAGTTTAATAAATCCCAATGTCATTTTCCCCCTTAGAAAATGATTCTAATTATTTGGCCTTTAAACTGTATCTTGGAACCCAAGAAACATCTTCTCATACAAATACAGCTTTTAAAGCCTTGGAGAAAAGCAATGCGTTTGGGTACTGGTGTTGGTAAGCTCCAAGTTAATGGTTCAGTGGAGTGGGATCCAACAAGTAGATATTACATTTCAAAATAAATACATTTGAATATCTTTAGGCAGAACATAGACTCCTATGCCTGAGCTCTTGGTACTGCCCTACACCTCCTCACTTAAGTCTTTGATTTTATCTGCTTGGTTGTCAAGGCCTCAACAGCGCCAGTTTTCTGAAGGAGCAACACGTATGCGCGCACTGGATAGTTTACGGAGTCCTCCTCAGTGAATGTCATCAGAGAAATGTCTATTGCCGGTGCTCTTTGCTAGGCCTCATCGTACTGATAAGTATTTTACGTGTGTGTGTGTGTGTGTGTGTGTGTACATGATATATATTCATATATGCAAACAGACATATATTTCTTCATTACATGATACTCTATACGCAAATATACACACATGTATAATGAATAAGCAAATGAACATCATTGATTTATAAATACGAGTTTTCTTAAATGAAAGGTAAGCAGATGGACACCATTTATACCTATTTGTCAATGTTAAATAAGTGGAAAAATTTAGACCTTGGACATTTAGAAATCTAGAGATTGATATATCGCTAATGTTAAGTCTCGCATGGCCGCTGGAACATTACCGCATTCCAGCAACGAGGGCAGCCAAGGAAAAAGATTTGGAAAGAGTGAATGAATGTCAGGAAATAGTAATAAGTCTTTCTAAGGGTCCTTGGGAGGCCTCATTAAATCTCTCTTTTAATAATTGCATATTAAAACATGAACAAAGTTTTTTTGCACATAAGAAATTAGAGGGAAGAGGAAATCTTCAGATAAATATAAACTGTGTGAAGCACACAACAGCTCCGTGCTGTTAGCTGATCAATTCTGCAAATGATTTGAATAAGGAATGCAGCAAAGTTCAACTCGGATTTTGTAGGAAAACCAGGGGAAAGATTGATAACAGTTTAATTGGGGGGAACAATGCACATGTGCTTGTAAAATGCAACATAAAAAAATTCTCCCTGATCACATTTCTCTTGCATGTGAAGACGTAGAGTAACATTTCCATGGACCTATCCCACATTAAAAAATGATTTAGTATGTCTTAACAGAGAAGCTTTCATTCTCAGGCCCTTTGTAAAGTCTGCCATTGTGAAATGTGCTTTAACTAGGCTGATTCTGTTCCAGCCCTTCCCTTCTGAGTTGTATCCAGTTACCTCAGCTTGAGCATAACCAGGAGAAGGATTCCACAGGTGACTGTCATGCACATGACAGCATAGATTACTTCTCCTAGAAACACAAGATTTAAAAAAAAATTAACGGATTTTTAGTGAGAATAAATAGTAAAAATAGAGTATAGATTTTTTTAACTGACCATTGAAGGGGGAATGAAATCCACTTAGAGTTATTTCCTTCACATGTTTTCTTTTATGCAATGCAATGCCTTTGACATTAGACAGGGTCGGGTAATCTGAAAGAGAATAATGAAAATGAGATTACAGTATTTAAATGTTTCACATTACTTTTTCTCCATGGGTTGCAATTTGTTTTATATTGTATTACAGATCAGCAACTTATTTATCACACTATCTTAATAAAATCTGATAAAGATAAAAGTGGGAGCACTTTCCTTACATTTTTAACACCTCTTTTTTCTACCTTTTAATCGGATCATTTCTTTACAGAAACTGTTTTGTCTTTTTTTTTTTTTTCCAAATGATAATTAGAAAAGTGGATTACATTTTATGACAGTTCATTGCACTTTATACAAAGACTAGGGGGAAAAAGCAGCAAGTTTAGGCTACCCATTATGATAAATAAAAGATTCCTTTTTTACAAGAATTGTTGTTTTAATGTGATTTTAACAATATCAATTCTTCCTAAGACTCACTGTATTTATGAATTCCAATAGACTTTCTAAACTACAATCACTCTGTTCACCCCTCCACTCGGACTTCAACATCCAACTTTACTTATTTCACTATTATGTCTCTTTTAAATTCCTTCAATTTCTATTATTGCTACCTTTTTTTTGTTACCCTTAGGGGAAACTCCTGGCTGCTCTATGGCCGTAGTCTTCATGGGAGTATTTTGCTAAACGCATTTCTACCTTACTTCACAATTCACAAGAGAAAAATGTGTGATCCTTAAAATTAATTAACAGGTTCATTTTAGGTGACTTTCACTGATAATTTGAAGTGAAATCACTCCTAGCTTTGACTCAATTCAATGCAAATATGAACGTCAAACATACCAATAGCCCAATAACCAATTTCTTTGATGGTGAAGATTCAGGTAGAATTTGAGTCTTTCAAAAAGGTGGAGGATCTCATGAGATAAAACTTCCTCTTGAGACAGGATTTGCTGTCCTCTCTGATTGTTTCATGTACTTTGAGAACTGGAACACTAAGTATGAGTAGACTGCTGTTTGTAGAAATGAGTGCATCACATAGTGGAAATACATCTGATGACAATGAGTGACAATAGGGTTTGAGTAGGAAGGGAGATGAGAAGACATATTACCATTAGTCCCATTCCATCCTCTCTCCACCTGGCGTTGCTGCTGTTCAGAAGCCAACTGCTTGGAAGCCAACATTTGAGGTCTATGTTAGGAATAATCACCAGAAAGCACAGAAGACAGACTTCAGATCAGTAACAAAGGTCTCAGGGTGGGGCCAAGAGAAGGAGCCAAACATAAGAGGTAGAAAAGTGAGGTTTTTTTTTTTTTTTATTAGAAAACCTATTTTCGAGAAGTCTAAACTCTAATGCAGTGAAAATATTTTAGCTCAAGATTTTTAAATCTCTGATTTACATATTGGATTTTTATATATTTCTAGAAGTCTTTCTTAGGAACTGAAAAATCTGTAATGCAATCAGTTTACATTACTCTTCTAAGTGTAAAATAATAAAGGTAGATTGTGTACTTTTTTTTTCAATTTTTTGGTTATAAAATACTTTTTGTTGTTCACTAAAGTTAGAATAGAAAAATTGAGCTATTTCAAATACCATTTTTATACTAGTGGTTTCTTTTTTTGGACGAATCTTAATCAAATTTATCTTACAAATTTTAGTGAAACAACTTATATTAAAAGTTTAATTCAAATCAATTCAGAATATGAAGAGTAGTTTTACTTTAAAAAAAATTCTATGGTGGCTCAGTTGGTTGAGTGTCCAACTCTTGATTTCAGCTCAGGTCATAATTCAAGGGTCCTGAGATAGCCCCGTGTCAGACTCCATGCTGGGTGTGGAGCCTGCTTAAGATTCTCTTTCTCTGCCCCTCTGCCCCTTTCCCCCACTCATGCTCTCTTTCTCTCTAAAAGAAAAAAGAAAAAGAAAAAGAAAAAAAAAAAGAAAAAAAATCTATGGCATTTGTGATGTTGTAAACATTTAAAAATGTTTTAATTCTATAGCATTTTGAGGCAGATTCATGGTTCAAATGTAAACATATATAATGTACATTGGATAATTATGTGAATGATGCTATATTTTCCTTTATGAAATTCTATCCCTAAGTACATTTGGTCTAGTTAGGTACAATGATTCATCTTTGCATAAGAAAAAAGGTCACTATTTTGACAAATTAGGCTACCTTTTAAATATATCTGCCTAAAGTGATTGTTAAACATTCACCTAGCAAAATTTAGAAAGAATCGTCTCATTCACTAAATTTCACTCACATGGAACTCATTAACAAAGTTATAATAGATCAATGACAGAAATGTTAGCTAATGATCCCAGTGAAAATTTTAATGTGTCTAGCAATCACTCCACAATCTTAAATATTGCCCCCTAGGAGGATACCAAATATCAGTTAGAGAGATTAATGTTACAGAGGGTTTCTTGGCTACTGAAGCCCATTGGAGATTCTCTTCTGCCTTTTATAAACAGTGAGGTTTACAATGTTTTATAACCATGAAATTAAAGTCGGCAGAGTTAATAACCAACCTCGGTCCCACACCATCTGCTATATTTATAGATAAACACTGTCAGTGACTTGTTTATCTTAACTCGTACCCTAGAGGAGTTAAACACTATTATGAACTATATTGTAAAATCCCTGTACATTTGATGGGAAATCAAGATTAATTTCAGCCTTATGTTAAGGACAAATTTAAATAGTGTTCTCCCCAAATGCTACAGAGATCTGATCATTCCTTTTTTTTTTTTTCTTTTCAAAATCCTTGTGCAGCAGTGGCTGAGGACTGATGGGATCTAAAACTTTACTTTGTATAATTTATATGATATGGTAAATACATAATTAAAGATATGATACATCATATAAAATCTAATGATTTAAAAATAAATGTCATGGGGTGCCTGGGTGGCTCAGTTGGTTGAACATCCAACCTCAGCTCAGGTCATGATCTCACAGTCTGTGGGTTCGAGCCCCGCATCAGGCTCCATACTGACAGCTCAGAGCCTGGAGCCTGCTTCACATTCTGTGTCTCCCTCTCTCTCTGCCCCTCCCCTGCTCATGTTCTGTCTCTCTCTGTCTCAAAAATAAAAACACTTAAAAAATTAAAAATAAATGTCAGAATAGTTGAAATAGAAAGTAAATATAATCACAAAAAAACTTTTGCAGAGAATAATTTAAAAAATATATTTTATAGTTATTTATTTTAATTGTTAATGTATCACATGGATAGTTAAATTTTATTGTCTTCTTTCCATTTTTAAGGAAAATATTGCCAATACCATGGCAATATCATAGTAAGAATGAAAATTCGAGGACGACCTTCTTGCATATCCAAGGATTGGAGCTATTTCTAATCTGGCCATTATTTTCTCACCTGAAGGTATTTCAGTTCCCAAATTGGAAATAATTTTTGAATTTTTTCACTTAATGATCAGTAGTGATATTCCATGTATCATGGACTCTTTCAATTATTAGTGTATAAAACCTTCTAAGATGAATCTAAAAAGCGTTGCAGTTGGGAAGAAAGGAAAATATATAAACATCTTTAAAGTATGAAAAAAACAATACATTAGTAATGTGATAAACTGAGGTATTAAAAACACACAATGACAATATAACTCCACTGCTTCTAAGATGTATGTCGTAAAAAGTAAATTGAGCAAATAATATGCTTGACCTTAATAGACATAACATGCATCAACAAAGCACATTAATTTATTTAGGGCATAAACTCCAAAGAAGATAAAACAATGTCTTAGATTTATCTTCTTGCACTATGTATGGGTAAACAAATGGTTGCCAGGGGGTAGGGAGAAAGGGAAACTTAGAGGTATTAGCCTGCTAGTTTGCAATCCTCAGGAATTCCCTGATGAAATCTATAATCAGCCCCCCATACACAGAGGGCAAGGAAAAACTAAAGAAAAAGGTAAGCCATTCCAGATTTGTAGGTGGCTGTTTTAACAAGGGAACTTATATACGAGGCTTGTCTTGGGCACTCACAAGATAGTAGATCTTGGCACTCACCCACCAGAAAAGTAAAAGTTTATACAGATGTCTTAAATGGGGTTCAGCCACACAGACAGTCCATATGGTCTCAACAACACATTGCTCTCTCAAGGCTGCATCTTTGGAACACCTCTGGCTATGAGAACAGTGAATAGAATGCATATTCCAAGAACAGGGAAGGTGGCAAGGATCCTCCAATTGTCCTGGTATAGCTCACATGTCAACCAACAGTAATATCTTCTGGCGACCTCCTCCAACATAATCCAAAGGTACAAAATTTCAGTTATGCAAAATGAGTAAGTCCTAGAGACCTACTATACGCCATAGCGCCTATTGCTAGCAATGTTATATTTTACAGTTAAACATTTTCTCAGAGGGTACCTATTAAGTTAAATGCTCTTATCACACATGCAAAATAATAGCAAATAGAAGACAGGAAGAAACTTGTGGAGGTGATACAGATTATACTTATGGTGTAGATAGTGGTGGTAGTTTCCTGGTGTATATTTACCTTGAAGCTCATCAAGCTGTATACGTTAAATATGTACAGTTCTCTGTATGTCAACAAAAACAAAAGCAAAAAACGCCTCCTTGAATAAGTGTACCCTGTAGAACATTTGCCTTGATCTTTTGGCATGAACCAAAAAGCTCAGTGTTAGTGAATGGCGGTATTGACAAGCCTGGCAACTACTCTTCGGCCCTCTGTTGAATAACAGTGTTGTTCACACGTCAAGTAGACTTGCTTAGAGATTATAGTGAGTCTCAGCGGCACTACTAAAATATCTCGAATTTTCTACATTTTCCTTAATAGTTTCTGCAAATAATGAAATAGCAACTGAGACAGCAATTAGAATGCAAATTATGTATCGGTATCTGATAACCAACACTAGATTATTTTATTTTTTTTAATTTTATTTATTTATTTTGAGAGAGACAGAGACAGTGCCAATGGAGAGGGAGAGGGAGAGGGAGAGGGAGAGGGAAAGGGAGAGGGAGAGGGAGAGAGAGAGAGAGAGAATCCCTATCAGGCTCTGTGCTACCAGTGCAGAACCTGATAGTGGGGCTCTAACCTCTGAACCATGAGATCATGACCTGAGCTGAAACCAAGAGTTAGACACTTAACTGACTGATTCAACCAGGTGCCCACTATGATTGACTTAGAAGGCAATAATTTTACTTTTGGAATTAAAAATATATGTCACCTGTGGGCTCATATAAAACATATCTAAAGATACAGATTGAAAATAGGATTAAATATTCATGGTTAGAGTATATGTTAATAAATATGTGATTATGTATATATAGCGGTATTACAAACTGGATGGGATTCCTTAGATGATCTAATTCAGACTTTCCATTCTTCCTCAATGTTGACACAAGTAAAACTATTCTAGGAATGAGCCATTTCACACCTTCTATCTTTCCACTACTGTTGATGGTCAGTTCTAGTTAAAATATAAAGTATTCTAGACTTCTCTTTTATCACCTCATGATAAACCTACCTTCTTTTGCCTAGCCCTCTGGTTGCTACATACATGTATGTTTGTTTTTGTGGAGGGAGAAAGATCAGACTGTAAGGAGACCTCATGTAGCAATGGTTTTCAAACTTTAACATGAATCTCAGTTTACCTTAAAATGCCAATTTCGAGTCAGTAAGTCTGGGATGAGGCAGAAATTCTGAATTTCTTACAACTCCCCAGATGCTGCTGCTGACAGAATACACACATACACAGAAAGAAATGCATATACATACTCATCCAATACACAAAATGCTTTTCTTCTGTATATATGATGCTTCATACTTTAAAAGGCACTTTGACAAACACTGCTAAACTTTATAACATCTAGCCAAATAGGAATTATTATCTCAACTTGATAAAAAAAAAAAAAAAAAAAACCCTCAGACTCAGAATAGTTGTCTTGTCCAAGATCACAGATTTGGTAAATAGTAAAGATGCAATCTACAAAAGTATGTAAAACACTCAATGTTGCCCGGTGTGGCAGCCAATTGGATTGAGAAATAACCTTGAAAAGTAAGAGGGGCAAGTTGTATTTGATAGTGTTACACAATAAGAAGCATTTAATAGTAATATCTGCTTGCAAATGACCATGTATGTTTCTGTTGCTGAAATCTGCAATCGAAAAGGTGACATAAAGCTAATAACTAAAGCTTCTGAAATGACTCATATACACCTGTAAGATGTTTCAACTTGTGCACCCTTCTGAAATATGTTAATCATTTTCAGTGTAATCGAATAAATCAGCCACTTAAACTGTGACATTTAACAGAAATTTAAAAAAAATAAATGCTGCAATTTTCAAGGTAGTTATCTTAGACTATGATATCAGTATGAGCATTTTCTGTTTTTACAGATGTAGAATTAGGACTATACATAAAGCTTTCCAGAGTGTTCAACAGGCAAAGGGCACACAAAGAATAATGCACAAAAGATCAGTTATAACTGTTTAAAATCAGACTTGGCTATTTCTTTGGTTGCTATAATCTGTGTCTATATTGATACAACCTGAATCTTGGATAAATATATAAAATAACCCCACTGTTTAAAAACTGCCTCTATCTGGAATGAATTTATTGGGGGAAAATGTGTTCCTGAAATTTAAGAGTAATTTTTACCTTGAATTATATTATACAAGCACTAGGAGAGCTTGTAATGAGACAAAAGTAAGATAAGAGTGGGAATAATTTACACTGTATTTAATCAATTTCATAGTTTTTGTTTTTCTATATGGAGGTTTCTAACATACAGAAATATTTTTATGAAAAGGTATATGTGACAATACATTAATTGTCCAGATAGCTTTTGCTTTCTGATGTTTCCACTTGGAATTGAATGATTCCCTAATGTCTGCCCTTTTGAAAATGTGTAAGACTTCACCTGGCTAGCTTACACAATTTTTCATAAACTGATTGAAAACACCAGGGAAAAGAGAGTTAGGAAAAAAATGAAGAAAAGGGATACATTTTGGAAAGTCTTCATAGCCATTTGGAATGATTAAATAATTCAGAAAGTTTTATAAATTATTGAGTTTTAAAATGGGGAAAAAAAGTATATAATTGCAGTATCTCTTCCCTGCACATAAATTTGCAAATTTCTAGGAGAAAGCTGAATTTAAAGGATGATATATGTTGTTGGTTTTCCTTAAATAGCAAACTTCTTAAAAATAGACACCATATTTATTCAATTTGCAATATAATATGGCCATCATAATGCCATGCCTATGCAATTATCTAATGGCCAAAAAGCATATATTAGCAATTTTACATTTGAAATAGCACATCTGTCACTGTGTAGTGACATATACCAAATAATGTATGATTATATGATGTTTAGTTATTTCTTTGACATTAACCCAGGGTCATTAGATAAATCACATATTTTTCACATATTATCAGTTTTGTAAATGAAAATTCAGAGTCCCATCTGTAATGCATATGGTCACCCAATCAACAATAATGTATTAAGAAACTATTTGGCAATGAATTCTAATGGTCAGGTTTGTTATACTGATGGGCAAAGAGTTAATATTTTGGTCAGTGGATTAGGAGATATCCAAAGCAAAGAATTTTGAGAATTTCTCTAGGCTTCAACTCTCTCATTTATAAAATAAAACTAGTACACCTAGCTTTACAAGATTTTTTTGAGGATGAAAATATTAAAACTCATATTAGCATAAACAGGGCTTTTGGAGACTTCCATGAGAAAGAAGGTACAATTATAGGGAGAATGGGAAGGGAAAATAAGGTTAAGAGAAGGGATTCCTTTGATAGTTCCTTTTCCTTTCCTATCCATCTTTCCTTCCTTTCTCTCCTTGGAAAGATCTTGGGCCAATTCACTGAAGCAGACCCCCCCGTTATTTTCGATTTCAGAAACCTGATTTCAAGTGGACACAGTCAATTCAAAGTTTGTTAGAAGAGGCAAAGTTATCTAAATGTTTTCTGTGAAACACTATTCCTGTAGAACCCTTTTATGTGTTAGCCAAATAAAACATCTTATAAGTAACTGATTGGAAAATTTTAGATTTGACAAAATAAATTCTGTCCTTTTTTTTCCTACAAGTGTTTTCTAGGTTGTTGTTGGTGGTGTTTTGTTTTTTTACTATAGTAGAAGGGACACTTTACCTAAATTTATTTTCTCCATGGAATATGTCTAGGAACCCACTTAAAAAAGAAGCAAAAAACAAAAAACTTAGAAGGGGTGCCTGGGTGGCTCAGTAGGTTAAGCATCTGAATTCAGCTCTGGTCATGATGTCAAGGTTGGTGAGTTTGAGCCCATATCAGGCTCTGTGCTGACAGCTCAGAGCCTGGAGTCTGCTTCAGATTCTGTGTCTCCCTGTCTCTGCCCCACTCATGCTCTCTCTCTCTGTCTCTCAAAAATAAATAAATGTTTATAAAATTTTTAAAAACAAAACAAAAACTTAGAAAACATCGGCATATGTGATTGATAGACAAATATTTATGTATTTTGAGTAGGTATAGGATTTTTATTGAGGATAATTATTTTTATTTAGTCAATGGAAAGCCAGATAATATCATACTAATAGTATTTTGTGTTCCTGAATACAGGCACCATTTATAAGCATTTCCTCTATTAAGCATACATATATACAAGTACCTGACACCACAATTTCTCTTGTTCTCTATTCCTGAGAGTTAAGCAAATTTTTTAACCTATGGTTTGGGAGATGCCTGACCCACAAAGGCTACTCCTATTGCCCCTTAGAGAGATTGGTGTGATGCAACATTAATTCCATATTTGCTGCCAGTTAATCTGCCATACTTCAATTTCTCAATTTGTCCTCAGGGGACATGGAGAATTTAAAATCTGCCCTCTACTTAGGAGACCCATTCCAGCAGAACGAGAAGGGGTTCATGGATTATTTACACCTAGTCACCTATGAATGTCCACAGGACCCCGTAGCAGAAACCACCATATTTGGACCCACATAAAGATTTTCCAGATAAGTAATTACTTCCTACTTCAAAACTAGCGCCATGGCAGTCAGCATGGGAATATATTGGTAGGATGATACATGACCCTGCTCTTATGAAGTTCTCAATCTAGTTTCAGGTAAGGGAAATAATTTAAATAAAGTGAGGTGGGAACTGACCAGGGAGAGCTAAGGGAAGGTACACATTTGAGGAATGGGGAGAAATAAGACTGATTTGCATTCAGGGTGTTCTTGGGAATCTGATGAAGTTTAGTGATCTCTCTGTCCTCAGACCCCAGCTGAGGTTGGAAAGAAGAAGCACTGGAGAGCAACAGAGGCCTTTTGCAGACAGAAATAGCACGATCAGGACAGAGCTGGAGACTTAGTCTAGTCATAGTGAATCGGCTCATTTGGTGAGGAGACTAACTACGAAACAATTCAGATGTGAGAAGATGAAAACTAAAAATAGGTGGTAGAAAGTATTGTAGAGAAGAGAGACAGTGTGTGGTTACATTTCAAACATAGCAGGCACAGATGTTAGAATTGGGTATGGATCAGAAACCAGCTCGGCCTCACCTCAGCGCTGTCATTTTAGGCAACTTACTGAGACTTTGCTCCTTTATTTTTAAAATGGGATAATGCTTACCACAGCACTGATTGTTCCAAATTAAACAAGACAGTATGTGAAAAGAACACAAATGAAGTGCTCAGTATATTACATAGTTATTAAACATTTTGCAATTTGGAGTTTTATTTGATACCGAAAACGCAGAGGACTAAATGAGAGGTGACTCTTAGGTTCTTGAGACGACTTGATGTTTTAGGATACTTCAGTGAATTGGCCCAAGATTGTTCTAAGGAAAGGAAGGAAGGAAAGGAGGATAGGAAGGGGCAAGGGGTAGAGAAAAAGAACCATCAAAGGAATCCCTTCTCTTACCCTTGTTTTCCTTTTTCTTCCTCCCTACAGATGCACATTATTTCTCATGAAAGATTCCACAAACCCTGCTTATCCTAATATGAGTTTTAATATTTTCATCCTCAAAAAACTCTTGCAAAGCTAGGTATTCTAGTTTCATTTTATAAATGAGAGAACTGAAACTTAGAGACATTACCAACCCTCTTTGCTCTTGAATGTCTCCTAATCCAATGACCTAGATATAGAGAATGGTCAGGATGGAGATTCACTGGTAGAGAATGGAAAACACATGGTTGGACAGAAGGGAGGGCAGAAGGTGGACAGAAGGGAGATAAAATTCGAAACCACATTATGGTAGGCTAATAGAAGTTCATAACTAGCAAGAGAGAAGAGGTCAGGGATTTAAGTTTAGTAAGTAAAGGCCTTTGAAAAAACCAGCAGTTGGTGGAGAGTAAGAAGATACATAGATAGTAATTGCTAAGTAATTTACTGATTGAAAAAGATATATATGTATATATTTGTATCAGTAAAAGATGTTACACCTCAAAAGTTCCCTTTCAGCTACCTGGCAGTATTAAAAGAACAAAACAAATTAATGTCGAATCACTATTTTGTACACCTGAAATTAATATAACACTGTATGTTAACTAACTGGAATTAAAATAAAAACTTAAAAAAAAAAGAACAAAACAATTCAAAGCAACAATATTTCCATTGTAGAGGAGGAGGGGTGCTGGAATGGAAATTTGGGCCAAAGAACAGTGAGAGAAATTGACTGGGTGGAAGCAGCCGTATAGAAGTGTTGGAAGGAGCTATTAGGGTTGTAGACATATGCTTAGTGTACATTTTCCATGTAATAACTACCATATGTACTTAAAACAAAATACTATTGTAAGTTTCAGGCCATTACACTAGGAAGAGTGAGTGAAGAGAGATGCAAATACTGAATCATAGCTGCCTAGACACTAAAGACATCAACAGAGGCATCTTCCTACATAGACCCCAGTGACACACAGCAGTGTATCACTAAGCTAAGTTGCCCTTTGGAGAAAGCACTACAGTCCAATTTATATGGCTTTTCTCCTTGCAGATCACCTTGACTCTCAACTAAAGTAGACATACAATCTGGAATGAGTGGGCTCTGGCCTCTGTCTTCAGTTGAGTTACTTTGAAAGTCCCTATCCTATGCCTACAGTGAGCGTCTGGCCACTTGAATAAGGTGCTAATGCAATAGTCAAACACCAGTCCCAGGGTTTTCTGAATACTCAAAGCATATTGGGATTGGTAAAGCCACTCTCCGGGCTCAGTGGCAACCAAAGGAAGCCATTCCACCCTAAGCTGAAAGCCAGTAGAAAGGAAAGGGACAATGAGCAATAGTCTCTGTCTGTCACAGATGCACACTCTCATCATATCACCAGGCAAGCACACCGTGCCATATAGCAGCTTTCGTCCATTCTGCACACTCTTATCTACTTATCTACTTATCTACTGAAAGCCAGTTTACTCACTGTGATTTGTACCACAAACCCCAAATAAATCCTTTTCAAGGAATAATATTTAGAAGAAGAAAAATTATGCTGTGCCCATTCTTACGGTTTACTACATATCTGTGTGATGTTAGGGCATTCTTGCAAATTTGAGACTGAGAGAATATTTGCCGATGTTGGCAACGCTGTAAAAGTTTTTCCTGAACCCATGGGGGGAAAAAACCTCTAGAAAGAGGTTTGAGACAATCTGATAAACTAACGGAAGATGAAAGATTGTCGTTATCAGTGAATTCTTAATAATTGTCTCTACTCCTTGTTCACCTATCTCATCTACAGGATTTTATTTGTCTGAGTGCCAAATGTTCTTTACTCTAAGGAGTCTCCCTTTAAGATGATATCCCAGTATATAGGTGCCAGGGCAATAACTATTAAGTGCCCACATATGGTGTTTTATGGGAATACATGTGATGCTATTATACTGTTGTCACAAGAATACTTGGCTCTTTAAGCCAGGAATACACATGCTCATAATAAATTATTTTTATGACTTCACATACACAATCATGATGCACAGAAAGTATAAAGGAAAGATTGCTTATTTTATGCAGCTTTGGCACTAACTCCATCCCCAATTATAGGCAACAAGGGGATTATATGAAGCCAATGAAAGCACGAGAGTGGAAAATGGAAAAGATAACACTACGCTTTCACATACTGAAGCCTGTTATTGTTCAAATTGTAACAGTATTGTTTTGTTGTTTTATTTCTCTCCATGATCTTAAATGCTCCTTCCTTCTCTAGTGATGCCAAAAGTTGAGTTGTCTCACTCATCAATGGCAACTCTTTAATCTTTCCTTTTTGGCTTAGAGCAAACAACAAAGGTAGTCATGGATGATTCATACCATCTTTCATGCTCAGAGGCAGACATTTTCCCCTCTGTTAAAAACACCCAAGGCTTTAAGGGTAGAGGTGGGAGAAAGTGAAGGTAGGAGACAGCTGTTCTCCTGTTGTTTCTGTTAAGGGTTTGTACACTTCAGTCTTTCCAGATTACAGCCGTGTGAAACATTTTCTGCAAAATAGGAAGCCAAGCCAAATTTGCTGGGTTTCAGGTCTGTAGACAAAATTTAAAACAGCTGGATTTTATTGGTAACTTTTGCACGCAAGTAAACCTAGTGGTGAAACTAAAACCAGCGTTTGTCTCCACTGGAGTGGGCTACATCTTTAGGGGCTATCCCCTCCATGTCTCTTCCCTTGAGAGAGTTTTGAATTTTGAAGGGTCCTAAGAGAAACCTGCCAGATTATTCCTTAGAGTACCTGATTGAAATCTTAGCCAATGAAGGTGGAAGGCACAACCAGATATGAGGCCTCTCATAGTCAAATCTTCAGGGGGATGAGAGGAAGATTGGTCTCTTTCTGTAATCTAATTTTAAATTACCTCAATTAAAATAGCTAATGATTCTCTCTTTACATATACTAAACAAAAGTCCCCCCCCCCAACACACACACACATAACACAGTAGTGCCTAATTACAGGGGCAAATAATGGCCAACTTATTGGCTTTGTACGTAGCAAAAGTCCCACCTCATATCTTAAATATGCCCTGAGTGAAAATGATCATATTCCTTGAAAAAATAATGCAAATTTATAGATTTAAACATAAAAATAGAAGCAATTACACATGCTCTATCATGGTTATATCGTGAGTTTGAAATATGTTATTTATGAAGCTATTTAGAATTTGGGGAAACAAAACAATAAAAAGTAATCCAGCACTAGAGAAAACCATTTTATTACAAATCTCAGTTAAGATCTCTGAGGGCATGAGTATTTCTCAAGAGCAAAAAAAGAAATGATACACACTATCTTAAAATTTTAGCATAACCATAGAAAGAAAAAGTTCTTGGCTGTCTTTGGGCATAAAAAAAAAATATCACTTCAGATATATCCCAATTTGCAGGCAGTGACGAGGTTTGTGGAAAGTGCAGTGGCATCAAAAATATCTTCAGTCATCTAGCCCAAGAATATTAAGCACATATAATATCAGAGGTCATCTATTTTTGTTAAACCATTACCCAAATTTAATATGCAAGAAATGTGAGGTATAAGGAGGGAATAACTGACCTCCTTCAAACCATCATGTGTAGGTAGGGCTCAAACTTGTTGCTTAGTTCTTGTTCTTTTTATTACTCCATACTGCCTCCCAACAAACACATTTTTTTTTTCTGAAATTCTCTTGTTATGTAAACATACTCCCTGGGAGATAGAACATCAGTTGTAAATTCTAAATTTCCCACCATTAGATGAGAAGAGCATATTTTGTTTTTTGACATCACAGTTTCTGGTCCCCAAAATCTCCTTGTTTAAATTATGCATCTATTGCCTTCTGTGTGACCTTGGACAGGTTACCAAATTCTAGGTGTCTCTGTTTCCTCTAAGGTAAAAGAAAGAACACCTACCTCAATATTGCTTGTGAAAATTAATCAAGACATATTAAATCAGTAAAATCGTGTCTCACACTTAGTAAATACTCAGGTTGTAGGACACTGAGTAAGCAAAAGATAAGTAAACTAGTGTTCATAGCCAGGGTACAGCTTTAAACTGGGAAGCAGTAACTTTAGATGTTTATTAAACCACCATTTAAAGGATATATCTTATTATAGCTTCAGTTTCCTCCACACTTTCATTTCACAGTGATGAGTTTGTAAGCAGATCCGTTAAAATGTTCATTGTGGTTTGTCAAATAGTAGGATTATTTTCAAGAGTTTGCCCAGATCTTAGGATTATTAATAATAATTCAATGTTTTAAAGATCTGCTCCTGGCCATTACTTCTTTACTCTGTCTTCAGTCTCTTTGAGGCAGGTAATAATTTGCTCTAAGAGTACCAACACCTGATAGTCATTGCTTTCCATAACAAGTGATGTCAACTATGAAGCTAAATGCATGGTAGAAGCTCATCTGTTGGCTCTACCTCTCTATTGCAAAGACTGATGCCTTCCAGAATAGCCCCAAGTACACCATCAAAGAAGTTAGAGCATTCCACATAGTCTAACCTGACAATGGAGTCTAACTTACTCACTGCTATCCTTCTTGAGAGGCTAAGCAAATCCGGGGTGAACTAATGGGTCCTGAGATGATTCTTTTTGTGGAGTTCTGATGCAGATTCCAACTACCAGGACAACTGGCCTTTAAAGTTGCAAAAGTTAATATGGCAGATATGACTTACTCAAATAACCTTATCCAGTGAATTTCCCTCTTCACCCTTTGGCTGCTCTTCACCTCCAAGTCTAATTTCACGCAGTGTGGAGCACACATTCTGTACTACTTTCTAAATACCATGTGCTGGATGCTGAAATTCAACTGATGACACTGTTCTGATGTCTTTTAGATGCATGACTTTTATCTATTAGATCAGTGGTTATCATGTGGACAGTGAAATTTTGGGGCCAGTGAGCATTCTTCTAGTGATCCATGTTTACTTTTTCATGTTTATAACATGACAACCTTGGCACTAAATACATCTGGGATACATTAATAATTTATATGTAATACAAAACAGGCATCACTTCACTATTCTTTAATCAAAACCAGTGCTTCTCTTGCTGTTGACTCTGGGGATGTTTTATTGTGTGGGGATAAATGGGAGGTGATGAGGTCTTTTGGTTCCCTGACTTGGTAAGCAAATTCAAACACTTAAGAATCATGATTCTAGGGGTGGTATCTTTTTGGTGTTCTGAGTCCGAATCCAATGTGGCAGGAGAGAGGTTCCCCCCACCTCAACAAGCAGCTCTCAAGACATCAGCTGGGTGTCCTCTAATTCAACTCAGTCTGACACCACTACCCTGAGATAGCATCAGATACCACAGGTTAGGGATTCAGCCCTATAAGACCCCTCCCTCTTTTCCCCATTTCAGATGCCTGTTGCAAGTCCAGGTTGTTATCTGTACTTCTGAATGACTGACTATAAATTAAAGATTCCCATGACCTCCTCTTTGTGTTCAATTAATTTGCTAGAGTGGCTCACAGAACTCCAAGAAATACTTTGCTTCCTGGATCACTGGTTTCTTATAAAAGGATGTAAGTTAGAAACAGCCAGATGGAAGAGATGCACAGGGGAAGGCATGGGGAATGAATGCAGAGCTTCCAGGTTCTCTCCAGATGTGCCATTTTCCAAGAATCTCCATGTGTTCACCAACCTGGAAGCTCTCCAAACACTGTCCTTTGGGTTTTTACAAAGGCTTCATTACACAGCTATGAATGATTAAATCATTGGCCGTTGGCCTTTAGCCTCCAGTTCCTCTCCCCTCTCTAGGAGTTAAGTTGGGATTGGATACTGAAAGTTCCAACCCTTTAACCACTTGGTTGGTTTCCCAGGCAACCAGCCCCCATCCTTAGGTTATCTAAAGGCTTTCCAAGAGTCACCTCATTAATAACAAAAGATAACTTTATCACTCTTGTCACAGGAAATTCCAAGGATTTTAGGGGCTCTATGCCAGGAACAGGATAGAAAAGCAAGTATATATTTTTTATTATAAGTCACAATATCACAGTATTTCAAAACAACCAATGTTGAAATGTCTCCAGTGGAAGTTCAGAAGTGTATGCCTACGGTGATCATTCAAGTAAGAGAATATTGCTAGACTCTGGCTGATTTCAGGAAAGAATCAATGAGCATTCTATGCCAGTGATTCTTAAGAATGCAACACCTGGGAACTGGTTAGAAATGCAGATGCCCAACTTGCATCGCAGACTTACTGAATCAAAAACTCTAGGAGTAAAGACCCAGTGGTAACAAGCCCTCCAGGTGATTCTCATGGAGCTAAACATTGAAAACCACTGTTCTAATGGAGCTAAAGTTTGAAAAGCACTGTTCTAAGCTACTATCTCAAGAAGAGCTTTACAATTATAAAGACATCTACTGAAACTCTTTCATGGCACTAAC
Source organism: Panthera tigris (assembly GCF_018350195.1). Classification (NCBI taxonomy): domain Eukaryota; kingdom Metazoa; phylum Chordata; class Mammalia; order Carnivora; family Felidae; genus Panthera; species Panthera tigris. Next base: position 52,458,639 of record NC_056664.1, on the reverse strand, counting down.
ACACATAGTGTACACGGAAAAGAGATTACTACATTGACAAAATGCACCAGGTTGATTAAGTTGGTTTATTTCTCAGTAGCAGACATGTTGTTATGTATGAGACATATAAAGTATTTTATACACACACACACACACACACACACACACACACACACACACACGCATGCATACATACATAAAATTAGGTATTTTTCTTCAAAGGTTCTTAAGAAGTTGTCTAGGTCATGCTACTCAAAGTGTGACCTCTGTGCCAAACAATGTTAGCATCACCTGGGAGCTTTTAGAAATGCAAATCTGAGGCCCCATCCCTAACCTACAGAGTCAGAATCTGCATTTTAACTGGAAACCATGTGATTCTAATATACATTAAAGCTTGAAAGCAACTGTCTGAATTCATCATCTGCCCTAAAATTATCCAAAGATATATATTCTCACTTATCCTGAGAAAATATGACACCTTTAGATCATCTAGAAATAATTCTGGCTCCCACACCACCTGGATGACATCATAATTATTTTCCAGATCCTTCAAAATCTATATTAAGAGTTAGTATTTACTGAATTTCACTACATTCTGGATACTTTATTATATAAATTAACTGATATAATCATTGCACCAAAGTTCTGGGTTAGAATTAATTATATTTTATATTTCACAGACAAGAGATGGAGGCAACAAGAGAATAAGTTTTTCAGTTACCTGTCTCATAAACGGTGGAGAAATTATTTGAACCCAGACATGCTGGGACCATATTGCCTCTCTATGGTTGTGCTCTATAAGGCATATTAACATTTCCAAACATATCATTTGATTATTAAAGGCAATGCCACTAGTCACAATTTTTAACCAAAATTCAAGAGTGGGGCTGAGGAGGAAACGGGTAGAAGAGGCCCTGTTTATACTTTAGGTTTGAAATCTCATAAAGGTTAAATACAATGATTTATCCCTGAGGCCCCAAACCCAAATAAATATCCGGAATTCTTTTTTTTTTTTTTTTTTTTTTTTTTCAACGTTTTTTATTTATTTTTGGGACAGAGAGAGACAGAGCATGAACGGGGGAGGGGCAGAGAGAGAGGGAGACACAGAATCGGAAACAGGCTCCAGGCTCCGAGCCATCAGCCCAGAGCCTGACGCGGGGCTCGAACTCACGGACCGCGAGATCGTGACCTGGCTGAAGTCGGACGCTTAACCGACTGCGCCACCCAGGCGCCCCTAAATATCCGGAATTCTAAGACTACATGTGAAATAACATAAAAGCCAAAGTTACAGAATTTACCATGAATCCATATTTTTACATTGGATGGTAACTAAAGTCATGCTAAAGAACTGGTTTGTTTTTATTACTTTTTGTATTGCTAACTTATAACACACATGCTCATTTTCTTTTTTTAAAGTAATTTTTTAAACTTTTAAAATGCTTATTTATTTTTGAGAGAGAGAGACAGAGCATGAGTAGGGGAAAAGGCAGAGAGAAAGGGAGGCTCTGAGCTGTCAACACAGAGCCCGACACAGGGCTCGAACCCACAAACCGTGAGATCATGACCCGAGCTGAATTCGGATGCTTAACCAACTGAACCACCCAGGTGCTCCCACACATGCTCATCTTCTAAAGAATATAAAAGAGTTTGCAAATAACAACACAAGATCCTAAGGAATAATAATTTCTAAGAGGAAAATATACATTAATTAGTGAGTGTCTATGAATCGAAGGACTACAAATTCACTATGGAGCCACTTTAATCCAGAAAATACAAAATACTAGACTATTTAGAGGCTATGTTATAAATATGAATACAGGGAAGAGAAATTCTGTCGAGTGTTCCTTGGAAAAACAAGAGACTTTTTTTAGCACCTGGACTGAATTTGAAGGAAACTGGACTTGAATTAGAGTTTTGTATAGAAACCAAAAAAAAGTCAGTGGTTTTGGCTAGATGAAGTGATTTATTTAAAGCCAAAACTTAACATAAAGCTCCTGGAATACTAACCTATGTGAATTGGCTATAAGAGAAGATGGGGGGTGTGTGTCCATATGTGAGAGGGACAGAGTGGGAGAGGGTATTGTTGCAATGGGAATATCTTCCACAATTCACTCAGCTCAATGTTTTATTCATAGTCTATAATCTTCCTTTCTCAGACAGCTAGTGATCAGATGCAAATAAAAAATTAAGAATATATATGAAAGTGAGTTTGAACTTTTATAAACCCATATTGCACAATCTTTAAATGACTTTACTAAGAATAAGTGTAAAATTTTACGGTTTAGAAAAAAATTTAGAACTATGTATTATGCACCTACATAGATATATGGGTGTGTTTAATGAACTTTCTATTAAAATCTACACTAGGGAAATATTAGTTTTAGATAGAGACCTTCAATGGAAACAGGTATGAAATGTTGTAAGGTATGAGGAAATGCAGCCAAATATAGAATCTATCCATCGAATGTAGAAAAGATACATAAAATGGCCTTACTAGCAATCTTGATATCAAAGATGAGGCCTCCATAGACAGGTGGGATAAAGGGCTACAGAAAAGAAATTAAGTGGTAGAAACAGGTACTAATTAGAAGGGCTCTTTTCTTAAGCATCTCAAAAGACTATATACATTTTTAGGAGTTTCTGTATTAATATTTAATAAGAGACAGCTAGTTTTACAAATCTTTGGGAGATAATCTTTTTTTATCTTTGTTAGTAATAGAGATAATAATTTCGCAGAGTTTGTTAAGAAAATACCCATATTTAAGAGCAAAACTGTTAGGATCAACTGTTTATTTACAGAGTTGACACCATCCCAGGATCAAATGTAAAATAGTTTCCTACTACTCAGACATTTTGAAAATAGGTCTATAAAGGGGAAAAGTGTTGGAAAGCAGAAGGGGTTTGAAACGTTTTTATTAAAGTGAGCAGTAGCACCCTGGTCTTGTTAATTCCTGATTCTTTTGGTCAAATATTTGAATTGAAAATTCCAGCTTAAGTGGAAACATAAATGAGTGTGGTTGTTAATAAGGAAGCTGTACTATTAGAAGAGTTCTAATAAGGGAAAGAAAAACAACAGTATTCAGAAGACAGTGCTGCCATGGAGACACAGTAGACATTGGTTCATTCATTCATTCATTCATTCATTCATTCATTCATTCATTCATTCATTCATGTGTTCATTCATTCAATAACTATTTATTGAGTGGCTAATGTATGCCAACTGTGTTTTTAGGCACTGGGGTAAAGCAGACCACCTTGAAAGCTGCCTGGTATTAGTCTTGCCTTTCTGAGCACAGACGTTTCTCATTCTCTGAGAGGTGTGAGCGAAAAGAGGCTTTGGGACTGATGGCCGGTGACCAGATTTTTCCCACATGTGGATTAGAGCAGCGGTTCCCAAACTTGGTTGAAAATCGCAACCACCTGGATCATTTTCTTTTTTTTAATACAGATTTCTGAGCTCCACCCCAGGCCCACTGAACTGGAATAAATGAGATTAGGTAAAATGTATTTTAAACAAAGTTTCTAGATATTTCTGAAAATTAATAGGTTTGAGAACTAAAAATTTAATGTCCATCCTCTCAATACTTTGAGGTTGTCTTTGTGATCTTCAGGCTCTTCATTAACATTGGAAAGAGTATTCCTAATAGAGTTGGGGAACCAGCTGGCTTTAGTGCAACATTAATGTAGAAACTCCTAACAATGTGTATAGTCTTTGTAAAACATCAGGGAAAGAAACCCAATGGTCCAGTCCTGAATCTGGGACCAAAAGCAATGATTTTTTTTTAAAGACAGGACAATTAAAGTGTATAGAATATTTGATATATAAAGGGCACTTTATCCACTTAATCTCATTCACACTCTAAATAAGTAGATTTTTTGCTAATGCCTAATAGAATTACAGCACAGACCCCTCACATTCTGCAGCAAGGCTATGCCACCTGCAGTGAAAGACCATTTGCCGTTTGAAATATAGCCCCTAATAGTCTGCTGAGTATTATAAGATCCATTAAGTCATTGGTTCCCAAAATGGAGAGCACAGTATATCAAGGCTATAAATAAATATATCAAGGCAAATAAATTAAAAAAAAAAAACAAATTTTTGGAAAAAGCAAACTTGGAAGATTGTAGACAAAGTGAGTTGAATGAGGTGAAGAGGCATATGGAAACACCCATGGTAGTGGCACAAAGTAGGCAGATCTTTTTATCTCGAGTTAATGCCTTGCAGAGTATCTACTATAGAACAGGACCTCAACAACCAGGTAAACTGATGATCTACCCAGTAGAGGTCAATCATGCCCTCTCTTCAGCCACCCAAGTCCTGTGCAATGAGCATGAAGAGAGCAACTCAGGTGGCAAAGATGGTGGCTATGCATGAGCCCCTCAAAATAGATCGTCTCTCCCTAAGGCTGATCCATCAAAGTTCTCCTAATAACACCAAACCTCCCGGCAACAATAGTGACCTACACTGTGCTCACAGTTCTCCAGGTTGGTGGCAGAATGATGATACCATTATCCCTTCACTCTGAAGGAGGCCATCATGCATATGTATTTATCTTTGTTCTTTACCATCAAAATGCTTCCCTAAATGCCTAATCTATCCTTGTGTAGATGCGTTCTTACAATGTTTACCTTGAACTTTGCACCATACACTTCCTTCTTTCCTCCTCAGTGATTTTCTGTCACTGCAGCATGAAATGTACATTGGGCTCTACTTGGCATTCATAGATAACTACCCACAATTTCCAGGGAATCGAGGCTCATGGGACCACTCCTCAGAAGTGAAAGACCAGATCCAAAGAACCAATACTTTCTCCTTTCTTCTGTCATGAAGACAGTTCTGCAGGGCATTTCTCCAAGCACCTTGGAAGATCCCAAAAGGATCAAGACAACTTGAAAGAGGTAGAGTGATGGTGTGAATTGAATACTCTGGACAGCATTGTGCGGAGTTTTACAATAAAGATATAAGCCAAGTGGAAAATAGCTGGTTTTCAGACAGAGATCAGCTAAAAATAAGGACTCTCCAACACTGAAAGCTGACTGCTTCTAGATCCCAAATAATAAGAAATAAGACTGAGAAAGATCACCAGGGGCTCCTGGGTGGCTCAGTTGATTAAGCATTGGACTCTTGATTTCAGCTCAGGTCATGATCTCATGGTTCATGGGTTCAAGCCCCTCAAATGGCTCTGTGAGAAAAGTGTGGAGCCTGCTTGGAATTTTCTCTCTTTCTCTCTCTGCCTCTCCCCTCCTTGTGCACTCTCTCTCCAAATAAATAAACTTAGAAAGAAAGAAAGAAAGAAAGAAAGAAAGAAAGAAAGAAAGAAAGAAAGAAAGAAAAGAAAGAAAGAAAAGAAAGAAAGAAAAGAAAAGAAAAGAAACTACAGTTGTAAAAGACCCAGTATTTTTTAGTTAAATTGACTCAACTATGCAGCAAAAATCAGATTGAAGGTATTACATTTTTACTCTGGTCTATTGTTTAGAATAACTTAAATCATTAAATGAGAGACGGGACATGGGGGTGAGGAATCAAGGAAATAAGGCAGACTTGGGAACCAAGTCAAGAAAACACTTTTTTTTATTGTGGATACTGGCACATGTAACTGAATAAAAGCAAAAAAGATTAGAAACCTAACACGTTTTTAAGAGATTATGCTAAAGGAGCCACTAGTCCATTTGCAAAAAGTCTGTGACTGCTAAACTTTTAACGCCTCAAACTGTATGAACAGGATACAGTCTATGAGACCTCCATATTCTTCAAGGAGGGCATTTTTCCCTAAATCTTCTTCAGATATGGCTATGGAGGAAGATGGATAAGGAAGAACTTTCCAGTGGGCAAAATGGGAGCCAGAGAAGCTGGTTCCTTCCCAGGTATCCAAAGAAATCCACACTGCAAGAGAGGGTTCACAGTGTCTATCAAGGATCTCATTACTGTGTTCTAATACTCTACCATTTTTCCTTATTTTGAATGGAAACTTTTACTGAGGTTATTTTACCCTTATTACAATATATGCTATCCCTGTTACAATATATGCTATATAAGTATACTAAATATGTATACACACACACATACACACATACACACATACAGTATGTGTGCAGTGTTTGGTGCTTGTGTTGGAGGGATGACAGGGAATAACTAGTCTTTTTTAGTCATAGGTTGCCTATGCATTATAAGGTACCACAACATCTGGATTGCACATCACCCAAGATCTAGAATAATTTTAAAATCCAAAAGAAAATATTAAGTAGGTGGGCAGATAATTGGATCTGAAACTTAGAAAAGAGGTTTGCCACAAAGACTGTAAATAAGTGCAAGGGGTAATGATGTGGCCAAAAAGAACATCTCCTAGGAGAAAATTAGAGGGTTACTCTGGTAGAGAGACTACAGCTAATCTTTAAGCAACATAAATATTAAATGGCCAGTTGGATGAGCTTACAAGGTAAACATAGAAGAGGCATCCAGAGTGATCAAACGATTAAGAACCAAGAGAGAAAAAATGTGTATCAAGAAAGAAAGAATTAAACTGTTATTGAAAATGGCTTAAGATTCCAGTAAGACAAAGACTTCCAGAATCTCTGACATGGATGTGGTTGTCATCTTGTAGGATATGTTTTATGAAGGGATCTGTATCCAGAGACCAGGCTAGACTGGGTAGATCAATATGTAAAAAGAGATGAAGAAATTGAAGTAATGAACGCAGGCAACTCTTTTTTTGGAAATTTGACTGTGACAGAGAGGAGACAGGGTATTAATTTGTAAGTTTTTTTTTTCCTTTCCTTTTCATTCAAATGGAGATACTTGAGTATATTTAGAAATGAATAGAGTACTTCTATTTCTAATAGTATGACAAAATTGGCACTGTAACCAATCACTCTTTTACAGGAATATGATTAAAAAGTCCTGAACACATTTTAAATGGAAACTTCAAATGTAGGTAGAAAAAGCACTTACTAAAATTCAATGTTCATTTTTTTTAAAAAAAGGAGTTATAGTCAAGGAATAGAAGGGAACTTCTTTATTCTGATACATAGTATCTACAGACATAATGACAAACATACTTCCTGCTAAAATGGTGAAAGAAGGTCCTTTAAGGTCAGGAACAAGTGTACCCACCATCACCATTTATATTTAACATTTTTCTGTGGGTCCTAGATGTGGAGTGGGGAAAGACAAGAAAAATATAAGAGCCTTAGACAGAGGAAGCAAAACTATAATTACTGAAGAGCATATGATTACATAGGAAACACAAAAGAATTCCAAAACTCGTTAAATTTTGTGAGTGTTCAAAAATGCTGCTGCATACAAATGCATACATGAAAAATCACATAAATTTCTATAATTCGATGACAGAGTTTGAAAGTGTAATAGATTTGACATGGAAGATGTGATTTGCAGCAGCAATTGTAATATTTAGTAATATCCAGAAATAATTAGAGCCAATGTTATACAAGAAAATTATTATTGAGAAGTTATTTTTACTGAGAAAATAAAAGCTTATCGAAGGAATCTACATAGAGGAGCACCTGGATGGCTCAGTCAGAGAAGCAACCAACTCTTGATTTCAGCTCAGGTCATGATCTCATGGTTCATGAAATTGAGCCCTGAATGGGGCTCTGTGCTGATGGTGTGGAACTGCTTAGGCTTCTCTCTTTCCCTCTCTCTCTCTGCCCCTCCCCTTTGCACTCTCTCTCAAAATAAATTTTAAGAAACTAAAAAAAGAAAGAAAATCTATGTACATGTATTGGAAAGCTCAATATCATTAAGAAAATACAAAGGCAGGGGCAGACTGGGTGGCTCAGGTCATGATCTCCTGTTCATGAGTTCAAGCCCCAGGTCAGGCTCTGTGCTGACAGCTCAGAGCCTGGACACTTCTTGGGATTCTATGTCCCCTTTTCTCTCTGCCCCTGTCCCCACCCCCATCTCTCTCTCTCTCTCAAAAATAAACATTAAAAAATTTTTAAAACAATGCAAAGGCAAATGTCTGGTGGCAAGTGAAGAGTGGGGAATGGAGGAGTGCTGAGTGGAGGAGGGCACCAAGGGGTGGGGCAGGCAGGTAAGAACCCGCCTGTCCTAGGAAAAGTAGCAGGAGGCAGGAACACACATGAGCTGAGGCTCCTTGTACCTCGCATATGTCCCAGTAGAGTTTATTTACAAAACACAAATTCAAATATGCAATTATTAACAACTTCAAGATGATGTATGCAGAACATGAAGCCCCAAGCTCAGGACCCTTCTGAACACAGAGCCTTGTGTGATTGCACTGGCTACATGCCCATGAGACTAGCCCTACTGATACCCATGTATACCCATATAATGTAATTTTATTAGCTTACTGGGCCTGAGAAATTTTAATATCTTGGTGATTCTCATCTTTGGTCAAGATTGAGAACCACTGTCCTGGGCAATATCACACATGTGTGTGTATACAAGTTATGTATCTGGCATGTGTTTATCAGTATGTGGGTGGTTACCTCTGAGTTGGGGGAGAAAGGATGTGATATGAAGTGAAACTTTAAATTTAAAAAAAAATTTTAATGATTATTTATTTTTAAGAGAAGGAGAGAGAGAGAGAGTACAAGCAAGGGAGGGGCAGAGAGACAGGGAGACACAGAATCTGAAGCCGACTTCAGGCTCCAAGCTGTCAGCACAGAGCCTGACCCAGGGCTGGAACTCATGAAGTGTGAGATCATGACCCGAGCCGAAGTTGGACGCTCGACTGGCTGAGCCACCCAGGCGACCAGAACTTAATTTTTTTTTTTTTTTAAATAATGGCAATGCTTTATACATTAAATTGAATTGTAGATTCAATTATTTTTCATACTTGTATTTTAAAAATTCTTTCCCAAATTATATTTTTTATTCAGGTATAAAATACAGTGTTATGTTAGTTTCAGGTGTGCAATGTAATGATTCACAATTCTATACATTACTCAGTGCTCATCACCACAAGTATACTCTTAATCCCCTTCAGCTATTTTACCATCCACCTCCTCACTGGCAACCATGTTTGTTCTCTATTTTTAAGAATATGTTTTTTTATTATACTTTTTATTTGGTAACTATTAATCAGTTTTAAAAAAATGTCTTTTATAGCAATGGAAATTATCCAGTTGAAGAACGCTTGACTATTCAAGAAATGATTAAAAAGATTTCCTTCTTTACATAACCCAGATAACACATAGCAGGGCCAAGATCTGAACCTGAACCTACAATATATCAGATCATCACTTTGCCATATAAGACTATGAATTCATGATAATTTTATTTTATTTATTTATTTTTTTTAATTCATGATAATTTTAAGAGGTATGTCTATTAGTGAATACTCACATACTAATACAAACTATGATTTAAGCAACAAAACTTCCACTTGCCAGTACTAAAAAAGGCAGGTGTTTTGGGCAAAGAATATGTATATGGAAAGAAATAGAGCATTTCCAACAAATCACTGAACAAATGCTCAGCATCACTTATAATAAAAATTCAAATTAAAAATTAAGAGTTTTCGAAGAATGTAATTGGAATAAACTTCTTTTTCCAGTTTCTACCAAATTTAAAAACATAAAAATCCTATGGTTTAGTAACCTCACTGTTTGAAATATATTCTGTTGAAATGCCAACTAAAATGTGCAATAACATTTATCACAGCAATCAATGCCTATGGTGATAAACAATCACATTCCATCTAAATGTCTCCATTAACAGTTATAGATAAAATAAATTATGGTATACACACATGCATGCATGCATGCATATACACCATAGGATACTATTCAAACTTTAAAAAGAATAAAGTCATCATATATGCACACACTTTCAAATGGGCCCACCATATATATTTAAGTTAAAAAGCAGGTTGTAAACCAGCATGTGTGGTTTGATTACATTAAAAATATGTGTATGTGTGTCAGTGTAAGAGAGGCATCTGTTTGAGTGTATAGAATGCATTCAAGTTATGTATGTACTATAAGAAAAAAGATTCCAAAAAAATGCACACCAAATGTCTTAACCTTGACCCTCTCTAAACAATGGGATTGGGGGGAGGAATTTATTTTTTTTTCTGTAGACTTTAAATTTTTTTAAGCTTGTATTATATCCGTATTGCTATGCTTTCCATTCCCTGTAGGATTTAACAGAGAAAGGTAGTCTCTTTGCATTGAAAAAAAATTTTTTTTCAATGCTTATTTATTTTTGAGAGACAGAGAGAGACAGAGCATTGAGTAGGGAAGGGGCAGAGAGAGAGGGAGACACAGAATTCAAAGTAGGCTCCAGGCTCTGAGCTGTCAGCACAGAGTCCGACATGGGGCTCAAACCCACGAACCGTGAGATCATGACCTGGGCTGAAGTCAGACGCCCAACCAACTGAGCCACCCAGGCGCCCCTCTTTTTATTTTTTAAAAATCATTATTCAAAAAGAAAAAAAAAACTTAGTCTTTAGGGGCAGAATAGGGATTGTCCAAATCCTTTTTAGATGACTGTGGGTGCATTAAATAAGCCAACTTTGAGCAAGGCAAAAAGAGAATGCTCCTGTCCATGCCAGGTACACTCATACCTATGGACTGAACCTTTCAGTTTAACAAGGAAACACAACAGTGCTCCTTTAACTCTTTCCACTTCTGCAGGCCTCTGTCTTAACCAATTCCTCCCTGCTCCATGTTTCCCACCGCTCTCCCAGCTCTAGCTGCTACCAATTTGCTCTCTGTTGCAAGATATGAGAGAAAAGTAAGTCTGTATGGATTCAAAGATGAGTAAGTAGGTAAGAGGAAGTTAGTGGCCAAATATACAATTTGTTCAGGATGCTCATTTGCCTGAGCATCTCATCTGGTCCTGCATGCAGGAATGGAGGACGCAGAAACACACTCTGCAGCGTGTTTTTGAAGCTTTGTTCTCATACCAGAACTAGGAGGTTCCAAGTGAGAGGGCTTTGGAGCATACTAAACAGACACAAGCTTGTTGTCTTCACCATTTCACAAGTAGAAGAACATACTGGCTCCGAGCCAGGGTTTGGATCCTGAGTCTACCTTACCCAGCTTGGGTATAGAGCCCTGAGCAAGCCATTTCATCTCTTAGCTTCTTTTTCCTCACGTGGGAAACCAAGAAAATAATAGTATCTGGCTAATTGAATTGTTAAGACTAAATGAGAAAATGTGACCAAAAATAAGCATTCAATAAATGCTAGGCACTCTATAATTATTTGTAATTATTATGAGTGCCTTGGATACATCAATGCCGATTATTTCTAGATGAATTTATGCTCCAAGTAAATGTTTTTTAAACTTCAGAGAACAACACATTAGTTAGTCATGAAATCATTTTTAGTGGGTCACAGTCAGAATTGAAAAAAAAAAATTAAAATGGAATAGAACAATAATATGTTGTTGTTTTTTTTAAATAGAAGGCATTGCACATAAAAAGTTAATGTAACATGCACTGCTTACTGTGGTGAGAAGTCAAATGAGTTTGAAAAATCATGTTTCCGAGCCAACCAAAGGTGACAGACAAAATCTTCCCTAAGTGCTCACTCAGTCCTACTCAGTTCTGCTTTCAGGTAGAGTGAGCAGAGGCTCCAGAACGTTGGACATGAGCTGCTCTGATGGATGATTTTGATAATGCATAAGCCCGCTGTAGTTATCTGGGCAGTCAGGAGGCAATGGTTAGAGAAACAGTCCATTAAAAAATGTCGTTGTGCTCCTTCTCAAGTATATGGGGCAAGGGAGAAAGGTTTATTAGAGCTAGCCCGGCCTAAGGACTCAGTTCTTGTTTTTGTTTGAAACTTTTCCTATGAATTCAAGAACTGTGATGGAAAGCCTTGAAATTTCCTTTAACTCTACAAACCTATCACTTGAAATTCCTACCTTCAGTAGGTAATGTTTGAAAAGAAAATCTACTAAGTTTGGTCTGATCAGGGGAGTGAAGAAAGTCAAAGAGTTTCAAATTTTCATTTTTCCAAAACATTATATAGTACTTCCATGTTTCTGGATTTTTTTAAATGTCCATTTCTGCTGTTGCTCTACAAATGGTTTTGTTGTGGACAGGTTATAGCACCTAAACATGATGCAAGTCAAATACAATAATAATTAAAAACACATGGGTGAAAACCGGGCTCAAAACTAAAATTACATTGTCAGCACTGGCATTTTTAGGGAGATTATGCCCAAAGAACTAAGCTATCCCTAACCTGTAGGATCTTGCATTATTTTACTGGATGTCACTTAATATCCATGGTAAGTGCCATGGTAATGTAGCTGTACATATTTCTGTTGGTTTAAATTATTGTATTTGGTATTTTCCTCTGTAATGTTTTGAGCCATTTGTTGTTAAGTACATTTAGTCCCAACAGTTAGCCACCTAATATTAATAGGAGAAGATTATTTACAGAATATGACTCAACACATATAATGCTACAATTTTCCACTTTGTACCATGATTTCAATTGAAGTACCTACATCATCCTAATTATAGAAATTGAAGAAATTCCACAGAGACCTCTGTTGGAATGAAAACCATATACTCGGAGTTGTATCTCTATCACCTAATACACATCAAATCACAATTCTGATCATATTAGCTAATGTGTATCTCTTTAGTATCTAAGAAAAAAATTTAACAAATTAAAAAAATGTGTGTATATACATAGAGTTATAGGTATAGATATATACATATCTGTATCTGTCAAATATACATATATATAAATATAAAGATTTGGCTTGCAGTGAAACAATAAACATCTATTATTTTCTCCTGGGAATGGTATTTGTAGGTTTGGTGGTTATAATGAGGGGCTTATGGGGATATTTCAAGACATGAACAATTTTAAGGACTAACCCAGAAGATGGATAATAGAGAAGCCTTGATTTAGTATGTGATCATATTCTTGGATTTTTTTTATAAGGAATATATATATATATATATCCCTGTCAACCACCTGCCCATTCTGATACTCTGGATAAATTAAATTCCTAAATCTCCGTTTTCTTATTCCTAAAATTGAGTAAATAATACCTTTAGAAAATGTGTTTTCATCCTGTTATTACAGTTAATCAGCAGACATGTTAAAGATCAAGAGTAGAAAAACTAAATCCAAGAGTAAATATTTCACGGAGGTTGGGACAGTCATATAATAGATTATTAAATTAATGATCCTCAGATGAATCCAACCTTAAATATACACATCCTTGTATAGTTCCCTCTCACAGTGACTCAGAGCCTGGCCATGTGATTTTCTCTGTCCAATGAGACGTTAGCAAATATGACAGAAGCAGACAATTGATAAGTATATGCACATAGGGGCTTAGCTGCTAGGTATGCTGTCAACATGTAAGATTCCAGGGTTGACTGCTAAAGAGAAGAACCATATATCCCAGCCAGTAGCGCTTGCTAAACACCATCTTGGACTATCCAGCCTCAGCTGAGTCACTCAATGACAGTAGCTACTTGAGTGGACCCCAAGCAAGGCCATCAGGAGAACCACCCAACTAAGCCCATTGTGCAGAACTGTGAGCAAATAAATGGTTATTTCAAGCCACTACATTTTGGGGTTGTTATTCACAATAGATATCTGATATTTTCAGTAATGTGGTAAGAGAAACCTTTCATGCTAATGATATTAAAATCAGTAAATGAAAACTAGGAGTGACCAATCATATACATTAAAAAACATATACCACTCACATGTAAATGAATAAAACAGCAAGTACACAAAACAATCAAAAAATATATTTTAAAATAGAAAAGCAAACATAAGGCTGCCTTTGTTAAATTTCCTATGCTGGACTAGTACTTTGTGCTGCATAGACAAAAAAAAAAAAAAAAACATGTATAATTTACTGACTATGTAGAACTTACTGAAACATGATCTTCTATGAAGCATATGTTGGAAAATCTTGCACAAAGATTCTTCACTTTGTGTGATGGTCCTACAGGTGCACTGCACTTGAAGAACTGTCCCCAAGATCCCAATGTAAGCTGCTTTGCAGTCATCACTCCCTGAGCAAGTGAGATCCTGCTTGCTTAAGGTACTGATGCAAAACTCATCTTCATGGCACTTTTTAGTCACTTGCTGCCAGCATTTCCACTGAAATGTTCTATAGCGCCTCCTAGAAAGAATCAAGAAATGGAATTGATCTGAATGATATCTCACAATAATATGTGGAACTGCCTCACCTAATGAAAGACTGACATAAAACAAAAAGCCCTCCAAATGCCGGTATATAGCTGAAAACAAACTTGGTATGTTCAAGCATCCCAAAAGAGACTGTAAAAGAAGAGAAATCTTGTGAATTATTTTCCTTTTGTGATGAAAGAGGCTAAGTTTAGGATTTCCTGGATGAATCATCTTTCATTACTAATTTTATTTCCATGGGTGATGGTGAGCAGTATGAACTACTTGGTGGATTTATTCGCAATATTCTTGAAGCAGAATGTGCTTTTGTGGCTAACATTTGGTCACTGTCTCTTACCAAGTTATTTCATATAAGGCTCTTGACCTTTCCAGCCAATTTTCCTACAGGATGGGAAGTACTGTACTCTTTATTAATATTTCTAAGCAGACTAATTAGAACTTATAAAATATTTTGAGCTTCTCTAGCAAGAGCTAATTGAAAAAAGAACATTAATTTATTTAATGACTGAGAATCCATTATAACCATATCTATTCATAACTTTTCTATGTATTTGATTCTTGCTGTTGTAGCTTGGAATAAAAGTCTAGATAATGAACAACAATTTGACTTTTAAAATGTTCACAGAAAGAATATATTCTCAGTGGAACCAAGGATATTAATCTTCCTACTTAATATTGATCACCTAAAATTACTTCTTACCCTTTTGTGAATAGGTCACCATCAAACATGCATAAAAATCTTCTGAGTAAATGACATTTATCTTGAGCTTATTTGTCCACAATGTGATACTCTGCTTAAATCCATAACTATTTTTAATAATCTCATATTTTAAGTAACCTTAAAGGAATCAGCTTTTTAATGTAATGGCAAAAATTTTTAGTATCTATTAAAATTTATATTTAAAAAAATCCTACAAATTTTTTGAGCCAGCAGAATATGTTCCTTTAGTTCAATTAAAGGTTATCTAGAAATGTCATGTAAATATAAGGAATTTATATTTGTACCTAGGTGTCATTTTTTCATTTTTAAATATATATTTTGCTACATTTAAGTTGTAGGAGTTATCTACTCATAGAAGTTATTTCATTCAGAAAATCAGTTGTGATATTCTGCACAAATGCTGAATTAAAGGATATCTTAAAATTAAAAAATCATACAATTAGTACACATTACCTATATGAGTTAAATATGGCAAAAAATTATATGACAGAAATTCTTTTCCAGGTTTAAATGTTTTGATGTACAGTGTTTCATTACCCTTATTTTCTTCATATACTGCAGTTTTCTATTATTTTGTTCAAACAGTTGTTTAAAAGTATTTTTTGAAATGGAATTATTTTGTTTTCATTTTTGCTATTGATTTCTGGTTACATTGCAAAATGTAAGAGAATGCAGTTGGTATCATTTCTGCACATGGAATGTATTACATCTGCCTTTGTGACCTAATATAACGTCAAATTTTGTATTACATGGCACTTAAAATAAGTGTGTACATAGTAGAGGTTTGCTTTTAAAAAATAAGTCGAGGGGCGCCTGGGTGGCTTGGTCAGTTGAGCGTCCGACTTCGGCTCAGGTCATGATCTCACGGTCCGTGAGTTCGAGCCCCGCGTCGGGCTCTGTGCTGACGGCTCAGAGCCTGGAGCCTGTTTCGGATTCTGTGTCTCCCTCTCTCTCTGCCCCTCCCCTGTTCATGCTCTGTCTCTCTCTGTCTCAAAAATAAATAAACGTTAAAAAAAAAATTTTTTTTAAATAAGTCGAATTTTTTTAAGAAAATACTTTTTTCACTACTTTCTTGAATCATACATATGAAACTATAGTGTACTATAATTTTCTGTAAGCTCATAAACATATATAATTGGCAAAACAGGGAGCCTGGGTGACTTAGTCAGTTATGCGGTCCACTTTGGCTCAGGTAATGATCTCCTGTTTCTTGAGCTTGAGCCCTGCATTGGGTTCTGTGCTCACAGTTGAGAGCCTGGAGCTGCTTTCAATTCTGTGTCTCCCTCTCTTTCTCTCCTCCTCCCCTACTCCACTCTGTGCCTCTCTTTAAAAAATAAACATTAAAAAAATTGTAATTGGCAAAACATAATCTCATCCCCCAGGATACATCTATTGGACAAAATGAGTTGAAAAATAGTCTTTATACTGCCTTCTTTGGCCTTTTCAAATAAATAAAGGAGTTTCAAAACCTAATATCTATTAAAGAATCTGGAACGGGGACAGAAATTTTATTTTAAAACCCAAATGCTCTCCTCTCCCCAAGTACAGGCTCTTCAACAACAACAACAACAACAACGACAACGACAACAACAACAACAAAAGGCAGATAAAAGACAACACTCTCACTGAAGGGGTAGTTTATCATGTGGAGTTTTTCATCTGAATTACATTAAGTTAACATAAATGCTAGAAATCTTCCTAAGGCAAAATTTGCTTGAGAAAATGACAGGATTTGTCTTTTCACCTTGACTACTCATATTGCATCATATTTCCATCACCTCTATAAAATATTCATTATGGGACTATTTACACATGGTGAAAAGAAATCTAGACTACAACAGTTCTTACTCTCTGAATTAATCCATGAAAGACAGACATTATATAAGAAAAGACACATATATGTACATTAAAAATCATAAAAATTGCAAGATATGCAATTGCATAATTGCATGATATTCAAAGGTGGAGGGAAACGAGATGACGTCTTTTAAGTGCCTCTAGTTTTGCAGACCGTGCACCAAGCATTTTGGAGTGGTGGTTAAATACAGGAGTCCTTTTGGAGAAAAATTACCAACTTTGTACCAATCAGTCTGAAAAGGGATTGATGCCCAGATGAGTTGAATTCAGGAATGTGTACATCAGAATCCGTCATGGGGCTCCTCAAGGATTGTAACAGCAGTCCCATCACTTGCCAGTAAAATACTTAATTTGATAGGGAAGCTAAGATATATTGTGTTCTGAAAATTAAATGCAAATAACTTTAAGATAATGAGGAAGTATACCTAGGATCTTGGCATTGGAATTAAGTAAAGCTGGATACCCATTCATGGAGACATCTGATATTTTTACAGGAATTGTTTAAAAAAAAAGTTTTCCTGGCTATGAAGATATTATTAGTTTTCATTATTTGTATAGGTAGATGATTAACAGGTAGATGTAAATATTCTATTTGTGATATGATAAAAAGGATAATCAAACATTTTTACCATATTTCACTGATTTTAGGAGATACCATTATCTTATTACAACTGAAATAACTTATTGGAAATTAAATTGTTGTTTTAATTTAATAAATATTTTCTTGTCTTTGAGCTTAAGGCTCATTCCAAAGATTTTAGAAATACTAAAATGTGTAAAAAATTACATCTTAGAATCAATGAACTATAATATTTCACTGAATGAGGACTTTTGAGATAGGAGTTTAAAAAATCTAAATTGCATTGTAAAAAAATTTTTTGTCATGGATTTTTTATTCACTCAAGAGATCGCCTTAATAAACCTCAAAATAACTGATAAACTTTTGTAAAACGAGATCCTCAAATAAGACTTTCTTAAAAACTTTGGCAATCTATGGTGGTAAGTTGACACAAAAAACGATGTCAATGTTCTGGCACTCTGCTTAGATATTTACTCCTTATGTTACAGAATGTGTGTTGCAGAAAAGCACCTGTCTTTTTCGACAAATATTTAGGAGATCTGGAGTTATTCTGAAAGTTTGAATGGCAGAGTAAAGGAGTGTAATTAAAAGGCTAAAGAAAGCAGTTTGCCAAGAATCAGTCCTTTCAGGAAATTGATAATAAATCTTTTAGCTCATTTGCCAATGGGTAAGGCAAGGTGACAAATGTGACAATCCTTGCTCTGAGCTATCACACACTAGACTACTCTTCTACGTTAAATGTATATTTTGACCTTTAAATGATTTTGCTGTTTATGGAGTTTTATTTATTTAAATGAAATTAAACAAAAAAGTCCTTGCTAGAAGGCACTGGGCAAATCGCTATGAAGAATTATTCCAAAAAGAAGCACAAGACGAATCCAAACATGATATGATTTAATGCTGGTTGTGAAATAAAGCTCCTTTAACATGGTAACAGCAGTGTTACAAATTATTTTGATTCATCAAATTTATTTAGTATTCTTCTTTCCTGGATTTTCTTACTCATCCAAAGAGGTCCAATTAACTGCAGATTTCTTACCGTATAAAAGATAAATTCATCTTGAATATACAAGGAAATGTGTTAATGAAGACTGTAGTGAGGAAAAGAAAAAATCCAGTGTTGAATTAGATTTATGGTTCCCGGGAGTAATTACCTGGAAAGACTCAGACTAGTCTCAACCAGCAGCAAGAGTGGAAGTTGTAATAAGCGAGCCAGATCATTCATACTTCTGCTCAAAATCCTCCAGAACCTGTCCATTTTACTGGGAGTCTAAATCAAGTCCTTAGTATCCCTCTGGGCCCTAGGAGACCTAGGCAGGCCTGCCCCACATCCAGTGAAATGCTTAACTGCAGCTCATCTTGCTGTCCCCCCATACATGCTCTCCCCTCACTGCTTTTTGAACAGGCCCAGTTTTTCCCACAGCACTGGCTGGTCTGTTTGGTATCCCTGTTTTCAGATGCTTGCTGAGAGAGGCTCATTCCTCCACTTCCTTAAGTCTGGTAAAATGGTCCTTACTGGGACCACCCTGTTCACATTGCAACTCTTTCTGCCCATTCACAATCTCACTTATTCTGTTTTCCCTCTTGGGGTGCTAATCTCCAGAATACTCATTACCTTTTAATATAATATACATTTTCGTTATTTATTATCTCTCTTCCCCCACTGTAATATAAGCTCCGCGGGACAAGTATTTTTGTCTTTTGTACACTGATGCCTAGAGTAGAAGTAGATGCTTGATAATTATTTATTTGAATAAACAAATAAGTGACTAACATTACTCCTTTGGAAATCAAGGGTGTGAGGTTGGGAAGAGGAGAATGGGTACATTTCTGACCTCATGGTGTACATATGTGCTGGGGATGTCCAGACTAGGCTCAAGCTACCTTCTCCTTCCTGATCTCCAGCCTAGGAGAGAAAGACTAATTTTGAAGTTTGAAGAGTCACCTTGTCAAAACTCTCTGACATTTAGCAGGCTTTTGTAATCATAGCAAAAACCAAATTAAACTGACATGTAAGTCTGTTTATTTATTCATTAGTCTAACTTGAATGTCTAATTTTAATAATGCTATTTCATGGCTACCAAATCTTGATATACTGAATTTGCTTATTCTGAAAATATATTCTGCATGCGAATTTCAAAATGGATGCTACACATGTACCACAGATTCAAAAATATGAATTGTCTGGCTTTGTTTACATCATGTTGGATGACGGTGGGAACTGTAGCTAATGTAATGAGATCAAGTGTTAGGACTGGACTGTAACAAATAAGGTGCCGAAATAAGAAAGTAAGGTATGCGTGTTTTTACTCACCTGCATAATTCATCATTTCGGCAGCTGTGAATTACATTGAGGCAAGTAGGGGGTGGAACTATGTTCACAGCACATGGCTTGCTGTGAAGAGCTTCTTTGGACTGCTGACAAGGTATATCAGATGGAGCACAGTCACAAAAAGCCAACATCTGGGCAATGTTAAAAGGCATACTTTGATAGAAGAACCGTATGGCTGCTTGGCAGTGTTTCACATCACATAGATTTCCATTTGCTGAGCAAGCTTTAAGGTAAGGGGCCAACTGTGCGTTACAGACCACATCCCCTACGCACGCCTCTGCCACTTCCAAACAGGACTGGATCCCTTTGATTCCTGAAAGCAAGGATATGTCCAGGTCATGGAAAAGTAAACATAAACCTGTACCTACAGAACCTGCAAAACACTATAAGAAGTCTATGAGCAACACACAATGGTGTAACAATGTGCTACTTTGGGCACACAGTATGTGTGTGGTTTTGTTTTGTTTTGTTTTGTTTTGTTTTGTTTTGAAGAGTTGGTATGAATTTACTGAGGCCTGAGTAGTGGGCTATTTGAATCATCCTTCATTTATAATGGATACGTATTGTGATCCAGAAGTGATGGGAAGTGTGTAGAGCCAGAACAGAGTGGAAAAAAAAAATTCTTGAGTCCAAGTTTCTCAAATGTAAACAATAAATCTTCAGAAATTGCATGTGAGGTACATAGCTTATGGTGAGTTCATGGGCTCAAATCAAAATGATTTTTGTTCGTTCTGTTCTGCTTTTTATTTTGGGTGAAAATATTGACTAAAGGTTCTGCCTGGATACATAGTTATTCTAGCAAAGAAAGATGTTCAAGTTCTGGAAAACACAGATACATGTGAGTGCCCCCTGCCACCAGACACATACACACAAAAACAGTTAGCCTCAAACAATTTATGTGATCAAAATACCAGTGAAATTTAACCCAGATCTAGTTTTTAGTTTTAATTGTAAAGTATTCCTCAGCATAACTGTAAATAGAGGATGGATGGGGAGGCAAGTTGCTTTGACACATGAGTGAAACAAACATAAATGTTGTTGCATTTTGCAATATTAGACTAGTAAAAAGCCACACAATTTATTTTGTATTGGCATATCTTTAAGAAAGCTGGAAGCCATGCTTAAAATCATATTGTCTAGTATTTGAAATACAGATGGAAAGTACAATATTTAAACATTACCATTATAGGGAAGAGTGGTCAGATTCCACTTGGGTTGATTATCCTCTTTCATGTTATCTAGAAGGAAAACAAAGAGACCATTTCATTAGTGAATGATTTTTTTTAATTTAATAGAAGTATGCAGGCTACATTTATAAATGAATAATCAAGCAAAAATAAATACAAGCCAATGGAACACTTATTTAAGACTTGATACTCAAAATTAGTAGGTGTAGATGAAGAAAAATCCACCCCCAAAGTATCATTCAAGTGAGTTAAACAGCCCTCTCTGAGGATTCAGTTACTTGAAGATTTAAACAAATGCTAACGACCAGGCCATGTGCACTGAAGTAAACAAAGGATCTGGGAAAAAGAACAGAAGGAATATTGTCTGAATCAAAAAAATTCTTCCCAGCAGGGTCTTAATTAAATTGAAACGCAATTTAAAAATGATTTCCACCTCTGATTATCTTAATCTCTTAGAGTTCCTAGGAATTATAATCATAGAGTTATAGAAGTGCATTGCTAGACGTCAACTCAGTGGCCAGCTACTTCTAAACTCTTTCTTTCAAGAAGCGTTGGTTGAGTCCCTACTATGTACCAGGTACTATACTGAAGACACCAATGTGTAGTCCCTATCATGAAGCATTCACAGCTTGGTATGGGATATAGACATATAAAGAAAAATCCAAACAAAACATAAGGAGCACTAATAAACATATGCATAAAGCGATAAGGGAATAGTATGGTCAGATTTGCATTTTAAAATAAAAGTTCAGAAGCACCTGGGTAGCTCATTCAGTTTAGTGTCTGACTCTTGATTTCGGTTCAGGTCATGATCTCATGGTTTGTGGGTCTGAGCCCTGTGTGGGGTTCCACACTGTCAGTGCAGAGCCTGCTTGGGATTCTTTCTCTCTCCCTTTCTCTCTTCCCTTCCCCTGCTCTTCCTCTCTCTCAAAATAAATAAACTTAAAAAAAATAATGACTTCTGTTATTGTGTTGCGTCTTTCCAGGCTCCTTGTATTGTTCCATCTGTTCTCACTATATGTGCTTTCTCCTTTTTATACCAATAAAACCTCAGCTCACGAATCACAGTGCTTCTAGATCCACCCTCCTGTGTCACTGAGGAAGCCTGGAATGTTCCCTCTTCTGCTCCATTATTCCATATTGAGCAAAATCCCAATAAGTGAACCTCAGAGAGTCATACAGCTTTTGCAACAGATATAAAAGTCTAGGCTAGACTTCCATCTCTGCTTTGGCACTGATTGGTATGGAGATGCCACTGATTACATACCACATTTCAAGAGTTTATCATTGAAACATAAATAAATCCTGAATTTACTCACTTTTATGGACTGAACGTTTATGTTCCTCCAAAATGTATGTGTTGAAGCCCTAACCCCCTATGTGGCTTATTTGAATATGGGGTCTCTCAAAGTAATTCAGGTTAGACAAGGTCATAAGAGTGGGGCCCTGACCTGATAGGATTATCATCCAAGTAAAAAGAGACACTAAGCAAATCTCATGTCAGGATACAGAAAGAAACCACAAAGTCCAGAAGCCAGGAAAAGAACTCTCACCCAAACCAGCCCTGCTAGACTGTGATCTGGAAGTTCCAGCCTCCAGAACTGTGAGAAAATAAGTTTCTGTTGTTTAACCCACCCAGGCTGTCATATTTTGTTATGGTGGCCCCAGCAGACTCATATACTCACTAAGTGGGTAATTATTAGAAACACAACAAAATATTTATTTTAGCATGGGAAAATAAATCCCATCATGGATGTGTACTGTTTTATCTGCTATGAGTAATTTAGGTAAATTCTGGGCACATTAAATCCTAATTTCATATGGTACATATATGAATATACATTTTTCCCGGAGGATATTTTAAACAGTAGCTTAATTGCTGAAGAGGAGCTAAAGGGCAATATGTCACAGTCATAAATCAAAGAATGTACCAATCAGATCAATCTCTGAAAGAGAAGATCATACACATAAAAAAAAATACACATGTTCTTTCTTATTCATCTACTAATATCAAAATATATCCAGAATCTGCTATCTTCTCACCTTGCTACCACCCTAGTCCAAGTTAGCATGAATTTCTCTGTTGACCTCTAGGTCCATGGTCTTATTTATCAGCTATAAGTGAATGATGCACCCCATCCCTGGTTTATACCTATTGTACAGATCTCACCTTTTTATGCCATACATAGAATTTAGACATCAATTCCATACAAGGGGCTGCCTAATTTGATGTATTTACTTGGTTACTTAATAAACATTTCAGACTCAACCTGTCCAAAACTGACATCTGACTTCTCGGTCCCTCACTGAAACCTCTTCTTCCTGTAGTTGTTCTCATAGTAGTTAGCAAAAATAATGGTGACAACATCCTTCTAATAACTCAAGATAAAAACCTTGGGATCAACTTCCATTTCCCTTCTTTCTTGCATTTCCACATAATTTACTAATATCAAAATATATCTGGAATCTGACAACTTCCCACAGTGGTCCATTGTCCATCATTTTTTTTGCTGCATCATTATACAAGCCTCCTAACTCGTCTTCCTACTTGAGTCTTTGCTTCTCTTCAGTCAATGATCAACATAAAAACCAGAATTATCCTTTTAAAGGTATAAATCAGATCAAGACGATCCCTTTGTGAAAATTCTTCAGTGATTTACTGTATCACTCAGAGAAAGAACCAGTGACCTAGAAATAACCTAGAAAGCCCTCCATGATCTTGCCCCTGTCTTATTTCTGATATCATCTTCCACATCTCTCTCCCTTATTCTCTCCTTTACCTATGTGTCTCCTTAGCTCTTCCTCAAACTTCCAGACAGATTTCCAGTTCAGGACTTTTGATTCCCCTTTTCTTCTGACCTAATTGCTCTTTCCTGAAATATCCACAAGGCTCATTTCCTACCTCTTTTCGTCTTTGCTCAAAATTCATTTAAGGATGTAACTGTCTGGCCATCCTATTAAAATTACAAACTACCCACTCAGACCTCTTTTTTCCCTCTGCTTCATTTTCTCTTAGCATTCATACTGTTTGAAATATGAAAAATACTAAGATACCCTTTTTGGTGACACAGGTTCTCATTTTCCCAGCTGCTGAAAGTATAGTTGCGTGATGACTCACACTGGTTATTTTCTAGGCATTGCCCTCATGTGAAGAAAGCGCAGCCAAGGTTACACATTTTCCCAGAGGACAGCTCATATCTCAGGACTAGCCCACAGGAAATGTTCAAGGATCAGATCCCTTGCCTCAATAGGTGACATCTCTGAAAAGCCATTCCAGGTCCAACCTTCCTATGGAATAAAGTAAGTTTGCTGTGGCTGCTGTATGAGTTTCAGCTGTTCCCTCCTTCTGATCCTGTTTTCCTCAGTTCCGTGTTGCTTTTGTTTCCAAGCCCTCAGGCCACACACATCTTTTGTGTGCAAACCTCTGTTTCAGAGTCTTTTGCTTGGGAAGCCTATTCAAGAAACCACTCAATATAGAATGTAAACTTCAAGAAAGGGGTGATTTCCGTTTGTTTTGTTTACTACTTTCCCCCAGGTTTTAGTCCCAGGCCTAGGCATAGTAGGAACACAAAAGAAATATCTATTAAATAAATACATAATATTACTTACCACATTTTGTCTATTTATTTTTCAAATCCCCTAAAAAATAATAAGCTCCTTGAATGAAGGACAAGTGTTTTATTTTGTTATTGCTTTTTTTTTTTTTTTTAATCCTGCTGCACAGGACATAGCACATTATAAATATCTCGTGAGTATTTGTTTAATGAATGTGTAATGCATGCATAAATGAATGGATGGATGAATACAATTAACATTTTGTTGGGGCATCTGGGTGGCTCAGTTGGTTAAGCAACCAACTAATGATTTCAGCTCAGGTCATGATCTCATGGTTGGTAGGATTCGGCCCAGTGCCAGGCTCTGCACTGACTATGGAGCCTACTTGGAATTCTCTCTCTGCCTGCCTATCTGTCTGTCTGTCTGTCTCTCTCTCACTCACTGTAAATAAACAGACAAACAAACTTTAAAAAAGATGATGCTAAAACCTTTTAGCATTTGCCTCTTTCTTCATAATCCCTTTGGACATATTCATGGCATCATTTTTTTAAAAAAAATTAATCGTCAAAGAGAAACAGGCATAAATGACAAAGTTGGAATTAGAAATTAAATATTCTTTACCTAATTCATATTCGTGATTACATACTTAATGTTCCTAAATTCTTCTTGTGTGTACCAACCTGAAACAATTTCCTGGCTGAATCCCTCTTCATAGTCATCACTGTAGGCTGGAACTTGATTCATGTGAACATCTTGTATACAAATATCTTCAAACAAACTTTTCCAAATTTCAATACACTCTACTTTTGAAGGGTTGTTGCAATGACAATTCCACAAGATTGTTTCTTTCAGACTTTCTCCTAATGCTGCACACGTGTAGCCTCCATCAAGGGTCTTGCATTGTTCTGATTCTCTCCCACAGGTTTTCTTAAAATTTTCATACAACAGAGTGCAATGTTCCGACTCCTGGCAGATATGTGCTGCTGTGACACAGTCAATCTTTTTTCTAACCATTAATGATGTGTTTTTCTGATGGAACCACTGTGTGATATTTGACTGTGAAGCCAAATGTAAAGACAGTGCTGATTCTTCTATAAAGTTAAAATTAAAAAAAAAGAGAGAGAGAGAGAGAGACCAAAACTTAAATAATTTAATCTTAATAACTGGCCTGGGTGGCTCCATTGGTTAGGCATTGGATTCAGATTTGATCTCATGGGGTTAATGAGATGGAGCCCTACCTTGGGCTCTAAGCTGACAGTGGGGAGCCTGCTTGGGACTCTCACTCTCCTGCTCTCTCTGCCCCTTCCCACTTGTCCATGTCCGAGTGCACACTCTCTCTCAAAATAAATAAAATAAATGAATAAATAAATATAGCATATAGACTTATCTTTTATAAATATTCTTGTATCTATTGTCTTTCACAAACCATTAAAATTTTCAAGAGAGCTATTACAAATGAACCCAAGTTTTTAAAAACTGAAATAAGGGGTGCCTGGGTGGCTCAGTTGGTTAAGCATCCAAATCTTAATTTTGGCTCAGGTCATGATCTCACGGTTCATGGGTTCCAGTGGTGCATTGGGCTCTGGGCTGAGAGTGCAGAGCCTGCTCTCTCTCTCTCCCTCTCTTTCTGCCCCTCCCCTGTTCACACTATCTCACTCTCAAAATAAATAAACTGAAAAATTTTTTTAAAATTTTTGAATTAAAAACACTGATTATAGTTTATGTAACCACATAATGGTAATGCTCAATCTCTTTTAATGACATTTTGTCTTCATCATTTATTTTTGTTTTTCATTACATTTTGTTTTTCATTACATTACATGACGACTGGTAGAAATTGTGTGTAACTTAATACTTATAAGGCAACACATTATTTCCCTTGCATAAATTTTTATGGATTTCCATCTTCTCCTAGAAATACACTCAGTGTTTCTCTGTCTTTTAAAAATATTTTTATGTTTCCCTTAACAAGCCTTTTCAGCCCTTGGGGGTTATATCCCTCACTGAGAATACATGTTTTACTGGACAGTTCAAATGAAGTCATAATTATATGAAATTTACACAAAAAAGATAAGAAAAACAACTTCAATAGGAGACTCCAAGTCAGCTTAACATAGGCTTTCAGAAGTATACTATTTCTAAAAAGTCTTATCTTCCTCTAAGGCACTTCAAGTAGGTCTCCACAATAAAAAACAAAAAAATCCTTGACCCTACAATTCTTCCCAAAGTAACCTTTTTCCCTGTGGCATTTTGGTCTAAAAATAAAAGAATGTTAAATTTTGGTTCATTAAATTAATTTTCTTATACCTTATAAAAGGTATAAGACCTCACAGCCTTAGTTTCTACAAATGCATCATATTTATGCAAGATAAAGGTAATAGAATCAATTTCATGATATGAACACGTTTACTTAAAACCTGCTAGGCCATCCTTATAAGCACTATTTGGAGCCAGCCTCTGTACTGCATGTGTTTTAAAAAATACACTACTATGATAGAATCCTACAGAGGAAAAGGGAAGATGGCAGCATAGGAGGACGCTGGGCTCACCACGCGTCCTGCTGATCACTTAGATTCCACCTACACCTGCCTAAATAACCCAGAAAACCGCCAGAGGATTAGCAGAACGGAATCTCCAGAGCCAAGCTCAGACAAGAGGCCCATGGAAGAGGGTAGGAAGGGCAGCGAGGCGGTGCGCGCTCCACGGACTGGCGGGAGGGAGCTGGGGTGGAAGCGTGGCTCGCCGGCCAAGCAGAGCCCCCAAGTCTGGCTGGAAAAAGCGGAGGGGCCGGATGGAGTGTGTTCTGACAGCAAGCGCGACTTAGTGTCTGTCTGGGAGGACATAAGTTAACAGCTCTGCTCGGAAAGCGGGAAGGCTGGAGGACAAAGGGAGGGAGAGTTGCTGAGCCCCCGGATGACAGAGCTCAGTTTGGCGGGGAACAAAGGCGCTCATCAGCACCATCTCCCTCACCCATCCCCCAGCCAAAATCCCAAAGGGAACCAGTTCCTGCCAGGGAACTTGCTCCCTCCTCCGCACAAACACCCAACTCTGTGCTTCTGCGGAGCCAAACCTCCGGCAGCAGATCTGACTCCCTCCCGCTGCCAGAGGGCCCCTCCTGAAGTGGATCACCTAAGGAGAAGCGAGCAAGCCTGCCCCGTGCACCTTGCCTACCCACCCCAGCTAAAACGCCAGATCCCCAGCACCACAAGCCTGGCAGTGTGCAAGTAGCCCAGACGGGCCACACCACCCCACAGTGAATCCCACCCCTAGGAGAGGGGAAGAGAAGGCACCCACCAGTCCGACTGTGGCCCCAGCGGTGGGCTGGGGGCAGACATCAGGTCTGACTGCGGCCCCGCCCACCAACTCCAGTTATACACCACAACACAGGGGAAGTGCCCTGCAGGTCCTCACCACTCCAGGGACTATCCAAAATGACCAAACGGAAGAATTCCCCTCAGAAGAATCTCCAGGAAATAACAACAGCTAATGAACTGATCAAAAAGGATTTCAATAATATAACAGAAAGTGAATTTAGAATAATAGTCATAAAATTAATCGCTGGGCTTGAAAACAGTATAGAGGACAGCAGAGAATCTCTTGCTACAGAGATCAAGGGACTAAGGAACAGTCACGAGGAGCTGAAAAACGCTTTAAATGAAATGCAAAACAAAATGGAAACCAGGACGGCTCAGATTGAAGAGGCAGAGGAGAGAATAGGTGAACTAGAAGATAAAGTTATGGAAAAAGAGGAAGCTGAGAAAAAGAGAGATAAAAAAATCCAGGAGTATGAGGGGAAAATTAGAGAACTAAGGGATACACTAAAAAGAAATAATATACGCATAATTGGTATCCCAGAGGAGGAAGAGAGAGGGAAAGGTGCTGAAGGGGTACTTGAAGAAATAATAGCTGAGAACTTCCCTGGACTGGGGAAGGAAAAAGGCATTGAAATCCAAGAGGCACAGAGAACTCCCTTCAGACATACCTTGAATCGATCTTCTGCATGACATATCATAGTGAAACTGGCAAAATACAAGGATAAAGAGAAAATTCTGAAAGCAGCAAGGGATAAACGTGCCCTCACATATAAAGGGAGACCTATAAGACTCGTGACTGATCTCTCTTTTGAAACTTGGCAGGCCAGAAAGGATTGGTACGGGATCTTCAGTGTGCTAAACAGAAAAAATATGCAGCCCAGAATCCTTTATCCAGCAAGTCTGTCATTTAGAATAGAAGGAGAGATAAAGGTCTTCCCAAACAAACAAAAACTGAAGGAATTTGTCACCACGAAACCAGCCCTACAAGAGATCCTAAGGGGGATCCTGTGAGACAAAGTACCAGAGACATCACTACAAGCATAAAACATACAGACATCACAATGACTCTAAACCCATATCTTTCTATAATAACACTGAATGTAAATGGATTAAATGCGCCAACCAAAAGACATAGGATATCAGAATGGATAAAAAACAAGACCCATCTATTTGCTGTCTACAAGAGACTCATTTTAGATCTGAGGACACCTTTAGATTGAGAGTGAGGGGATGGAGAACTATTTATCATGCTACTGGAAGCCAAAAGAAAGCTGGAGTAGCCATACTTATATCAGACAAACTAGACTTTAAATTAAAGGCTGTAACAAGAGATGAAGAAGGGCATTATATAATAATTACAGGGTCTATCCATCAGGAAGAGCTAACAATTATAAATGTCTATGTGCCAAATACCGGAGCCCCCAAATATATAAAACAACTACTCATAAACATAAGCAACCTTATTGATAAGAATGTGGTAATTGCAGGGGACTTTAACACTCCACTTACAGAAATGGATAGATCATCTAGACACATGGTCAATAAAGAAACAAGGGCCCTGAATGCTACATTGGATCAGATGGACTTGACAGATATATTTAGAACTCTGCATCCCAAAGCAACAGAATATACTTTCTTCTCGAGTGCACATGGAACATTCTTCAAGATAGATCATATGCTGGGTCACAAAACAGCCCTTCATAAGTTTACAAGAATTGAAATTATACCATGCATACTTTCAGACCACAATGCTATGAAGCTTGCAATCAACCACAGGAAAAAGTCTGGAAAACCTCCAAAAGTATGGAGGTTAAAGAACACCCTACTAACGAATGAGTGGGTCAACCAGGCAATTAGAGAAGAAATTAAAATATATATGGAAACAAACAAAAATGAAAATACAACAATCCAGATGCTTTGGGATGCAGCAAAGGCAGTCCTGAGAGGAAAATACATCGCAATCCAGGCCTATCTCAAGAAACAAGAAAAATCCCAAATACAAAATCTAACAGCACACCTAAAGGAAACAGAAGCAGAACAGCAAAGGCAGCCTAAACCCAGCAGAAGAAGAGAAATAATAAAGATCAGAGCAGAAATAAACAATATAGAATCTAAAAAAACGGTAGAGCAGATCAACAAAACCAAGAGTTGTTTTTTTGAAAAAATAAACAAAATTGACAAACCTCTAGCCAGGCTTCTCAAAAAAAAAAGGGAGATGACCCAAATAGATAAAATCATGAATGAAAATGGAATTATTACAACCAATCCCTCAGAGATACAAACAATTATCAGGGAATACTATGAAAAATTATATGCCAACAAATTGGACAACCTGGAAGAAATGGACAAATTCCTAAATACCCACACTCTTCCAAAACTCAATCAGGAGGAAATAGAAAGCTTGACGGACCCATAACCAGTGAAGAAATTGAATCGGTTATCAAAAATCTCCCAACAAATAAGAGTCCAGGACCAGATGGCTTCCCAGGGGAGTTCTACCAGACGTTTAAAGCAGAGATCATACCTATCCTTCTCAAGCTATTCCAAGAAATAGAAAGGGAAGGAAAACTTCCAGACTCATTCTATGAAGCCAGTATTACTTTGATTCCCAAACCAGACAGAGACCCAGTAAAAAAAGAGAACTACAGGCCAATATCCCTGATGAATAGGGATGCAAAAATTCTCAATAAGATACTAGCAAATCGAATTCAACAGCATATAAAAAGAATTATTCACCATGATCAAGTGGGATTCATTCCTGGGATGCAGGGCTGGTTCAACATTCGCAAATCAATCAACGTGATACATCACGTTAATAAAAGAAAAGAGAAGAACCATATGATCCTGTCAATCGATGCAGAAAAGGCCTTTGACAAAATCCAGCACCCTTTCTTAATAAAAACCCTTGAGAAAGTCTGGATAGAAGGAACATACTTAAACATCATAAAAGCCATTTATGAAAAGCCCACACTAACATCATCCTCAATGGGGAAAAACTGAGAGCTTTTTCCCTGAGATCAGGAAGACGACAGGGATGCCCACTCTCACCGCTGTTGTTTAACATAGTGTTGGAAGTTCTAGCATCAGCAATCAGACAACAAAAGGAAATCAAAGGCATCCAAATTGGCAAAGATGAAGTCAAGCTTTCGCTTTTCTGCAGATGACATGATATTATACATGGAAAATCCAATAGACTCCACCAAAAGTCTGCTAGAACTGATACATAAATTCAGCAAAGTTGCAGGATACAAAATCAATGTACAGAAATCAGTTGCATTCTTATACACTAACAATGAAGCAACAGAAAGACAAATAAAGAAACTGATCCCATTCACAATTGCACCAAGAAGCATACAATACCTAGGAATAAATCTAACCAAAGATGTAAAAGATCTGT
Source organism: Panthera tigris (assembly GCF_018350195.1). Lineage (NCBI taxonomy): Eukaryota > Metazoa > Chordata > Mammalia > Carnivora > Felidae > Panthera > Panthera tigris. The sequence continues at coordinate 52,427,597 of NC_056664.1, read as the reverse complement.
ATGCTGAAAACTATAGAAAGCTTATGAAGGTAATTGAAGAAGATATAAAGAAATGGAAAGACATTCCCTGCTCATGGATTGGAAGAATAAATATTGTCAAAATGTCAATACTACCCAAAGCTATCTACACATTCAACGCAATCTCAATCAAAATTGCACCAGCATTCTTCTCGAAACTAGAACAAGCAATCCTGAAATTCATATGGAACCACATAAGGCCCCGAATAGCCAAAGTAATTTTGAAGAAGAAGACCAAAGCAGGAGGCATCACAATCCCAGACTTTAGCCTCTACTACAAAGCTGTAATCATCAAGACAGCATGGTATTGGCACAAAAACAGACACATAGACAAATGGAATAGAACAGAAACCCCAGAACTAGACCCACAAACGTATGCCCAACTCATCTTTGACAAAGCAGGAAAGAACATCCAATGGAAAAAAGACAGTCTCTTTAACAAATGGTGCTGGGAGAACTGGACAGCAACATGCAGAAGGTTGAAACTAGACCACTTTCTCACACCATTCACAAAAATAAATTCAAAATGGATAAAGGACCTGAATGTGAGACAGGAAACCATCAAAACCCTAGAGGAGAAAGCAGGAAAAGACCTCTCTGACCTCAGCCGTAGCAATCTCTTACTCTACACATCCCCAAAGGCAAGGGAATTAAAAGCAAAAATGAATTACTGGGACCTTATGAAGATAAAAAGCTTCTGCACACCAAAGGAAACAACCAACAAAACTAAAAGGCAACCAACGGAATGGGAAAAGATATTTGCAAATGACATATCGGACAAAGGGCTAGCATCCAAAATCTATAAAGAGCTCACCAAACTCCACACCCGAAAAACAAATAACCCAGTGAAGAAATGGGCAGAAAACATGAATAGACACTTCTCTAAAGAAGACATCCGGATGGCCAATAGGCACATGAAAAGATGTTCAACGTCGCTCCTTATCAGGGGAATACAAATCAAAACCACACTCAGATATCACCTCACGCCAGTCAGAGTGGCCAAAATGAACAAATCAGGAGACTATAGATGCTGGAGAGGATGTGGAGAAATGGGAACCCTCTTGCACTGTTGGTGGGAATGCAAACTGGTGCAGCCACTCTGGAAAACAGTGTGGGGGTTCCTCAGAAAATTAAAAATAGACCTACCCTATGACCCAGCAATAGCACTGCTAGGAATTTACCCAAGGGATACAGGAGTACTGATGCATCGGGGCACTTGTACCCCAATGTTTATAGCAGCACTCTCAACAATAGCCAAATTATGGAAAGAGTCTAAATGTCCATCAACTGATGAATGGATAAAGAAATTGTGGTTTATATACACAATGGAATACTACGTGGCAATGAGAAAGAATGAAATATGGCCCTTTGTAGCAACGTGGATGGAACTGGAGAGTGTGATGCTAAGTGAAATAAGCCATACAGAGAAAGACAGATACCATATGGTTTCACTCTTATGTGGATCCTGAGAAACGTAACAGAAACCCATGGGGGAGGGGAAGGAAAAAAAAAAAAAAAGAGGTTAGAGTGGGAGAGAGCCAAAGCATAAGAGACTCTTAAAAACTGAGAACAAACTGAGGGTTGATGGGGGGTGGGAGGGAGGGGAGGGTGGGTGATGGGTATTGAGGAGGGCACATTTTGGGATGAACACTGGGTGTTGTATGGAAACCAATTTGACAATAAACTTCATATATTGAAAAAAAATAAATAAATAGAATCCTACAGTAAAAAAAAAAAAATACACTACTATAGCATTTTGCACATTTCGCAAATAACAGCTCACAATGGATTTTATAATTATATAAATCAGACTCCTTTACTAGAACAGAGGTCTTCTTTTCTATTACTTTTGGCTAGCATATGCTGGGTTGCATGAATAGGATGGATGTGAATTAATGCTGTTCTCATATAATTAGTTCTATTACATTGATAATTATATACCTTGAAGTAATCTGTAATCCTGTCTAAATGTCATCAATCAACGTATCTAAATATCTATCTTTCTATCTATATATTTAATCAGCTGGACTAAATTAAATGACTTGGCTAAATGTCAATTTTGCTCTACTATATTTTCAGCTAATCAAGAGCAGAGACTGTTTCATTCATCTTTATATCCATTCTCCAGCATTTATACCTACACATGTTAACTGAACAATAAAAACTTTATGAATAGATCCATGATTTAGGTGCTCAAAAATATGTTTAAAAATTTTAAATCCTTATGATATTATTGGTTATTTGCTAAGTATCAGGTACTGTGCTGGGTGCTTTATCATAGTAAGTAAAAAAGAAAAAAGAAATGCCAAAGCTGATTTGTTCAAGAAGTTTACAGTATATTAAGGAAGAATAGAACAGTACACACTATATATGTTTGGGAATGTTTTGAGAATCCAAAGAGGGAAGATAGGGAAAGGAAGAAGGAGGTAGGGAGGGGGAGGGGGAGGGGGAGGAAGAGGGGGAGGGGGAGGAGGAGGGGGAGGGGGAGGAGGAGGAGGGGGAGGAGGAGGAGGAGGACAAGGGGGAGGAGGACGACGAGGGGGAGGAGGGGGAGGAGGAGGAGGACGAGGGGGAGGAGGAGGAGGGGGAGGAGGAGGAGGGGGAGGAGGAGGAGGGGGAGAGAGACAGAGACAGAGATCAGAGATCGTGTCTTGGAATGATGACCAAAAAGTTTGTGGAAGGTGTTATAGTTGAGATAGGATGGATATTAAGATTTCAGTTATTTCCTTCCCACACTAAGGTAAATTATAAGCAATAAACTAATGCTCCCTGTATACATAATAATTAGGTCATGTCCATCATGAAGTTTATTTGTGAGATCATTTAAGTCTTCTCTATAGGGTTTTTATATTCCTGGTTATCAAAATTATTGCATAGTAGTCTTTAGTAAGTGTCTATGGGGAAAAAAAGGGTTTAAATATGTGAATTGATTTCAATTTAACTGCTCTAAATTTATATGTACCTGTTGACTGGTCACTACATTTTGCCAGAACTTGGTATGATTAAAAGTGGCTAAAGAGATATAAATTAAGTTGTCTTACCATTGTGAAACAAAAGTCAATAAACATTTTTAGTATTCCAATATGCTTTTATTTCATCCCACTTCAATCTAAAACTAGTATAGACCTATTAATTAGCTAACTAATGTCATTTCAGGCTGTCCTAGTTGATGACTTCTCAGCATTTATAATTGCTGACTATTTTCCCTGTGTCTCTTTCATTGATTTCAACAACTCTTTCTGATGTTTCTTTTCCTATCTTTGAAATCTTCTTTTTGGTTACTTTAACTATATCATGAGTTTTATTCTCAAAATCTTTATAATATTCTCACCTTATAGCCTTTCCTGACCAATCCTATCTTCCTTCACGGTCTTATCTATTTCTTATAAACTTTTAACTCCAAAATCTGTATGTCTATTTTATGTTACTCTCTTCAGTCCAAGATCCATGTTTCCAAATGCAAGCTAGACGATGTAGATTCCTTCATTTCTTTTTAAAAATTATTTGTATCATGCAAAACTTCAAACAAAATGCCAACATTCCTAATGTGAATGTTCCAAAGCATTCCACAGATGCAATGTCTCCAAAATATAATTCATCACTTCTACCCCTAATCCTGTACTTTATTCTTTCTTTCCTATCTCAGTGTATCTCAGTACCCTGTCCCAAGCCATGCTTTATACATTTCATTCTCCTCATATCCAACTGCCACCAATTCCTATTGATTGTGATTCATAAATATACCTTACTTATGTCTTCTTCTCATAGTCCTCAGCACCAGTGTGTTAGTTTAAGCATACATTACCTCTCTCTCAAATTATTTGATATCCCTGGCCTGAATCTTTCCCACCCCTCCATCCTGTCTTTTGCATTCCTGCCAGGGATACCCTTTGAAAAGCTGATTCTGCATTTCTCCGTTTAAAATGCATTGATAGCCCCTTGTAATAACAGTTTGAGGCCTAATCCCTTTAGAAAGATACATAAATTCAGCCTTCCTCCTTTTTATAACATCTGCTTTCTTCCCAGCATCATCTCCTAATACTCCTCCATTCTACAGTCCAGTTTAACAAAGGATTTGTTGCTGCTTGAATGTGCTCTGCCTGATTCTATTTTCTCTGTTTAGAACATCCATTTTGTCTCTTTAATCGACCCAATTCACCCTAAAAGCCCCAAGTCTGTCATTTCTTCTGTGAACCTTCTGAATCACCATTATTTTATCCTCTATACCTTCAAACACCGTGTGTGTGTGTGTGTGTGTGTGTGTGTGTGTGTGTGTCACCTAGCATGTATCACATTGTACAGGTGATACTTAGCACTTACCATTTTAATTAAGAATTGAACTAAAAGTAAATAACAAAGGTATCTGGGAAATCCTCAAATATTTGGAAGTTCAACAATGGTATTGTAAAATAAACCATGAATCAAAGAGAAAGTCACAAGGGAAATGAGAAACCATTTTGAATTGAATAAAAATGAAAACATAGCATACTAAAATTTGTGAATATAACTAAAACAGCACTTGGACATTTATATAATGAAATGCTTATAGGAAAAAGGAAAAAAAAATATCAAATCAGTGATATAAGCCTTTATCTTAAGAAACCAGAAAATGAAGAGCAACTTCAAGTCAAGTCAAACACAACAGCAACAAAAAATAATAAAGAGCAAAACTGAGAGACAGGGAGAGACAAAGAGAGGAAGACACAAATTACCATCATCTGAATGAACGAAAGGACATTACTATAAGTCCTATAGATATTTAAAGGACAATTTGAGAATATTAGGAAGAACTTAGCAGAGAGATACGGAAAAAAAGGTAAAATGGAAGCCCTAAAAATAAAAATTCAACATAAATCCAACAAACAGAAAAGTTCACTGAAAGACACAAACTACCAAACTCACCAAGAAATAAGTAAAACAGTTCTATGACAAACACGCTGAACATTTTTAAATCTTCCAATGAAGAATTGCCCAGATATCTTCACTAGTGTATTAAATTAATTAAATTGAATTAAATTAATTCCTTAAATTTAAGGAAGAAATACTACTACTTCTTTGTATACTCTTTTAGAATAAAAAAGAAGATGAAATACTTCCCAAATCATTTTAAAAAACAGCATTATCCAGGGGCACCTGGGTGGCTCAGTCAGTTTAGCGTCCGACTTTTAATTTCTGCTCAAGTCATGATCTCACAGTTCATGAGTTCGTCGTGAATTCAAGCCCCAAATCAGGCTATCTGCTGACAGCTTTGAGCCTGCTTTGGATTCACTGTCTACGTCTCTTTCTCTCTCTTCCCCTTCCCAGCTCACACACACTCTCTCTCTAAACATTTTTTAAAAAAAATTAAAATTAAAAACAGTATTATCTAGACAACAAAATCAGACAAATATGCTGTCAGGAAAACATTCCAATGTCCCTCAGGAACATAGATTAAAAACCCTCAACAAAATAGTAGCAAATTCAATCCAGCAACATATAAAATGAATAAATACTTCATAACTGGATAGTATATATCCTCAGAATGAAGGGTTAGAACCAACACTAAGAATCAACAAATAATTCATCATATTAAAAAAAACCTAAAAATATAAACCATGATCATTGCAAAAGAGGCAGAAAATCATTTGCAAATCTATTCATGATAAAATCTCTAAGCAAACCGGATATAGGAAGGAATTTTCTCTGCCTGATAAAGGGAGGAGGAACCTGCAAAGAACTTACTGCAAAATCTATTTTTTTTATTTAAAAAACATTTTTTTATGTTTATTTTATTTTTTAGAGAAAGAGAGGACAAGTTGGGGAGGGGCAGAGAGAGAGAGGGAGACACAGAATCCAAAGCAGGGTCCAGGCTCTGAGATGTCTGCACAGAGCCTGATAAGGGGCTGGAACCCACGAATTGTGAGATCATGACCTGAGTTGAAGTTGGTCACTTAACTGACTGAACCACCCAGGCACCCCTGCAAAAACCATTCTTAATGGTGCAAAACTAAATGCATTTCTCCCAAGACAGGTAAAAAGGCAAGGATGGCCACTCCCAGAAATCCTATTTAACATTATCCTGCAGGTCCTACTCAGAACAATAGAGCAAGGAAAAGAAATAAAGGCCTACAGATTGGAAAGAAAGAAATAAAACTCTCTATTTGCAGATATAAATATTTAAGTCTATGTAGACAATCCTATAGATTCTACAAAATAAAAGATACGAGAAGTAATAACTGAGCTGAGCAAGTTACAGGCTATAAGGTGTGTGTGTATATATATATATACATATATATATATATATACACACACACACACACACGGTATATATAAGATATATGTATATATATGGTATATATATATAAGATATATGGTGTATATATATATATATAAGATATATGTATATATATGGTATATATATATGATATATGTAAATATATGGTATATATAAGATATATGTAAATATATGGTATATATAAGATATATGTAAATATATGGTATATATAAGATATATGTATATATATGGTATTATATGCCTTATATATATACCATATATATATAATTTTGATATATTAGCCATAATTGATTAGAAATTAAGATATAAAAAAGTTACCATTTACAACAGCATCAAAAAAGTGAAGCATATTTATGTAAATCTTAACACAAAGTGTGTATGAAGTATACACTGAAAACTACAAAATATTGCTAAGAGGAAAGTATTGGCAAAAGTACAGAAATATAGGCAGCTAGAACAAGATAGAACAATCTAGAAATAGAGACACTAATATATAGCCCAAAGGATTTTGGAGAAAGGTGAAACTGTAGTCCCTTTATCAAATGTGGTAGAACAACTGGATATCCATAGAGAAAAAAAAATAAATAAATGAATCTGACCCATGGTTTGCACCATAAACAAAAATTAACTTACAGTGTATCATAAGCCTGAATGCAAAACCTAAAGTACTTAATGTCTAGATCATATAAGAATATCTTTGTGATTTGGGGTCGGATAAAGATTTCTTAGATGCAACAGCAAAGGTATTATTTATAAAAGAAAAAAATGATAAGCTGGACATTGTTAAACTTTAAAAAACAACAAACTTCTGCTTTTTGAAACATACGCTTAAAGCAATAAAAGATATAGACAGGGAAATATCATTTACAGAGCACATATCCTGATAAGCCCTATTCAACACAGAGGAAAAACTCTTAAAACCCAATAAAAAAGGCAAAACTCAAATTAAAAAAGGGCAAAATTTTAAAGAGATGCTTTACCAAATAATGTATATAGAGGACACCTAAGCACATGAAAATATGTTACCTAAGCACATGAAAATATGTTCAACATTATTTAAGTGCAAATTAAAACCACAATGTGACACTACCACATATATATTGGAATGGCCTCAAAATAAAAGCAAATAACAAAATCAAGTGCTACTAAGGATGTGGAGCAAATGGAACTTTTATACATCGATGGTTAAATTAAACTTAGAATATTGTATGAAAGCTTATCATACAGTTGAACATAAACATTACCGTATAGCCGAACAAAAATATGTAGAAATAAAAACTTATGTTTGTAGGAGTCTTGTATGTGAATATTTATAGCAGGTTTATTTATAATCTCTAAAAATCTGGAAACAATGCAAACCACTTTCAGTGGTGAATGGATAACCAATACAATGGAATACTACTCAAAACAGAGAACAAACTTGTTCAAAAACTACTAGTGAACCTCAAGTCCATGATGTTAAATTAAAAAAAAATCAGGCAGGTTCAAGTTTCCCTAATTCCAAAAGGTTACATAATTCCATTTATGTGAAACTCTGGAAAAAGCAAAAACATGGAACAGAAAATTGGCCAGTTGCTCACCATGAGTGTTTTGAGAGGTGGGATAATGGGGCCATTCATGATAAATGAGAGGTAAACCTATTTCTTATAAAATGGGAGAAGGCTGATTATGAAAGAAGAGGCAAGAACCCCATGATAACAGCTGCAATCCCAAGCTGTCCACTTTTCAGAGAGAGTATGCAAGAACATTGAGGATCCAGAAACTGATTGTTTTAGAACTATTTCATCCTCCATATCCCTTTGAAAATCTTTATGAACCCTCAAGGACACATGCAGACTACTTTGAGTACCACTACCTCAGTGTCAGCCCGGCACCTTGAGTAGCTCTAAATAAATGCATAAATGATTAAATGCTCCCATCCAGAGGCAAGTAGAATTCCAGATAAGTGGTTATATTTTGGACTTTCTCAGGAAACTGAGTTCTTTAACAACAGAAATGATACCTTATTTGTCTTCTATCATTTAGGTCTTGGGCAAAGCCATAGTGAGGCTCACAAAAATAAGAACTGAGAGAGTGAATATATAATGCTAATTAATTATGATTGGATGAAGCTTGAAATAGTGGTTAACAATTACAGAAATATGTTAGGCACTTACTGAGATCTAGGACTCACAGAACTTTATATTACACAAAAAAACTGTTCAAGTTACCAATGAGAGAGAGAGAGAGAGAGAGAGAGAGAGAGAGAGAGAGAGAGAGAATTAATCCAATTACATAGATGTGGTTAATTTTGAAACTGACTTTTCTTTTTTATGACTGTAATATTTCATATAACCACATATTATTACCTGATTCATTGATGCATTTTTTCCCAAGCAATTTGTTAATAGTGCAATGGAGGTTATCAGTGCAGAGACAATCTTCAAACTGGAAATTGTTTTCCACCAAGGACTGGATGCTCAGGTTACAGTTTGATGAATCCTTCATCTTGCAGGGGTTACCTGGGTTTTAACAAACATGTAATACTCCTGATATTAATCTAAGTATCACCCTACCCCAAATGCTTTTAACGTATTAACCTGAGTAATGCCTTATTATAATAAGATTTCCTGAGGATGCTGCAAGATGTCCACGTGACTTTTTAAGCACAAAATCCATTTTTACTATCTTTCCCTCAATGTTTACTTTCCAAAATTGATTAAAGCTTGCTGTATTTTAAAATGATTTTGTCCCCACTTAGAATATCAGTTTTTAGTCTTCTATAATAATCAAGGCTGTCCTTATAGGAGGTGACCAGAATGATCCATAATCTTCACTATTTTGTCAGTTTAGTTATTTTTATTAACTATTTGTCATAATCTTCTAGTGTATATGTCATTCTAAGATTATAATAAGAGACATGCAAGTGGCTCAAAATTCATCATGAGAAATGAAGTGGTCCTAACACTTTGTAAGCACTCAATAAATATTATTGAATAATGAGTCTTTCACAATTATCAATATTTCATTTTCTGCTTTAATTTACAAAGTCCTATTCATCCACCCAACAATTTTCTTTTATTCATTTTTTTGAATAAAATTACTTGAGTTCATTTATGTATTTGAGAATATTTCTATTTCAGCTTCATGAATGAGATAATTATGCAAATATTACTGCAATTCACTGAAAATGACTTGCTATTTGTATACTGAAGTATGTGTTATAATTCATGACACACTGAATGCAATATTTTAAATTGCTTTATAAAATGTAACAAGGAGTTTCATCATCAAAACAAATAACGGATTTTTTTGTCACTTGTCTTCTATTCTCATCTTAAAATTACTGTATTACTTAGAGCAAATTAGGCTTTTAAAATTCTTTTCCTGACTTGTAATAAGAATGTTGGGTTAGGCAGCTATAACTTACTTTGGACTATGGACTTACTCCCTTCAAGGGCAGGACGGAGAAGGAAATCATTCTCTTTTCCTCTACATCCTATATAATTCCTTGAGGTTGTGGGGATGGGGAGGACTTCCGATGATAGAGATTGTAAATGTTGGCCATCAGAACTATAGGCTGCTGCCTCTTAAACCCAACTTACTTCCTCTTATGTCTTTTGGGAAGTAGAGGATGCACACACAGATAGGCAAGAGTCATGAGCAGTACAGACTTCACACTGCGCAAAATAGAGAAAGTACGTCATGGAAGAATCTATTGTTATTTTCCCTTTTCAGTTTTTCTTACTGAATATTCCAGAAAGTTTATGAGGTTTTTATAGTATTATAACATCCAATATACAAGATGATAAATTATATGAGAATACAATATTTTGAAACGTTTGTGATAATAGTACTAAGGTAATGTCTCACTATATAATCAGTTTATCTATTTTTAGTGAATGGAGTCCTACTATAACAGTCCATACAATATTTATTCAACGAATTGATATATTCCGTATGTTTTCTTTTTATTTTAAACAAGTAACAGTAACTCTAATCTTCATATTCTCTAACCCTCGGGACTCTGCTCAAATGTTTGGAATGTAGGACATGTTAAAAATAAAAATGTATTTTAAATTGTTCTCGACACAGATGGAATGGAAGATAGCATGTCTGTTGCAAGAATATAAAAATGTATATGATACACATACAAATAAATAACAATGCTCTTGATCATCACAATTTTTTTTCCTATTTTATTACTGACATACTAATATGTAAGCAAAAACACATTTGAAAAATTTTTGCCATACTTCTGACAAACATGCATATAATTATAACATTGTACATGGTGAGATAAGTAAAACAAACCCTGAAATCTTGCATAAACCTCCCCACAGGGCATTAAGGCTCTTGAGTTCTTGTTACTACATTCGCTAATAAGCAATTGAAGGTAAATCACTTGAATATTAAGTTTGAAAAAAGTGTTTGGAGCAAAGCTAACTTAGTTCCCAGGGCAGTGAAAGAAAATATCAAATCCTATTTTTACCTCAGTAAAAATAAATCATTTATGTGTATTTTAAATAATGTATTTTATTGAGGCACTTGGGTGGTTCAGTTGGTTAAGCGTCCAACTTCAGCTCTGGTCAAGATCTCATGGTTCATGGGTTTGAGTCCTGCATCAGGCTCTGTGCTGACAGTGCAGAGCCTGCTTGGAATTGTCACTCTCTCTCCCTCTCGTTCTGTGCCCTCCTCCCTCTCTCTCTCTTTTTCTCTCTCAAAAATAAATACATAAATAAACTTAAAAAATTAAATAATGTATTTTACCTGAAACATTACATGAATCTTCCATCTTTCTCCATGCAAGTTTACATCCATTTGTATCACTTAGGCATTGCTCTCTTAAATATGTGCAATCAATGGTTTGGGAAGTGGATTCATTTTCCAAGCATAGCACCATAGCTGAAATAACAATAAGAAAAGAACAAAAACAACAAGAACGTGTTTGCAATATTACAGTATGACAGTTATTTACCTCAAAACTAAGTTACTGGTGATAAACAACAGTGTTATGGAAAATATAATCTGATAAGATCATTACAAGATTAGAATGGATCTTAACCTCCCCCCTAACTACAGATCTGTATTTCTCCTTTATAACATTCTTAAATGAAGAGTCTAGATTTGTGCTCTTATTTGGTGCATATTTATTCCTCAATTTATATTTTTAAGGCTCTTGCTCTATTGAAACTGCTCTCTGAACTGTCCTAATCATCTCCATGACATCAACCTTAATAGTTTTAACACTTTATCTTGCCTACTTTTATCATTGCACGTTTTGTTGCTATTTTGTTCTTAAAACTCTCTCTTCCTTTGGCAACCAGCTCTTCTAGTTCTCTTGATACTTATTCATTTGATATTTTCTGACCATAGTTAGGCCTCTTCCCAGGATCTTTGTCTTTTTCTGTTGAACTGTATTTTTAGCTTAATGTCTATCCTCAGATGTTTCCCATTCTCATCTTACACATTCTCTATGTACAATTCCATGTACTTTAATGGTTTTAACTAAAACCTCTAGATTGATGATTCTCTAAAGCATAATTCAATCCCATTATTTTTCAGTATTCCAGTTGTATTTGTTGTTATCTCAACCAAAGTGTTCCAGATACATTTTAAGACTACAGTGTATTTTTATCATCATCACTCCCTGGTGGACAGCCCTGCTTCATCAATTTCACTGTTCTCATGGGCACCCAACACTAGAAACCACTGATTGATCACAGACTCCTTTTTTATCCTCGACTTCACTCTTTTATATCCATTTGTGCATAGTTCCTTGACTCTTATTTTTGAATATTTGACCAACCCATCAATTAGTCAATTTGCCTCCAGTTTCATTTAACTCACATAGGTTCTTTATACCCCCTAACCTGCCTACTGTACCATCCTGATCTGCCATTTCTCTGCTTCGACCTTTGGATGGTTCCTCATAGGATAGTTCTTATATCCCTTATCGTATGCAATCTAGACATTTTTGAGCATGTATAGTTTCCCAGATGCTCCATGCTGTCTTGTACCTCTGAGTGTATACTGTACCCTCATTAGTAGGCACTCCTTTTTATCTCCTATAAACTTTTCTTTCTTTCTTTCTTTCTTTCTTTCTTTCTTTCTTTCTTTCTTTCTGTCTTTCTTTCTGTCTTTCTGTCTTTCTGTCTTTTTTTTTTGTCCTCTAACACTCAACATAATAATTACCTATTTTATGGAATCCTTCCCTGAATTCAGCACCCTCTTCCTATATCCAAATTAATTTAACACCTCTTATTTGTTTCACTAGAATACTGGGATTTCCCCAAGCATAGCTTTACTGCTCTGTAATGAAAATGTGTGTTTATATGATTGTCTCCACCATGGGGTTCTAGGGTCCTACTGGGCAGACATTGGAGGTAATTCATAATTGTATCCTCATCATCAAACACAATGAGACATTATGTATGTATGTTGACTTACACTAACTTGAATAGTTATTTAAGAATGAATTATAGGGGCACCTGGGTGGCTCAGTCACTTAAGCATCTGACTCTTGATCTTAGCTCTGGTCTTGATTTTGCAGTTCGTGAAATGAATCCCTGCATTGGACTCTGTGCTGACAGCATGGAACCTGCGTGGGATTCTCCCTCTCCCTCTCTCTCTGCTCCTCCCCCACTCATGCTGTCTCTCTCTCTCTGATAATAAACTTAAAAAAAAAGAAGTTATAAATAAGTAATACTATAATACTATAATAAAAATAATACCTTCCAGATATTTACAAGTTATGTTGGGTAGAGGAGAAGTTTCCAGTAAGTTTTCTAAAAATATCAAAAACATAGTGATGCTAATTTAGTATAATGGATAAATTATTTGAATTGATTCTGCAAGCATGCCAAGCAACACTTGCTGGATCAATCCATAGAAAAATATGGGAAGAACAATCGAGTTACAGAAACAATATATTAATTATAATCAGGAGATCTCAAAGTAGGTCTTAGAGTCAAATTAATTGAATTTTTAAAAAGATGATGCTAATTATGAATTGCCTGTGACAATGCAGAGTTATGGGCTTCAAGTAAAGCCTAAAATCTTTTCTTTATCTTACCTCTTTTCAAACCTCTTCTCCTAAGGAGAATCCAAGACAACTCATTGGATGGATCATATGTACTACTTGCTGGGTCACTGCATTTGGAGATTAGGCCCAAGGGTGTGGCTCAGTCACATTTTTCTTGTTGAGGGCTGGAGTGAAAATTGACATATCAGCCTTCTGTTTTGTCATGTGTTCATTGTTAAGCTCATTTAACCAATGAGAAAGAGAAAGAGAGCCCCTTCAGTTCTGGCCCAAAGTTACTTGTTTGAATCCAGCTTGCCAAAGACCCTGAAATATTTTATGTCAGACTCTACTCATAAGAAAGTGGAATTCTATGGGGCGACTCAGTGGCTCAGTTGATTGAGCAACTGATTTCAGCTCAGGTCGTGATCTCAGAGTTTGTGGGTTCGAGGTCTGCATTGAGCTCTGTGCTGATAGCTAAGAGCCTGGAACTTTCTTCAGATTCTGTGTCTCCCTCACTCACTGCCCCTCTTCTACTCTTGTTCTCTCTCTCATTCTCTCTCTCTCTCTCTCTCTCTCTCTCTCAAAAATAAATAAACATAAAAAAAAAGGAAAGGAAGAAACTGGAATTTTATTTGACATTGATCATTGAATCTTGTAAATAGCTCCTTCAGGAAACTTATAGATGATGGTATCCTGAATATATCATCAAAACCTTACCAGTACCTCTGTCTAATGATGGTTAATTAATTCTACATATTATGTTTCTCAAATCTGTTTCATTTTCTTCCATATTTAAAATTTTAAGTTCCATTTGATTGTTTACTTTATACGATTTTCCACACCCTCTAGTAGGATGAAATACTAAATCTACTAGGAAAACCATCTCAGTGATCTGGCCCACAAGAATGAAAATAACTTTAACTTGCCAAAATCTTAGTCATTCCTTACTATAATTTGTGGCCACGTATTTAATCCAGGAGTTTTCAAGGATTCTCTTGAAATACTCAATGAAAAACAAGTTCTGTTTTAAAGTAACAATATGAAAAAATGTTGCACACAATATTACCCTCTTAAGTCTTATTATGATATGACATGTTCTATTTTAAAAATTCACCATGCCCCACGTTCCTCTGGTGATAGAACTTTCCTGCACCTTTAGACCTATTTAGATGATGTTAGACAAGTATTCTTAAGAATGAACTATGGGAAATACAGGTTAAGCCTATCAGTACAGCTTCGACCCTAACAATGTTAGAAATCATTCACTTCCTAGTCTCAAAATTAATTTAGAATGGAAACTTGAAAACAAGAGGCGATCCTTGCTTTTTCAACTGGAGCCATAATGAGGTTGTAACATGTTTCATGTGTTCTGTTATACTGCTGTCTTATCTACAAAATTAAAATTTCCCAGAGTTTTCTTTATAATCATGAATGGAAATAAGCAAATAGTGTTAAAATAAATCCAAGAGCAAAATTTTGAGATAGGAAATAACTATTACTAAAACTAAAGAAAAACTGAAAATACATAAAATATTCCATTATTTCTCCCCTTAATTTTTTTGATTCATGTTCAACATAATTTGGAATAACCTTCTTTGTTTTCTTGCCCACAATTATGTTTTTATTCACTAATATCTATTAGTGTAAACAAAAAAATACTGGCTCTGTTTTAATGAATGGAATAATATTCAGCTATAATCATAACTATTTCTTTTCCTGAATTCATTTTATAGATTCTACTAAATTCTGAAGAAAAATACAGTAGCTTGTCCGATGACACCTACAGCAAGTAGATCTTCATGGATTATACTTTAAGTATAAATGAATTCTTTTCCACCAGCATTTTATGATACCTTCACACTATCCAACACAAGAGGGATTATTACAAACCTTTCCTGTAGCTAACAGAAACTAAAATGTGAAGCATTTGATGGGATGTTAAGTTGTTTTATTCTACGAAATGAATCCTTTTTAGTAAATATTAACACTTTAAAATTCGGGGAATTGAATGCTTTAAGTTAATCTCATTTAATTTAATTTCAAAGAAAAATAGATAAATTTGAAATTTGCCATCTTATAACTTGTAAATAGATACTGGAAGGTTTCATTTCTCAAAGGCTCTACTATCTATGTGAATTCCATAAATCCTAGGTAACTGGATTATCCCATATAATAAAATGCAAACAATCTGAGAGATGAATGCAATCCCTGCATTGTGCATTTTCTACAGAGTTATAAATGAGTGAGTGTACAATTTTGAGAAAGTAAGAAACCATGTTAAAGTATACACTGAAAATTGAGACTTCCTATTACAAGCCCTTTAGTTTAATCAACAGTTAAGTCAGATAAGATGGCATTCAGTTCATGAAGAAACAGTGCTATGGATCCAGGTAAACTAGAAGCATGATTCACTTACCAAGGAAAATGAAGACTATCATGCTGGACAACCTGGAGTTATTCACCTGCAAGAAAGGCAGACGTGTGAACTCCTACCACCTTCTTAACAGTAACTGTGCAGATAAGGCTTCAGCTTCTGCCCTTGCTTCCCGAAAGCATTACTGAGTCAAGTCAGCTTCCTTTGTCACCATTTCCTCCCCAATCTTTCCTGAGCTGTGAACTTTCCTAATTATGTCCAAATTCAATTATTTTCTTCTGAGCATACTAATCTCGGCTATTATGCTTCCAAGAAAAACCCACAAGCCAGATGCTAAGAAATGATACATGCTCAGCACATTCATGAGAAAGGTTTTTGGTTTTGTTTTGTTTTTTTTCCTTCCAGTAGAATAGTAAATTGTGTAAAAGCCTCTCAACTATAACCCCCAGGTTTCCTACACACTGGAGTATCCTCAGTTTCCACTTCATTAATTAACCTCATGACAGCAAGTTTAGGTCATCTGAGAATGTGGAAAAGGAGAAAGGTGATAAGCAGCCCAGGCAAATGTATAGGGAACTCAGGTTCCACTAGAATCAAACTGGTGTGCCTCATCTTCCCAAACAAGACATGTTCTCTACATGTGCCACATGCTCCAGTATGCTTTAAGGTTGTAGTGTTTCAGCTGCTGTTCCCCAAAGTCACCCGACACAGTATCAGTGTAAGAAATGACTCCTTGCAGCGATGCAAAAATTCCCTGCTCCACTGGAAAGGTAAGCCACTTGTAGTCACTTGACAACTGTGTTTCTCCCAGCTTCAGTAAGAGGCATTGCTGTGGTCTGAATATTTATGTCTCCCTACAAATTTACACGTGGACATTCTAACCCTCAAAATGATAACATTTATAGGTAGAGTCTTGAGGAGGTGCTTAAGTTGTCAGGGTGGAACCATCGTGAATGAGGCTCCAGAGGGATCCCTTGCTCCTTCCACCAGGGAGGACACAGCAGGAAGTCACCAGCTATGAACTGGGAAGAGGGCCTTTGTGAGAATGTGACCACGCATTGGTGTTGGACTTCTAGTCTCCAGAACTGTGAAAAATAAATTTCTGTGGTTTATGAGTGACCAGACTGTTGTATTTCATTATAGCAGCCCAGATGGATTAGACTGATCCTGTATCTACAATGTGTTCTTGTTCACAAGAACCTAGAGCACATCATGTCCATTGGGGCATCCTGAGGCTTCCACTTTTAAAACATCTGAGATCTTTCTGTAATGGATGCTTGGACATATACAATGCTGTGTCAGCAAGAAATTAAGAAAATGCAGGTGTGAAGAAGCTACTATCTTGAGATGAGACAGAACCATTTTGTCCACAGAGGAAAAATTGTTGAGTCCAATTGTCCATGTTTATTTTACACTAGAGAGAATTTATAACATATTTTGGTTTCAGAATGCATAATGGAAAAAAAAAACAGATTTGGGAGTCCAACAAACTGAAATTATAACACTATTTTTCTCTATAAATGTAGGTAAATGAGATCTTATTGGAAGTTGTTTATATTTATTTACTCCTTGGTAAAATGTTCTGATTGTATCCATGGTTGCTGTATACATTAAGTACGTGTAGGGGGCTTATATCCCACAGATCAAACAAGGCCAGTTATACTATCCTCGGTGACTTATCTAACAAAAGAATGATGTCATAAAATTATTCAATCATTTCCTTTTAAAGACACCAAGTTACTAAACTTTTATTATAAACTTTACAGAGATCATTGTTCTTTTTGATATAAGCCAACTAAAAATGGCTAAAGCTAGAGAGAGATTCAGTGATTCTGTTGGTTCACAAACTTCCCCTGGACAGGGATGGCAAGGAGAGCCCAAGAAAGAGGAGGGACACTACAGATTTGTGGGCAGCGGGTTTAATAAGCAAGGGAACTTACACATGAGGTTTGTCTCCAGCAGCCTCAAGATGAGTAGGCTCCCCATTGCCTGCCAGAATCTTACAAGTTTACATAAAGGCCTTACCTGGGTTCAGTCATGTCTACAGTCCGAAGATCTCAATAGCACAGTGCTCTCTGAGAGCTGTATCCTTGAAATGGCTCCCAGGGCAGGAGTGGTGGTTGTAACCCGCATTCCAAGGACGGGGAGGAGTGAGGAGCCTCCTACCGCCTAGTTCAGCTCTCAGGTCAAACGGAGGTCACGTCCTCTCAATGACCTCCTTAACGAGCTCCCAGTGTTGAAGAGCCCAGGGGTAGAATTGACTTCAGGCATGTTTTAACCTTGTTTGGGGGCCTGAGGGTTTCCTTTCCTATCTCTTATTTGTTATCTTCTGTGTCCACTCTATATTCTCAGGCAGCTTCTTTCTACTAGGAGGGAAGAGGAGCTTCAAGAGCTTGGCTTCATCCTTCTGTCTTTGAAGCCAGAGCAGGAAGTGTACTCTTTCCATAGTAAAATTCCAGAGTTGTGTCACATCAGTTCATTGCGTCCCCGTGTCCATCAATGTCACCAAGTGGAACCGATCCCACTTGGTGCCCAGCATCGTGGATGTAGGTGGGACTGGCCTATTCTAACCACACAAACTCAGGAAAGGGATGCATCACCAAGGAAAGTCATGGTATTAGACAGCCCTGGGCAGGAACAGAAATCTCAGTAAAGCATCGAAATTCCGAATTAATGCAAAGTTATCACAAGAAAAATAAACAAACAGAACAAACAATAAGAATACCAAAGCACGGTTTCTTGTTCGAGGCTGATTTGGTTATGATTTTCCAGAATGCTGTGCTCCACATAAGTTGAATGTTAAGGCACATAGTGAATGACGCTAATCTTGGCCAAACAGGTACAGCTGCTGAGGTCTAGCGCTTCCAGGCGTGGAAAGCCTCTGTGCCAACATACCTGCTAATCCCATAATAATAATGAGCTGTGGCACTGTCTAAAGCAATGCTTTTTAGCATTTCTTTTGGTTATTGGTCCCCCTTCTCCATAGAACTCTCTCCTTAGAATACTTTTAAGGGCACAAATTTTGTTTTAAAGTAATTATAAAAGAAATCAATCATACTGAAATATAGTCACCAAAATATTTCTTAAAACAAATTTGTGAGAAAGTAATAGATATATGCTTCTTTATTACCAGAGTACATACCAAAATCCAGAGAGGTCCAATAATACTGTCATTTCAGTGTATTGATGACCACAAATGCTGATTTGAGGTATTTTCTACTAATGCAGTGTCATATTAAAACAATTTATAATTTTTGGGGCGCCTGGGTGGTGCAGTCGGTTGGGCGTCCGACTTCAGCCAGGTCACGATCTCGCCGGCCGTGAGTTCGAGCCCCGCGTCAGGCTCTGGGCTGATGGCTCAGAGCCTGGAGCCTGTTTCCGATTCTGTGTCTCCCTCTCTCTCTGCCCCTCCCCCGTTCATGCTCTGTCTCTCTCTGTCCCAAAAATGAATAAACGTTGAAAAAAAAAAATTAAAAAAAAAAATTTATAATTTTCTACTGGTGATAAAGACAACACAGGACGTACTGAGTATGAATTAGAGGTTAGTAAAAATAGAATACAGCTTTGCCCTTGGCAAATTTATAGACACCCCAGATTAATAAACCTTAAATGTTAAAAACAAAACAACAACAACAAAAATCCTCAGTACTTTCAAATCCATTAATTGCTTGGAAACTGGCTATTGAATCAGAACATTTTGTAGGTGAGAGGAAATGATAAAATCATCACTTTCAGTAGATTACAATGATAATGGGTGTGAGATTTTAAAATGTGTCCTATGTTTTAAACTAAATGCTATCAATAAATGAAATAGACGAAAGTACAGGTGCTCTAGTTGAACTTCAGGTTGGAAGCCCCAAGCTCTGTTAATTGGCCTTTGCCATCACCATCCACAGCTGCCACTGAGACATCAAAAGATTCCAGAAGTCCTATTCAAAATTCATCGATCTCATTTATTATTCATTTTTTTTCACATAAAGAATCCATTCTTATAACAGTTAAATGAAATACTCTAGACCTTGCACGTTGTCACTGGACAAAAGATACAAGGATTTCTATTCAACATTTACTGAAAGCCTACTATATCCAAAGCGCTGTGCAAAACCAAAAATAAGGAATGGTCCCTAGTTTCACAGATTAGCTAAAATACATATAAAAAAGAAAGAAAGAAAAATTGTTGAAAAAATAAAAACATAATACATCAGTGAAACATCTATATATTACGTTTATTAGAAGACATTATTTTTGGAACTTTCTGTCTAATGGTATTTGACTTCCCCTCAAGCAGTCCTGCATTGTTTCTATATTTTTCCACTTAATATTTTGTAAGATGCTCATATCTGGAAGGGAGAAAACCTGATCAGCCTTAGATTTAGAGTCAACCTAAAATTCACAGCTCTGAAATCACATCACATCTGGTGAAATTCATCACATCTGGTGATGACTTCCTTGATTATAAAGCCTATAAATAAGGCTCTAAGACACTTGGTAATAAAGGAAGACAATAGACAGTACTTTGGGAGGTAATAAGAGATTCATATTGTCTTTTACTGGAGATCCTCACCAACAAGAAAAATTAAGTCAACATGATGGCGTACTTAATCATCTCACCACAAACTGCCTCCTGGTCTCCTATGAACAAACTAATAGGAGTTGGCCATGAGTCAGGGGACAGGGCAACCAGGATTGGGAAAAGAAACTGAGAAACAGCACAGAGACACCCTGAGCAATGTCTCCAGCAGCCTCAAGATGAGTAGTCTCCCCATCGCCTGAGGTATGTTTGGGGGACTTCAGATGGACTATTATCTTTGAAACTCATGGTGGCTGAAGAGGAAAAGATAAGTGGCCAGATTATAGTCTGCAAGGAGACTAGAGGATATTCAAAAAGAAAACGGAGACTGTTGGTGAATTTTAAACAGGAAGCAACCGATTTGGTGTTTTTAAAAATTGCTTGAGAAATGTTATGGAGGATGGTTTGGAACAAGGATAATTACCGGTTGTGAGGCTATTTCAGTAGTTCAGAGGGGAAATGGTAACAATCTAAAAAGTAGTAACAATGGAGAAGAAATGGTAGATCCAACATATATGAAGGATTTGAAATTTACAGGATTTGGTGACCGTTTGAGATGGCGGAGGGGATGGGGAGAAGGAAAAGTACAGGATGAGTCACTTACTGAGGCACTTGTCTCACAGTCAGATGCTCTATAAATATAATTCTATCAACTGAAGAAGTTAAACATTAGAAGGAAGGAACAGTTCCTGTAGTCTATGTGTCACTGAGGAAGATAAGTTGGCTGTCTCCAGGAGGATCAAAACAGCTCTACGAGACAGCACTGTCTTGGGGAATTCTTGCTGTACAAGGTCTGGCTCTCAATCTAATAGGATCAAGAATGGATTCAGCTTTTAAGAGTCCACTAACATGAAAAAATATCATAGAATCATTAATCATATTGCCAATTTATTTATTCACAGAAAGAAGCTCCACTCATAGCCAGGATATTTACTTCACGTAGGCATGCCAATCAGGGAAAGTGAGTAGATGAAAGGTTTGGATTAAGGGGATTAGTTCTATAATTAATTCTATATTACATGAATATTTAATGGCATCAGGTTAGGATAGTCCCCAGATATTGTAGTTTGTAAAAATGAGGTATATGCCATATTTTTGCTTTCTTTGGGTAAATTAATCTATATAATCATAACAGCCCAATCTGGTCACAGTGCTAGCTTTTTCAGCTAAAATTGGACATTTCTCTATGCTTGGGTTTTATTGATTGTGACACAAATAATTTTAAAATTTTATCATAAAAGGTCACATATAATTGGGTTAATCGTAAGAGTCACATGTATGACATGGAAAGTTTTGCTTATACAGCAGCTAATATTACTATATGAAAACAGTAGTTCTGTAGCTGGCTTTGAACTGTTCCATAACTTCTATTAGTTGGGTCTGATTTTCAGGAATTTGTGACCTTTAAAAACATAATCAAGGCCAGCTGTTGAAAATATCCTTAATTTCTTTAAATTTTCTTTTCCTACCTTCATATCTGCTCTCTGCTTCCAGTTCATGTTAATATTAGAGCCTGTTGTACATTCTGATCATCATGGTGGAAAGATATTATGTGCCTTCTGATGTGGCAAATTTATTATTATTAAGTGGAAAGGGGACCACTTGTTACCAGATCACCTCAAAGCACCATATATTCATATTTAAATTTAATATAGTTCTTCCTTTTATTATAGGATACAGTAGCTTTTGAAATGAGTTCATCCACAGTGCAGTCATTGTCCTCCAGAGACATGAATGATTAGGGTAGTGGATGGATGCTTTTTGCTGAAATATAGACTGGACAGTTTTTGTAAGACTCATTCTCCTAGGGAAATTGAAGACAGTCTACGGACATCTCATGGGAGAGATGTCTCATAATAACATATAGGGACATATTATTTTTATTATGTTATTAACAGTCTACTGGAAACAGACTTATATTGTTTAAATTACCTTCTTTTCCTTCTCAAGGCAATTTTTTCCCCACTGTGAAATATTTAGTACTTATGTTTAGTATTTGAAAGCAACAAATAAAAACATCTATGTTTAGGTCACCAAGAGATATTCACTGATTTGGTATATTTTGTTTCAATTGTTTTACTTATATTTATTTATTATTCTTAAGGTATCATTGTTATATTTGTATATACATTTGTACAAAAAATGTTAATAGCACCTGTTTTTTCTGATTGCAAATGTCAAGGAAAAAAATCAATGATTTTACCACCTATGGATAACTAATGCAAATATTTGGTTATATTGGTTATATTTCTTAGATCTTTTTACATATATACATACATCCATATGTGCCCTATATGTCACTTTTTAAGCATAGATAGCACAGAAATATTAATAAGTTATAGATTGAAGTAATATGAAAAAGGTGGCTAAGGTATCTATTTTAAATTTTCAGCTATTTCCACTAAAACTCTACATTCACATCTTGGATTTAAAGTATTAATGTATGGTTTTTATTTTTTAATATTTTATTTATTTATTTTTTTATTTTTTTTAACATTTATTTATTTTTGAGACAGGGAGAGACAGAGCATGAACAGGGGAGGGTCAGAGAGAGGGAGACACAGAATCTGAAGCAGGCTCCAGGCTCTGAGCTGTCAGCACAGAGCCCGACGCAGGGCTAGAACTCACGGACCTCGAGATCATGACCTGAGCCAAAGTCGGCCACTTAAGCGACTGAGCCACCCAGGCGCCCCTTAATATATGTTTTTTAAATCAAGCTTTTCAAACCCTAAATTTTAAAATAGAAAAATAAC
Source organism: Panthera tigris (assembly GCF_018350195.1). Classification (NCBI taxonomy): domain Eukaryota; kingdom Metazoa; phylum Chordata; class Mammalia; order Carnivora; family Felidae; genus Panthera; species Panthera tigris. Next base: position 52,404,605 of record NC_056664.1, on the reverse strand, counting down.
TCAAATGATATGATAGCATATAAAATAAATGCTTTCCATGTAATGCCTTTTTTTTTTTCATGTGGAAACTACTCAGTTGTCTTTGGTAATTATACAAGTAACCTACAATTATTGGTAAAAATTCAGAAAATATAGAAAACTCTAAGAAATAAAAATAATGTATAATTTAATTCTCAGAGATAAATGATGTTGAGATTTGATGTACAACTTTCAAAAATTTTTCAGGCATAGGGGCACGTGGATTGCTCAATAGGTTAAGCATCTGACTTCGGCTAGGGTCGTGATCTCACGGTTCATGGGATGGAGCCCCAAATCAGGCTTTGCACAGACAGTGTGGAAACTGCTTGGGATTCTGTTTCTCCCTCTCTCTCTCTGCCCCTCCCCTTCCCATGCTCACTCTCGCTCTTTCTCTCTCAAAATAAATAAACATTAAATTTTTTCAGACATAAGTATAAATATACACCATATAAATGTTAAGATTATATGCTGCATAGTGTTCTACAATTTGGTTTGTTCCATTAACAATGCACCATGGGGTGCCTGGGTGGCTCAGTTGGTTAAGCGACCAACTTCAGCTCTGATCATGATCTCACGGTTCATGAGTTTGAGCCCCATGTGGGGCTCTGTGCTGACAGCTCCGAGCCGGGAGCCTGCTTCAGATTCTGTTTCTCCCTCTCTGTCTCCATCCCCCACTTGTACTCTGTCTCTGTCTCTCTCAAAAATATATAAACATTAAAAAAAATTTAAAAAAAAACACAAAAAACAATGCACCATGAACAACTTTCCATGTCCATATGTAAATATCAAGACTGTCAATTGATGTCTATGTAGTAGTTGATTATTTAAACTTTATTTAGGGGCGCCTGGGTGGCTCAGTCGGTTAAGCAACTGACTTCTGCTCAGGGCATGATCTCATGGTTCGTGGGTTTGAGCCCCGCATCTGTGCTGACAGCTTGGAGCCTGGAGACTGTTTCGGATTCTGTGTCTCCCTCTCTCTGCCCCTCCCCCACTGTGCTCTGTCTCTCAATCTCTCTCTCTCTCAAAAATAAATGAAAATGTAAAAAAAAATTTAAACTTTACTTAGTCTAATATTCTTCTATTTATTCAACAAATATTTCTTTTACACATACTACATTCTAAACACAGCTCCTGTTTTTATAGACAGGCAAATAGACATAGATCTTGCCTTCAAGGTGCTTATTTTCTAGTTGCGGAATACAAGTGCAAACAAACACAAAAACAAAATAATACGTACATCTACACCAGGTACCTGTAAATGTAAGAAGAAAAAGCAGGAGAAAGGAGATACAAAATGCCAGAGTTGTAGGGAGAATTACTACTTTATATAGGATAAGTAAGTGAAAGGACAAGACCCACAGCAGAAAAAGTGGAGAGACATTTCAAGCAGAGGGAGATAGGTAAGGGCTTGGTATGTTCACAAATCAGCTATTAGGTCACTGTAGCTGGGGCAGAGTGAGCAAGGGGGAAAGTGATAGGACATGGGGTCAGACAAATGGTGGGACTTTGTAGGCTTACTGTATGAACTTAGATTTTTTTTTTTTTACTTGAATAAAATAAGGAGTTGTTGGAATGTATTGAGTTGATTTTCTTTGTTGAAAAGGATCCCAACTGCTGCGGTGTGGATAACAGCCTATGGCGAATCAAAATGAAAGCGTGAAGCCTATGTGGGAGGCTAGGTTTATGCCCTAGGAACACTGAACTGTGAGGCTGGGAAGATGATGAGGAAGTAGGAAGAAATGGTGAATTAAGTGAAAGGAAATCCATGAGAACAGGGCATCCCTGAAGCCAAAGATAAATGTGGTAAAGGAGTAATCCACTACTAACAGTTTCAGTAAAATTAGGACAGGGTATTGATTTAGCAATGTGGAGATTACTGGTGATGATAATGAGAGAAATATTTGTGGGATTTGGGGAACCAAAACCTAGACGGGGTGCATTCAGGATAAAAGAGAAGCAGGAAAAAAATCTGATAATAGTAGGTATTTCCTCTTTCAAGGAAATTTCCTATAAAGAGAAGCAGAGAATCAGAGAAGGATCTGGAGAGGGATGTGTGATCAAGGGAGAGATTGGAGATATTAGATGATGTTTATTCTACATCTTAAACACTTTTACTGACGGCAAATAAAAATGAAATGAGTGTTTGAGTCACATCTATAATTCTGGCTGTTTCCTCTAGCTTCTGTCTCTAAACTGGAAGCACCCAGCTGAATTAGCTTTCTCTTCCCCTGCTGTGATGTTATTGCTCTGTATTCCATATCTGTCTGCTGCTTCACTGGAACTGTTAGTAGGTTTTAAACAGATTATCATATGTTTACTTCCCTTTAATTCATCCTGGAAAGGACTTAGTCAACTTAATGGAATTATCATAAAATCGTTTCCAACAGCTTTTATTCGTTCCATCCTATTATAAATTTCTAAATAAATTCAACTTCTCTGTTGAAGTAAAGCTCACTTCCAACTCATATTTTCCTAATAGGCGAATTACTACAAATAGAGCCTGAGATAAATGGTAACTGAACCTGAAGCTGTCCATGTAATCTGAGCTTTTCATCACTGAGATGCTCAGAACAAATTTTCCTTTTAATGGTCATTCAATTGGCTTTTCCTGCAGAGTATTATTTTCCTCTTTTATTTCTCCCCATTTTCTCCTACTTTGCTTTTTTGTTCTCCACCTTTCCAATTCATCTGTTTTGTTTTATCTATGCAATGTAAACATTATCCCCAAATCAGTGTCGTTAAACAATAATTATTTCTTTAATCATTGTTTGTTTAATTAATTTATTCGTTTAATAATCACTGTTTCTGTGGATCTGGAATTTGGGAGAGGCTTGGCTGCGTGGTTCTGGCTCAGGATTTTCCTCAGTTTGTAGTCAAAGTTTTTTCAGAAGGCAAAACTCGAAAGCGTCTTCATCACTTATCTGGCACCTGAACTGGCAAGCCTTGAACAGCTGGACTCCTTGGACATGTCTCTGTCTTTGTGCAGTTTCTCCACGTGGTCACTCCAGCATGGTAACTTCGTGATAGCTGAGCTTCCTATGTGTCAGTTCAGGGCTCCCACAGGGTATGTCTCGAGAGAAAGCCAAATGGAAGCCATTAATACCTTTTGTGAGTTTCTGAGTTTATGCAGCATCACTTCCACTGCGTGCTATTGGTCCAGGCATTACAAAGTGTTCCTTGGTTTCAAGGGAAGGAGAAATAGAACCGTCATCTCCTAATGGAGGAATATCAAGCTAGCGTTGTAAAACTAGCATGTGGGATTGGATATACATGGGTGCAGTCTGAAAGATTACAATCTCCACACCTCTCTCAAGCACGCCAGTCTCTTTCCTTTTCCAATCTTGTTTCTCTTCCAACAAGATTATGTTCTGATACCTCAACATAATCTCCAGTGTTGCACAATTTATTTTTTTATTCTCTCATTACTCTCCTGGCTTCACTCCCTTGCCTCCTATCCAGAAACCTGTTAAGAAATTTCTTCACACTCTTTAATGCCCTCAGATGCTTCTACTTATGAGCCTTAGAGACAAAACAGCTGTCAATCCCCAAATCAAATAAATGAGTTCTGCCTTCGCTGACTGACACTGGAGAAAACTGTATTACTATTTTTCTTGGTGGTATCATTATTTTTTGTCATCATTATTGTCATCATTATTTTCCATCCTCAACTGAAATACTTTACAGTGGCAAGCAGCATTCTGCCAACTATCGAAAAATATCCCCCACTCTCAGAGATGGCTGTGGCAAACATTTACCATGTTAAATGTACCCTTTTACAACTATTTCCTATCAGCAGAAATTTTGATCTACTACAAACAAAAATTTCTCTTATTTTCTATTTTAATTCCTTAACATTTAATTTCTAAAAATTGAAAACTAGTTCATTTATTTTTGTTGTGAAAAATAACATGTAATACTCTATTTTTTTTTTTTTTCCTTTTTTTAAAGATACAGCTGATGGGGCCCCTGGGTGGCTCAGTTGGTTGGGCCAATGACTTCGGCTCAGATCACGATCTTGCAGTTTGTGAGTTCGAGCCCTGCATCGTGCTCTGTGCTGACAGCTCAGAGCCTGGAGCCTGCTTCGGATTCTGTGTCTCCCCCTCTCTCTACCCCTACCCTGCTCACGCTCTGTGTCCCTCTGTCTCTCAATAATAAATAAATGTTTAAAAAAATAAAAAAAAAAGATACAGCTGTTTCACATCTACTGTTTTTAAGTGTTCTCTTTAATATTTTTGAGTTAATAATATCATTTGTTTTAATTTTATTTTAAATCAAGTATTAAATAAGTGTATGTTTCTTAATTTTGTGGGCTAATATATATTTAGCATATACAGATGCCAATAATGATTTTAAGTGTTTTATACATGATGAATCCTTTGATCCTCAAAAGAACCCTAAACTGTAGAGACTATTATTAACCTAACATTATGATAATTAAACTGAGGTAAAGAGAAGATAAGTAACTTTCCATGTTTTCTGCCACAAGTCTAGGCTAACTGTCCAGTTTTTATTTGCAACCACTGTAGAACATTCCTTCAATTCATGCCTAATGTTATCAAATTATTATTAGATTATCTTATGGTATCTCTACACTCCTATCTTTATTACAGTTTTCTGAGTGGCAGTAGGGCGCCTGGGTAACTCAGTCAGTTGATACTCTGACTCGATTTTGGCTCAGATCATCATCTCATGGTTTGTGAGATCGAGCCCCACTTTGGGTTCTATGCTGACAGTACAGAGCCTGCTTGAGATTCTGTCCTTCCCTCTCTCTTTCTCTCCTCACCAGATTTTACTCTCTGTCTCTCTCCCTCAAAATAAAAATCACTAAACATTTAAAAAAAAAAAAAAAAAGGTTTTCTGTGTGGCCAAATACATTTTCAATTGTTTCTTCTTCCTTTTTGTTTTACATTTTCAATTATTTCAAATGTTCTAGTCTCTTAATTCATATTCATATTTTTCAGAATACAAAGAGTATAAGATGTGTGCTTTAAATATATGTACTCACTGTATTTTTATTTTTGTTTGATATAATACTTCCTGCAATAAATATATTAATATTGCCTGATAAACTGAATCTTATCATTTTTAATTTTTATACTGTCTGTATTTTGCTCATATATAGTTTTGAATTATAATTGGCATGTAAATTGTGTAAGTTTATGGTATACAATGTGTTGATTTGACACATTTATATATTGTAATACAATTGCCACTGTAGCATTAGCTAACACCTCTATTCTTTCACATAATTATCATTTTTTTATGGTGAGAACATAAAAGTTCTAGTCTCTTACACACATTGAAATGTATAATACAGTATTGCTGACTACAATCCTATGCTGTGCATTGGATCTCCAGAACTCATTTGTCTTCTATTTGCAATTTTGTATACTTTGATCAATATCTTCCCAATTGTCCCACCTCCCAGCCCCTGGTAACTACCGTTCTAGAGAGTTTCTGAGAATTCAGCTTTTTTAGTTTCCACATATTAGTGACATCATACAGTATTTGTCTTTTCCTGAATGATGTTATTTCCATTTAGCCTTCAAGACCCAACCATGTTGTAAATAGCAGATTTTCCTTCTTTCTCATGCATGAAGAATAATATTCCATTATATATATATATATATATGCCACATCTTCTTTATCTATTCATTCTTTTGATGGACATTTAGGTTGTTTTCAAATCTTAGTTACAGTGACATTATATCTTGGTTATTGTAACATTATTTCAATAAACATGGGAATGCAGATATCTGATATCCTATTTTCATTTTCTTTGGATATAGCAAACGATGGAATTGCTGGATCATATGATAGTTCTATTTTTTAACTTTTTAAATTTTTTTAAGGGGGGGCATAGAAAGAGGGAGAGAGAGAATCTTAAGCAGTACACAGAGCCTGACGCAGGGCTTGATCTCACAACTGTGAGATCATGACATGAGCTGAAATCAAGAGGCAGATAATGTGGGATGCCTGGGTGGCTCAGTCGAGCATCTGACTTCGGCTCAGGTCATGATCTCACAGTTTGTGGGTTCAGCCCCACATTGGACTGTGCTGAAACCTCAGAGCCTGGAGCCTGCTTTGGATTCTGCCTCTCCCTCACTTGTGTGCGCGCTCTCTCTCTCTCTCTCTTTCAAAAATAAATAAATAAAGTTAAAAAAAAAAAGAACAGGATGCTTAATTTACTGAGTCACCCAGGGGCCCCTATATTTTTAATTTTTTGACGAACTTCTGTTTTGTTTTCCATAGTGGTTGCACCAATTTACATTCGTACCAATAGTGCACAAGCACTCCCCTTTCTCCATATTCTCGCCAGCATTCATCTCTTGTCTAGCCATTCTAATAGGTGTGAGGTGATAGCTCACAGTGGTTTTGAGGTTTTGATTTACATTTCCCAGATGCTGTATCAGTTGGCCATTTGGATAACTTCTTTGGAAAAATGCCATTCAGTTACTCTGCCCCCCCCCCCTCATTTTTTTTTTTTTTTAATCCAGGTGCATAGTTTTTTGTTTTGTTTTGTTTTTTTCTTTGTTTTGTTTTGTTTCTGGCTTTGTTTTATTAAGTTGTAATAGTGCCTTAAATAGTTTGGATATTAACCCCTTATCCAATATGTGGTTTGCAAATATTTTTTTTTCCTATTCCATAGGTTGCCTTTTCTTTTCTTTTTTTTTTTTTTTTTCATTGTTTCGTTTGTTGTGCAGAAGCTTTTTAGTTTGGTGTAATCCCAGTTGTTGATTTTTTTCTTTTTGTTGCTTGTGCTTTGGTGTTATATCTGAGAAACCATTGCCACATACAATGTCAAGAAGCTTATTTCCCAATTTTCTTCTAGGAATTTTATGGTAGTAGGTCTTATACTTAGCCTTTAATTCATTTCAAGTTAATTTTGGGATGGTGTAAGAAAGAAATCTAATTTCATTTTTCTGCATGTGGCTATCCAGTTTTCCTAACACTATTTGTTGAAGAGACTATCTATTTTCCATTGAGTATTCTTGGCTCCCTTAACCTTATTAGTTGATCATATATGTGTGGGTTTATTTCTGGGCTCCCTATTTTGTTCCAATGATCTATGTGTCTGTTTTTGTGTCATACTATACTGATTATTACAATACTGTAATACAGTTTGAAATTAGGAAATGTGATGCCTCCAGCCTTTTTCTTCTTTCTCAAGGTTTCCTTGGCTATTTGAGGTTTTATGTAGTTCCATACAAACTTTAGGACTTTCTTTTTTTCTCTTTTTTATGTGAAGAATGCCAATGGAACATTGATAGGGATTGTGTTGAACGTATACATGGCTTTGGGTAGGTATGGACATTTTAACAATAATCCTGATCCATGAACATGATATGTCTTCCCATTTATTTGTGTCTTCTTCAATGCCTTTCATTTGGGTCTCATAGTTTTCATAATACAGATCTTTCATTTTTTGGTTAAATTTAATCTTAATGTTTTAATTTTTTGATGCTATTGTGAAGGGAATAGTTTTATTTCTTTCTTTTTCGAATTTGCATTGTTAGCACATAGAAATGCAACTGATTTCTGTACATTGATTTTATTTCCTGCAGTTTTACTGAATTCATCGATGAGTCTCAACATTTGTTTTTGTGGAGCTTTAAGATTTTCTATCTGTAAGATTATGCCATCAGCTGATAACAACAATTTTACTTCACCCTTTTCAATTTGGATGCCTTTTATTTCTTTGTTTTGCCTGATTGGTCTAACTAGGACTTCCAGTACTATATTGAATAGGAGCAGTGGGAGTGGACACCTTTGTCTTATTCCTGATCTTAGAGGAAAAGCTTTCAACCTTTCACCATTGACTACCATGTTTGCTAACTTCAGCTCCTGCCCATGCAAAGAACTCAAGAATTTCTGAGGACTACAGGCTGGGGACACTGAAATGGGATTTTCAAATTCATTTGACAGCAGGTGGCAACCTTGAGAAATAGCAGCCCAAAAGTTGTGCCACAAAAGAGCCTCTAAGACTTGGACCTGGGACAGGTTCTGACATTCATAGCACAAGAGGAGAAAATGTGGCCTGCTCTCTTCTATTCACAGTAGACACACCCATGCTCTCAAACACAGGCACTCAAAGGTAGAGGGAGAGAGAAGAGAATCTCCAATACCCATGCTTGTACACCGAGGCCACCATAAGCAGGGGAGCAGCTAGCAGAGCAAGCTGTGGTGTTCAAGGTGGTGACAGATTCTTGGCTCTAAGACTAGCAAACTGGCAGCAGCGTTTGGGTGCCTGAGGCAACATATGCCAGAAGGAGGGGTAGGCGTCATCGGTTTGAAGTAAAAGAGAAAGAGGACAGCTCACCGAGTGAACATCTATCCAACTTTGCCTCTCCCATAAACACACACGGTCAGAAAAAAAACATGTTAACAAGAGAAAGACAAGCACCTCAGCTACAGAACAGCACTCCCTCTGTTAAAGTGGATGGTGGCTTAGCTCCATTGTAAATAGAATTAGACGTTAATGTGACTTCACTGATTCCCCAAATCTTCATCTAGATGTTAAATCTAATGTTTATTTTCCAGCCTCATTGCCACTGCCTTGGCTTGGATCCAGCCGTTATTCTTGAGGATGAATAGTTCCATAAAAACTTATCTGAGATCTAAACTTACAATGTCCAGCTCTCAAATTCACCAGCTACAGAGCCATTAATCTACTCTCCAGAACCCAAATGTAATCACATCACTCCTCTGGGTAGAATGCCTAAGTTATTCTCCATTACATAACACAAGTTTTAAATTTCCTTAAATATTATAATTTTTGTTTTACCATCTACCCCTTCCCAACGTTTAATGTCATTTTTTAACCACTGACCCCCATTTTCCCTTTAAACTGGGTACACATCCTGAAGGGGTCATGCCTTTGCACTTGCCCACTTGCCCTATGACATTGTGGATCTGTCCTCTCTGCCCAGAAGCTCCTCCTCATCTCTGCCTTCAAATTCCAGCAAAGCCTTTTTCTTCCAAAGCTACCTTTCTTTAGGCAGAGCCAACAAATTTCATCCCCTCTAATGTTTCTCACCTAACAACTGATTTTTTTTTTTTTTTACTTTGTTTACATTCCTCCTTACAAAAGGGTTAGCTTAATGTGGGCAGGGTTTGAGTTTTTTTCATCTGCATAACCCTTCTTAATATAGTGTTCAGGTAAGTCCTAAACAATATATTTTCTTCATGAACAATGTCTCTTCTTGCTCCTAACACTTTTCAGAATTGAGTGAAATAAAATGCAGTATCAGATGGGGCGGGGGGGTACCCTCATTTATTAATTTAGTCAACAAAGGTTCATTGAGTGCTTATATCTTATGAGGCACACTGTGGTAGGCCCAGGGGCTGACACAAAAATCTTATGAATACAGCCTAGTTCCTGCCCTCCAATAATTTATGTGCTAACAGGGAAGAAAATGCCCAAATCAAAAGATCCAAATTTGTAATTTATTGAGAGAATAACTGGTACCGCAGGATTTGGAAAGAATTTTGAGTACATTACCAAATTAATAATTTCTGAAAGGACAGTTTATACTTCTTTAAAAATGTTTACCTTTTGGGGCATTTGGGTGGCTCAGTCGGTTGAGCATCCGACTTCTGCTCGGGTCACGATCTCCAGCTCAGTGAGTTGGAGCCCCAGGTTGGGCTCTGTGCTGACAGTTCGGAGCCTGGAGCCTGCTTCGGATTCTGCGTCTCCCTCTCTCTCTGCCCCTCCCCCACTCATGCTCTGTCTCTTATTCAAAAATGAATAAATGTTAAAATTTTTTTTTTAAAGTTCACGTTTTCAGTCTTAAGAAAATCATAGCTAAGATGTTCATGAGGAGTTAAAACCTACCAGTTGGAAAAGGATTTAAACATATTTGGCATTTTTAAATAAATGTGATAAAACATAGATGCAAGGGAGGATACATACTTTATAAAGAGAAAGTACTGTTTTCTAATAAATATTTAAATTAGTTGTCAATTCTTTTTTTTTTCTTTTTTAAGTGTATTTATTTATTTTGAGAGAGAGCAAGAGCAGGGGAGGGGAAAAGAGAGAAAGAGAGAGAGAAAGAAAAATCCCAAGGAGGCTTAGCAGTCAGAGCAGTGTGCCATGCCCTCGCAAACTGTGACATCACCTGAGCTGAAATCAAGAGTCAGATGCTAGACTGAGCCACACAGTCATCCCAGTTAAGCCAATTCTTAAGAGCCAAAATGTTTGACAGAGAGGGAATTTTCCTCTCAGAGTAGGAAAGCAATGTGGTTAGTTTTATAATCCAATCGGGGAGCTCAGCTGCCTTTTCATGGTGCCAGCCTGTGGAAGGGGAGTTCTATTGTAACAGCTCTTAACAGAAGGTATAACCCATTGGAACTATAAAGTAAAAGGGCCTCTCACCTGCATATATATTCAAAATGGATAACTTATCATTTTTAAAAGATTAATCAATAAGAAAATTATTGGGGTGCCAGTGAGGCTCAGTGGGTTAAGCTGCCAACTTCAGCTCAGGTCACAATCTCACAGTTCCTGGGTTCGAGCCCACATTGGGCTCTGGGCTGACAGTTCTGAGTCTGAAGCCTGTTTCAGATTTTGTGTCTCCCTCTCTCTCTGCCCCTACCCCGCTTGTGTTCTCTCTCTCTCTCTCTCTCAACAATAAACACTAAAAAAATTGTTTTTAACGTTTATTTATTTTTGAGACAGAGAGAGACAGAGCATGAATGGGGGAGGGGCAGAGAGAGAGGGAGACACAGAACCGGAAGCAGGCTCCAGGCTCTGGGCCATCAGCCCAGAGCCCGACGCGGGGCTCGAACTCACGGACCGTGAGATCGTGACCTGAGCTGAAGTCGGACGCTTAACCGACTGAGCCACCCAGGCGCCCCTAAATACTTGTTTTAAATAAGAAAATCATTAATAGCTAGCCAAAAAAAAAAAAAAAGAGAGAGAGAAGTCCTATTCCTGCCCCCAAACAGGAGGGCAGTTAAGAGAGAAGACTTGGGGCGGGGTGTGGCTCAGTCAGTTGAGTGTCTGACTTCGGCTCAGGTCACGATGTCACAGCTGATGAGTTCGAGCCCCGCCTCGGGCTCTGTGCTGACAGGTCAGAGCCTGGAGCCTGCTTCTGCTTCTGTGTCTCCCTCTCTCTCTGCCCCTCGCATTCTGTTTCTGTCTCTCTCAAAAATAAATAAACATTAAAAAAATTAAGAGAGACGACTGGACAATAAGAATTGTAGAGATCTACAAGATCAAATTAAGCAAATGTATAAAGTCTTAAGGGTAATATGTAAATAATGAAATTATTTTCGGAACAACTTCTGACACAGGAGAAGAAATGATAAGGGCTCCAGGTAGCAGAGATCGAGTGAAGTAAATAATGTCGTTAATACCAAGGGTGACTTCCCATCCGGAGATGTGAGTCTCTGGTGTGTAATCCCAAATCAGAGAAGAGTGTCTGGCTGTGATGACCTGACAATTTAACTCGGTAAGGCTTTTATGCCTTGATCGAATTATCTATTTTCAACACTATAGGGGAGCAGGCACACTGTTGTATGAGAAATGTCGTGATTTTCATTAAAGCAAAAGGTAAGAAATCTTTTCTAAGTCAATAAGGTCAAGTAATGAGTGCAATAGTGTCTGATGATCTTGTTTTTCTCTGGATGGCGAAGAAGGTAACTCCAAGATGTGACTAATAAACTGGGATAAAATAAAAGGGTGAAGAATCCAGTAGTCCCTTTGGGTTTGAGGGAAGTTATAGTAGGGACACGAGTATGAGCCTAAAGCACAATAAATCGTTGGCTCAGAATAAGCTGTCAGAGTTTTGCATTTCAGAGGAGGGTATGTTGTCATATGGAATCCTAAGGCCCAAGGTACAACCTATGAGCTGCACTAAGCAAAACTAGGAGTGGTTTGGTGCAGAACAGCAGAAATCCGTATTTGACATTAAGGAGCCCAAGGCAGTGTAGAGCTGGATGCTGGGTGCATCATCTACAGGGACCTGGGGCTGGAAAGTGTGACTTCAGCCAGCAGCTAATACGTGTGAAATGGGAAGAGGAGACATCCAGAGGCTGACAATGCCGGCGAAAGAGAGAGCTCAGTGATGATAAAGCCTTCGGAAGGGTCCGGTTTTACTCAAAAATGGAAAAGTTGTCTTCTGGGCCTAGGATAGGTGACTAGGAGAATGCTGGTGCTATGTCCCAATTTGATAGAGACTGGAAATCAGTGTTCTCAAAATATGGTTTAATTTTGGCTTAAAAAAACCACAAAAGGTTCTGAGCAGTGTAGACTCTGGGAATATAGGGCATTTTGTTCTCAGCGGAAAAGGGGTTTCAGAAAGCACATGGAAAGAATTGCGCAAAACTGAAACAAAAAGATGAGTTAGGGAAAGAACTACCATGTGATTATTATTAATTCATTAATTCAAGAGGTATTTAACAAGTAACTTCTATTGCCAGGCATCATTCTAGGCACCAGGGATATAGCAGTAAATGACCGAAAAGGTCTTGTGGCATCAAGAATCTAAATTCTTATTGATTATTTATATGGAACTTGGGAGGAGATAGGCAGTTTATAGACTTTTTTTTACTTGTCCCTAATTGTTATAACTGTATAAATACTAGTTAAATAAACAGATGGAGAAAGGAAGGAAGGAAGGAAAGAAGGAGGAAAGAAAGAAAGAAGAAAGAAAGAAAGAAAGAAAGAAATGCTTTTTAGGGAAAATGCTGTCCATAATAGCAGAAATACGAAAGCTAGGTATTTGTATAAGAGAGGAAAACTAGCCACCAGTCTAAAAGATATAATCTAAGAGAGGAGTAAACCAGATGAAGGAAGATGATGGGAAATCTTTAAAAGGCTGGGGTATGAAATTAGCACGCTTTGGGGGAAATTCTCACACTAAATATCTATCTATCTATACACACACATACACATATACATATGTGTATATATATAATCACTGTTATACACACATACGTACATACGTATATATGTGCTGATGTGTTGGTAATACTCTAAATTGACATCTTTTCCCATTCTTTAGGGGATATTCTGCATGATCTAGAAATGGCTTTATAAGCCAGTTCTCCACTTCATCTTCCTGAACCATATAAAGAGAATTTTTTAATCTGTGTCCCTGTGAGAGAGCATCACTTCTTTCCAGACATGATCTTATTATCACATCTGCAACAAATTAAGCTTTATGATGCCACACACTGTTAAGATTTCCCTGTCCCACAAACATTTTGTTTATACCCTTCTCCCTTTGGAAATTATCATGTTAACTCCAATGCTGTGAAATTAATTAGAAATTGATTACAGGGGTGCCTGGGTGGCTCAGTCAGTTCAGTGTCCAACTTATGGTTTCAGCTCAGGTATGATCTCACAGTTTATGAGTTCGGTCCCCACATTGGGCTTTGTGCTGATGGCTTGGGATTCTCTGTCTCCCTTTCTCTCTCTGCCCCTCCCCTGCTTGCGCTCACTCTCTCTCTCCCTCAAAATAAATAAGCATTTTTTTTTTAAAAAAAAGAAATTGATGACATAATAAACAATAGTTTCTTTTTAGTTGAGTATTATCTTTCTGCTGTTGCATAGCAGCTGGACTTATAAAAAGCCAAAGGATGAAACAGATGTATTGTTTCCAAAGACGACACAAGCACTGCCTCCTCAGGCATATATCCTTGGTGACCTGCCATGCCCTTCCCTTGGCCTGAGTGTTCCAAAGCTGGGTTCCCTTCCAAGTTGAGACAGCAAGCTTAGGCAGTGGAAGCTGACACGGCTCCTAAAGGCCACCGAGAAACATAGATATTCTGGAAAGAAAAGAAAGGGCTTGCTTTGGGAGGATGTAAAAGTATAATTTTTGGACATAAAAGCACAATTTCTTTTTTCTTTTTCCTGGTGCTCTGCTTCATTTGTTCTGAACTTAACCATTTGCCAAGGTTCACCTCCAGAGATACCAAGAACTCTGGGGCTGGGCAGTACAAAGGACAGGGAACGGTGTAGAGCAAGGCAGGCTGTAGGGGGAGGTGTGCTCATGCTTAGCTTTGGGGAGGCTGGGATAAGGGCCACAGCTGGGGAGCGAAGAAATAGTAAAAGCAGAGCAAGAACAAAGGGGTGCTTCAAGAGACTTTCCTCTGTTACCCATCTCCCCTTCACGGCCACTGGCCTAGACGAAAGCAGGGATGAGTTAAACTCTCTTCAGGGCTGACTCTGAGAGGAGTGGCCAAGTACCTAGGCTGTAATAACAGCTTACTCAAAGCAAAACACCCTTACCCCTGAGGTAACTAGTCTTGAGATTCTGCGCTGAGAGTTTCACTTGGTCTTTAGAAACCACCTCATACTCAAATCGCATGTGCCTAGATGGAGCCAACGGTTTATCTTGTCCACTTACCGCGGCTGCATTTTCGATGCCAGTTAGAATAAACAGTGCTGAGTACAAACGGATTTTTAAATAAAAGTCCTTGGCAGTTGATTCTGTCATGTATCAGAATCATTTAGGAAGTGAAAAACAGAAAATATGCATTTTAAAATTTACCACTAACTTAAAAGAGCCCTAAAAGTTCTATATATAATGACCAATAAAAAAATTTCTTAATTATGGGCAAGCCATACTTATTAGTCTCATGATAAATTGAAAATCACAAGGTCATCATTTTCTCTCAATCAAAACAAAATTCAATCTCTTGACTCTGATAAAAGTTCCCAAATTTAATGATACATGTAAATAGTTTTCAATAATTTTTATGAAACATTTCTGTTTTAATCTTAACCATCCTTATTTTAGTACCTGCTCTCCAAAACAACATTAAACACCTTTTCTATCATGATTATCCCCGGTTATATAAACTTATTGGGAAAAATATTTGGATCATTAAGTACTGCACCAGAGGGCTTAATTTAATCCTTAACTGCAAAGATTTGACACTAGTTATGAGTGAATATCCAACATATCCAACCGACAACAAGATTTTTCATACAATAGAGAGGTCAGTGTGAATGTGATTATACAATTCTCAATATAGTTTTTACTTAAAAACTGCATAATGAGGGGCACCTGGATGGCTCAGTTGGTTAAGCCGTCATGGTCATGATCTCACAGTTCATGAGTTCAAGCCCTGTGTTGAGCTCTGTGCTGGCAGCTCAGAGCCTGGAGCCTGCTTCGAATTCTGTGTCTTCCTCTCTCTCTGCCCCTCCTCCCTTGCTCACATTTTGTCTCTGTCTCTGTCTCTGTCTCTGTCTCTCTCAAAAATAAATAAACATTAAAAAAAATTTAAGAAAAACTGCATAGTGAGCATCTTTCATAGTTGGTATGTAATCTCAATGGATTTGATAAGAAATTTCTTCATGAAGACACAGTAAATCAGACATAAAGAACTTTAAATGTCTAAGATAATTGTTAAACAAGTGACATGATTTCACACACATGGGATACAACAGTTATAGAAATACATTTCATGAAAAACTTCAAAGACATTCTAACCCCAAAGCTGAGAAAGAAAATTTAAGAGAATAGAAATACGTGGCAAATGGGAGGGAGTTTGTTTTGCTCCCACTTTAATTGCAGCAGTATTCTAGAAAACAATCCTCTTTGAATTTGGGAAGATAACAGTGTTTTCCATGCCTTTGCACTTCATTTTCTGAGGTACATAAAGTAGTAGAATAGGCTTTAACAATATTTTCTGTTTACATATTATCTCTAAAAAGTCAATTATTTTGCTTCATGCCATTTGAAAACTAATTGTACGTAACTAATGGAATTTCCTTTTTTTGACTTACAACTTGTAGAAAGTAGAAAAGTTGTTGTAAAATTAACTGTAATTGAAAAACTTTCTAAATTGCAATGACTAACCAGATTTGTTTTGAAATGCAGCTGATTATGATTGTGATTTATATCAAGTGTGAAAGATTCTATTATTATTACACTGGTATTAAAACAATGATAGCCCTCCTCACAATCTGTGTCCACAAGCATGTTTGGGTGTTTGTCATTCTGATATTTCAGGCTTATGTATATTCAGGCTACATTTTATAAGCATATTTAGCTGTATCTTTGCTAAAATAATGTACACTGGGAGTGAAATTCAATATCATTATGCCTAACACTTTTGCAATTAACTCATCAATAGTTTGTAACATTTAATATCCAAGAAACACTCTAAGACTTGGAGAATATACATCATTTTCCTCAGAAACTGGGAGCTGTCCCTTCCCAAGAATGAACGAACTCAAATATCAAATATCATGGGTTTGTAGAAATTCAGAAATAATGAAGTTCAAATGCATTCTGTGTTAGATAAAATCATCACATCCTTGTTGATAACAAAATTTCAGTAACACTAATGACATTTTACATTAAATCTTGAAACATAGCAAAAAAGAGCGATAGTCTATGTATAGCATAAAACAGTTGCAACACATTCTTTTCATAAGAAGTCTCTCATTTGTGTTATTTAGCACATAATGAGGTGAGTAGTTGACCCTTTGTTCCATAAGATTGGCAGGTTTGGGGAACACCTCTTTCTTTACCATTTGTCCTAGTAAGGTAACCACTCTAAATCCAGACCTCTTAGAAGGATTCCTGTATCAACACATTGGAAGCAACCTGCACAGTCAGATACTCCATTACCACGGTTTCTGGTAGGTACTGGTGGTTTTTTGCTTGTTTTCCTTCCAGGCAATGATCATTCTTAGAAACTGTCTGCTTCCACAAAACTTTGCCTTTAGTAAGTGTAAGTGACGGTGGAGATTTAAAAGTTTTAGTTAGGAACTCAAGTCATCCAGGTATCCATAAAGTACACAAGTGCTTTAAAACCAGCCTTCTTTGACCCTGCGCTTATAACACAGGGGCCACTGTTTTGTAAACCACTATTTCTTTGAGTAGGATGACAGTGAGTGACATTCATCATTGATACTCAACCTCTTCTTTCAGACCTTTGGCCAGGCTGACAGTAGTGATGACGATCGTGCCCGTTGTAGACAGCTGTGCAGTAAAATACTTCACGTGGGCTATTTAGCAGGTGTCAGGTGGGAATTGGAGCAGTGGTTCTCAAATGTTAAGGTGTTTCAGAATCACCTGTAGGGCTTGTTAACACGCGGATTTCTGGCTGCCACCTCCAAAGTTTCTGATTCAGCAGATCTGAGATAGGGTGGAAATGTGCATGCCTAGTAAGTTCTTAGGTGATGCTGATGTTGATGGTTCAGAAACCACATTTTGAGAATCACTGATTTACAGCAAAGGAATCTTGACTTCTGAGTTTGTCCTTAATAGGCAATCATACAACTGCTGCTTCTCTGAGCCTCTTTCTCTCTCCATTTCCCACTCCCTGGCTTGTTCTCCCTCTCCCAATCCCTCTTTCTTAAATGATAAAGAACTAGATATATTACAATCTAAATAACTTAGCTCTTATTCTGAGACACTACTTCGGCATTAAGGCATATTATCAGTATTACTTGAAGTACCCTCAAACTATTTAAAATGCTAGCTCCTATGACAATCTAAAAATTACAACCCTCCTTTCATGCAGCATAATTAAGAAAGTTCTCCAATGTACAAAGGGAAGAAAGGAGAGAGTTATAACATTTCGCTTTTGTTGATATCTTTCTCATAATTAACAAGTGAATTTCAGTAAACCTTGTATGTGAGAGTCGTTTTGGCTTTGAGTAGTAAAAAGCACACGGTCGCCACACATTCTAAAACAGGAAAACAACTTGTGGAAAATCTGGCTGTGTTACTTCTTTCAGAAAGCGATGAGTTGGGAAATAGAGATGAACAAGATTATTTGTTACCTTCTATAAAAATCTTTCTTAAATATTGTTCTCCACATCTTGTATTTCAGTAAAATAAAGACACCTGCTGCTATCACATGAGGAGAAGAGCAGCTTTCATGAATATCTTTTAGTTTTAATTCAATTTTAAAGTGAATATTTGAATTAGAGAGATTTTGAAGAGGGACAAGTTTAAAATATCCAGTGCTTTGAATTGCAGATCTCACATTTGTACAAAATATGCTGGGTGGCTCCTCATTTGGGTGCGAGCTAAGAGCCAGCACTTACATTCTATCCACCTGTTGGTCTACATGGAGTCTGCAGACATAGACTGTGTCACTGAATGAACGGGAAACAGCGCAACTCTACTGTTTATGTCCCATGTGGGTTGCTCCGCTGCTCCATCCATGTTCAAATCTGTCCCCCAGAGAAGTTGGCTGCCCTGCAAACTCTATCAACATGTCCCCCTCAGTAACCTAGAGCAATTTTGAAGGCACGTGTACATCCACCCCTACCTCATTCCCTAGCACCTAGCACAGTGGGTGCGCTTCCATAAATATTTGATAAATGTTTATGAAATGTAAATAAATGCAAATATTTACCAAGGAATCTCCATGGCAGGAGTAACTCTCCCATATGGGACCCAGCTGTGACTTGGTAGTCCTCTGCCCCTTTCCTTTGTAAATTGTATTCTTAATCTAATCCTGCAAGGCCAACTATATCATTTTCATTGGTTAGAAGAATCCTATCTGATTCTCAAATGCTGAAGTCTTTTCTTAGATATGGAGATCATTATGTATCTGTAGTTACTCCAAAATTGTTATTGTAATACAGTCTTACTGGCCATATGTTGGGATGACAAACGTTAGCAATGGTAAGGTTACAGACCTGAGAAAAGTGTGTAAATGGGTGATAAGATTCATGGAAAATAAAGTTTAATAGTATATATTTTTAGATAGTTTTGAAAGATAGCTTTTGAGAGTTATCTAATATAATATGCTATTTTGTATATAAATATTCTCTCAGATGGCACATCATAATGAGTCTTTTGTGATTTTTTTAAAACTATGAAATCAACTAACATGTCTGTTGTTAATGCAGAGTTAGTAATTGCTACTTCTTTTAGTAAACCAAAGAAAATCATTGGATAACTTTTGGTAATTTTTTGCAATCGATCTGAAGGTGAGAGATTAAAATAACAATTAGAATTAAAAATATTCAAACATTTAATTGACATAAATCATAATACATGAAACTAAAACTGAAATAGCCTGAAATAAATTCAGTTGAAGGTCAGACTTCTACCATGTTTAAATCAAAAGTGGAGAAATTATTTTAAACTGACTTTGTTTTTTATTTCCAAAGAGCAATAGATGAAAATGAAAGAAAGAAAGAAAGAAAGAAAGAAAGAAAGAAAGAAAGAAAGAAAGAAAGAAGAAAGAAAGAGCCACAAAGTAATTTTAGCTTCAGATCGCTAGGATAATAAAATCTGTGTGTACAGACATTTTTAAAAAAGAATAGTTTTGCTCAGATAACCCTGTCATATGAAAGAAGATTCTACCAGTTTTGAAGTGGCCCCGCTCCATTGGCTGTTGGGAGTGTGCTTATGCTGGTGAGGACAACTTGCTCGGAGAGTTTTGATATGTTGTCAAAGTTGCTGATCTGGGTGGTCAAAGACTTCCGGCTCTCTGTGCTGGTCCGGCCCCGGGTGAGCCGGTCCTCCTGGCGATGGTGAACTCCAAGGCAACAGCAAGAAAATGCAGCTTTAAATTCCTCTCGAAACTTTCCTGCCAAATCGGGGAGAATGAAAGGAAAAAGAAATAAGCATAAACATGTTTCAACAAATCCATGAGTAGGGTACAAATAAGCTGCTGCCTTGAGCCAAACTAACAATGAGGTGCAACATTTTGGGAAAAGTGGGAAACAGGAAGAGGAAATTGTGTTATTAGAAGCTGGGTAGACTCCTGAAACAATAAGATATTTCCCTAAAATAATGTAACTGCTTTTCATGTGTGATGCTTGGAGTTTGATTTATTCCTTCAGGGTTAAACCTTCTGTATTTGTGAGTGTGGGTTATTTAGATTAACTATAATAAAAGTGATCATTAGTAGGATGTCCAGAGTTATTTAATAACTTCAAAAATGATGAAAGCTGTATTGTATACAGCCACGACTATACAGAAATTATCCCTTTATTGTCCTCTGAAGAAACTGTTCTACTGGCACACTGAGTTCAACAAAGAATCTATAAAAAAAAATCTTAGAATACGTAGAGAATTTCTAAAGCTTTATAATTCGGCATAAAGCAGAACAAAAAACTGAAGGAAGTTCTTTCTTGCCTTTAAATTACTGACGTGAAACTGGAGAAGTATGAAAATGAAATAATCATCTTTTTAAAGGAAAAACGAACAGCACTGGGAGTCATCCGTGTTCTCTCTGAGCCTCAATTACCAAACTGGGTGATTGAGTGACAACACAAGAAGGGAAGGTTCAAGGGTGTAGCAAAATAGGAGGCACCAGCCAAGTCCCCAGTGGTTATCAGCACCTCCCCTGCCTCACTCAACCCTCTGACTTTGACTTGGTTCTGTGGCCTTGACTTCAAATACTTCTCCTTACACAACCTCTTAGTGGGTTTTATCTGCTTAGTGCAAGGGTCAGGCCCTTAGTCATTTCCTAACCTCAAGGCAGTGGCTTCTTCATTGCTTTCCAAGACAGAGCTCCACATGGCCCCTTAGCTCTTCAAACAGCACATGAGCAGTGAGTTGTATCTGGTTATCTAAGACCTAATGCCATCTTTATTTTAGAGACAGGGGTTGGATGTAGCAGGGGAAAGCATGAAAACGGACAACCGAATACAAAATAAAGCTCCACCACCTGATTCTCTGAAAGATGAAATAAAGCAGGTTTATATACGGTATATGCCATGATCAAGAAAAAAACAACAAGAAAAGTTGCTTAAAAAAAAGTCTAATTGATTGTCTTTTTTTTAATAACCCATACAACCCACAAGACTAAAGATGAAGTTGGAAAATACACATTTTTTATTAAGTATGTCATAAAATGAATTGCTTTTTCTTCCACATTAAATGATCATATATTTAGGGATAGCAATGAGAAAGAAATGACCAACTGGTTAGAGAAGAAGACAGTGTAAAGATGTAACTAATTAAAACACAGTTTTAGAAGTCAGCCAGGAAAAATGTTTGTAAATAAAACAATTAGTTAATTGATTTTTATAATTATGTTGGTTCCATAAACAGAGACAGATTAAATCAGTTACAGATGTGTGTGTGTGTGTGTGTGTGTGTGTGTGTGTGTGTGTGTGATTTAGTTTGTGCGTTATTTAGGAGTAATATCATTTTTTGGTGGTCATTGAGAAATCTTGAGATAAACCCAAGAGATGTTACTGATAAGAGAAATGCAAATACAGAAACCTACCTAAAAGTGGAAGGGTTCTAATTCAACCTCAATTAGGCAATCTCAGTGTTGTCAAAGGAAATAATATAGCAAGTCTGTTTTATTTTCAGATAAATTTGTTTTACATTTTGGTAAATCATAAGTTTAATGTATGGCAAGCAAGATTCTGTGGTATTCAGTTCTTACAATTTTCACTTTCCTATTTCAACATTTCTTTTAAATTTTATGGGGAAAATTGCTTACATGATTTCCTCTGATGAGTTAGGTAAGAGGTGCTCCTTCTCATAAGGGGAAGAAAAACTCAAGACAAATTACATCGGGGGAAAAAAATTCTCATTATATGGCACTTAAGCTCTTTACACATTTCAAGAGTGTTCAACACCCTGCTGGTCATTGATCCCTTGCCCTTGGTTAGAATTGTGGTTTGCATGGAAGAAACAGTTGAAAACTCACCACTGAGAAAATTGTAAATAATTGGGTTCGCAGCACTATTGGCATATACGAGCCAGTGTGAAAATGTAAACCAGGCATATACAGTCTCTCTGTCTTCTGTGTGGGTAAACATCCCAAATACTCTGTAGGAAAAACAAACCAAACCAAAAAACAGTGACAGAAAATCCAATGTGATTTTGAAAAGTACCTTTCAAATAATGAAATTCAAGTGTGAACATAGCCCTTGATAGAGGCTGCTTAACCCCTGTTCTCCTCTGCAGTGGGCATTGGTTTATGCTACCATCGTGAGTTTAGAAAAACCTCAGAACCTGAACAAAATCTCCATGGCACAATTAGTAAATCAAAAGCCAAATCGGATCAGAGAAGGATCTTTCTCTCCCATAAATAGTAAATGCAATACTCTTTCTGGTGGGTAAGTGTACAGAAGTCACATATATATCTATGTTCCTTCTTTCATATTGTTTCTAAACACAATTGATCAATGTTTGCTAATATTCCGTTTTGGGCATCATTTAAAAAGCACTCCTAAACTGTAGTCTCTGTGTACTTCTTCCTTTCTACATTCATGCACTGATCAAAGTTTCACCATTTTTCAACTACAATCTCCCCAGCCTTGTTGAAATTTGTCTTCTGGGAATTCATTATGGCCAGAGAGGAACTAGTTTTCAGTAGGCAAAATTCTGGTAACTTCTTAAAATTCATGAGTTTTAGTGTTTTATTTATTATTTTAAACTCTGCGGGTGCCAGGTGGCTCAGTCAGTTGAACATCTCTTGATCTCGGCTCAGGTCATGATTTCACAGTTCGTGAGTTTGAGCCCCTTATCTGGCTCTGCAGTAACAGTGCTGAGCCTGCTTGGGATTCTCTCTCTCTCTCTCTCTCTCTCTCTCTCTCTCTCAAAATAAGTAAAAAAAAAAAAAAAGAAAAGAAAAGAAAAAAGAAAAATCTTCATTATTTTAAACTCTGAAAAATATTTATTTTATCCTTAAACATCATTTTTAAGATTTGTTTCATTTTCAGAAATATCTCATCTATCAAATTGTATTCACTAGCCAACAGTAGGTAACTTGTAACTACCCAATAATTAATTTTATAGGCTGAAGATAATTCATTCCCTGCCAGAGGCTCCATCATTGATTGTGTAATTTGATTACACATGATGGTGCCCATGATAGAAATGCCTTTCGGCAATAAAGTGATGTTCTGTGGAGTACTCGAGTTTTACAAAAATACAATATGGAGTGAGATAACATGGACAATTAATGGTCTGTTATGGAATTAATGGTCTCTTATGACCCTCTACCATAATATATCTTTGAAATCCTAGACAAACTAGAACTACTTTAAAGAAGCAGGTTTCGACTAGTTGGGCAAAAATTGTTTCCAGGAAAAAGGATTTAGAAATTCATTGGTGAGAGAAAGAAACACAAGCATGATCTTACAAGAACAAACAAAGAGATAAGCATTTGAAGAAAATGTGTGTAGTAAAGAGCAAAACAATCTTCAGGGTTACTTGAAGTGTTTGGTTTTTTTGTTTTTCAAATTTTATGGAAAAGAGCAGAATGCTCAAAAAAATCGAAAATATTTTAAATTTTACATAGACTTTCTTCTTAGCCATTTTTCCTTGGAAAGGGAGATGTTAAAGGTAGAAAAATAAGAAAAAATATGACAGACAAGTAGATATTTGGAACTAGCTAAAAGACAGGTACAAATGCTAAGATTCAGGAAATCCAAACAAGCAATCCAGAGAGCAGTAAATCCCATTTTCATCGAATTTAGACAGACGACAAAGTCCAAAAAAATTTTTTTAAAAAGGAGAAAATCATTCAGTAGCATATCGTGTTTATAAAGCTCTTAGGAATAGAAAAGATCGTCTATCCAGAGATCAGAATAAATTTGTTTGGGATTTCTGTGGTCAAGAAAAGTAAGAGAGGCATTATGAAAAGCTATGGAGGGCAAAGTCGCTTCTCATGAGTCAGTATACGTTCCATGCTACCAAAAAGCTTACGCCTTAAGGCTGCATCTATACTAAATAATATTACTGAGCAAAAGTTCACCTTCCATCGAAAAAGTTACTAAGCCCTTAAAAACAAGGGCCAAGGAGAATGAGAAATTTCTGCAGCTGGCTCTACCACCTTTAGTGTGTGTGACTCCAGCCAAAGTTGCCGCTCTCCAGAGTCTCCAGCTGTGAGGAATATGATATGGACTCTGAATCAGGGAAAACTGAGAGGAGCAACCCCAGTTTAAGTTCGAAGCCTATTATAAACAAAATTACTATTACCTTGGGGCCAGTCCGTTTGCAACAGTTATGATAATTCCCAATAAAGTTGGCTGGCTGTGAAGTTCATGTGTACCATGGCCCAAGTACTGGCTGTTCACGTTGGTCAATTGTTTTCACTTAACAGTGTATCTGCGGCCTAACAAATAACATACTTTCTCTCGCTGAAAAGTTGTGTGCTTTTATTAATAGTCACCTTGAGCTTAATTCAGTGACTTCAGGAAATACATTTTCTTTCTTTTTTTTTTCATTTAAACATTTAAAACACAGTATGAGTCCTGATTCCATTTTTTTGTGGGTGCTCACAAATGCACTTTTAAGTATAATTAGGATGCTAACAAAACATTCTTATCTCCTTTTATCTTTTCGATAGAATCGTGTCATAATTCCCTATGTAGGAGAACAAAGTTTTGGAAAGCCCATTTGTTCTGATCAAAAAAGAACTCCAAGCTGTCAATGTTTGCTGTTGTTGCTTTTTTTTTGGTTTTGTTTTGTTTCTTTTGTTTGTTTTGTTTTGTTTTTTGCATTAGAACTTTTTTTGCAACTAAGGCTCAGCAATTAGCTCAAAGAGGTCAGGGGAACCTCTGTTTTATGTCTGCCACTCAACAGAGAATTTCCATGGACAAGAGCTTATAGAGTCTGAGCATACTAAAAAGGCTGTCTGCCTTACCTGATAGTCACAACACATTCAGTTATCTGGCCTGACAACTATCTAGGCAAAGGGCTTAGATTTTTCTCTGGCTTAAGAAGAAAGAAAAAAAAAAAAAAGAACTTAATTAAGAACCAAGAAATGACAGCCACTTTGTTTTGAAATAATGGGTGAACTTTACCTCTTTAGCACGTTGAGGATGCTAATCGGTAGATAGCAAATTGCAAACACCAAAAGCACAACCATTAGCATCCGGGCTGTTTTCCGTCTGGCTCGGATCTGTTTTATTTCAGCGGCCACAGCACTAATCCTGGACTTGGTCTGCTGTCCCGACCCTCGAGGCTGTGAAGTAGGCTGCAGGGGCTTCCATTTTCTCTGAACTACAGATGATGTTCCAGGGATCTGAAAGGAGCAGAAACTCTTTATTGCCATCTGACTCAGGGATGTTCCACTTTGGAGAAGTAACCCAAAGATATAAGAAGGAGAGTATTCTGGATGCCTATGGTCCAGGGAGGTTAAAGGCCTGTTTCCCCCAGAATGTTTGCTGAGTTAAGTATGTTCTTGAGTAAATACAGTGGAGTGTCAAATAGGATTTGTGGTGGAAAAGAAAATTGAAAAATCCCATTTTTAAAAATAAATTTTTAATGTTTATTTATTTTTGAGAGAGAGAAAGGGGAGGAGGTGGTGAACGGCAGAGAGAGGGAGACAGAATGTAAGCAGGCTCTAGGCTCTGAGCTGTCAGCCTATAGTCCGACACGGGTTCCAAACCCACAGACTGTGAGATCACGATCTGAGCCCATGTTGGACACTTAACAGACTGAGCCACTCAGATGCCCCTGAAACATCCCATTTTTATTAAGGTCTAAAGAGAGCTCAAATGGAAAAGCTATCTCTTTATAAACAGAGAAGTTGTATATCCAGACAATGGAATATCATTCAGGGCTAAAAAGAAGTGAGATATTAAGCCATGAAAAATCATAGGGAACTTAAATGTGTATTAGTAAGTAAAAGAATCCAATCTGAAAAGGCTACAACTATATGACATCTTAGAAATGGTAAAATCAGAGAGACAGCAAAAAGATCAATGGTTCCCAGGGGCTGGAGGTGGGGTGGGATGGGGGGTTACTAAGCAGAGAACAGAGGATTCTTGGAGCAGTAAAAATACTCTATATGATGCCATAATGATGGATACATGTCATTATACAATACACATTATACAATGTATTTGGATACACAGTCCAAACCCATAGAATGTACAATATCAAAGGTGAACTCTTAGGTAAATTCTGGACTTTGGGCTTAGTAGATCAGTGTAGGTTTATCAGTTGTAATATATATATATATATATATGATATCATATATATATATATATATATATATATATATATATATCACTTATATATATATCACTTAAGTGAGGGATATGGATAACGGGGAGGTACTTTATGAGTGAAGGTAGGAGGCAGAGAAACCTCTGTATCTTCCACACAATTTTGCTGTGAACCTGAAACTGCTCTTAAAAACAAAACCAGCAAACAAGTCTTAATTAAAATGCGAGAGAAATAAAAACTGGCAAAAAAAGAGATGTAAAAGGATGACAACTATATTCTCTTATTAGGAATTCCCAGTTCTGTTCAGATACCTCAGTGTAAAGACAGGGAAAACCTAATAGGTAATTGCAAAAGAAACCTGAATGGATTTTTTTTTTCATGCGTCACTACTGCCATCTGCTGTCAGATGGACAGATAGGACTTAACTACCTAGTGGTTTTTATTAGACTTTGTTTTTCAGGTTTGGCCAGTGCAAACCTTGAGTGAAGGGACGAAAAAAATAAACTGTTCTCCATTGTTTACTACGTATTGTTATGAAATTGCTTGAAACCAATTTCATGCTCCAGTCTGGTTCTTTAAAATGCACACAAAAATAGTGAGAATCCCTTGTGGTCTTATATTAACATTTCAAATAGCTGGAATTTGTAACAATAATTATACAACTTGTACTTTTCCATTTCTTTTCAAAGTTATTTGATAATGGCAGGGAGTCCTTCCAAGTATAATATTTTCTTAATTACAAACTCATGAAGATTGATAGGGTTTAGTGAGCAAAACAATAAAATTCAGCATGCATAATTTTTTAAGAGGAAAATGCGCTAACACACCATAGCCGTGTTCTCATTCTCACGAAGACTCACTCTTTGGTCACCTTAGTTCTGTTAAGATTATTCAATTGTTGTTTTTATCTCTGTGCTGCAAGCCAAGACAGACCAATGTGTCCCTGTGCTCTATCAGAATGGACGTCATATGGACTCTGTTTTTATACATCACAAGATCCAACTGTGTTAGATAATCGTTGAAAGCAGAATTTTACTGTTTTCAACACAGTTGAAAAGTTTTGATTTCCACACAGAGCTTCTGTTGACCAATAACTATTCCCTCTCAAAAAGAAACACATGAAGTTAATGAAAAATTGCCCTTAAATAGAAATACATTTGATAAATTATTTCTTTTCTGGCTCTGTATGTTCTGTCATGTAGACTTGACCTTTTCACACAGTAGTGGTCCCAAAAATCTTCTTATCTATATTATTGGTTGTGGGGGTAGGCACTGAGAATCCTTTCTCCTCTGTGAGTCTCTTTTTAAACAGTCTTTCTTTTAAATAATTGAGGAGAAAGTGCAATGGATATTGGAAAGTTCCAGAAAAACTCTAGCATGAGTAACCCTATAAATGTCTGCTAAATGATCTTGAACTGTTTTCTAAATGATCTCTTAGAGATCATTTAAACTTTAGCAATTCTATTATTGAGTGCTTCCCTGAAGGAAAGAAACAATATCCTGCAGCTGATAACTTCCTCAACCGTCAGAAACATATTTCCCATAAAGAGAAACTGCCACAGGGAAAATGGCTATGGTCTCTGCCATCAGAATTAAAAACAAACAAAACCAGTGATAATTCTCTCTTTTAGCTGATGATCTGAATAAGGATAGAAGATGTTTAATCCTGAACTCATCTTGAGGACACCTACAAATGTCTCCACTGATAAGTCATATGTCTAGAGAAAGTCCACGTAAAAATATTAGAAAATGCCTATAATAACTGAGCATCACAAACTATGTATAGTCTGGAGTAATCATTAATGCGTTCCTAAAAGCAGATAATTCCAAATCCCACTTATACATGATCGAGCATTGAGAAGGGTTAAATAAAATACCCATGTCTCCATCTAACAAGTCAGAATTAGCATTTAGTCCTGTCTCACTACAGAGTCTATCTTTTTTCCCATCGTTTCCATTTATAAGCTTCAACACAATGTATATGGAAGTCAGCAAATTTTTATGCCTAGTTACGTGGAATAAATAATCATACAAAAGGGCAACTGAGAAATCCAGCCTGGTAGGCTGTCCATGGAGGAAGGTCTTCCCCTGCCATCTTAGGAAAGGCTCAACCATCTGACTGTGGAAAGTTCGTGGACACACACACACACACACACACACACACACACTACATTTATTCCATTATTTTAAATAAACTTTAAAATCATCTTTGATATGAAAATATATCCTGGAAGAGATATTACCACAATTATGAATTGGAAATATCATGTAAATGCTGGACCTTGAAACCTGCCCTTTCTTAAAGTATTTGTGACCAGGATTAAGTCACAAGAAAAGGCAAACGTGTGGCATACATTAAAAGAATAGAGAATATTATGAACAACCAATACATTTGCAATCTTAAATGAGATGGATAAATACCTTAAAAAAAATAAAGATTACTGAAACTGACACTATAATTCCAAACCTTGCTACAAAAAAAAAAAACAAAAACAAAAACAAAACAAAAAAAAACAAACCTTCCAGACCCAGATAGGATCATTGTTCCTGATCGATCAATTCGATAGAACAGTAAAAATAAACACTACCAATCTGATTCAGACTCTTTCTGAATTCCAAGAAACAATTATACTTTCTGACTAATTTTATAAGACCACAGTTATCCTAAAAGTAAAATACATAACAACAGTTATGTTGACAAATATCTCTCATGAGTAGAGATGAAAAATTCCTGAAAATATATTATCAAGTTGCATTCAGCAATATACAAAAAGGATAATAAAATTCACTCAATAAATCAGACTGATTCCAGCAATGCAGTGTTGATTAAACATTCAAAGGTTAATCAATGTAATTTTTCATATTAACAGAATAAGAGAAATAATATGACATTTCAAAAAATAAAGGAAAAGCATTTGAAAAATTCAACACATTTTCATGATACAAGTCTCAGTAAACTTGTAAACTAGTAATACAAAGAAACCTAATCAACCTGATAAAGGGCATCTTACCTAATGGAAAAAGATGAATGCTTTTTTTTTTAAATATTTATTTTTGATGGGGCTCCTGGGTGGCTCAGTTGAGCATCAGACTTCAGCTTAGTCATGATTTCACGGCTCATGGGTTCAAGACCCCCCAAGTGGGACTCTGCTGATGGCTCTGAGCCTGGAGCCTGCTTCAGATTCTGTGCCTCCCTCTCTCTCTGCCCCTCCCTCACTCATACTCTGTCTCCTTCTCAAAAACAAATTTTAAAAAACCATTAAAATTTTTGTAAGTATTTTTTGAGAGAGAGTACAAGTGGGGAGGGGTAGAAAGAGAGGGGACAGAGGATCTGAAGCAGCCTCTGTACTGACAGCACTAATAAGTCTTTTCTCACTACTTCTACTCAACATTATACTGGAGGTCCCAACCAGTACAAGAAGACAAGAAAAATAGATAAAAGGTATATAGATTGATTTTATTGAGGACATTATTGCTTACGAAGTAAATCCTAGGGAATCTCCAAAACTCCACTAGAATTGTTACATGAAATTAGCAATATGCAGGATCCAAAATCAAAAAACAATCAGTTGTATTTCTGTGATATGATTTACTATAGAAATCTATAAATTTTATGTGTGTGTATATATATATATATTGTATCATTCAGATGACCAAAATATACTAGATCTTCATCTACCATTCCTGTAAGTACTTCAGTGCCATAAAGGTGAGATGGGTATCTTGTTTTATTTTTTTTTTAATTTTTTTTAACGTTTATTTATTTTTGAGAGAGAGAGAGACAGAGCATGAACGGGGGAGGGTCAGAGAGAGGGAGACACAGAATCTGAAACAGGCTCCAGGCTCTGAGCTGTCAGCACAGAGCCCGACGCGGGGCTCGAACTCACAGACCGCGAGATCGTGACCTGAGCCGAAGTCGGCCGCTTAACTGACTGAGCCACCCAGGCACCCCGATGGGTATCTTGTTTTAAAGAAGGGAACCTAAAGTCAAAAGCTAGTTGCCAGGAGGACAAACCATTAAAGGGTTGTAACTTTCAGTCCCATTCCCTGACCTCTGGGTAAGAAAGAGGGCTGGAGTTTGAATCAGCCAAAGCCAATGACTTGGTGAATCATGACTACATAATGAAATCTCTATAAAAACCCAAAAGGACAATGGGTTTCAGAGAGCTTCTCGGCTGGTGAATGTAAGGAGATGTGGGGTAAGAGGTTTACCAGGAGGGAGCCTGGAAGCTCCTTACCCTGTGTATCTCTTCATCTGCCTGTTGATTTGTATCCTTTAGCACATACTTTAATAAACTAGTAAACACAAGTGTTTCAAAAATGAGCCACTTTAGCAAATTAAAACAATCTGAGGAGGAGGTCATTGGAATCCCCAATCTGTAGTTGGTCTGTCAGTCAGAAGCACAGGTTACAGCCTGGGGCTTGTGACTGGCATCTAAAGTGGGAAGTGGGGCAGGGGTGCCTGGGTGGCTCAGTCAGTTAAGCATCTGCCTCTTGGTTTTGGCTCAGGTCATGATCTCACGGTTCGTGGGTTCAAGCCCCTCATTGGGCTCCATGCTGACAGCATGGAGCCTGCTTGGGATTCTCTCTCTCCCTCTCTCTGCTGCTGCTCACTCAGTTTCTGTCTCTCAAAATAAAGAAATAAACTTAAAAAAATTAAAGTGATAAGTGGGAGAGCAGTCTTGTAGGACTGAACCCTAAAACACGTGGAATCTATCTTCAAGTAGATAGTGTCAGAATTGCTGACATTGGTGTTGTGTGTATCAGAACACCACACCCTAAACATTAGAATTAGGTCTGGGAAACCTAAAAGAACTTCTATAAACCAGTAATAATCAACTGGAAAATTCGATTACAAAATAACATGAGTTTAAATGGAAAGAACAAGTAATCTTATTCTTTAACAATACATGGACAAAATATGTATACCTAAAATTATATAAGTTGTTAAGAGCTATCAAAAAAGACAAATAAATGGGGAGAGACACCATGTCAATGAATTGGAACTTAAAGTTATTAATATGTCAATTTTCCTCCAAGTGATCCATAGATTAAATGCAATCAGTCCCATTCAAAAAAGCAGCAATTTTCTTGAGAAAGGTGAAACACAGATTTGCAAAATGTTTATGAAATGCTGTGCAGTTATGAAGGAACCCAGTACAGAGTCACTTAATGGCCAGGAAGGGGAGTATAACTACTCAAAGCAGAGAAGGAAAAAGGCAGAGAGGAGGGCCATGAAATTGTGGTACATAAACAAGCCACAAACAACACTGCTCAATGCTGGCAAATGATCAAGCAAGAAATCTTTAGGGAAACATTTTTTTGGAAATCATTGGTGACTTCATTGAGAGATGTTTCAGTGGAGTGATAGGATTTGAATAAGAATAAAGTGGGCTCAGAGATCAGTGGAAGTGATCAGGGCGTGGAAGGTGGTGAGAAAAAGGAGTCAACAAATAAAAATGTCATGCATTTTAGCTAGCAGGAGGAGCAAAGGGTTAAGTTAACATCTGGAAGAGTCTGAGAGTTAGGATGAGAGTCCTTAAAAATGCCCACTCCAGGAGGACACTCTTCTTTACCTTTCCTCTATCCTTTAGCTCATTACCCATTTTATCATAATAGAGTACAACTGATGCTTGGTAGATGCTATCTCATATAAAGCAATAATCTCTATCTTCCTCTGTGTGTCTGGCAAAAACAATGGAATTTTTTCTTATTTTTTACATTACCATTTGAAAATGATTTGGCTCTAAGACCCACAGACATTTTTTTCCATATAACTCCATGACTTTTTTTTTAATCCTGCTACAGCTCTTTTATTTTTAAATGTTTATTTTATTTTTGAGAGAGAGAGAGAGAGAGAGAGAGAACAAGCAGAGGAGTGGCAGAGAAGGGAGGCACAGAATCTGAAGTAGGCTCCAGGCTCCACATAGCCCAATGCAGGGCCCGAACCCACAAACCATGAGATCATGACATGAGCTGAAGTTGAAAGCTTAACTGACTGAGCTACCCAGGCTCCCCAAAGCACAGCCTTCCTAGAGATTAGATGTATATGCTAATTCCTCATGATAAGAATCTGTCCCATCTCTTGACTTCATTCTCAATCTTGCAATAAATAGCTCTACTTGCAGATTCTACAGATGACCCTGCTACAGACAACAGCAGCTATAATTGTTGTCCCTGATTCTCTCACCCAACCCTCGAACTCAAGGCTCTTGTCCTTTGTCCATCCCCAGATGTGTTGTCTCTCAACATGACTCCATCACCCAATTAGCTCTTTGTAGAAACTGGCTTTCCCTTCCCTTCCTGGAATCCAACAAATGGTTTTCACTGAATAGGTCCTCTCATGCTTCCATACTTCTATGGACCTTAAAATCTTAGTCGCAAACAACCTTTGGATAATTCCCGTTACATATTCTCGTTGCATCAACATGTTGAGTTGTGTGTTTAACCTTTTTCCTTCTCCAGAGTTTGAGCAGAAGAATTCGTAAAAGAATTCCCTCCATATTTAGTTACTTTTTAAAAAAAATCACTTTTTGTTATTTTTATTTTTTAATGTTTATTTATTTTTGAGAGAAAGAGAGAGAGACAGAGACAGAGTGTGAGCAGGGGGGGAGGGGGGGGCAGAGAGAGGGGGGAGACACAGAATCTGAAGCATGCTCCAGGCTCTGAGCTGTCACCACAGAGCCTGCCTGACACGGGGCTCGAATTCACAAACTCTTGTTTTTTTGTTGTTTTTTTTTAACATATTTTTTGAGACATAATTTATATGCCATAAATTCCCTTTTAAGGGGTACAGTTAAGTAGGTTTTAGTGTATTCGCAAAGTTGTGCAATTATCACCCCATCACTGTCTACTTCCAGAGTATTTTCATCACCGTGAAATAAAACTCCAAACCCTTTAGCAGTCACTTCCTATCTCCCCATCCTACTACCCGCTGCAAACACAAACCATTCTGGCTTTATAAAATTTCCTATTCTCTACATTTCATGTAAACAGAATCATACAATATGTAGTTTTTTGTGTCAGGCTATTTTCACTTAATAATAATTTCAAGATTCACCCATATTGTAGTATTTCAATATTTCATTATTTTTTATAGCTAAATAATATTCTATTGTACACCTATACCACAATTAGTTTATTCATTCATCCATTGATGGACATTGATTTGTTTCCACTTTTGGACTGCTATTGATGCTGTTGCTATGCACAACAATGTATAAGTTTTTATGTGGACATGTTTTCAATTCTCTTGGGTATATAGTTAGGGATTAAATTGCTACCACATGGTAATCCTTTAAGATTTTGAGGAATGGCCAAACCATTTTCCAAAGTAGCTGCATCAGTTTCCATTGTTACCAGCCGTATAATGAGAGTACTAATTTCTCTGCATTCTCACCAATAATTGTTATCTTAAAAAAATTATTTTAGCCACCATATTGAGTGTGAAGAGATATCTTACTGTGGCTTTGATTTGCATTTTCCTAATAACTAACATTGTTGAGCATCTTTTGATGTGCTTATTGGCCATTTCTTTATTTTCTTTGAAGAAAATGTTATTAAAATCATTGCCCACTTTTAATGTGTTATTTCTTTTTATTGTTGAATCATAAGAGTTCTTTATGTATTTTTGATATGTCTTTTATCATATATTTGATTTGCAAACATTTTCTCCGATTCTGTGGGTCACCTCTTCACTTTCCTCATGGTATACTCTGAAGTGCGAATGTTTTTATTCCAATAGCATCCAGTTTATCTATTTTTAAAATTTTTTAAATTTTTTAAATTTTAAATTTAAAAAAAAATTAAATTTTTAAAAATTTTTAAAATTTTAAAATTGCTTGTGGTTAGGCGTAATTTAAATCATTAGTCTAAAACAAGGTCATAATGATTCCTGACCTCAGTCTTATAATGAATGTGTTCTCCTCTAAGATTTTGAGATGGCCCCTGACTTACAATGGTTTGGCCTATGATTTTTTTAACTTTATAATGGTACAAAAGTAATACACATTCAGTAGAAATTGTTCTTTGAAATTTGAAATTTGATATTTCCCTGGGCTATTAATATGTGGTAAAATATTCTCTCATGATTCCGGGCAGTGGCAGTGGGCACCCAGTCAACCATACAGTCATGAAGGTAAACAATTGATACATTTAAACCTATTCTGTGTTTTACTTTCAGTACATTATTTAATAAATGCATGAAATATTCAACACTTTATTTTTTTCAATTTATTTATTTATTTTGAGAGAGAGAGTGTCTGCATGAGCCAGCAGGCTAAGGGCAGAGAGAGAGAGAGAGAGAGAGAGAGGGAGAGAGGGAGAATCCCAAGCAGGTTCTACTCTGTTAGCTCAGAGCCCGTAAGTCTCCATCCCACCAACTGTGAGATGATGATCTGAGCTGAGATCAAGAGTCGGGTGCTTAACCAACTGAACCACCCCGGCGCCCGCCAACACTTTACTATAGAATAGGTTTTATGTTAGATTATTTTGCCCAAATGTAGGTTAATATATGTGTTCTTCACACATTTAAATTAGGGTAGGCTAAGTGATGACATTTTACACAGGTCAGGTGTATTAAATGAATTTTTGACCTAGGTTATTTTCAACTTATGATGGCTTTATTGGGATGTAACCCCACTGTACATTGAGGAAGATCTGTATTAACTCTCATATTTAAGTCTACAATCTACTCTGAGTTAAATTTTATATATGGTGAAAGGTGATGTTAATTTCATTATTTTGAGTATATAAAGTCATCCCAGCAGGATTTGCTGACAAGACTATGATTTTCCCCATTGAATTGTGAGACACTTTTGTTAAAAATCAATTAACCATAAACATAAGGGTTTTTTCAATCAAAATTGCACCAGCATTCTTCTCGAAGCTGGAACAAGCTATCCTAAAATTCATATGGAACCACAAAAGGCCCCGAATAGTCAAAGTAATTTTGAAGAAGAAGACCAAAGAGGGAGGCATCACAATCCCAGACTTTAGCCTCTACTACAAAGCTGTCATCATCAAGACAACATGGTATTGGCACAAAAACAGACACATAGACCAATGGAATAGAATACAAATACAGAATTGGACCCACAAAAGTATGGCCAACTAATCTTTGACAAAGCAGGAAAGAATATCCAATGGAAGAAGGCAGTGTCTGTAACAATGGTGCTGGGAGAACTGGAGAGCAACATGCAGAAGCATGAAACTAGACCACTTTCTTACATCATTCACAAAAATAAACTCAAAATGGATAAAGGACCTGAATGTGAGACAGGAAACCATCAAAACCCTAGAGGAGAAAGCAGGAAAAAACCTCTCTGATGTCAGCTGCAGCAATTTCTTACTTGGCACATCTCCAAAGGCAAGGGAATTAAAAGCAAAAATGAAGTACTGGGACCTCATCAAGATAAAATCTTCTGCATTGAAAAGGAAACCATCAACAAAACTAAAAGGCAACTGACAGAATTGGAAAAGATATTTGCAAATGACATATCGGACCAAAGGCTAGTGTCCAAAACCTATAAAGAATTCACCAAACTCCACACCCAAAAAACAGATAATCCAGTGAAGAAATGGGCAAAAGACATGAATAGACACTTCTCTAAAGAAGACATCCAGATGGCCAACAGGCACATGAAAAGATGCTCAATGTCACTCCTCATCAGGGAAATACAAATCAAAACCACACTGAGATCTCACCTCATGCCAGTCAGACTGGCTAAAATGAACAAATCAGGAGACTATAGATGCTGAAGAGGATGTGGAGAAACGGGAACCCTCTTGCACTGTTGGTGTGAATGCAAACTGGTGCAGTTGCTCTGGAAAACAGTGTGGAGGTTCCTCAAAAAATTAAAAATAGACCTACCCGATGACCCAGCAATAGCACTGCTAGGAA
Source organism: Panthera tigris (assembly GCF_018350195.1). Lineage (NCBI taxonomy): Eukaryota > Metazoa > Chordata > Mammalia > Carnivora > Felidae > Panthera > Panthera tigris. Next base: position 52,368,833 of record NC_056664.1, on the reverse strand, counting down.
TTTACCCCAGGGATACAGGAGTACTGATGCATAGGGGCACTTGTACCCCAGTGTTTATAGCAGCACTTTCAACAATAGCCAAATTATGGAAAGAGCCTAAATGACCATCAACTGATGAATAGGTAAAGAAGTTGTGGTTTATATATACAGTGGAATACTACTTGGCAATGAGAAAGAATGAAACATGGCCTTTTGTAGCAACGTGGATGGAACTGGAGAGTGTGATGCTAAGTGAAATAAGTCATACAGAGAAAGACAGATACCATATGTTTTCACTCTTATGTGGAAACTGAGAAACTTAACACAACACCATGGGGGAGGGGAAGGGAAAAAAAAAGTTAGAGAGGGAGAGAGACAAACTATAAGAGACTCTTAAAAACTGAGAATAAACTGAGGGTTGATGGAGGGTGGGAGGGAGGGGAGGGTGGGTGATGGCCATTGAAGAGGGCCCCTGTTGGGATGAGCACTGGGTGTTGTATGAAAACCAATTTGACAATAAATTTCGTATTAAAACAAAACAAAATACACAAGGTTTTTTGCAGACTTTGGATTCTATTTCACTGACCTATATGACTATCTGTATGCAAATACTACACTATCTTGATTACTTAAGTTTTATAAGATTGCACATTGAAAAGTGACTTTTCCAACTTCGTCTTTTTGAAGATTATTTTGGCCATTCCTGGTCTCTTTCATTTCCACATTGATTTTAGTACAGTTTGCCAATTTGTGCAAAAACAAAAAAACTAACAAAAATCCACAAGGCAGCTGGGTGTATGATAGGGATTGGGATGAATCCGTGGATTGGTTTGAAGAATTTTTCTATCTTACCAATATTAAGTATTCCATTCCATGAATATGGAATGTCATTTCATTTATGTAGTTTATGTAGTCCTTCTTTAATTTTTAAATGATCCTGAATGTTTTTATATGTTATTCATTTATTCTATTAAATTTATAACTGTTTTACTTTTTTGGTGCTATTTTATGTGGAATTATTTTATTAATTCCAGTTTTAGGTTGTTCTTTACTAGTTTATAGACGTGAAACTAATTTTTATTTACTGATCTATTACTTTCAAAACTTACTGAACTTGTTTATTAATTTTTTGCATGTGGATTCTTTAGGGTTTTCTATGTACAAGTTCATGTACTCTATGAAGAAAGAGAGCTTACTTCTTACTTTTCAATCTTGATGACTTTTATTATTATTAATATTATTTCTTGACTAACTGACCTGGGTAGAATATAGTTCTATTCAATATTGAATAGATTAAATAGAACTGCTAAAATCAGATATCCTTGTCATGTTCCTGATCTTAGCAGGGGAGTATTCAGTCTTTCACTGTAAGATATAATGTTAGCTGTAGGATTTTATAGATACCTTTTATCAAATTGAAGTCTATTTTTTTTTCCTAGTTGATTGAGTGCTTTTATCTTGAAAGGGTATTTTTTTGTCAAATGCTTTGTTGCATTTGCTTACATGATCATGTGGGTTTTGTCTTCTATTAATGTAGTATTACACTGATTGATTTTCAAATCCTGCTTCATCATCCTGTATTACCTTTTTTACATATCAGGTATGGTTTGCTAGTATTTTGTTGAGTATACTACTCTGTATTCTTAAGTATATTAGTCTGTAGGTTTCTTGTGATATCTTTGCCTACTTTTAATAGCAGTGTAATTCTGGCCTTATGGAATGATGTGGGGTGTGTTCTCTCCTCTACTTTTTGGAAGAGTTTGTGGAAGTTTGGTATTAATTGTCCTTTAAATATTTGGTAGAATTCAACAGTGAAGCCAGTGGGCTTTTTCTGTGGGAAATTTCTTATTACTAATTTAATCTCTTGATTTATAATAGGTCTATTCAGATTTTCTAATTCCCCTTTAGATGATTTTAGTAGTTTGTGTCTTTTTATGAATTTGTCCACTTTATGCTATCTATCTTTTTACTATCTTTTCTAGCATGCAATTATTCATAGCATTCCCTTACCCTTTCTATTTCTGTAACATTTGTGGTGATGTTCCTCTTTTACTTGTGATTTTAGTGATCTGAATATTTTCTTGTTTTTTCTTGTCAGTATCTTTCAAAGAACGAATTTTCAGTTTAATTGACTTTTATCTATTATTTTCCATATTCTATTTCCTTACACTCTAAGCTTTATTATTTCCTTCCTACTATTTGCTTTGGTCTTTAATGTTTTCTTCTATTTCTAACTTCTAAAAGTGGAATGTTGGTTTATTGATATGAGATCTTTCTTCTTTTGAACATAGGTGATATAACTATCAATTTCTCTCCAAACAGTTCTTTTGCTGAATTTCGTAAGTTTTGATGTGTTGTTTTCATTTTTATTTATTTCAAAGTATTTTAAGCTCTTTTGTAATTTCTTCTTTTGCCATTTGATTATTTATTTATTTATTTTTAATGGTCAGAACACTTTTTTTTTTTTAACATTTATTCATTTTTGAGAGACAAAGAGAGACAGAGCATAAGCAGGGGAGGGGTAGAGAGAAAGGGAGACACAGAATCCAAAGCAGGCTTCAGGCTCTGAGCTGTCAGCACAGAGACTGACACAGGGCTCGAACTCATGAACCATTAGATCATGACCTGAGCTGAAATCAGAAGCCTGACTCAGCCACCCAGACGCCCCTACCTTTTGGTTATTTAAAAGTGAAAGGTTTAAATTCTATATAGTTGTGAATGAATTTCCCATTTTCTGTCTTTGATTAATGTCCAATATAATTCAATTATAGTAGAAGAATGCACTTTTTATGATTTCCATTATTTTAAGTGTTCTGAGACTTGCTTTATGGCTTATCATTGGATCTAGTCTGGAGAAGAGTCCATGTGCACTTTTGATGAATGCACATTCTGCTTTTTTTGAAGGAATGTTCTGTAGACACTTGTTAGGTCTAGTTGGTTGATAGTTTTGTGCCAGTCTTCTATTTCCTTGTTAATATTCTTCCTAGATTTTCTACCCATTACTGAAAGAGGAGTACTAAAGTTTTCAACTATTACTGTTGAATTGTGGATTTCTCCTTTCAATTCTGTTTTTGCTTCATGCATTGTGGATTTCATTTGCTAAGTTTATAATTCTTTTAGAAAAATTTTTAAATTTTACTTATTTTTGAGAGAGAGAGAGAGAGAGAGAGAGAGAGAAAATGTGTGTGAGTGGGGGAGAGACAGAGGGAGGGGAGAGAGAATTCCAAGCAGAGCCTGAGGCAGGGCTTGAATTCATGGACCATGAGGTGATGACCTGAGCCAAAATCAAGAGTCAAATGCAGAACCAACTGAGCCACCCAGGCACCCCAAGTTTATAATTTTCATAACTTCCTGATAGATCGACTTATTATTTTGAAATATCCTTATTTATCTATAGTTAATTTTTTTAACTTTAGAGACAGAGAGCAAGAGCAGGAGAGAGGGACAGAGCAGGGGGACACACACACACACACAAAGAGAGAGGGAGGGAGGGAAGGAGGGGGGGGGAGGGAGGGAGGGAGGGAGAGAGATTGAGAGAGAGAGAGAGAGAGAGAGAGAGAGAGAGAGAGAGAGAGAATCTTAGCATGGAGAGAATCTCCAGAGTGTGGAGCTCAATGTGGGGCTCACTCTCATGACCCTTGGATCACAACCTGAGCCAAGATCAAGAGCCAGACACTCAGCTGACTGAGCCACCCAGCCCCCCCCCCCACCGAGTCACAATTTTTTTGGAAGATTTTTATTTTTAAGTTATCTCTACACCCAGTTTGAGGCACAAACTCACAAACTCGAGGTCAAGAATCACATGCTTTACTGACAGCCAGCCAGGCATCCCTATAGTCACAGTTTTTGTTAAAGTTTCCTTTAATATTACTACAGCTACTTCAGCTTTATTTTGGTTACTGTTTGCATAGTATGTTTTTTCCTACTATTTTATATTTAACTATTTGTGTCTTTGAATATGAGATGTGTCTTTTGTAGATAGCATGCAGTTGTATCGTTTTATGTTTGTTTTTTCTATTCTGTCAATCTCTGGCATGTTTTATTCATTTACATTAATTTAGTTATTGAAAAGGAATAATTTGTATCTGTCAGTTTGCTATTTGTTTCTGTATATATCAAGTCTATTTTGTTCCTCTATTCCTCCATTGCTGCTTTATGTTAAATAGATATTTTCTAGTATACCATTTTAATGCTCTTGCTTCCTTTTTTCTTTCACAATAGCCTTCTGAGTTCTTAGTTGTTGCCCTGAGAGTTACAATTAGCAACCTAAACAATATTTGGATTAATGGAAATTTGATTTCAATCGTGTATAAAAACTTTGATCCAATCTAGCTTCATTCCCTTCTCTTTCCTTTGAATTATACTTTACATTATAAGCTGAATCTATACAGTTTTATAATTATTGCTTTATGCTATTGTGTCTTAAGTCAAGTAGGAGAATAAAAGTATTACAAACAGAAATATTTATACTTTCTTTTGTATTTACCTATGTGGTTACTTTCATTAGTGCTCTTTATTTCTCTGTGTGGACTTGAGGTATCACCTTTTGATTCTGCCTCCTCAATTACAATTTGCTGTCTATTTTCTCACACGGGACTGAGTTGTCATCCCCTAAAATTAATTATTTTAAGTTTTCTTAGACGAATGTTGAATAACAAAGAATAGTAAAAAGACTGATAAAAATTGGGACAGGAAAATTTTTTCAAAGTTATAGTCCTTGGTAAATTGAAATTCAGTTCAGACTCAAAGATACGGTATGATTCATTCCAAGTTCATCCCACAGTACCAGTAATATAGTGGGTGCTTAATAAATATTTTTGGAATGAGTTAACATGAGTTCACATGATGATTATAATTTAAGTGTTGAATTATCGCAGCCTAGAACTAGTAAGAACACTGATAGAGTCATATAAGCTAAGATTAAACAGGTCTTAGAAAGAAGAGGCTTAGAGAAGCCTCTGTAGAATCTCCAGACTGAATGAATTTCCTGAGTCACATTATCAAGAAAGAATTTAAGTCATTGATTATTGCAAAGCATTAGTTAATTCATTTAATGAAGATTGAAGTTCTTGAGAAAGTCAGACAAGGTCGCATGCTTTACTCATTAATAATCTTACACTTAGAAATTCCAAAGTATGTAACAGATTCCATGCATCTGTAATGTTAAGCAAATAAGATAGGCCCTCCATTTGATGGCTCACTTGATGTAGCCTATGGCACACATAATGCCTTGGAACTCAGTTTATAGACATTAACAGTTGGAAACTCAGAGTTGCTCGAGCAGAATTCTACATAATCACCCATTTGGGGTTAATTTACTTTATTGTGGCTCCTAAAGTGAGCTCAGCTGAACTTGTCATTTTCCATTCCAATCTGTTTTGTAAATGTTTTTAGTTTCACAGCCCAAGCATTTTACTGCAAATCTCCTAGATCATGTGGTTTGTGCTAACCAGAACAATTCATCAAAAGAATGTAGGTTATTTCTAAACCTGCAATACAATTTTGAACTTACTTTAGAGTTTGAGAAATGAAGAACTATAAGCTTTAATAATGGAGAAAAAAACTGGTTGGAGTTTGGTAGTTATCTATTCAACATTTTTTGGATTACTTTCTTTGTGCAAGATACCATACCATTAAGTGTTTGGGATTCAATGATGAACAATACTGATTTAGGTACCCCACGGAGTTTTAAAGTCATGTCAATCTGGAAATAAATGAATAAGCCAATATAAGCATCTATTATATGTAATGCACATTACTAGAAAAAATATGGAAGTAGGGGATTCTCTTAACACTGAATATTTCTAGTCAAGAATCTCAATGGAAATCTAAAATATCTTTACTCCTACATACTCATTAAAAGCTTTTTCTCTTTCAAGAAAAATTTCAAATTCCAATTTTTCCATGAATTGTTCTCTGAACAACTGGGCAATGAATTCCCCAATGTTCTCTTCTTTCTAAGTATTCCCAGAACTTCCTCTTATTTTTCTACTCACTTTTTTCTTACAAAGTATTTATTCAGCAACAGATACGTTCTATGTATATTACCAATTGGTGGGATATAAGATAAAGACTAGAGTGTACTATCTTCATCTGTAGAGTAGAGCAGATAGACAAATAAAAAATGTCATTCTAATGTTATTTAAAAGCACTGTGAAAGAGATCTATTTAAGAAAGTCATCATATACATGGATTCAACACATGCCTGTTATTTTAGATATATAAGCAGATTCCGTTGAAAGGACGATTAACAGTATATACCATTAAGGTGTTTTAACTGATGAGCACTTTCTGTGCTCTAGGCACCTGAATTAACTCATCAAATAAGTGTAACAACTCTGAGAGGTAGATGCTATGCAACCCCACTCTAAAGATAATGAAAGAGAGGCAGAGAAATTTTAAAAAATTGACAAAATTCATGCATGTATTAAGTTGCAGACTCAGGATTTAAACTCATGTAGTCCTGACCCTGAGTCTGTGGTTTTGAATTCTCTGTACTGTATCATTCCAATTATTCACTCAGCTTGTAAGAAGATTCCTACTGCCTTTTCACTTGCAGTGTCTTTCTGTGAGAGTAGGATACTTCCCTTCTCCATGGTCCAGCTTAATCACAAGACTTGTTTTGGCAAATGAAGTATGAGGAGACTTAACACATGCCAGTTCAAAGCAAATATTTAAGACACAGTACATATTTCTTCCAGATTCCTTGCCCTTTCCCTCAGTTCCAGAATGGCATGTCCCAGGAAGTGTTGTTCCTTTAGACTGAGTTCTGAAATGAGACGACAAGGAGAACACAGCCACAGCCCATCCTCACTATTGCCATGGAACGTCAGTGAGACAAACTTGCTGCAAAGCCACATATTTTAAGGTTGTTTTTTAACAGCAGAATAATGTAGCAAATACTGACTAGCATAATAACAGTTACCAAGAAGTGGGCACGATAGTAACAAGCACCCTAAAATGTGTGATATCAAGGCCAGGTGGAGAGTGTTGAGGAAACCATCACTGGGACCTATAAAACAACACTCATGTTATACAGGGGTACACATTTGTTACTTTAGTTGAAAAATTAGAGGTCAGAATGATCGTAAATATTGGTAACAGCTACATTTTTTAAGATTATAAAAGAAATTGTTTCTTTGCACAGAGGAAAAGAAAAAAAAGTTGGAATTATAAGACACAGGGTGGAAAATGCAACCATGACTCATATTCAACCAGTAAAAGATATCTTGAAAAATTGCTTTGACTAACAAAATTTGAAGGATACTCAAATTAAGACTCACCCTCAAAGACCAAAGAAAAGCTTTGTGGAATCCTTTTAATGAATTAGTGTGGTCCAGTAAATTCTTCCCAGTGGATAAAATACATAAGAGCAAACAGACTAACAGTATGGCTTTCCACAAGCCTGATGAGCTCTCAGTGCTGGCAATAAGTTTAGAGAAAGAGAGAGATACATTTCCAAGAGGTGTGGCATTTTAAGGTAAAATGTATAAGAGGATAAGCTATACCCATTGTCTAAACTTTTATAAACCATTACATGTATCTGTTGCTGATTTACTTTGAATCATCAAGGTTCCACTTAAGCGTTTCCTGCTCTGAATTAGATACCATACCCATCCACCAAGCCTTCCTCTGATCATCTGGCTTATCTTTATGAAGATGATTTTCACTCTGCATCTGACTCTTTCCCTCCTCTAGTCTATGAATTCATCGGTGATGTGGACAGGGGCTTTTAGCTTTTTATCAGATATGTGTGCAAAAGAAATATGATACAATAAATGATGAATGAGTGACAGAGAATGAATACACTCACTGAGAGAGCAAAATTACCTAACAAATTACAATAATCCCCAATCAGTATTATAAACAGTTTCTAAAATTCTAAATTCTGCCTGACTCTCTACTGTGCTAAAATACTATTAATACGATCTTTGAAGTTGGAGATTTAACCCATATAATAAAAATGTACTATATAAATCTCATAAAGACGACAACATTCTTTACATACAGTCTCAGGAAACTTTAAAGAATTTTTCGTTATTTATTTGACAAAGTAAAACTTATATGAATCCTAGACAAAAATCAAATCAATTCATCACAGTGCTTTAAAATTTAAAGTCATTAAGGCAGTTCATAAAGCACATTCCCTAAATATCACCCTAAAAAATTGCCTAGGCATATTTCCATGGTTAGGGTCTCAACATTTTAGAATAGAGTCTTTCAGTAGGCATATTATGTTGGTTCAGTGTACTCTTCACTTTTACTTTTGAGCACATCCTAAGCAAAGCATAAAGAAATCATTTGAAATCACGTACCTGTCGACACCAGAGTTTACGAAATATTTGCAGATAGGCCAACACCATAAGGCACAGTGGTGCCATATATGTGACCAGGAAGAAACAGATGTGATACATCTTGGGGTAAATTTCACCTGAAATGAAAGCCAAAATAATGAAATCTGGTTTTATAATTCACATATTTTTTTTAAAGGTATGTCTGTCAATGTTTTGCCTTCCAAGTACACATTTAACTTCTATATGACTTCACTGGCATGTCTCACACACACACACACACACACACACACACACACACACACAATGTGAAGTCTTAATTTCATTTAATGTACTCAGAAAGGAATAACAACTAACCATTTCTTACTGTGTGTTAACATTGGCTATCCAAAGTCAAGCATTCATTTATCAAAAATAAGTTATCTAGGCTAATTAATGAAAATCAACTGGGAATGCGCTATACTTAAATTCGCAATAGGAAACAAGTGATTCTTTCTCTTTATAAGTTTCTGCAGAAATGGGAAGCTATTCCAGTTGTACCCCCATGTACGAATGTGGAAAGTTTTTGGAAAAATAAACACAGCAAACATTTCATGATTCTTTTTGTTGATTATCAGAACAATATAAAATTTCTCTGTCAGTATTTTGTTTGTATGTATATATATGTATGCAACGCACTTTTAATAAAAATGATATTCTTAAGGTTTTTTTACTTAATCTTTAAACAATTTTTTTAATATTTATCTCATTGATTTAGTCATGAGCACCTCTAGGATTGTAGGGATTTCTTGCCATTAAGTCTAGGTACACAGGTGATACATATCACAGATTGGGCCTTTATTAAAGAGTCAATTATTCAATTAATAAATAACATTGTGCTTTAATATATATTTTTAGCTTTTCTAAATATATTTATTACTGAATTTTAATTGTTTTATTTATTTTTTAAAGATTTGATTTTTAATCTCTACACCCAACATGGGGCTCGAATTCACAACCCCGAGATCAGGAGTCACATGCTGCACCAACGGAGCCAGCCAGGAGTCCCTACTGACTTTTTAAATGCTTTGAAGGATATTTTTCCCATACTTGTATTTGAATATATCACAGTGATCCAGTTATTTTTACTTAAATGGAAAACAGGAAATAGAATGCATCCTACATGGATTCCACGGATACTAAATGCAGTAATTAGATATAATTCTAATTGAATGCTAACAAAATACAAATTTAATTTTTTTTTTCATTTCTAAAAATTAAGCAGCTTTATTTGGCTTTGATATTGGCAATGAGGTTAGTTCCATACTATTATTGAGGGATAATGCTATCACCTCTATGCATTTTTTTCCCCCATAGCTTCAGAAAGGGCACGTAGAAGCATGAAGAGTCAGTTCTGTGATCAAATGTGGTAAGGACAATTTACAGTCAGGATTAACCAACAGTAACTATGAAGATGAACACAATAATTGATAATATTCATTGAACAATCATTCATTTAATTGTTACTGAATATGTTTTAAATATATCTATGAGTTGACTATTCTCCACAATCTTGAGTCCATCACCTTGTCTTCTAGAGTTGGCTGAGTTTAACAGTCTCCTTATTTTTCTTTCTAAACTCCATCTTCTCAGGTAGATGTTTTTCTTCACCGTAATCTTCACAGGGGACAGCGGGGTGCCTGTGCTTCTGGTAGAAAGCAATCAAGAGACTGATTTTGGGTGTCATTTTTAGCTCTTCTGTGGCCCAACTGGCTCACACCTACTCATGTGTTTCTAACTTCCTTTTAAGTTTATCCCATAAAACAGGCCAGTTACATAAAAAGTGATAGAATCTGAGCAGTGACTGGAGGAATAACAGCCATTCCCTTTGAAGTGCCACAACCAGCGCAGTATTTGGTAAGCCCATTTCAGAGGAGTGGAGGATGACCTGGACACTTCCCAGGCACCTGAGTGCCTTTGAACTTTTATTTGTTTTGAAGGTGTCACATGGGCTCCCATCTTTGAAGCTGACAGATGTTTGAGGTCTACCTCCGGCTAACCTGAGTGAAGGAGAGTAGATTTGAGAGGTAATATTTTCCTTTTTTAATTGCAACTATGGATACCATCACTGTGATAACAGTTTGGGTTTTAAGCAGATGGGAGAGAAACCTCATTCTGTAGTGGGTATATTTATAAATAGTTGGTAAAATATGTAATTGGCTGGTAAATACATAGTATGATAATGAACACCCACACAGAGAAAAGTTGATCAGGTGAAATTACACTTGCCAGCTGGGAGTGATTGTTTTAATAAAAAGATTATTATAGATAATTGGGGAAACATGGTAGTCTTAACATTCTTCATTCCATACTTAGGGTCTAAGCTAATTGAAAACTTATAAATGCCATTGGAATTTTAAGTTGAATGTGTTGAAACTTTCTCTGAAGTCTCTCTGCACTTGATGAACAATGTCTTCTATGTATTCAAGACATTTATATATAACCTAGAATGTAGTTACATGAAATTTGTTGCACTCAAGCACTCATATTATAAAACAACATCTTAAAGATTGGCAACCATTCAAAATGAGTGTCTCTCCTCAAATAATAAATAGGTACAATCTGAATAAATTCTTGCATATATATCAAACCAATAATTACGGAGAAAATGTGGATCTTTATTTAGTCCCCAAAATCAGAGATCAAAGAATAATGTCCTATGTTAACAAGGCAAGACTTAATCTCAGTGAGTTAAGGTGTATTATTGAGCCAACATGCTAATCTAATTATCTATAATCTACAATGTTATACCTATCAGGGACTCAATGGACCAATAGATTAAAGTTCCCAAATATTCCATATAGACTGTCTTTTCAAAGTTTATGAATCCATAAAGTTTACTTGAATCTTTATTATCTTCTCTCTAATAAAATGTTATATGTGTGTGTGTGTGTGTGTATACACACACACATATATGTATATATAGAGAGAGAGAAAAAAAAAGAGAGAGAACATATATGTATACTGAAATTTAACATATATATTTTTTCAAAATCTTACAATAGGCAAGGTGCTATAATTAGTTTGACTGTAAAGAAGGACTCCATTATTATTTTCTTTCAGACCACCAAACAAGAATTTGGCAGTGAGATCCAAGAAAAGAGAAATTATGAATCCCCCAAGGTCTACAAAATGTTTGGCAAACAAGACATACTCATTAAGTGTTGGATGAATGGTGAGACAATTATATCTTTGAGTGCACAAAAGAAGTTAGTTTCCTTCCAATAGAATATGTTCTGTGAAACTGCATATACAAATCAAGCAATCAAGAAACGATGTATATAATTCTGGAATAATTTTAGAAGTGTGAATGAATGTAACATATACAAAGACATATTTTAAAGATTATTTAAATAAATATTAATATATTTGTTTCGAGTACTGAGTGTGCCTTCCAGAAGTTATGGCTTGTGGGTTATTTGTTTTGTTTTGTTTTTTTGGTACAAGCCATCGGCAATAATACATATAATGAGTTGCAGAAATAACTTACCCACAAAATATTAAATATTTATGGTAATATTTTCAGTAAGACTGAGACAGAGAGTTCTCAGTTATTCTGCACCACGAGTGACATAGCATTTGCAAGACTTTCCTAAAAGTGATTTGATAGATATGAATCAAGTGATCACACTGTTCACTGGCTCTTTCTATGCCGTAATATATTGGTGTAGGACAATTATGATATCACTGTCTGCTTTTATACCTATGTTATTGATTAAACTTTGGATAAAAAAAGAAAAACAGTTCACAAATTAATCTAAAATAGAAGATATTTCATAACAATTTTTTTAAATTGGACTAAATGTTTTCAGACTTTAAAGATGTTTGAACTTTAGAGAGCCAACACTATAAAATATAATTTCCTATAGTCTTTTTAGCCGGCTATTATCACACATGTGTCTGAGTTTTAACATTTTAAGTTGACCATGGACTTCTAAAGAGCCTATATAAAGAGGTCATGCTATGTAAAAATTATTATAGGGAAAGAGATGTCTAATGGTCAAAATGATAAGAGCTCACTTTGATTCTTTCATATTCTTCTTGAAAACACTAAGTGATTTAAAATTTCATTTAATATTCAAAAGGTTAATTTCATAAATTTTATTTTTTGATTTTGTGGATGGTAAACTCAATTTTGTATGGCTTAACTTAAGCCTTTATAATCATGTTAAGTAATTGTGGACTAATATAAAATCATTTTTCAAATAGTTTCCCTAAATTACTTCTGAAGGCTTTTAGAATTTTAAATATTCAATAGCAGTTGCTGTTTTTTAGTAAAATGTCTCTGCTAGCACTAGATAATAAACACTAAAGGTTGAAATGAGTTTTAGATATTTATATTTTTTACTCAAAGTAATTATAAAGTGATGTGGCTATTTATTTAATCAGAATTAATGACAGGATTCCCTAGCTCCAGAATCTTTTTGTCAATGAAAGTGAATGCTGCTTGATTATTCAGGGCAACATTAAAAAAAGAAATAAAATCTTACCAAAGCAGTCTACAAATGTATAAACTAATTACTAAAATATTTTAGAGAAAATACTACTGACACGTTAGATTAAAGGTAGGTATTTTAATCTTTGTGCCATTTTCACAAGCTTAAAGAATCCAACTTTTGAGTTGGAAGCTTAAATTTACATGTACTTCTTTGCTTCATAATCTGCAAATAATTTATGGCTCAATTTCTTCATTAATTAATAAAAGCATTCTGATCAAGAGATCTTAGACTGATTTCCAAATATAACTCATTGTATAAAAATTGCCTCAGAGACATGTCACAATTGGTCACCAAACCAGTCTTTCCAAACTCAGTTCTTTAGACTGTATACCCTTACATTGCAGAAACTACAGGTCCAATACCCTCTTTTCTTCTTTCAGGGATAGTTCTCATTGTGTGGGTTTTCTCCCTTCCGGGACACCCTTTCCCATTTTCCCTGTTTGGAGAATCTCTCCTCCAATTCTTCACTGAAATGTTAGCGGCTCCTTTGTAAACATTTGTTCAAATGGCCAGGGCTGAGTCTGTTCTCTCATTTGGGTTCCTAGCACTTTGTATACAAGTATACTGAAATACTAATTACATTATAAACATTTGTTTGTTTGGTTTTCAGTCTCACTCCCTGCAATGTGTTCCCATAGGCAGTCTATTTCTCTCCAGGCTGGCATAATTCCTGGCATATCCTAAGTACTCAAGATGTTGTTTGAACATTAAATAAATGGGACTTAAGACTTTAAAGAAATAGACTTACCCTTTTGGAATTTTCCATTCATTTTGTTTTTGTCTGCATCGTTAATAAGGAAATTTGGGGGAAAATGAAGATGATCCAGAGAAAATGTAGCAAATGAATTACAATGTTAGAAAGGAAGGGAAAACCTCAATTTCAAAAATGGCTAGTTAATATTTGGGACAATAGACACCACAGACTGTGCAATTTTAGTTACTATGGGTCTTTGGATAATAGATGAAAAGTAATCCCAGTGCCTTTTAATTTTTATCCTGTTAGAGTGAAAGCATATGCCTAAATTTTTAGTTCCTGACTTTTTTCTTTTCAGTGTTCCAATCAAAGTATTAAGGTAGGAAATAATATAAATTCAAAGATTCAAATACTTTAAAATACCAGACCCATAAGCAATCCATGGGGTACACTGTTTTCGTTGATACATTTTCTAATATACATAAATGTACATCTGTCTAATAAACAAATTCCTTCCTAATGTTTAAACTTCCTAAGTATGGGCCATTGTTATATACTTACCCAGAAGATAACAGATTGTTTTCCTCAAATTTAATGTAATAATTTTGTAACTAGTACATGCTATACTAAAATGCAGTATTGTTTGATTTCCTTGCTGTGTCCAGGTTTGTGCCATCATCAGGTATTGATAGAAGTGTTTCCACTATTACAGAAAAACCTTAAAGGCTCTCACTGAGAGTTTTGAACCAAAAGAATATAAGGCCTTCAAACTTCTGCTTGTTTAAAGTTAACTGCCACACATATCAGATTGGGGTGCCTGGGTGGCTCAGTCAGTTAAGCATCCGACTTCGGCTCAGGTCATGATCTCACAGTTTACAGGTTTGAGCCCCAGGTTAGGTAGGCTCTGTGCTGACAGCTCAGAGCCTGGAACCTGTTTCAGATTCTGTGTCTCCCTCTCTCTCTGCCCCTCCCCTGCTCATGCTCTGTTTCTCTCTGTCAAAAATTAATAAAATTTTTTTTAAAATTATAAATTTAACTGCCATATATATCAGATTGGAAACCAAAAGGATTCATAATTAATTTTTTTTAAATGTTTCTTTTGAGAGAGAAAGGGGTTGTGCACATGTGCATGTGTGCACACAAACAGGGGAGGGGCAGAGAGAGAGGGAGGGAGAGAATCCCAAGCAGGCTCTGCACTGTCAGCACAGAGCTCCACGCAGGACTCAATACCTCAAACTGTGAGATCATGATCTGAGCTAAAATCAAGAAACGAACGCTTAACCAACTGAGTTACCCAGGTGCCCACATAATTAATATAATTCTTAAATCAGAAAACATTATGTGATAATTTATCAGTTTAATATTTTATGAATAAACACAGCAAATTTAGATAATTTGACTTAGAGAAGAGCATAAGTCTACATACTCAACTCCAGTCACGTTTCCAGGCAGGACATGGTTTTAAAATGAAAATTCCCAGTTGTATCTGAAGCCCATTAAAGAACTTGGCACTTGAGGCAATATAACATTGTACTATCTTGTAAAATGTTAATCACTCTGGAATATGTATTTGGATTGTATAAATGAGTTTTTATTGTTTTAGAGAATTTAAGAAAAGCTGGCATAATTAAATATAAATTTTAGGGAAAGTCCTTCCATTCATTCTCTACCCGTAAAATATGAAAACTAGATAACCGTGCATCAACGTTTCCAAAAGACAGAGGTAGGTGGAGTTATTCTGTGAAACTGTTTTGGGTTTCTACTTGGGTTTCGTGCTTTTGCAATACTTTATTAACAGATGCCAATAAAACATACAAGGCCAGCTTCACAATGACTATGCAAATCAAAATTTTAGTTTTCAGCTGTCATATAAATGTCAGCCTGTGGCCCATAATGTACTTACCGCCCCAGCGCTCATCACACACAGTAAAGAGAGTGGTTTTATTGGCTAAGCCAGGGAGCATGGTGCTGCATTCCATGACTATGGCCTGAGGAATCATTATAATGCAGGAGACAATCCAGATGATGACAATGCTATTCCTGGCCCTCTTGGCTGTGCTCTTAAACATCAAAGGGTGACAGATTGCATACCATCGATCCAAGGCAATGCAGCTCAGTGTGAGAACAGACACAGACACTGACACGGTCTAGAGAGAGAAAGAACATAGGACAAGAGAGGCACTTGGTGTTAAATGGATCCATTCTTTGTATCCTTATCACATTAGAAAGGGCCGTGCAGTTAATCAGACTCAAAGTGGTGACAAAATATTTCATGCAAGTTTTTTCCCTAAAAAATATAATAGTACTATATAAAATGTATCAGAGAGAAAAACATATTTCCTGTGAAACATGAAAAAGGTGATATGAAAAGGCTGCAATCATTTTATGCTAAATGTTTTAATTTGTAATATGGCATTCTTTGAGTAATTACTGTCATCATTTTATCTTGCAACTTTGCATTGGCAGGGGAAAAATACTTTTGAAAAACAAAATAGAACATATATGTTTAGTTTGAACTAGAAAACTCTCACTTATAGAGACAATGACATGTTTAGCTTTTAAAATATATAGAAATCTGATTGCAATTGCATTTAACTAGGATTTTTAAAATTATGGATGCTGTAGTACATATTTTCAAATAACAAAGGCTATTTGTGCATTGGTTCATTTCTAGCATGTTGCATGCAAAGGCAAGAGTTATGTTTGAAGAGAATCCTGTATGGGTCTCCTCACCATTATTCTCTTATTGGTGGTATAAGCAACCGGCCTCTCAAACTCAAATAGGTTCACCTAGTCCAGATTTCCGTATAATTAACACCACTACAAGTGATGCTTAAAAAAAATTTTTTTTAACATTTATTCATTTTTGAGAGACAAAGACAGAGTGTGAGTGGGGGAGGTGCAGAGTCACAACCCAAAGCAGACTCCATCAGCACAGAGTACTGTATTTACTGGTGCATAATACATACTAGCATTCCATTAACAACACTTTCTTGGCAGGAGGTATAAAATTGCATCTTATCGTAAGTGATTACAAATGAGAGTTGTGTTGCTACCTTCACTTCTAGGAGGGCACATCTGGGTACTTTTTTCATTTAGACTTTGATATTAGATTAAATCAACCTGATAGCAAATCATTTGAGAATGAATCCATTGAAGATTATAAATGTTGGAAAGGAAGTGAGATAAGATGATGTGAACTTCCACTGTTAAGTGCTTGATCTTTCACCCATACTATGGGTACCCTGTGGTCAGGGCAATGCTGGAGACTTGCTTTCGTAGATGATGAATCTGTTCCATGCTAGCATATAATTATGACAAAAAGACATCAGAGATCCATGGCAAGTAGAAGTGGAAATTTGGGGGCGCCTGGCTGGTTCAGTCGGTAGAGCATGTGACTCTTGATCTCAAGGTTGTGATTCGAGCCCCATATTGGGTATGGAGATTACTTTAAAATTTTTAAAAATTAAAAAAAAAAAGACTTGGAAACTTTGCCACACTGCAGATTTGGATACAGGAGCTAATAGACTGGAAAGTAGAAAAGTGTGACAAAGAGATTGGGGGAGACTATCCCACCACCCACCACTTCCATTTCAGTTGGCTTTGTTCTTTTCCTGACACGTCCTGTGCAGACCTTCTTCTGCAGTTAAAAAAAAAAAAAAGTCACTCTGAAAAAGTAGTCAACTGCTCCTGTAAGTGTGAGAATTAAATATGTTATAATTCTCTAAGAAATCTATGCTAATTATTCACTAAATAGCCCAGTAAATGTTAATGGTCTTGGATTTATAGAATTATTAAAGATACAAAAGGGTCACTTGAATTATTCAGCTAAGCTTTATTACATTTGTGAGCTTTTTAAAAAATTACATTTTTGTGCATTTTCCGAAGTGTTATTGTTTATTGGTCATAAGCCTAAAGGTTGTATTGTATTATACTGTATTCTAATTAGAAGAAAAATAACATGTAAGTCATAGAAAATTAGTGTATATATATATCCAAAGAATCTTAAACTGAATGACTGAATAACCTTAAAATCTGGCTGGATGTTTTTTGTAATATGTTTTTAAACTTTAAGTAGGATGCAAGTTTCATGTAAAGGACAAAGCCATCAGTTTCAGTATATCACAACTAAGGAAAAACAACTACTCAAGACTGAATGAATGGCTTATTGCTCATTGATACTATTCATACCATTTGGGGAAATTCTATGGAAAATGGGAAATAAATGCTGAGAAAATTTGGAGATAGTAGTTTTACCAGTACACCAATATTTTTGTGCATTTATAACTTTTCATAAAGAACCAATGCTGAATGAGGTAATAAATGGATATATCTATCTATCTATCTATCTATCTATCTATAACTATATATATATATATATATATATATATATATATATATATATATATATATAGTTTTTTTACCTGATTCAGATTTTGTGGTTACCCAGTGGTTTTCCCTTGGCCTATAGTGGAGAGAATAAGCTGAGGTCTTGACTAGACTGGGCAGTGTTGATAGAGAAGCAGACAGATTCTCTCAGGAAATGAAAATGTTCCATCACTGTAGGATTTGCTAATAAATTGTGCTGTATGAAATAGTACTGTCAATAACTTTATAAGAGACTCATGCCCTGCATCACTCACTGGGTACACACTGCATCCAATTTGTTCTTTCATGTTCACAGAGGAGTCTGAAATACCTGGTCTATAAGAAGTTATCGCTGTGTATTAGAGAAGGACTGTACCAACTATAGGGTGACATATCCCTCTCTTATCATTCCAGTGTTCGCTCAGGAATCTTCTGGTTTGCAGAGAAAGCATGAAATTTTCTCACTCATCCAAAAGAAGATTCTGGACCAGTGAAGCCATCTTGAAACTTAAGAGAACCCCTCAAATTTTTCCCTGGGTGGTTATTAAAACCAAGAGATGGTAAAATATTATAATTCTGTGCTATTTATAATCTCCCCCAGCATCTTCATGCAAAACCATATGACCCCATTATTACTGTTTTCTTCTCCCAATGAGGATATTTTTCTCTGTTGCTCAATGTACTATTAATCTCAAAACAAGCAAACAAAAAATACTGAATTTTATTTTTGTGACCCATTCATGGTTTTCATCTGACAGACACAAATTAACCTTATAGCTAATGTTTGCAGTAAAGTTTATAATGTCCATGGCATTTTACACTTACTATTCTATCAGTGGTGTCTGTCTAAGAAATTATCACTTCTTATAAGTTTACTATAGAACTATTGAGCTAAATATCTCTTCCTAATACTTAAGATCCAAAAGCCTTATCAATATATTTTCTAGCAATGGGCTGTTTGTGATCTCCCCCAACTTTTGTTCTTATTAAAACTTTATTTTGGGGATACTTTTAAGATCACATAAAAATTGAGGAGAAGTTACAGAGATTTCCCATTTACTCCCTGTCTCTCTCAATATAACCATCCCCCCACCAGAGTGGTACATCTGTTACAATTGATGAACCTACACTGACACATCATAGTCACTGAAAGTCCATAGTTTACATTATGGTTCAATCTTGGTGCTAAACATTCTATGTGTTTTGAAATATGTATAATGACATATATCCACCATTTTATTATCATTATTTTCTGTGCTCATTCCTTCCCACCTCTGGCAACCATTTATCTTTTTATCGTCTCTCTAGTTTTGCCTTTTCCAGAATGTCATATTATCGAAATCATACAATGTATAGCCTTCTCAGATTGGCTTCTTTCACTTAATAATAAGCATTTAAGTTTCTTCTTTCTTCCATGTCTTTGCATGGCTTAATAGTTCATTTCATTGTAGTACTACATAATATTCTATTGTCTGGATGTACCACAGTTTATCCATTTACCTACTGAAGGACATCTTGGTTGCATCCAAGTTTTGGTGATTATGAAGAAAGCTGCTATAAACATTTGCATGCAAGTTTTTGGGTAAACATAAGTTTTCAACTCCTTTGGGTAAATACCAAGGAATGCAACTGCTGGGTTATATGAAGAGATATTTAGTTTTACAAGAAACAAGCAGAGTGTGTTTCAAAGTGCCTGTACGTCGACCGTAAATGAGAATTCCTATTGTTCCACATTCTCACCAGCATTTGGTGCTGTCTGTGTTCCAGAATTTGGCCATACTAAGAGGTGTATAGTGGTATTTCATTGTTGTTTTAATTTGCATTTTGCCGATGATATAGGATAAAGAGCATCTTGTCATAGCTTCTTTGCCACCTGTATATCATAATTAGTGAGGTGTTTCTGGCCCATTTTTTAATTGGGTTATTTGTTTCCTTACTGTTGAGTTTTCAGAGTTCTGTGTATATTTTGGGTATCAATCCTTTATTATATGCATCTTTTTGGAAATATTTTCTCCAGGTCTGTGGCTTGTCTTCCCTTTCTCTTGTCATTGTCTTTCACAGAGCATAAGTTTTTAATATTAGTGAAGTCAACTTATCAATTATTCCTTTCAGGATCATACCTTTGGTATTGCACCTAAAAAGTCATCAACATACTCAAGATCATCTAGGCTTTTTCTATCTTATCTTCTAGGAGTTTTATACTTTTACATGTTATATTCAGGTCTGTAATCCATTCTGAGTTAATTTTTGTGAAGTGTCTGGATTTTTTTTTTTCTTGTCCAATTGTCCTACCTGCACCAATATTTCATTACTGGGAGTATATTTTCATCCCTTCCAAATAATGTGATCACCATCTGGGAGACTGGATGGAGTAGGGACTGAGGGGTAAGGGATGTTTACAAGAAGATAAGCGGAGAATTGCCATGATCTCATTCACTTTCTGATTGCTAAAGGGAATCCACCTCTTTAAGGGCTGTGGCTGTGGCCATATTTTTAGAACTGTCAGAATACCCATCACAAAATTATTCTCTGAAAGTGTTTATTCTCAATTTATTCTAGGGCAATTCATTGTAGAAAAACTACTTCCACACAGAACAATAAAATGCCTAATGATGATGATGATGATGATGATAACTGATGTTTATTGAGAACATACTATATTTTTGTGAGATCATTCTCTTCCAGAGGGAAATCACTATTCCATGTAATTTATATAAATTATCTTAGTAAAATTTCATCACAACCATAGGAGTGAGCTATAATAAAAATTATTATCCTTTTATAATAAGTGAATCACAAAGAGCTTATGTATTTGGATCAAGAGCATACACTAAGTAAATAGCAGAATAGAGATTCCAAACCTGGTAGTTTGATTCAGAACCAACACTGAAATATATTCACTGTACTAATTTGATCACAGAACTTTAATTTCTCATTGTGAAACAAAATCACTTAACAAAAATAAAAATAAACAGACCTTGCTTATTTGAGCTAGGAGAGGCTCAATCATTAATTTGTTCAGTTTCCTTATTTTACAATGGGAAAATTAGAGATCAAAGAAATAAGAGGTTTTCTCAGCATCTAATGATGACTTGAGGATTCTACTGTTTTATTTTTTCACCCAGAACTTATTTACCCAGAAAGTATCAAGTATTATTTTTTAAGTTTGTTAATTTCTTAAGCAAGTATATTTCTCTTAGGTCACTAGTTAATTTACCAGAAGACCATAACTGAAAATACTTCTAATACTTAACTGAAAATACTTTTTCAGTAGCTTCTGTGTTTGAATAGATAGAAGTGTGGAAAAAAATTACCTGTAAATAAGGAATAACTTTACAGAGGGACTGTCCAAAGAACCAGGTCTCGGTGATATCCACAACCAATGTGGCTGGGAGGCAGGTAATGGTCACGAGCACATCAGCCAGAGAAAGGTTGACTATGAAGTAGTTGGTTACTGTCCTCATGTGATGGTTTTTCCACACTGCCACACAAACTAATTTGGACAAAAAAAAAAAAAAAAAGAATTGTTACGGTTAAGGACTAAATATTTTTGTCCCCACAAAATTCCTACGTTGAAATCCTAACGCGTTGTGTGATGGTGTTAGGAAATGGGCCTTCAGGAGATGAATAGATCATGGTGGCAGAGCCCTCAATAATGGGATTAGTGCCTTATAAAAGGGACCCCAGAGACATTCCTTGCCCCTACCACCATAGGAGGACAGAGTGAAAAGCTGTTGTCTATGAACCAGGAGATTGGCCCTTACCAGACATTAAATCTGCTACAGCTTTGATCTTGGACTTCTCAGATTTCAGAACTGTGAGAAATAAATGTATGTGGTTCATAAGCCATCTAGTTTATGGTATTCTGTTACAGCAGCCCAAAAAGACTAAGACAGTAATAATACAAAGAAAACAGGTACTGATGAGGAAATACTGCCAAGCTGATTAATACTCCTGTAAGGTCCACAAATAAACATTGAAAAGGGAATGTACTATTTTCATTGAATCAGTCAACTTAATGTGAATCCTGAATCCATGCTTAAAATCAGTTCATTTGTTTCTCAATGGATCATAATACTACATTCATTCTTACTTGATTTTGAATCACGATTCCCAGAAGTTAAAGAACAATCTTTGATTCTTCTTTCTATTCCCTTAGTGCTCAGCATGTAGTAGAGACTCAAGAAATATTTACCGAAGTGAGATGAATTAGGAGCTAGCCATTTTGAATGAACTATAGTGTTTGCCTCAGCCATGACATTTATCCTATCTGCTCCCAAACTCTGCATTTAGAACTTTTAATAGATGAAGAGGTTTAAGAGACAAAAGCCAACAATTATTCAACCCCTATTATTGGCAAACAACGAGCTATATGGTTCATATATAAAAGGCTTAGGTCATTTAATCTTGACAATCACAAGGGAAGACATTGTTACCATCATTTTTTACATGAAGCAATTGAGACACAGGGAATTTGTGGAGCTCGGTTAGGGACAAATGGATCATAAAGCACAGAACTACAACTGCAGCTGGGATTCAACACCAAGTGAGGAATCTTGGTCTTTTCACCATGCCTTTTTCTTTATTTGTAAAAAATGAATGGGTTATAGCGAAGTACATATAACTTCCAGAGACTCAATCCTCTTTCCTTGCTGTTACTCTTGATGGCTTCTAAACATCACCTCCAATCAAACACATTTTTCAATACTCTCAGAGTCGAGCCATCCTCATTGCCTTTCATTGTATCTTCATTTTTAAAAGCTGTTCTTATCTTATTCAGTTGCTCTTTATGAAAAGAACATCCAGTTCCTCAATTCTCTGTCCTCCTCTGTGTGGTGTATCCAAAAGTTACATAACCACTGACTCAAGAACTATATAGGTGTAAGCACTGCTACCCACATCTATTGACGGTTTGCTTCACTAAAAGTAACTGAATTTGCCTTGGGTATCATTAAACTGTCAGAGCTGTCACCTATGCATCCAAATGATGCAGTGATTAGTAACCTTATGTAGTGAATAAATAAAAGCACATTTTGTTAAATTTAAGTCACTAAATAAGGATTTCTTTTGGACAATTTTATACCATTTATTAACAGTTTCATACGCTGAAAATGTTTTCAGTCGCTCCTGAAGCTTAAATTACCTTTAAGTCACCAACAGATGCTAAGTTAATAAAATACCTGAATTCCTGAGGACTGAATTTTGAAAACTTCACATCTTTCTCTAATTCCAGTATACTAGTATCCAAAAATCCAGATGAATTTTATTAAGGTAAACCGTAGTCATTATTATTTGAAAGTGATACAACTGAATTATTTTTTTCCCCAGAAACACTTGAAGACATACAAACATACACACACATACACAAAGGCACACTAGTATTTGAGTAACGTGTTATCATAACTTGTTATAAGGAAATTGTTATAAGTATCACACTGTTAATACTTGGTCAAGAAATGACTCAAATGGTTCAATTTTGGATCTAGGAAAGAAAATAAGACTTAAAAAATACAACCAGTTCTAGATTTACTCCCAAGTATCCATATTTTGAAGGTGAGACAAAGATGGAAAGACAGTATTGATGAATTATGACCAGCCAATATGAGAAAAGTATATTTTCAGCTGGTATCATTTTTCAGCCATTGAATATTCCTTATGCTTTTCCTTTTATTCCCATGACTTACTCATTCCATAACTCGAGGCCTGTTATATCTTATAAGGGGTTAATATCTAAAATATATAAAGAACTTATACAACTCATCACCAAAACAATAAACAATCTAATTAAAAAATGGGCAGAATACCTGAATAGATATTTTTACAAAGAAGACATACAAATGGCCAAGAGACACATGAAAAGACGCTCAACATCACTAATTGTCAGTGAAATAAAAAGAACAACCACAGTGAGATATTGTCTTATACCTGTTAGAATGGCTAAAGTAAAAAATGCAAGAGGTAGAGGTTGGAAGATGACAGTGGAGTAGGAGGATCCTAGGCTCACTTTGTCCCACAAATACAACTAGATAATTATCAAATCATCCTACATATCCCATAAATCAACCTAAAGACTTGAGGAACAAACTCCCTAACTAAAGGTAGGGAAGAGGCCACATCAAAGAAGATAGGAAATGCAGAGATGCAGTTTCGGAGAGAAATACATCATGGTAGTTGTGCTGGGGAGACAGCCACAGCCACAAAGGGCTACAGACAAACTAGCACACAGGGGAGTGTATGTGGAAAACAATCTCGCACAGAAATTGGGTTGGAAAGCAAGAGAAACTGGATTTTGTTAGTTCTTGCAAACAACAGGGCTTAAAGTCTGAAGTTTTAAGGGCAGGACATTTGACTAAGATACAGCCAAGAGGACATTGGGGCTGCTCTTGGAGAAAAGCAAGGGCAAATAGCCTGTGGACATACAGCATGGAAAGAGCAATCTGAAGAGTGTCTGGGGCACATATTGGGGAGGTCATTCACTCACCTCAGAGCATGTCCCAGAGGCAGTGTTAATCGAAAGACCTCTCTGGGAATAGAGGAACTGGCCAGGGCCTTTCCCTTACCCATACTTCAGCAAAAGTACAGGGTTACACTTACTTTACAGGGAACCAGTGCAATGTCTACATTCACTACGTAATTTGCTTATGCTAAGACCCACCACACTCCAGTGGAAATGCCCCTCCCAATCATGCTTGCCTCAGACCCATTGTAGTAGTTCTCCTCCCCCAGAAGACTGGCTCACACTACATCTCCCAACGTAGGAGTTTTGCAGAGCCTCAGTTCCAGATGCCACAGTGATAGGTCTCATTTCACAAACAGACCAGAGCACACCTGATTAAAACATGCCACATTCAGGCCAGGTACCAAGCCCTGTCCTTAATGGGCAAATAGAACCTTTGCAGATGATAGGCCTGAAGGACCAGGCAGCCAGGACAAAATAGCAGAGCACAAGCAGCACAGAATGGAGACACTCCTGGAAGTACTAGGCCTTAGAGAACAGGGGACATTACACAGCATGGCACCACATGATCTCTTTTTCATAAGGGCATTACCTTCAAGAATTGGAGATGTAGCTGACTTTTCTAACACAGAGAAAAGGGCACAGAGACTTAGACAAAATGGGAATACAGAGAAGTGTATCCCAAATTAAAGAATAGGACAAGGCCACAGCTGGAGATCTTAGCAAAACAGAAACAAGTAACATGCCTGATAGAGAACATAAAGTAATGATCACAGGATGCTCATTGAACTCACTGAATAGCTGAAAACTTCCCTAATCTTGTGGAAGAATAGATATCCATATCTGGGAGGCACAAAGAACTCCCATCAAAATCAACAAGAGCCGATCCACACCAAGACAGATGGCAATTAAATTGGCAAAATACAGTGATAAAAAATTTCAAAGCAGCAAGACAAAAAGAAGTCAGCAACTTTCAAGAGAAAACCCAGAAGGCTAGCAGAGGATTTTTTTTTTTTTTTTGGATTTTTAAGCTTAACTCACTATATATATATATATATATATATATATACATATATATATATATATAATATACACACACACATACACACACACACACACACACACACACACACATATATATATATATATATATATATATATATATATATATATATAATTTATTGTCAAATTGGTTTCCATACAACGCCCAGTGCTCATCCCAACAGGTGCCCTCCTCAGTGTCCACCAACCACTTTTCCCCTTTCCCCCACCTCCCATCAACCCTCAGTTTGTTCTCAGTATTTAAGAGTCTCTTATGGTTTGCCTCCTTCCTTCTCTGTAACTATTTTCCCCCTTCCCCTCCCCCATGGTCTTCTGATAAATTTCTCAGGATCCACATATGAGTGAAAACATGGTATCTGTCTTTCTTTGCCTGACTTATTTCACTTGGCATAATACTCTCCACTTCCATCCATGTTGCTACAAATGGCCAGATTTCATTCTTTCTCATTGCCAAGTAGTATTCCATTGTATATATAAATCACATCTTCTGTATCCATTTGTCAGTTGATGGACATTGGCTCTTTCCATAATTTGACTATTGTTGAAAGTGCTGCTATAAACATTGGGGTACAAGTGCAACTATCCAAGCCAGAGGGGAGTGGCATGATATATTCAAAGTGCTGAATGGGAAAAATCTGCATCCAAGAATATTCTATCCAGCAAGGTTACCATCCAGAATAGAAGGAGAGAGAAGGAGAATCCCAGACAGGCAAAAACTAAAGTAGTTCATGACCAATTAACCAGTCCTGCAAGAAATATTAAAGGGGACTCTTTGAGTGGAAAGGAGAGACCAAGAGTGGAAGTACAAAGGAAGGAAACACAAAACAGTTAAAATAAATATTTCTTTAAAAAATCAAATAACTCACAAAACTAAAGGATGTAAAACATAAAATTATATATCTAAAACATGGGGAGGGCAAGAGTAAAGAATGGACTTAAACTTAAATGACCATCAACTTAATATAGACTGTTCTATGCAGGAGATACAAACCTAAAGGTAACCATATATCAAAAACCAGTAATAAACATACGTAGAATAAAGATAAATAAATCCAAATATATCACTGAAGAAAATCAGCAAACCATGAAAAAAGAAAGCAAAAAAGAATCAGAGAAAATCATCAGAAACAACCACAAACAAGTAATAAAATATGTACACAAGAGACTCGTTTTAGACCTAAAGACACCTGCAGATTCAAAGTGAGGAGATGGAGAAACATCTACCATGCAAGTGGTTGTCAAAATAAAGCCAGGGTAGCAGTACTTATATCAGTCAAAATAGACTTTGAAACAAAGACTGTAATAAGAGACAAAGAAGGACGGTATATAATAACAAAGGGGACAATCCAAGAAGAAGATATCACAATTGTAAATATGTAACAATGTAAGTACCAAACATAGGAGAACCCAAATACATTAAACAATAACAAACATAAAAGAACTAATTTATAATAATACTTATAATAGTAAGAGACTTTAACACCATACTTAGATCAACGGACAGGTCTTCTAAACAGAACATCAACAAGGAAACATTGGCTTTGAATGACACACTGGAACATATGGATATAATAGATATATTCAGAACATTCCATGCTAAAATAGCAGAATACACATTCTTTTCAAGTTCTAATGGAACATTCTCCAGAATAGATCACATAGTAGCCCACAAAACAAACCTCCACAAATTCAAAAAGATCACAGTCATACCATGCATCTTTTCTGACCACAATGCTATGAAACTAAAAGTCAATCACAAGAGATCTGAAGAGACCACAAATAGATGGAGGTTAAATAACATGTTACTAAACAATGAATGAGTCAACCAGGAAATAAAAGAAGAAATAGAAATGTACATAGAAACAAATTAAAATGAAAACACAATGGTCCAAAACCTTTGGGATGTAGCAAAAGTGGTTTTAAGAGGGAAGTTTATAGTCACACAGGCCTGCCTCAAGAAGTAAGAAAAATTTCCAGTAAACAACATGACCACAGTTGGATATTTCACTGTCTGAACCACCCAGATGCCCCAAGTGGAATTTCTTCTGGGTTGAAAGGGTGTTTCAATATTCACAAGTCAATCAACGTGATACACCACATCAGTAAGAGAAAGAATAAGAACCATATGATCATTTCACTAGATGTAGAAAAAACATTTCATAAATTATAAGATCCATTATGATTAAACCCCTCAACAAAGTAGGTTTAGAGGGAACATACCTCAACATAATAAAGGCCATATATAAAAACCCCACAGCCAACAGTACCCTCAATGGGGAAAAACTGACAGCCTTTCCCCTAAGGTCGGGAACAAGACAAGGATATCCATTCTAATCAATCTTATCGAACATAGTACTTGTAGTCCCAGCCTCAGCAATAAGACAACAAAAAGAAATCAAAGGCATCCAAATCAGCAAGGAAAATGTCAAACTTTCACTATTTGCAGATGACATGATACAAACATAGAAACCCAAAAGATATGACCCCCAAATTGCTAGAAGTGATAGATAAATTCAGTAAAGTCACTGGATACAATATCAATGTACAGAAATCAGTTGCATTTCTACAATAATTAATCAGTTAAAAGAGAAATTAAGAAAACAATCCCATTTAAAATTGCACCAAAAATAATAGGATACCTAGGAAGAAACCTAACCAAAGAAATAAGACCTATAGTCTGAAAAGTATAAAACATTGATGAAAGAAAGTGAAGACAGCATAAAGAAATGGAAAGACATTCCATAGACTAAAAGAACAAATATTGCTAAAATGTCTATACTACCCAAAGCAATCAACACATTTAATGCAACCCTATCAAAATACCAATAGCATTTTTCACAGAACTAGAATAAACAAATCTAAAATTTGTATGGAACCACAAAAGAACTACTCAGGTAGGCAAAGTAATGGTGAAAAGAAAAGCAAAGCTGGAGGCATCACAATTCTGGACTTCAAGTTACGAAATTGTAGTAATCAAAACAGTATGACACTGGCACAAAAATAAACAAAGATCAATAGAACAGACTAGAAAATCTAGAAATGAACCCACAACTATATGATCAATTAGTCTTTAACAAACAGAAAACAATGTCCAATGGGAAAAAAGTCTCTTCCACAAATGTTTCTGGGAAAACTGGACAGCAACAGCAAAAAGAAAGAAATTAGACCACTTTCTACAACATATACAAAAATAAATCAAAATGGATTAAAGACCTAAATATGAGACCTGCAACCATAAAAAATCCTAGAAGAGAATACAGGCAGTAACTTCTTTGACATCAGCTGTAGCAACTTTTTTCTAGGTATACCTCTTGAGGCAAGAGAAACAAAAGCAAAAACAAACAAACAAAAACTATTGGGGACTACATCAAAATCAAAAGCTTCTGCACAGTGAAGGAAACAATCAACAAAACTAAGAAGCAACCTACAGAATGGGTGTGGATATATGCAAATGAATATATAACAAACAGTATACAAAATCTATAAAGAACTTGTCAAACTCAGGCATTTTGGTGGCTCAATCAGTTAAGTCTCTGACTCTTGGTTTGCGTTCAGATCATGATCTCATGGTTCATGTGTTGGAGGAGTTCGAGCTCCACAACAGGCTCCACGCTGGCAGGGCAGAGCCTGCTTGGGATTCTCTCTCTCCCTTTCCCATTAGCTCTTTCTCTCTCTAAAAAGTAAATAAATGAACTTAAAAACAACTTTCAATTAATTTATCAAACTCAATATCCTCAAAACAAATAATTTAATTAACAAATGGGCAGAAGACATGAACAGACATTTATGCAAAGAAGATATACAGATGACCAAGAGACACATGAAAAAATGATTATCATCATTTCCCATCAGGGAAATGAAAATCAAAACTACAATAAGATTTCACCTCACATTTGTCAGAACAACTAAAATCAACAACACAAGAAACAACAGATGTTAGTGAGAATTTGGAGAAAAAGGATCACTCGGGCATTGGTGGGAATGCAAACTAGTGTTGCTACTGGGGAAAACAGTATTTAGGTTGCTCAAAAAGTTAAAAATATAACTATGATCCAGCAATCACACTACTGGGTATTAACCCAAAGAACACAAAAACACTAATTCAAAGAGATACATGCACATCTATGTTTATAGCAGAATTATTTATAAGAGCCAAATTGTTGAAGCAACCCAAGTTCCCATTGATTGATAAATAAATAAAGAAGATGTGGTGTGTGTGTGTGTGTGTGTGTGTGTGTGTGTGTGTGTGAATATTATTCAGCCATAAAGAAGAATGAAATCTTGCCATTTTCAATGACATGGATGGAGCTAGAGAGTATAATGCTAAGTGAAAAAAGTCAGAGAAAGACAAATACCATATGATTTCATTCATCTGTGGAATTTAAGAAACAAAACAAATGAGCAAAGGCAAAAAAAGGAGAGACAAATCAGGAAACACACTCTTAATTATAGAGAACAAACTGATGATGACCAGAGGGGAGGGTGGTGGGGGAATGGGTGAAATAGGTGATGAGGATTAAGGAGTGCACTTGTGATGAGCCCTGGGTGATGTAAGTGTTAATAACTATATTGTATACTTGGAACTTATATAACATGATATGGTAACCAATTGGAATTAAAATAAAAACTTAAGCCAAAAGAAAAAAAAGCAAGACATTTGTGTTGGCGAGGATTCAGAGATAAAGGAATCCTCATGCATGGTTAGTGAAAACGTAAATTGGTACAGCCACAATTAAAAATAGTATGGGGGTTTCTCAAAAAACTTAAAATAGAAACACCATATGATCCAACAATTCCACTATTGGGTATTTCCCAAATAAAATGAAAACACTAACTCAAAAAAGATATACACACCCCTATGTTTACTGCAGCATTATTAGCAGTAGCAAGATATGGAAGCAACCATCTTAATATATCTTTGAAACAGAAGTTGAAAAGGAAGCTGTCACATCACTGATAGGATTTTAACATAGGTCCATGGAATTTTGGAGTTGGAGATCACTCAGTCTAACTTGACATCTGATGGATAAATCACCTCTGCACCCATTCCACTTGAACATTTTTAATAGTGGGGAATTCACTGCTTGCTGTAGCCCTTGAGCTCTTTTTGTGGCGGTTTTAGCTATAGGAAGTTCTTGCTCATGTTAAGTTGATATCTGATTGTTTCATTTTCATGGTTTCATAATTCTTTCCTAGAACTCAAGAAATAAACCTTATCTATTTTTTCCTACATTGTACCTGTATTTGTTTCCTAGGGCTGGTGTAACAAAGTACTACAAATTGTATATCTTAATGCAACCTAAATTTGCTGTTCCACAGTTCTGGATTCTAAAGTTCCAAAATCAAGGAATCAACAGGGCCAAGCTCCCTCTGAAACCTGTAGAGTAATCCTTCCTTGACTGTTGTCTGGCTTCTGGTGGTGTGCTGGTAAACTTTGACAATCCTTTGTTTGCAGCTGCGTAACTCCAATCTCTGCCTTCATTATCACATTGTGTTCTTTTGTGTCTCTGTCTTCATATGGCTGTCTTCTTATGAAGAGACCAGTCATGTTTGAGTAGGGCTCCATTCTACTCCAGTATGATTCACCTTAACTAATTAAATCTGCCATCACCCTATTTCCGTATGAAATAAAATTCCAAGGAATTTCAACATCTTTTTTGAGGAAGACATAATTCCACCCATAGTGCCCTCTGGCCCCTAAAACTTCATGTCTTTCCCACATGCAAAACATATTCAATCCATCACAACATGCCACAAATTCTTAACCCATTCCAGCATCAACTTTAAATTCAAAATCCCTTCTACATTTCATCTAAATCAACTATGGATGAGATTCAGGGTATGTTCCTTGCTGAGGCTAATTTCTCCATCTGTGG
This sequence comes from Panthera tigris, assembly GCF_018350195.1. Classification (NCBI taxonomy): domain Eukaryota; kingdom Metazoa; phylum Chordata; class Mammalia; order Carnivora; family Felidae; genus Panthera; species Panthera tigris. The sequence continues at coordinate 52,337,568 of NC_056664.1, read as the reverse complement.
ACCAGTGAAACCTAGAATACAGGTTATGTACTTCCAAAATGTAATGATGGGACAGGCATAGGTTAAATAGTCCCATCCCAAAAGGGAGAAATTGGAAACAAGAAAAGGGTCACTGGACTAAGGCAAGTTTGCAATTGAGCAGGGCAAATTCCATTAGGTTTTAAGACTAAAGAACAGTTCTCTGTGGCCTGATGCTCTGTCTCCCCAGCTCAGGAGGATGGTAGTCCCAACCAGTCAACCAACCCCAGGTGCTGGCCCTTCTCTCTAAACCTGCAGGGAAATCTTTCCTTGCCTCTTCCCAGCTTCTCTGGTTTTCTAGCAATCTTTCGTGTCCCTTGGTTTGCAACTACACAACACCAATCTCTGCCTTCATCATCACATGGTGTTACCCTGGATCTATATCTTCGAATAGCTATATTATAAGAACATCAGTCACATTGGATTAGTGACCCAACCTACCCCTGTATGACTTTATGTTAACTAATTATATCTGCAATTGTCCTATTTCCAAATACATTGAAATTCTGAGGTTCCAGGGTTAGGACTTTATTGTATCTTTTTGTGAGGATGCAGTTCAACCCATAACAGTACTCATTCAAATATTTGAAGACTTTTGCTCTAACCATTCCCCAAGCCCTTTTTACACAATCTAAAATCTCTAGAACCTCATATGCAACTGCAGGGTTTTGCATCTCATATCCGCCTGATACCTTATTCTGAACATTCTCCAGATTATCAGCAATGGCTCTAAATGAGCCGTCTGTAACTGCTCACATGTTCCCAGGTGCAGTCTAACCAAGGCAGCAAAAAACAGGATGATTGGCTGGGCCATTACTTAGAAAGCCTAAACTTTGTTAGCTTTCTTAACAGCCATGTCACTTTTTTGGATTATACAGGCGCACAATTACTAGAAACGTGTTCTCTTGTGTGGATATTAGATTAAATCTTTACATTTGAATCTTGGGAAGGAAAAAAGGAAAAAAAAAGAAATTTATCCAATTTACTTTTAAGACAACTGGATAAATCTGGATTTGGGCTTTATGTTATATAATGTTACTTTGTCATTTTAAAACACCTTAAGCATGGTGCTCACATTATGTACGTTCAAATAATAATGACTGTGGTTATGTCTATTTCCCAAGACTTTACTTCTCTGGGCTGAACACCACCAGAGCAACCATATGTAAGAGCAGGACTTTCTTTCCCTATGATCACCGTGGTCTCTTTAGTGTGAAAGTGTTGCAGATTGTCAGTACATATCTCCAAAGGAGCTATCTGGAACTGCCTACGCATCTTTAAGTGCATGTCTTCTAAATTTGTGTTGAACAAATATATATTTATTCATTCATTCACCCACTGAAAGTATTAAAAGCATAAAGTAAACACCATCTTATGATAGTGCATCAAATTTATGCAAAGTTACACTCACCATCTTTTCTTATATTTTCATTCTGGACTTTATATTTTTCTGAAGTATAATATCCTTCCTTTATATCTCCAGTAACTTGTGTTTGAAACTCCCCAAATATGTCCTACCTCTATCATTTTCTTTCTATCCCTATTGCAAATGCCTGATGTCATACTGTAGAAAACATTAGCTAGAGTGTTGCAGTAACTTTGTAATAGTTCACCTGCCTATCTTTACTTCTATACATTTTATCCATCAACACTTCATTCACTCCAGTTATATTAAGTCTTTCATTTCAACAGGAGCTCTTCTTTTCATCTAGATTAAGCAGAAAATCCTCAGAAGGCTATTTTACCATTGACTTCCAGTTGAACATCCCCCTCTATATTTTGCAAAGTTGCATATCAAATACTCATAGTTCCAGGATAAGTTTGGTATCTCATTTTATATCTATACCCAATCCCCTACCCCATTGCTCATACCATTCCTCGGTCTGAAAAATGCCCATATTGCATTCGAATCCCTTTTTGAAATCACTAAATTCTACTCAAAACCAACCACACAAAAATTTCTGTTTCACAAAGTCTCTCATAATTAACCTAGCTCAACATTCTTTCTTTTTTGAAACCCTATCACACATTTTCTTTTCCTGTTGTAAATCACATTCTAAAATTATTATGCATTACGGTGGGTATTTGTATTTTTTTTTTATTTCCGTCTACCGGTACAAAGGCTCTTTATCATTTTGAGCTGGACTTTTACTTTCTCTTACTCTCCTTGGTTTTTATAGCTTTTCTTCTAACACAAATATTTCCTAGAACATATTTTACAAAGAATAAATATTCATATAACTGAGTTGTTCATAAACCTATAGTACGTGGCTGCCATTGGTATGGTACATTTACCAATAAGCCCCCTTAAAAGGGGGGGACCCAATAGCAGAATAATGTATTCTCTTGATCCATTACCTTCTGATTAACTTTGGTAGGTCCCTAGACATGAACTTGGTACTATTTTTGAGATCAGTTCCCTGAATGATCATGATACACCAATATTAAAGTCCATTATAGCTAGTTTGCAGTTATATGTTTGTCTCCATTAACCAGGAACAAGTGAGTAAGAGTTGAGCATAGAGGAATAAAATAGAAGGAATAACAGAAAGCAAGAATGAGGATTCAGTGAAACTCCACCTCTGTAAGAATCTGATGATATATGGCTCCCAATTATTGTCTACAGGACGGATGGATGGAAAGTGATTCAAGCTGTATGGGAACATCAGCAGCTTGTGATGCTAGATGAATTTTTAAAATAATATATAGATATAGTCTTTAGAAATAACCTGAGATATTTGCATGCTATTATATGGGCCAAAATTAAACTGACTTTCAAATGAGAAAATAAAATATTAGTTTAAATAAGGACTTTGCCATTTTAATCTGCACTCGTAATAAACTGGCTTTCAATATCTTCATCAGGCACATACATGGACAAAGTTATTTTCCCTTGTACATCAGTACTTACACTTGAAAAATATTAAACTGAGTTGATATACTGTTAATTTGCTGTTGATATGACCTGATTAAGAATATGTAAACCATATAAATTAGATCATATCTCTAATTGAACATACACTTGGGCCTTGAAATATCAACTAACAGCTGGTATTATGATATTAAGAGGTGACTGTGCATAATGTATAATAGTGTGTTACTGAGGACCTTGCAAAGACCTGTACAATTTACAGCAACTTCCCTTTAAGCATTTTCAATTTTAATTTTTGTAACATTAAAACAAGGTATAGACATTATGTTAATTGAAATAAGCCAGACACAAAAGGCCAGTAATTGTATGATTCCTCTTAATAGGAAGTACATAAAGTAGTCAAATTTATTGAGACAGAAAGTAGAATGGTGATTTCCAGATGCTGGGAAGAAGGGAGAATAGAGTATTATTTTTAAGGGGAACAGAGTTTCTGTTTGCAAGATGTAAATATTCTGGAGATGGTGATGATTATTGTACAACAGTGTGAATATACTTAATGCCACTGAACTGCATACCTAAAATGACTCAAATGGTCAACTTTAAGTTATGTATAATTTACCAAAATTTAAAAATTTTCCATGATAAAGGAGGCCATAAAATGTAAAATAAACTTTTGAACCATAATGATGTCCGTCAAAAATCTTAAACACAGGGGTGCTTGGGTGACTCAGTCTGTTAAGCGTCCGGCTCTTGATTTCAGCTTGTCATGATCTCCTGGTTCTTGGGATCCAGCTCCATGATCTCTGCACTGACAACGCAGGGCCTGCTTGAGATTATCTCTCTCCCGTTCTCTCTCTCTTCCCCCGATCGTTCTCTCTCTCTCTCTCTCAAAATAAATAAATAAACTTTAAAAAATTCTTGAACACAGAAAGAAAATACCAGGGAACAATCTTGGTTATTCATCTTATACATTTTTAAAACAAAGAGCTCAATAGCGAAAACACAATTATTCACAAATATTGTAGTTCTAATATATTAATGGCAGTGTTAAAGACTATAATCACATGGTTTTATGTAAGATTTTTTATTATTTGTTTGTAAAACCAAAGTATTATTTATAGGAGTTGTGATATTATAATTTAGATACTATCTTAATGAAATACTGTTAGTTTCTTGGTAGTTTATTTATTTCATATACATGGGTATGTAAGAAGACAATTCCTTGACTATATTAAATACATAGAAGATTGTAAGCATTTCAGAAAACCTTTAAAAATATTGTAGTTCCACTCTTTGCCACAAAGTGTCAGTGAAAGCCCTTGAAGTGGCTTGCCCTATTACTTGGGGTTTTTAAACGTTAAGATCTCTACAATCATGTAGATATACATATATATTTATTTCAACTGGGATTTCCTAGTCCAAAAAGAATTTTTAAGAAAGGATAAAATACCCAACATCTTTTAAACAACATACAAATAAATGCATTAGGTGAAATAAAACCATTTTTCTAAACGAAAACAATAACAAAAAAAGGAATTGAATACACATGGAAGATAGTCAATATTTAATTTCCATAAGGAATCTATCATGAAAGCAGGCCATGGAATAGGGTCATCCAGAATCATTACAGAGTGTAAATTTAAGAAGCAGGGACACTGATCATTGGTATGATCCTATGAGGGTAAAAAAAAAAAAAAAAAAAAAAAAAAAAAAAAGTCCATGAAATCCTGAGGTTTATCTCACCTTCACTGCACTTCACCACTCTGGTAGTGACCCTCCTTCCTACTGTTAGTTTTGCCTTCTTCTCTTCCTGGGCCCATGTGTCAATATACCTACCTCAATCTCCCATTCTCCACCTCCACACCTTGGCCAGGTTGTCTATAAATCTCTTTGTCTGTACTCAGAAGACCAGGATGCAGATGTGCCACTTCTTTTTCTGCAAGTCTGACAGACGGGACACTGCCAAGAAGTACATCTGTGGTATGAAATGTGCCACCCAAAAGGTTATCTAATATTAATTAGGAGCAAATTTTCAAAAAAAGTTACTATATATGCATATATAGCAATATGTTTAAAATGTATTTCTTTTTTTCTTTACTCAAGAAAATATAAAAGTCTGTAAGTTGACAAATAGGTTCTCACTGGCACCTGCTCACTATGTTAACACAGGCAGCGTAATTCTCATGGATACTGATGATGTCACTGTGGTGCTGATACCAGTAAGGCAGTGTGGGAAATAATTAAGAAACCACAATTAATAATTTGCTTGGGAAGAGATTTAGAAAGACTATCTTTGCAAACACAAAAGTGCAGAAAGGAACTGTATATAGGAGATTGTTATAAAACAGAAAGACAAAGGACATAATAATTTACAGGAATCAAGTCCAAAAGAAATTCTTCAGAGAGGAACAGAGAGGAAAGTGGGAAACTAGGTTTGACTTCTCAGCTGTGTGTGAATGACACGACTTTTTTTCAGGGAGAAGCTCAACCACAAAGTGACACCAAGGCTTTGTACGGAAGGTGCCAGAGACCAAAACGATGCTGCTATTAATAGATATTGCTAAGCCTTTATGACTGCCCTAGAGGAAGGTTACAAGGGTGGAAGACAACATTGTCTTGGCATCTGCGTTTTTAATAATGACTATATTTGATAGCTGTAACTTCACTTCAGTGGAATTTCTTTTGGGGGGATATAACAAATTCATTGTTATCCATGTCTTTTTACTCTATAGGTAAATCACTAGAAGAAGCTCCTGTCCCCAGTGCAGACTCTCAGAATTCCATCAGGATCTCTACCTTGTCCTCAGAACTTGTCTTTGGCCCCTTTGCACCACTTAACACACAAGCAACCTATCCTTCCCATGATGTGTGACTTATGTCTATCTCAATGCCTACAGTGAACTTATCTTTTGGGTCCTCTTTGCAGAACTGTTTTCCTTCTTTTACATCATATATATCTTCAACCCTCTTGTGTTTTTCCCCCATGTTCTTTCCACTTTTGTAGTTATTTACTATCACAAGATTAATTCTCATTTCTAGGAGACTAATTCCCAAAGTTATGATTCTAGTTCTTGGCTCTCTTTTGCATTTCATATTAGAATTGCTAATACCATTTTTTATCTTCTAGTTTTTCCATCTTTACCTCACATTAAAGCATATGGGCATTGTCTTGCAGATTATGGAGGATCACAGAAGGATTTTAAGCAAGGGGGCAAAAGATGGCAAGAACCCATCTTTTTCAAAGATGACTTAGATTGTGGAAATTATTCATGCCTTTATTTTTTTATTATGAAATTTATTGTCAAATTGGTTTCCATACAACACCCAGTGCTCATCCCAACAGGTGCCCTCCTCAATACCTATCACCCACCCTCTCTTCCCTCCCACCCACCCCCCCCTCCATCAACCCTCAGTTTGTTCTCAGTTTTTCAGAGTCTCTTATGCTTTGGCTCTCTCCCTCTCTAACCTCTTTTTTTTTTCTTCTTCTTCCCTTTAAACTGGAAGCAGGGGGACCAATTTTGAGACTGTTTTAGAATTCTAAGGAAACAAGGTGGCAGTGAAAGAATGAGGAGAAAATGAATGAGTTCAAGAAACAATAATGAAGTTGAAATATAAGGCCTTCATGAGGGATTAGGCATGAGGAGGATGGATTGAGAAAAACTAAGGATGATAACCAGGTAGGTATACTGGTTGGTTAGGGGAGAGATCATCCTGTTCGCTGAGCTATGGAATAAAGGAAAATAAGGTGGATACATCTGGAAGTATGGATAAAACATGAGGAATTCCCTTTTATATATGTGAGTTTGAAACACTTGTGAGCTATCCCATTGTCAATATCCATTTTGCATTTGGATGTGCGGGTCTATATTTCAGGAGATCTATTTCAGTTATAAATATTTGGAATTAATCAGGATAGAGATAGCAATAAAAGCCAAATGAGTAAATAAGATCAATCAAGGATTGAACTAGAATAAGAAAGGAAGGGCCTAAGTCATGTCTAGAGACTGCAATTTTAGCCACATATTCCTGGATGGCAAATATCCAGGAAGTGTCAGTTCTCCTCTTAAGTACTAAATATAATAGTGAAGAAAACACTGGTTTTACTATTACAAAATAGTTCACATTTCTGATAATGACAGATAACCTCGCTGTAGATCAAACCTCTCCTCTAAAACAACCAACATGCCTTTAAGACTTTGGACACTACCTTTGCAATAAGGAGTTGAAGGGACAATATCCCAGACAAAAGAGGACAGATGTTCCCCTTACATTTAGCACGTCTTTTCTTTTCAAAGCTTTTGGCAATTTGCAACCACTAGCTAAGTACAGAAGAAAAAGCAGAAACCAATAATAAGGGAAGTTGAGCAGGAACTTGAATAGTCCTCTAAACAGACAGCAACATTGGAGCTCAGTCTATCAACTAGGTAAACAACTCTGACCTTCAGACACAACCTCAAAGTGCAAACTCTAGTCTGGATGAACCTCAAGGAGATAAGCTCTCCTAAAGAATGAGGCCTAACTTCAAATGTCTTCATTTACTGACCAGATAGAAGGTTTTTTTTGTTTTTTTTTTTGTTCCAACACTAACAGCCTGCCAAAGCAAAAAAGCAAATTCCCTATGGAAGAAGAAAATATTATCTATAACATCCAATCATTTCTATAAGTTTTCATATAAAATGTTACTCATTTAATAAAAAAAAAATCATCAGGCATGCAAGAAGGCAATACCACTTGACCCAAGTCTATACAAAAATAAGTAAATGATAAATTTTCCAGAAATTTTAAAAGAATTGAAATAATAAGTTCAAGAAATTACATGATATTGTATAGAATATTAATAAAGAATTGGGAAAATGTTCAAAGGGACCTGAAGAACTTAAAAAATATGTTAACTGATAATGGATTTAACAGAAGATTAGATACACAGAGCTATCTAATAGGACTATCCAAACTAAATCTAACAGAAAAATATCCAAACTAAAAACTAGAGAAAAATGAAAATACAGGAAAGTATGAGTAATTCATGGGGCAAATTCTAAAACAACGCAATTGGGTTTTCAATATGTGAAAAGATAAGTAAGGTGAAGCATGTACAAAGACAATTATCCAAGAAAATATATTATCTAGTATTTAAAAAAAAAAACTAATTAAAAGTCAAAGGTGGAGTTTTGGGACACTTCACTAGAGATCTCATTCAAGATTTAAATTAGTAATTAATCAATATTACACTATCTTATTATTCAATCTTTTAAACAGTTACTTAAAAAATGACATAAGATGGCACAAATCTGGGAGAGATAATTAATATTTTGGATTCCACATGACTCAAAAGTTCCTGTCAGGGTGGAATAATGGGGAAAACTTAATATGAGCCAGCATGGAAATAACTGTAGTCCCGAATTTATGTTCAAAAAGCCATTTTAGGTACATTATATTTTCCCAGAAAGAAAAGAAATACTAAAGACATCTATCCACAGATATCAGAAGTACTACAAAGCTCAAACACAGTAAATATTAAAGTACACACAGTTATAGCAACACTGCTGAAAACAGCAACAAAGGGAAAAATCTTAATTCAAGGGAAAAAAATGCATCATCATCAATTCATTATAATGATATCAACAGCTAAATTCTCAAAAGAAAAAAATAAGAAGCTAAAGACAATAAAATGTCATCATCAGCATGTTCAAAGTAAAAAAAAAACTAAAACTAAAATTGTATATTTAATGAACATATACTTGGTAAATGAAAGTGAAATAAAATTGTTTTCAGACAAAGAAAAGCTGAAAGAATTTGTGAACTACATTCTGAAATCAAAGAAAAAACTAAAGGGAGTGAGGAGAAAAATCATCTCAGGTGGAGATATAAAAACACAGAAAGCAATTAAGAATAACGGAAGTGATAAATATGTGAATAAACATTAATCATGATTGACTATATAAAATAATAATAAACATCACATCATCATCATCATGTTTTGTGAAGTTTTAATAACAAAGGATAAAAGAAGCAGGGGTAAATGAAGTTAGGTGAGTGTTCCAAGTTTATTGCAGTGTTTAATAATTTTTAAAAGTACTAATTTATATTAAATGTATTATCAGTGACAGTGTTGTCATCTTTAGGAAATCTCTAAAAGAGTAACAAATGAATATATAACTAACAAGTTAAATGGGAGAAAAATAATTTTTAATGGTAAAAGTCAACCAAACAAATTGAACACATGGGACAAAGAGAAAACAAAGAATAGGATGATAGATTTGAATCCAAATATACCAGTAATTACACTAAATATAAATGGATCTGAAATTCCAATTATAGGACAAAGATTATTAAAGAGGATAAAAAGAAAACTCAACCATCTGCTGCTTATAAGAAACACACTTTTAATAAAGGGAAGCAACAAAACTGGAAATGCAATGGTGGAAATGCAAATATTTGCATTTACTTTGCAAATATTAACTTAAATAATGGTGATGTAGCTAAATTAATTTTGAACAAAATAGATTTTAAGACAAGAAGAATTACGAAAGAGGGAAAGTTTTAGAATAATGAGTCAATCCACCAGGAAGATACAACATTTCCACTATCATAACTTCAAAGATATATAAAAGCTAAAGATAATATAGCCAAAGTGGGACTCAGGGATGTTACAAAATATCTTTCTAAGTAACTGATAGAACAAAACAAAATCCATTTCAGATTCATTTCAATACTGAACTTGAGGGATTCCTGGGTGGCTCAGTCTGTTAAGTGCCAACTTTGGCTCAGGTCATGATCTCATGGTTGATGAGTATGAGGCCTGCATCAGACTCTGCACTGACAGCTCAGAGCCTGTAGCCTGATTCAGATTCTGTGTCTCCCTCTCTCTCTCTCTGTGCCTCCCCTGCTCACACACACACACACACACACACACACACACACTCTCTCTCTCTCTCTCTCTCTCTCAAAAATAAATAAAAACATTTAAAAAAATAATAAAAATTGTTTTTAAATAAAAAAATAAATACCAAACTTGACTTAGTATATCTATAAATTTCAATCACAATCTCAATCTGTCTGTAATACTATATCTCAACACTGAAGAATATGCATTATTTTAAAGTATGAATTATATCTGAACCAAAACTTTTCATATTTGTGACTATAAAGTAAGTCTCAACACACTTCAAAGAATGAAAATCATAATGGATATCATATTTTAACTTAGTAAAATTAAACTAAAACTCAAAAACAAAAATTTGAAAAAAAACCAGATATTTGAATTTTAGATATTGAATTTCTACATAATGCATGAGACATAAACTAAATTAAAATAAAATTAAAATAATTTTAACTGAATAATACTGTACAAACTATCAAAATCCATGGAATGGATATTAATAACCTTAAATGAAACTATTAGAAAACAAAAGCTGAAAGTCAATGATATAAGGGTCCATTTCAAAATGGGAAAGGAAAACAGAAAACTAAAGCCAAAGACAGTAGAAAAAAAAAGAACTGAAATAATCAATTATAGAATAAATATACAAGAACTAGAACCAAAAGCCAAAAGTGGCTCTTTTTGGAAACTAGTAAAATTAAAAGTTTCATATCAAGGTGAATAAAAAGAAATGTCAGAAATACTAAAATCAGGGTTTAAAAAAAATGTGACTTTACTATACTTATTATGAGCATTAAAGTATAGAAAATGTAAGAAAAATATGTCATTAAAAATTTAGATCAATTGGATACTTTCCCTAAAAATACAGCTCATCATAACTGACACAAAAAGAAAGAAAATCTGAGGTGACCTATCAATTTGAAAAAATTGAATCTATAATGAGAAAAAAAGAACTTTCCATAAGGAAAACTCCAAGTCCCTATGGCTTCGCTGATGAATTCTTTTAAACATTAAAGTTATAAATTAAATATTTTGAAATTAAAGCCTCATATTTTATGAGGCTAATAAAATCTTGGTACTACATACCTGAAAAAGATATTTCAAGGAAAGAAAGTCATGAGCTCATGAAATCCTTTGAAAATACATTTTAAGGTTGTGAACAAAATACCAACAAAACAAATCTAGTGATATGTGTAAGAAGAATAATCCATTACTACCAATTATGGGCTTACTGCAGGAATATAAATTTGGCTTAATGAACAAAATTCACTCAATGTAATTCATTATATTAATAGAAAAAATGCACAGAATTTATATGATCTTTCAATAAATGCAGGAAAAGCATTTACTATAATTCAGCATCCACTAATAAATACATTCTTAGCACAGTAGGAATAGAAGGGCTCTCCCTCAATCGGAAAAATACCATCAACAACAACAACAAAATTTACTAATTCTCATAGGCTTTCCCCCAAATCAGGAATAAGTAAATAATTCCTTCCAATGGCCATATCAATTCAGCATTGTGCTGGAGCAAGTACAATAAGGTAGTAAAAAGAAATAAAAGGCATACAATTTAGAAAGGATGCAATAAAGCCTACTGTTATCTACAGAGGGCATAATTTTATAAGTAAAAGGGTAGAAGAATCAGAAGATAAACTAATAATCTTACTAAATGAATTTATCACATTGAGCATGAAGTGATACATAAAATATAGTAAATCAACATACAAAACATAGAGAGAAATAAATTTCGTTTCTATAAATCACCCACAACTAGAAAATGCAATGTAAAAAGAAAACATTTATAGTAGCATAAAAGTATTGAAAATCTAGGAAAGATTTAGTGAGAGATACATACAACTTCTACAAAAAATCATAAAGTATCATGAGAATGACTGAAAAACAAATGAATAGAAGGATAAAACCATATTCATAGAAGAATAAGTATTATAAGGATGTCAATTCTCCCTAAACTTGTATAGTTGAAATGCACTCCTATCAAAATCTCAGCGTTTTTTGTTGAAGACTGACAAATCTCCCATCATTATGAGCTTGAGATAGATAAGCATGTCCTGAAAAGGTTCTCTTAAAAATATTAAACATAAAGGAAAAGTTTGACCAGCTAAACAACCCTAAAGTCTTATAAGGTACATCAAAAGAGCATGAAGAGCCACAAAGTAAGAGTGGACATTTCCAATTCATTTAATTGTAAAAGGTCAATTTGTATCATTATTCCTTGTTGTTAATGAGGTCTCTTGTTGCTTCTGTTTTTGTTGTTGCTTTTAATATATGTTTTATTGAACTATCACATGTCTTAAAATATGCAAATGAACAAACTGTAAATATATCACAAGACAAATTGTGCATGCCCTTGTAACTACTACTCAGACTCAAATCCCAGAAGCTCTATTCACATTTCCTCTCTACCACTATGCCCCTGCAACCAAAAATATTTGTAATGCCAGAGAATAATTTTACCTGTTTTTAACTTGATTAAAATGGAATCAAGAGGCATGTGTTATATTTTGTCTTACTTCTTTCACTCACCATTATGTTTGCAAGTTCATTCATATTGTATGTGTAACTATAGTTATATAATTTTCATTACTGTATGGTATTCCAATGCATAATTAGGTTATCATTTACCTTCTCTATTATTGATGGATATTTTGGTTGGTTCTAATTCAGGGTTATTATAAAGCAGGCTTCTATTAACATTCTTGTATATACCTTTTGACAGACATACATATGGGTTTCTGTCAGTTACATATCTAAGAGTGAAATTGCAATCATAGAATATGCATATATATAACCACCATTACCACATAATTTCCCAAGAGTTCTCCCAAATGCTTGTTGCAGTACCAGTTTTTACTCTTACCAGCAGGTGTGAATGTCTCAGTTGTTTTATATGTTCACCAACACTTGGTACCGTCAGTCTTTTTTCATGTTAGATGTCCATTGGGTCAGGTGTAATACATTTTTATCTGTTTATTGGCTACTTGAAAATGGAAGAGGATATTAAGAAAAAGAATTCAATATAGGTAAATCATAGTACCTACTTATACTTTGGCACTTCTACTTTGACTCTCATTCTGCTCACATAAATCCCTGGAAGAGTTAGCGTTTGAGAGTGTCTTAGATGGAGACTGAAAACAATAGAATGACCTTCTGGATAACAGGGTGGACTACATTAACTATGTTTTCACCTAAGCTAGTGATGGAAGGAAAATCTTTCTGTTGAGGCATAGATACATTATAATTATAAAAAGGCCATTCTCTGCTACAAGCATACTGATTTGTACTTTATAGTAATTTTTATTTAACGAACATATGTAGATCTGCTACTTATTACTATATATTTAACTTTACTGAATAATTTAAAACCATATTTCACTTGCCACCACTGAATATAGCCGCAATAACTAAGCAAAGAAGTGGAAAGAAGGACTATTTGCATCTTTTTCAAGTATTACTAATTTTCTGCTTGTCCCAGATTATGACATTCAGATGAAGTTTGACAATATTGTATAATAAGTTTTTGAAAAAAAAAACAGATTTATTAATACTCAAGAATGTATCTTTGTCGCCCACTTGGCTATATAAAATGTATCTCACTTTTCTTCGATCATAAGACACTGAATTATCCAAATCCCTGCTAAAAGTCTGGTGTGGTATAAAATACTGTTTTTGAAAGAAAATAGTCTATTTTTTAAATAATCAGTCTATTTGTATTGAAATTATTCTCTTCAAACAAAAATACTGTTATGAAGGTAAGGTCACACATTTTAGAATTAAAACACCTAATTCAAATCCCAGCTTCAATGCCTTTTAGCCTTTGGCAAGTTTTCAACCTCTTTGTGCTTCAGTTTTGACATATGTAAGATTGAGATACTTTTCTCTATCTCATAGGATTATTTTAATGAGCATGAATGTACTTGGCACAGAGCTTACAACATAAATGCACAATAGATGTTCACTAAAAATTAGATGGTTTTCAGTAGAGGGAAGCTTAATAAAATTCTTCCCAAATTATCTCTGTTATACAAAAACAAAGACTTCTAACACTGGGTATTTTTAAATTTTCATTAGAGAATCTACTCTTTGCTGAGGAGATAAAACTTGACCTGTAATCAGTGATCGGTAAACATTTCCTAGTATTACAGCTTACACTGGGTAAGGTGAGATGACATACTTTTAGACAGCATGCCAGATAAAGTTCTTTTTTATTTTAACTCAATGTGAGAAAAAAAAAAAAAAAAAAAGAATGTCGACCTGGCTCCTCTAGACAAGAACAATGGCATAAATGTCTGCAGCTGTTCCAAATTCACATCCCATGGATTTGGGGAGAACTCCCACGAAAATAAGAACTGTGTGGTGCATTTTAATAAGTGAATATGTAAAGATTGTATTAATCAATTAATTGTTCATTTGACTACGTAATATTCATACCCCAGTGAATGGATATGAAAGTGAATTACATGCAAATTAATGTAAATAGTTGCACATTGACGAAGAGAGGATACTCTTTGAAGCAACTATTAGTATTGTTAAGTTTTTAATTATATGCTGAAACTAAATGTTTCTGTCAGAATGGAACTTTGAAAATATAGAAAGGAAATAATGTGATACACAAAAATATGTTTAGTGAAATGGGTTAGGACACATCTGTTCTGTGGAAGATGGTGGACAATTAACAAAGATGGAGAAAGTAATCACAGTAGGAGGAGCAGGGTAGAGGTGAGAAGATCATGAGTTTCATTCTGAAAATGTTAAATTTGATGTGCGGAAGGATCATCCATCAGGAAATGTGCTGTGGTGTAGTTAAATTTAGAGCAACAACAAACAAAAAGTGTTTGAAGATAGAATCACCTAAGATGATACAACATTTATTACACGGAAGCCTTGTCAAAATAAACCCACAATGTCTTGTCTCACAGTTTGTCATTCCCCACCTCATAATTTTGCACGCCTTGGCCATCTTTTCCTTTTAATGCCTGAGTTTATTGTTTTTTCTTCTTTTCCTTTCTTTTTTTCTTTTTTCTTTTTTTTTTTTTTTTGGTCAAATAATACTTCATAATAACTGAACCTGCTATATTAGTGTCGTACATTTCTAATTTGAAAAGACATGAAGTAGACATTTGTCGTTACAAATTCTTACTTCCTTTACTTAAAAAAATGTAAGTTCCATAGTTTAAATGTTAAACCAACAACCTTGACACTTTTAATTGTTAAAGTGGGTGTTTCTTTTAATTCTGTTCTCCATTAAAACTAAGAGAAGGATCCAGTGTATAATTTCATACGGATACTTTGTTCTTGCATCTCTTCTTACAAGAGAGTATTTTCTCCACACATGTTTAATTTCATTACAGTTACTTTAAAAAATGAAAATGGGGGGCGCCTGGGTGGCGCAGTCGGTTAAGCGTCCGACTTCAGCCAGGTCACGATCTCGCGGTCCGTGAGTTCGAGCCCCGCGTCGGGCTCTGGGCTGATGGCTCAGAGCCTGGAGCCTGTTTCCGATTCTGTGTCTCCCTCTCTCTCTGCCCCTCCCCCGTTCATGCTCTGTCTCTCTCTGTCCCAAAAATAAATAAAAAACGTTGAAAAAAAAAATTAAAAAAAAAAAATGAAAATGGGTATTGAAATTTCTGATGGTCAAAGATGAAAAGGGCTCGTAGAGAACACCTAAGTCTATGCCAATTATTATAAGTGAGTGCTATTTATAATTTCATGCATTTTGCTTAGTTACTGAAATGTGTGTAGACAGTATAAGTAGACCATTGAGGAAACTATGGTTTTCAACAAAATTGTGTCTTTTTCTCAGGGCTTCCCCATACCACATCTCTGAATGACACTATAGTATAGAAGTGTCATGGGAAAGAACCTAGATGCAGAAGTAGAAATTGCCTGGACTAATCATGGAAATATGAGATTACCTGATCTCTCTCATCAACTCACAGTCCCCAGTACAGGGTATGCACAGGACTGAAGCGAATTTTCTGCCATTCCAGACATAGGCTAGAGTAAGAGGGAGTGATTGGTTCTGAAAAAGGAAAAGATACAGAGGCTAATATGTGGTAATGGGCCTTGGTCCTGTTGGCTAAAAATGAACTAGAAAGGAAGTCTTTGAACTACTTCCCTGGGTAATAGCATTCAGATGATTGCACTATACTGGAGTTTTGGCCTGAATTCTTATTCATTAATTCATTATTTCAGCATGTGTTTATTAAAGATAATACTTCAGTGTGCAGAAATAATCTACACATGTTTTGCCATATGATCATTCGTTTTGTGGAAAATACAAAACTATGTACTGTGGCTTGAATTCTTTTAATCTGTTTTCAAGTATTTGTGCATCCATTCATATTAAGTGAAGATTTATAGAGTAACTATTATGTGTTAGGCACTATGATGGGTGCTGGTGAAAATGTTCTGATGCCATTCCTTCAATACTTCCTTCCCCCTGCACATGCTGGGATAGATCAATTCAGGAAAACTAATATAATTTCTCTAACTCATCTCTGTAAACTATCTTGTAAATGTTAAATTAATTTTAGTTCATTTAAATGAATTCCCTTTAAATTCATGCATAAACTCATCTTTATTTTATGAATTTTGAAAAAAATTCTTGAAACTTCTGCATTAAGTCATGACTGCTGCTGGTCTATATGACCTAGACTGTGAGTAGTGAAGCTCTTAGGATCCTGTCATCTCAAACTCTTCCTTGTTGTTGCCATTGTTATTATTACAATAATATTGCACTAATATATTATTTATAAATTATGAAATTTATGGCCATTGGTCAAACCTGAGTTGTTTGTTATATCTAGATCTATACTACAGAATTTAAAGTGGAATGGAGAGATATTGAAAAAGTTTTAGCTGTTTTGTTGTTAAAGGTGTCACTTTAGGATAAAGATAAAGAAATTAAATTATTAAATCTAAAAAGGTTTAATAATACAAATGAACTTAGTGTGTAATAAATTTGTTTTTACTTGATAAAGCAAATTGAATGAGATCTCAAAAGAAAAGTGGAATGTAGATGAGACCTCAGGGCTATGTGTTTGCAGGAGAATATCAGGACATGTTACTGGAAAAATTTTTGGTTCACTTATAATGTCTATCAACATTATAACTAGTAGTGTACTGAAGAAATCATTGAGGTTTTGATGAAAAAATAATGGATATCATGAATGTTATGGCCCTGACAGTCACAGACTATACAACGTGGGAAGTCTTATATTTCAATCTACACCTCAAGCTAAAGATGCTTTAAACAGCATCACGAACTGAATTCACAAGCTAAGGGTGGCCAAACCCTATAATATCACATATATCGAACTTCCACATTTTGATTTTTGCCAATTAAATTCTCTTATTTTCTTTCCAAATTGAAAGTAAAAAATTCTCATTTTCCAGGCTTTAACTTCTTTGGACTCTTACATACAAATTTCAAACCTTGTCTTTGCCCCCATTCTGCTTGTCTTATCTTCTCCTGGTCTATCATTACTCATTTTATGCTACATGTCCACATGCTCTTTCTGCTATAATTCTGTTATTCATCACTGTCCTGGTAATCCTCTCACTATTTCAACCATGACTTCTGCACTTGTTCTAAGTCTTAACTGACTCCTCCCTCACTGTCTCTTTGCACCACAGTGCCTTAGGCCCAAACAAACTAACCTACTGAAATCTCTTTCAGACTCTAACCAGCGACTAAATAACCTCCTGTCTTCCAATTGTCAAGTTATTACTTATTTAGATAAATAATAATTGTTATGTCCACCTTTATATATCTTCTCTGAACTCACGGTCTGACATTGATATCTTCATTATATGGATTTATCAATCCTCCTAAATCTCAACTTAATTTTAATTCTGTTCATCTTTCCTTTTTCTCCTTTCCTTGTTCACAATAGAAATTGACTCTCCAGTTTTAATTCCTCCATTTCTTGTCACCAAGTATAACTAAGAGCATGTGTTTTGAACCAAGTACTATGCACCATGGAGAAACTGGAGATGCATATGATGCAGTACCTGTCCTCAGAATAACCCAGTTTCCATAGGAATAGAAAACAATTATAGAAACATACAATCAATATTCAAATATTTAATTCTGTGTGACTGGCTACATATATTGTACAAGAACAGCTTTCCATGCAGTATCAAATTCCCAATCCAAACACACATCTTAGAACATTAATGCTTTTTATGTTACAGAAAATTGGGCTGGGTTTTACGTGTGTGCATGCACACACACACACACACACACACACACACACACACTCAAGAAACGGGGGAGAGAAACTAGAATCAGACAGAACTGAATTCCAATTCTGATTCCAATATGTAATCTCTGTGACTTCAATCAACATATTTCAAAGAGCTAAAACTAGTGGGGCCACCAATTCCAACCACATAGAATTAATATAAAAATTAATGGATATAACACCTGTTGATATCTCCATGGGCCTGACTCCCAGTAAACAGTCAATAAATATTTGCCAGCTGAGTGGTTATCAACCACTTATTACTAGTGTATAATCTTACCATATCATTTAAATCTCTTAAGCACTAAAGGTAACCCTGGGATAAAAATAGGACTGACCTCATAGAATGCTGTTAGGGCTACATGAGGAAATCCAAATAAGAGAACAATGCCTGGTATCTAAAAGAAATACTCTGTAAACATCAATTATAATTATTATTAGATTATGATAATTTTTCCTTATTTTACTTCACCCATAATTAAAATCTAAATTCTATCACTTTTATAAAATAGATACATTAAATTTGAAATAAGAAGAGCTCATTTTCTAATGAAAAAAAATGCTTCAGTAATATCTACATCCTGTTTTCATGAGTTCTTTGCTACTGCACACAGTCTTCTGGGATTTGATATCACCCAATACGCTCATATAGCTCAGAGACTCAACATAAGTACAATGAGTTTAGGTGTCCTTAAACTTCCCTTATGCATGTCGATCTTTTTTTTTTTTTTTCTTTCTGACTCCATCCTGAACAAACAGAAAGCACTTTAGAGCACTTTAATTCATCTTATATTGTAATATGGGCTTAGTGACGCTTATGAAACTACAGAGGAAAAAAGAAAAAGGAGGAGAATAAGAAAGGAGAAAATCCAGATAAAGGGAGGAGGCACAGGATCAGCACAGTCTCTGAAGATATATGCATGGTGACATTTGATAACTGCTGCTCTTATAAATCTCCCAAGGATCCCATAACTCAATGTCCCTGAACTTAAAATCATCTTGTTTACCCTTCTCATTACACACTGAGGCACAATTAAGTAATGACAAAACAGTCTGGCCTGTCTCTCTCTCAGTGTGGTAGGCACCAAATGAAAATGTTTTGTTAATGATAAGCAGACGAAGTAGGGCTCATCAAGCATTTTGAGTATAAAAACTCTTATATCAGGCAAAGAATGTCAAAAGCATTTAATAGTAGTTATACTTAAGTCATTATACTTAAGAGAAATTATATTTTAGTTTCTGTTGATTAAGAAAATAATTATAATTTCAATTTAATTGTGCTAAAATGTTTAAATGCACTTACAGTTTTTTTATTACAGCATCATTCTTCATTCATCTGAAAAATATATGCATTATGGAATCATAACATACTGTGTTGGCATTACCAGCTCCTCGAACATTGTTGAATGAATGAATGTATATATAATTCACATTTTCTTTATTCATTCACCCATCAATGGACAGTTAAATGTCTTCTACCTCTTGGCTATTGAGAATAAATGCTGCAAATATTGAGAATAATCCTGAAATAAAAATGTGAGCACAAATATCTCTTCTAGATTTTGTGCTTTATTCCACCATGGTCAGAAAAGATACTAGGTATGATTTCAATCTCATATTTGTTAAGACATGCTTTGTGGACTAACACGTGCTCTCTCCTGGAGAATGTTCCAAATTGTGTTTGAGAAGAATATGTGATCTGCTATGTCAGGGAAATTGTTTGTATATGTCTGTTAGGTGCATTTGATCTATGGTGTTGGTCAAGTCTTCTGCTTTATTATTTGATCTTCTCTATGGATGTTCTATTCATGTTCTACTTCTATTGAAATGAGGTACTGAAATACCCTATTATGTTGCTATCTATTTCTCCTTTTATTTCTGTCAATGTTTGCTTTCATATATTTTTATTTTTGATATTGGGTTTATACATATTTATAATTGTTACATATTCCTGTTGAATTCACCCTTTTATCATTATACGTCCTTTGTCTTCAGTTTTTGACTGAAAGCCCCTTGTCTGATATAAGTATGGCTACACAGGAACTCTTGGTTAACATTTGCATGTAATATCTTTTCCCATCCTTTACTTTCATTTCTATGTGTATCTGTGAATATAAATTGAGTCTTTTGTAGACATCTTGTTTTTTTCCTAATCCATTCAGCTAGTCTTTCTGTTGGGAGTTTAATCCATTTATATTTAAAGTAACTGCTATAGGGAAGGACTTACTAGTACTATTTTATAATATGATTATTTTTTTCTGTCTTATAGGGTTTATTTATCTGTTTTCTCTCTTTCTGACTTCCTTTTTGATTTGTTGATTTTTTTTGGCAGTGATATATTGTGATTCCTTTTTGTTTTTCTTTTATGTATCTTCTTTAGGTATTTTCTTTGCAATTACTATAAAGCTTACATAAAACAGCTTATGGTTATTAAAGTCCATCTTAAGCTGATAACGGCTTCAACTGCCTGCAAAAACTCTTTATTTTTACTTCTCCCCTCCAACACACACTTTCTGTTGTTGATATTACACATCTTTTTTACATTATGTATCCATTAACATATTTTGTAGTTATTATTTTTATCTTTTAACTTAGAATTAATATGATTTACAATCTACTACTGCAGTATTGAATTATTCATTTTGCTTATTTATATATCTTTTCTAGTGAGTTTTATGTTTATACATACTTTTGTGATGTTGTCTAATGCTCTTTCAACTTGTAGAACTTCTCTTAGCATTTCTTGTAAGTTGCGTCTAGTGGTGAAGATCTCCCTCAGTCTTTGGTTCTCTGGGAGTCTTTATCTCTCCTTCATTTTTGGAGAACAGTTTTGCCAGGTATAACATTTTTTCTTGGTAGTTTCTATCTTTCTATACTTTGAATACATTATCACACTCTTCTGGTCTGCAAGATTTCTCCTGAGAAATCCACTGATGGTCTTATGGGGGCTTTCTTCTACATGATGAGTTACTTTTCTCTTGATCCTTTTGAAATTCTTTGCCTTTGACTTGACAGTTTAATGTTTCTCAGTGTTATCTTCTTTGGGTTCTCCTATTTAAAATCCTTTAGGCATAATGAATATGGACGTTCATTTTCTTCCCCAGAGGAAAGTGAAGTTTGGGAAGTTTGAAGCTATCATTTTTTTTTAAATTAGCTTTCTGCCTCTGTCTCTTTCTCTGCTCCCTCCAGGACTTCCATTTTCATATACTGATCTGTCTGATGGTGCCCCATAAATCCCTTAGGCTTTCTTTACTCTTTTTCATTATTCTTTCTTTTTGCTCTTCTGATTAGATAATTTCAAATGACCTGTCTTCAAGTTCACTAACGTTTTCTTCTGCTTGATTGAGTTCATGACTGAACACCTCTAACAATTTTTAATTAAATTATTGTTTCTTCATCTCTGGAATTTATTTGGTTCTTTTAAAAGTTTAACCTTTTTTTAATATTATCATTTTTTATGCATGGTTTTCCTGTGCTCATTGAGCATCTTTCTGATGGTTACTTTGAATTCTTTTTCTGATAAATCATATGCCTCTGTTTCCTTAAGGTCAGTTTCTGGAAATTTATTTAAAACCCTTGGCTGGACCAAGTTTCCATGTATCTTCATGTCTTGTAAATTTGTGTTGGCATCCACATATTAAAACAAACCAAAACCAAACAAAAAACAATCCATCTCATCCAATCTTTATGGACTGGCTCTGTACAGGAAATGGCCTTCACCCATCAGTCAAACTGGAGACTCTGGGGACCTCTCAAATCTTGTATATGTATGAGTCTTCTCTGGACTTTGTGTGTAAATTCCTGATTAGAAATAGTTGCCTTCCTCCCCTGCCATCCAACCCGCTTTATTTCAGGTGACTGGAATCTCTTATTCTTTCTGGTGCCTATCTATGGTACTCTGGGTATTTTGGAGCAGTAGCAGGCTGCCAACCTCTCTTTTGTTCTCAGTGGTCCCTAGGCATCTAGAGTATGTGGGGCTCCATCAGTGCTCTGAGACAAGTGAGGCAAAAACTAGTGCCTCTAGCAGTCACCAGAGAATCTGGAACTTTATACACATGCCCCAACTCTTTCTTTCCTCAGAGAGAAACTGGGTGCTTGAAATTTTCTCCTGCTCATTCCACACTAAACCACGGGGAGGGACTCTGGTGAGTAAGTGGATGCTAGTCCAAACATTGTCTATTTTTTCAGTGGCCCTCAACCTGGTGCCATTTCCTGTCAGTGCTTAGATTTAGGCAAGACAGAAACATGTCCCTTCAGCAGGCCCCTGAAGTATGAATGTTAGACATATATTTTAGTCTTCTTTTTTCTCCCAAAGAAAGTCTTGAACAAGAAATTTATTTTCCAATTGCTCTCTGGCATACTGTGAAGATGCTATGGTCAGTGAGTGCCACAAATTTTCCTATCAGTATTGATGTGACTCATTTCATGATTGTCTGGGATGCAGGAGTCTTTTAACAGGTCTCTGAATTTCTCACAAAGGGAATTGGTCCATGTGTTGTTGTTGAGTTGGTATGTCTGTAGGATGAAGAAGGAGGGTCTGGGGCTTTCTATTTTACAACCTGCTGATGTCACCATACAGTTACTCATTCATATCAAATTCTCCCCACATTTTTAGTAAGTAGCAACACGCAGCAAAAAATTTAATAACCAATGTTTTCTATGTTAAAAATCTTAAGATGTCATAAGATTATCACTGTATTGAAATCTGACCTTTAATAAACAGCCAGTACCCTTTGTATCTTCCAAGACTCTACATGTTGTCATTTCATGTTCTTTCTTCTTTATTGTATTCTACCTTCCCAAGTTCTCCAATATATCAGGCTTTTGTGTTCTATACTGGCACCTTCTTGTTCCTACCCAGGGTTTGACCTTATTCTGCTGTTCTTTTTTCTTGTCTGCCCTCTCTCCTCCTACCTCTGTTTCCTTTCTTGTACTTTAATTTTCTTCTCTGCCCTGATAATCACCCAGGTATAATCTGATCCAGACTGTAATGAAAACCAAGATTCACAGTTATAATGACAATGAAAGAGCATGAAAACTTATCCCCATTGAACAAATGGGCATGTTTGTAGTATCTTTTTGAGGAACTGACTTTATTTAAGATGCCTAAATAGTTGAACTTTTAAACTAGGTAATCCTTTCTCAGGTAATTTTGACTAGGCCAAGGAAATATAGTGTCAGTTATGATGTTTGTTAGGAGAGAATAGCTTAAAGCACAAGGACACTTATTATTTAACAAGGATCCAGACAAATTCTGTCTCAGGGTTGGGCCAACACTTTGTAAAGTAAAAAGGACCCAGTGTCTTTCTATTCTTCCACTCTACCATTTCAGCATATGGCTTTTATCCTAAACTTAGTCATCGGATAATTATAAAATACCTATCTCAAATCTTGGTATCATATTCTCTTATAACTGCATCCAAGCCAGAAAGAGAAGAGCGTTAAAAAAGGGATCATCTCCTGGTGCTGCTTTTGCTTTTTGTTAGAGAGCAAAACCTTTAATACAATCTCCAAAATTTAAATACCATTAGCTAAAAGTTATTGTCATGTCCACCTCCATACCTATCATCGGGAAAGGGAAACAGGATTTATATGGTTGCTTTAGAAAACTCATGACTCATCACCAAAACTGAGTGTACTGCTACTTGAACAAAGTTGGATGCCTATCTATAGTAAGGAAAAATGGGGAATGACATGAGTAGTTATCTACCCAGGTCCACCTCAGTGTCATTTCCAAACATGTATTGCTTTGAGGGGTCAAAATTTCTCCATTCACATTAGAAGCAAACTTCATAATCAAGATAGAACTGCAGGCACTGAGAACTTCTTACGACATGTCATATTCATCTTCCATCCTCAGTACTGGCATAGGAATTTATGATCAAATGATGGACATTTAGCATAGAGATACCTGTAAAGACAGGTATTTCTCTGTGTCAGGGATTAATTTAACATGTTGTTGTTGTTGTTGTTGTTGTTTTGTTGTTGTTGTTGTTGTTAAGTACTTATAGAGAGAACTTGTACTAAAAGGAGATAAGATAGCCATGGTTTCTACTCTCACAGTACTCATGGGCCAGGTGATATCATTGAATAAATAATAACAATAAAATAAAGTAGGTGTTGTTGTGGTACACAGTTCAGCATGCTATGTGAGTACACATCCCAGTACCTTGGGGGATTACCAAAGCTTCCCAGAGGGGTGCCTGGGTGGCTCAGTTGGCTGAGTGTCCAACTTCAGCTCAGGTCATGATCTCATGGCTCATGAGTTTGAGCCCTGTGTCAGGCTCTGTGCTGACAGCTCAGAGCCTGGAGCCTGCTTCAGATTCTGTGTCTCCCTCTCTCTCTGCCCCTCCCCCACTCATGCCATGTCTCTGTCTCTCAAAAATAAATAAACATTAAAAAAAAGCTTCTCAGAGTAAGTTGTATTCAATTTGAGACCTAAAGAAGAAATAGGAGTTGGCCAAGCAGCTCCACATCAAGAATGTTGTATGTGCAAAGGCTTAACATCAGGGAAAAATGGTGCATTCAAGGATCTGAGGGAAATCAGATAAAGCTTGATGGAAGAGTTGGAAAGGAAAGTCATAAAAGATGGGACTAGATCATGAAGGACTTTCAAAAATAACAAGGCACTTGTAATTGGTCCCCACCTACAACAGAAAGGGACAGGCAACACATAGGCCTTGAATTAAATGAACCACTGAACAAAATGAATATTGTAGGAATAGGAAAAAAATGGTCCATCTTTTCTATCAATATTTAGACAATATGTCTTTTCCAGAAACAAGCAGGGTACTACTTGCAGGCATTTTAGCAGTGATATGAATTATAATCACTTGCAAGATACTCGTGAAATTGAAGGCCCAGGATATTCATAGTTTGAAATTTAAAATACCTTCAAAATTTTTATTTATTTTTATGACTTCCTGATCAAATTCTATAAAATAAAATAAATAATAATACTCTTAAGAAGTAAAAAAACAATGTCAATCAATGTTAAAGAGGTCTCTCAAATGCAGAAGAATGTGGCAAAATCAGGTTTTACCAGTCAAGGTCTTTCTGTTGTAAATAAAGGAAACCAATTCTAGCATATGAAAAGAAGTAGAGATGTGTTGTAAGAATGCAAGCATGTCATACAGAATCCAGAGACATGTTCATATCTGGCCACCAAGAGGGACTGTATTCAGAAAATGGAAAACCATCAGGGCTATCTCTGCATATCTTATTCTGTACCCTGTTCTTACTTAACTATTTTATTCTTCTCTTTGTTCTCTCTGTGGACTGGGTTTTTCAGATCCCCCCTGCAACAACGGAATATGAGTACCTGTCTTATTCTAATATAACTGATGTCAGAGACAAGCTACAGCTTCTCAGTTCATATGATAAATTTTAAGAAGAAACCATCTGAGTGGCCCCATGGCAGATGTTCACCCCTGGTCTATTCAGTGAAGATCAGAACTACAGGGCTACAGAGTTGATATCTGCTGGCCATCCAGGGCCTACAGTTTTGGGGAACAAGTCCCCCCAAAATATGTCATTTTGAGCTAGGAATTAAACAAAACAAAATTATATTATAGCATTAACAGACTAAAGACTTCTCATATTCTAATAACTGTTTTATTAATTACATTAATAATTTAAATTATGTAGCCATACTATACCTATGATAATACCTGCCTACGATACAACACATTTCTAATAATCCTCTGTATCTATGTATTTTACTTGTTAAAATAAGAGAAGCTATCCTGAGTTAGATAGTTTTGAAAGTTGCCATGCTGAAAGATAAACCAAAGGACATTTGTGGGAGAACTGCTACATTCAATAAGGTATTCTATAACCTTTCTCTAAGTCAATTTTCTTGATCACTAAACCTTTTTCACTGGCAGTTAAATAACATGATGAAGTATCCTTTATTATCTGACTCATTAGTACATGAATTCAGGTAGCCTAGAGATTAAATCATTATCTCATGAAGCATGCCAATGACATATTGAAGAATATAATTGTTTAGAACTCCCTTAGGGGGGCTCTACTGTAATAGATTTAGAAAACAGTCTGATGTATGTTATGATTATGTTAGCACAGCACAAAACTTAATATGCAAAGAGTTAACTTCAAAAATATATCTATAATAAAAGAATCATGGTGAGTAACGTAAAAACAATTTTTCAATTTGCAAACATTTTTCATTACTTCACACCTTTTTGCTGAGACATGCTTCAGTAGCAGTACCTGTTTTGGGGCTTTGAGTCAAGGCCCAAAAGACATGATTAAAATGACAGTGTAATTCAACATAGTCTTGTATTCTAAGTACTCTGCTTAGCTCATTGAGGACCCTAGCAAGTAATGCTTTTGCACAAATGACAATTTAATGCATGATTCTTTCATTTACGTAGTTCATCTAAGTCTGATGTTGATTAAAACACAGCTCATCACTGAGTCCATCTAAAAACACCTATACATATTTATCACGGCTGAATTCCATTGCAGATTTAATCTGGAGGTCCTGAAAGGCACATCACAGCAGAAAATGGCAAGACTGCTACCAGCTTAAAATGTGAGGTGCAACTTCACCCATATGAATCAGAACAGAAATCAAGAGAGACATGGATAACACCCTGGAATAACCTTACTGTTTCCATCAAAATACATATCTCTGCAGAATTAGATCTATCAGCAATGAGGCAAATCTATGAGTAATACATTCTTAAATGGGGGGTGTTAAACAAAAAATAGCTCTTGTTAAAGAGATTGAATGTCACCTCATTAAGGTAGCAGTCCATGGTTGTTCACAGGTTTTCCAAATATAAATCTTAAGCCATATCCCAAGATGATGCCATTAAAGCTCACCCAGATCCAAGGAAGATACATTAAAACAAGAAAGGGAGGCATGATTTTAAAAGCTGTATTTGTTCTAAGATCACACAGATTACAAACTATTTCTTTTAATACCTGGAGTTATAGCATATTTTTTAAATGAATACAGAGAGACATTCATCAATAGTTTATCGCATGCTCTCTCTTTAATAGTAGATACTTTTATAGGATAGAAAAAAAGTAAGTTGTGCTATTTTACTGTTACAAGAAACTTGATAGGTTACCTGGTCTGACCTCCACTCAAGACAAAAATCTTTAGTCCAAGAGCCCTATTACAGTGAATTGTTTAAACATTTTAAGTGTTTAGGAAATGATGTCATCATTTCAAACTATTCTATCAATATCATCAATTCTTATATGTTCTTCTCTATTGTAAGCTAAAATTTTCTCCCTTTTGCCCTAATACAATTCCACAAGAGTATTAATATGGTCCTTGTTTCCTACATCTCATAATCTAATAAGACTTTTAGGTTTATTTCAAATGTCAAGTTTATTTTTTAAATTTTTTTAATGTTTATTTATTTTTGAGAGAGACAGAGACAGAATGTGAGTGGATTAGGGGCAGAGAGAGAGACACACACAGAAGCAGAAGCAGGCTCCAGGCTCTGAGCTGTCAGCACAGAGCCTGACGTGGGGCTCGAACTCATAAGCTGTGAGATCATGACCTGAGCCAAAGTCAGACACTCAACAGACTGAGCCACCCAGGAACCCGCAAATGTCAAGTTTAAAAGAAATCACCTGCATATGTTTTAGACTTGATATGGAAAACATTAGACAGAGAGAGAGAGAGAGAGAGAGAGAGAGAGAGAGAGAGAGAGAATCATTAAATTCATGGAAAATCAAATCCTTAACTTATTAATTTCTACATTTAACTGAGTTCAAGGCAAAGAAAACATTTTGTTTTATATATATTTCATTAAGAATGCCAACAAATGCTTTGAAATTGAGTGTTTTTATTTTACAGACTAGGAACACATCCTTGTAAAATCATCTGTCCCTATGTTATTAGTGAAATGTATTTATTTATTCACGAATGTAATTTGGAGAGAATTCGGAACTAATTTTCAACACTGCTATAAAATCTGGTAAGAGGACTTAATTCATAATCTAAAAATTTCTATATTTAATAGATTTTAAATTTAGTGAGTGAGAGAGAGAGAGAGAGAGAGAGAGAATGTGGAAGGGGCAGAGAGAGAAGAGAGAATCCCAAGTAGGCTCTGTGCTGCCAGTACAGAGCCTGATGCTGTGCTAGATCCATGAACTGTAAGATCATGAGCTGAGCCTAAATCAAGAGCCTGACACTTAATCAACCAAGCCAGTCAGGCGCCACTACAAATTTCTATATTTAAATGCAAAGGTTATTTGACTTACGAGATACTTTGGAAGTTATCTTCGGTTCTCCCATTTTATAGAAAAGCAAACCAAGGCCAAGAAAGTGAAGCATATTATATACGATCACACATCCATTAGTTGTAAAGACAGGAATACCATGAAATCTCCTGTCTTTTCAACCAGATTTTTTTCTTACTGCATGACAAATCCTGAACTTGAAATATTATCCCAAGTCAATGATAATTCTCACACATACAAAATTTATTTTATAATAATCATTCAATTATTTTTGCCTTTTCTGATGTGATCTTTTTAAGAGGAATAGGTCATGTTAAAAGTTTCTGAAATTAATTAAATGATAAAATCTTTCTGATATAATAATGCATATAAAACCTTTCATGTTTTCAGTAAATGTTACATATATTTTTACAGCCATTATTTTTAGTATAATTATGATGAGGCAAGGACATGAAACTTAACTCTCAGTTTGTTGCTATTTTTAAAAACATCAGTGGCTTTGCAAATCCCGATAGGTAGATGTTACTTTTCAGCATATTCCTTGTGCTCATTTTTCTTTTAAAATATATCAAATGCTTATTAAATTCTTAATAGCTTCACAGAGTTTCCATAACCTCCAATTTCTGTTTGAAAATCTGTATCTTTTCCCACACTCTACCTTAGCTCATAAAATAAATATAAATAGGAGATTAAATATTTTTCTTTCAAAGATGAAGAAAATGTTCAGGTGTAACCTCAGTCAAGAGATCATTTCTTGTGTATAATTATCTTGCAATTTTACATTATTATAATTATTCATAGTGATTTTCTAATTTTCAAATTGTTTCAAATATTATGAATTCAAATATTTTCTTTATAAAAACTAATTGTTAATTTGTATAACTACACCCATCTTTGTATTAAAATGGTGTGAGCCATAACTTAGTCCTTTCTACCATCAAAATATCTGAAATTTTCTTCAACCAATACTTGGCCTTCTTTTAGCCTTATTAAGCACTTCTCAAAGTCTTTTTTTTTTTTTTATGTTTATTTATTTTGAGAGAGTGAGTAAGCAGGGAGGGGCAGAAAGAGAAGGAGAGAAAGAGAATCCCAAGCAGGCTCTGCACTGACAGCGTGGAGCCAGATGAGGGGTTTGAACTCACAAACTGTGAGATCATGACCTGAACCGAAATCAAGAGTCCAGATGCTTAACCGATGGAGCCACCTAGGCACCACTCATATTGGTATATTTACTTAGCAAATATAAAAAGGTCATATTTTTTTTAAAAATTGAAAATGCAAATATAATAATAAGTGTATGAGAAAATTCAGGCTAACTACAACAGATGAACAATAGAGATGTGTTATACCAGGCAGCCAAAGCAAGGATAAGCACATGGATGAGAATACGAATGATGATATTTCTCCTACTTAAAAATCAAACATATGAACCAACCACCACCACCACCACCACCACCACCAACAACAACAAATCAAGAAATCACTCTTGAGGGTGTTCTGCTCTGCAAGCACCTCTTATTTCTTATTTTATTTTCTTTAATTGTAAAACTTATACGAATTTTCTATATCAATACCTCTAATTTCCCTTCTATTCTCTCTTAAATCCACTTTACCTATCCTCCTCCTTACCCCATAATGCACCAAAAACATTCTCCTGAAGGTCATCAATGAAACTCATGGTTCATTCTCTTCTCCCATCTCATTTGACTTATCAGTAGCACTTAAAACAGCCAATTACTCTCTCCTTAAAATAGTTAAAGATCTTGGTTCCCCTGGATTTCTTCTTCTTTTTTTTTTTTTTTAAATTTTTTTTTTTAATGTTTTATTTTATTTTTGAGACAGAGAGAGACAGAGCATGAATGGGGGAGGGTCAGAGAGAGGGAGACACAGAATTGAAACAGGCTCCGGGCTCTGAGCTGTCAGCACAGGGGCCCGATGCGGGGCTCGAACTCACGGACCGCGAGATCATGACCTGAGCCGAAGTCGGCGCTCAACCAACTGAGCCACCCAGGCGCCCCTCCCCTGGATTTCTTCTTCACTGACCATTCTTCTCAGTCTCCTCTCAAAGTTTCCTTGTTTTTCTAACATTTTTTTTGGAATATTTCATATCTCAGTCCTGACATGTTTTCTTTGCTTTATATTCACCTAGTGATCTCATCATCCAAGCTCACCACTTTAAATACCAAGTGCCTGCTGATATTTCCCTAAAAATATCTTCAACTTGTACTTCTCTACCACATTCCATGCTCATACATTTAAGTACCTACTCGGGTTCTCCAGTTGGATAGCTAATACACATCTCAAACTCAAATATGTGAAGATAAAATTTTAGTATTTTTGATCAGAGCTCTCCCAAATCCAAGCTTCCACTTGCTTATGACAACAACTTTGGTAACATTCTTAATTCTCTTTCTTTCTTTTTAAATCATTTTCTACCATCCATTTGTCAACAAATATTGTTGGCTCTGCCTTCAAAATATGTCCAGTATGATAATTCTCACTATCTCCATGTCCATTGTTCCCACCTTCGTTTAAGCTAACATGCTTTTTCCTATATCATTCCAAGAGCCTACAAAATATTTCTCTGCTACCACTCCTGGCCATAGTCATAGCTCAGGTTTCCCTAGAAGATTCTAAGAAAAGAAATCAAACAAATTTAGTTTATTTGGGACATATTCCCCAGAAAAACTGTTGAGAGATAAAGAGTCTACTAGAGTTGGAAAGAGGAAAATTAATTAAAAATTATGTCATGGAGTAAGATACCATGTATCTACTAGATATGTGGGGAGTTTAGGCTCCTACAGCCTTTATGAGAGAACGAAGAAAAAGCCTTTATGCAAAACATCATAGGAATTGAAAGTCAGGTTTGGGAGTTAAGCATTGAACAGATAAAAGTAGAGTCAATACAGCATCTGTTACATGTCCTCAAAGTATATTTTCAACCCAGCCACAGAGTGATCCTGGGAAAGGT
This sequence comes from Panthera tigris, assembly GCF_018350195.1. Classification (NCBI taxonomy): domain Eukaryota; kingdom Metazoa; phylum Chordata; class Mammalia; order Carnivora; family Felidae; genus Panthera; species Panthera tigris. The sequence continues at coordinate 52,306,330 of NC_056664.1, read as the reverse complement.
AAATAAGATCTTTCCCTTTTCTGCTCAAATTCTTCTAATGGATTCCTATCTTACCTGGAGAAAAAAAATCTTAGGTCTTTACAATGCCTTGTAAGTTCTTATCAGATATTCCATCTGTTTCCCAACTAACTCTCTTTTCCCTGCCACTAACTCCTTACTCTTCCTCATATTACCCTTATAACCTGATTCAACATCAGGGCTTTTACAACAGATGTGTCCTTTGTTGGGAATGTTCTTTCCTAGGATATCTTCATAGGTTCTCACTCCCTTTTGAAAAACTTTGCTCAAATGTTACTTTTCAGAGAGAACTTTTCTGGCCACCCAATCTTGAAGGGAGCCCATACCCTCCTATGTATTCCCTAAACTTTCTCCCATTTTCTTTCTTTCCATAGAACTTAACTGCATCTAAAATTTTAATGTACATATTTTACTTATCACATTTGTTGATGGTCTCTCAACTCTCAAAAGAAATGAGTTCCACAAGGACAGCAACTATTTTGTCTAGCTCATTTCTCTACTCCCCACACTTCTAATACAACTGGGCACATAATAGATCCACCATGACATAAATAAAAACAAAACAAAAACCCTCAACCATGACTACAGTATTGAATGCTATTGAATATCATTGTTTAATAAGAGAGATAGCCAATAATCGAGAAAAATGAAATATTTCTCAAGTGTGAACTATGCAGGCTATTTGTCAAAGGGTTTTTGTGTATATACATGCACACACACACACACACACACACACACATATGACAGGGAAAAATTCCATCCTTGAGAAAAATTTTATATTATACACTCATATAGATATTATCTTCATAAAGCTTAGGGCACATAGTTTATCTCTTTATAGAGGCAACTTTAAAAAGAGCCTTTTTTAATGTTTATTTTTGACAGAGAGAGAGAGAGAGACAGAGAGAAAGAGAGAGAGAGAGAGAGAGAGAGAGAGAGACAGAGCATGAGCAGGGGAGGGGCAGAGAGAGAGAGAGGGAGACACAGAATATGAGGCACAGAGCCCGACGCAGGGCTCAAACTCACAGACCACGAGATCATGACCTGAGCTGAAGTTGGATGCTCAACTGACTGAGCCACCCAGGCACCCCTTTATAGAGATGATTTTAGAGGAGGGTTTAGCATACCTTGATCTAATTATGTTGCTTTCCTAGTTCTGATTTTTTTTTTAAATTATGTTTTATTTATTTTTGAGAGCAAGAGAGACAGAGCATGAGCAGGGGAGGGGAAGAAAGAGAAGGGGTAGACACAGAATCTGAAACAGGATCCAGGCTCTGAGTTGTTGGCACAGAGCCCTATGTGGGGCTCAAACTCACAGATGGTGAGATCATGACCTGAACCAAAGTCAGATGCTCAAGTGACTGAGCCACCCAGGTGCCCCTCCTGGTTCTGATTTTGACATACCACTAAAACCTGGAGAATTCTGAATAATAAAAGGTAACTATTCCTTCTAAACCAGTTGTTTTCACATTTTAAAGAAATTCAAATATATTTTAAGCAACTTTGATGTTTGTGTGTGTATAGGGATGTTGCCTCCCATACTATATTTCCTTGCCATGTTTTTGACAGGGCCATAATCCAAAGAAAAAGTCAGTCTAGGAAGATGGATCAGCTCCCAAAGTTAGACATATATAAGGCAAAGATCATGAAGTCTAGGATTCGGATTGATTGTTCCTTTAATGAGGTCTGTCACCTCCCCAAAAAAGAGGTATCTTGCTTATGAATATTCAATAACTATTTCCAGTGATATTTAATTTTGTGAAAAGGCAAAAAAGAATTAGCAAGAATCAATGGTAGAAAGAAAAGAAACCAATCTAAGTATCTAGTAGCTATCATTTCTTGCCTAAAAGCAAACACAGAAATGAAAAAGAAAATTATCCAGATTATCAAAGCTTTTCTTTAAAATTTAATTAATATGTTATTTGATTTGAAAAGTTTACTCTTCTTTCCAAATATGAGTGCCTATGGACTTTCATATAACCTTGAACTCACCCCTGTAGTAATTGCAGGGACATTCAATTAATTTTTTAACTTTGTTTTATTTCAAGTTATTTTCTAATATTTAATTCTTAAAATTGTTTCTTGAATAAATTTATTATTTAGATATGTGGTCAAGAAACATTTTGAAATCAATGGAAACAGTAATCATATCGTAAATTTGAACAATATAAGCAGATGTTAGTAGGCGTTTCTAGCTTAATTTTTTAATACTTGCTAAAAAATGTGTTCGTGGTATGTGGATCTAAATAGTCTGCAAACCCTAGGTTCTACCCAAAATTTTCCCAAGGTATAGGATATTAACTTAAATTCTTGTTAGGTAGAAGGTGAAATGTAACTCTTAGACTTATGTAAATTCTGCCTAAACAGTGTATGTGCTGTATATGGGTTTATTTATTCTCTTGAAAAATTAGTTTTGTGTGGCTTTTTCCTTGCTACTAATAAATCAGTGCAGCTAAAAATAAAAAGGATAATTTATGAATTATATCTATAACTTAAAAATGTATTTAGAAATGCACCAAAAAATCATCTCATTTTTTCCATTGTAAATTAGAATTGTGTCAGTGAAATTTACTTTTAGAATTTCACACATATGTGTTTTAGAAATGAAAATATGTGTATTTTGATGCACCTTTCTAGTTTTCTGTTCAGGGTTTCCATAATTACTAGTATGACCTAAGCAGAAACAAAGAACAAATGACACCAAGGAAGACAGAGAAAGTCTGATAGGGCTGTTCTGCCTGCATCTAATTCCAATATACAAGGAGCTTCAATGACCAAGAAGGAATGAAGATGGTCATCCTCTAAAATTTGGGAAAACTCACCAAACATCTACCTTAATTGCTCCTGTCATCAGCTCAACTCTTTCTATGTCCATGCAAACACACAGCATGTAAGCAAGCAGAAGGAAGATAGGATTCTTATTTACGGAAGTAAAAAATTGCAAATAGGTATAGAGCAAAGAAGAGTAAAGTAGAATCAATGTTTGCTGGGTGATTTAATCTCTTTTATCTTTTAGGCTCAAATTTATTTCAAGAGTTAAAAACTATAACTAATGTTACTTGAGTTAGAATATGTCATAGACTGTAGAGAAAAAATTTCAATACTATCCCCCCCAAATCGGCATTATGTATTGCCTAGATTTAGATGGTTACTGTGTTAATAAACTTGACACTACAGATTGAATCTGAGAAAGAAAAGCTGCCAGCACTCAAGTGGGCAGGAAGGGGAGATAGCACTCCTCTGGAACTCACCACTGGGGGGAATTGGATATCACTCCTCAAAATTAAAAATGAATGACAAGGGTGCATGTGGGGGCAGGGGGGAATACATGAGTAAAGATGGACTGAAGACCAAAATCAGAGCTTAGTTAAGAGTTATTCCAAGAAGCAGAAGAAAATCTTGAGAAACATTTTGCTTGAATATTTCCCAAAATGGAAAAGTACAGTGGCCTCTTTGGAAGAAGAGAAAGGGCTCACAAATAGGTTGAACAAAATGTAGATGAATTAAAAATAAAATAGTGCAATGAAATTTGAAATTCAGTGGAAGACTTCAAAAGCAAGAGGTACTGGAAACTAGAACCAACACGGTGCAAAGAAACATCCCAAAATTCAAAAGAAAAACAAAACCTATATAAGACAAGATAATAAATAGAACAGATAAACAGTTTAAGAATTGAAGAAACTGAACTGAAGAAACTGAAGAACTGAAGAAAATTCAAGAATAAACATATAGAATATATGAAATAATACATACGTTTTCTAAGTATAAAAATGAAATCAGATGAAATATGTCCCTATGATTTCAGATATGAGTGGTTACCAGGGAGGGAAGAAAACATATTACATCTCAAAAAGAAAAATGATTAGGACTTGACTAAAATTATTTCTTCACAGAACTAACATACAAAGACCTTTGGAAAAATGTATATACAATTAGATTTTAAAACTTTATGCCTGATCAATTTTTTATGTTCATCTGCAAAGCTAGTGAAATTATACTCTGCAGGGAAAGGAGAATTTGGATTCATAAAACTGATACAGATATTAAAATCAAGACATCAACACTGGAAAAACAAAGTATGAATAACTAAACCTGAATATTGAAACCAATTATATCATAGAATAACAAATAATTTATAAAAATGTATACAGAATTTAAAAGAAACTACGAGTACTTGGGTGGCTCAGTTGGTTAACTGTACACTTTGACTCAGCTCATGATCTCACGGTTCGTGAGTTTGAGCCCCTTGTCAGGCTCCGTGCTGACAGCTCAGAGCCTGGAGTCTGCTTCAGATTCTGTGTCTCCCTTTGTCTCTGCCTCTCCCCAGCTTGCACTTTGTCACTTTGTCTCTCTCTCTCTCTCTCTTGAAAATAAGTATTAAAAAAAATGAAAATAGGGCGCCTAGTGCTCAGTCGGTTAAGCGTCTGACTTCAGCTCAGGTCATGATCTCGCGGTCCATGAGTTCAGGCCCCACGTCGGGCTCTGTGCTGCCAGTTCAGAGTCTGGACCCTGCTTCAGATTCTGTGTCTCCCCCTCTCTCTGCCCCTCCCCTGCTCATGTTCTGTCTCTCTCTGTCTCAAAAATAAATAAAAGCATTAAAAAAATTAAAAAAAATGAAAATAAATACATAAAAGAAACTGAAAACTACTGCATAAAATAAGACTTATGGAATATAAAATAATATTGTAGAAAATATAGTAAGCCTGTAATTGCAGACAAGAAGAATCAAAATTGTACTTCATGTCTAGTCATGAATGGCAAAAATCAAAAATTATTCTGTAGATTTTAATTTTGAGAACAGGATCAAGGAAATCATAAAGAAGTATACGGAATCATGAAAAATTATAAGCAGGGAAGAAGGAGAGGAAGCAGTGAATGGCTTTACTAATTCAACGATTGATAGACTTAAAAATAACCATTGTAGAATTAAGCTTGTGAGACCTGCTTTCAAAATCACTAATTTTTTTTAAAAAACAAGAAAATAAACAAGCATAAAAAACATATACAGTAAAATTAGGGAAAAAGACGTCTTAAGCAGAGAGGAATAAATAGTAAAAGAACACCTAGATTAAGCTAAAATTTTTTACAAAACTATCTTAAATTATATGCATTTTCATCTTGATTGCTGCAATCAAAGTGGCTCTTCCAGGTGGAAAAATCAGATGGATGGAAATGCTCACCTGTAGCAGTAAGTGCCAGAGCCCATGTTTACCAGGTACCTAAGACCAACCTTAACTCTTATGCCGTACTCATTCACATTCATGGCTCAGAATGTAGATTTTTTTAATGTATTCATTCAAGTCCTGAACACATTGAGAGTATGCAGTGAATAACATTTTGATGGTTTTAGATTTTTGACTGACTGATTAAATCCTTCCCTTATGAATTTTTCACTTCATCCACACAAATGGGAGAAACCTGAAATTTTAATATTTTTCCCACATCATCAATTATTCTGAATGTTTTTTTCATAGTTTAAATTATAGCCAAATTACATGTTCCTGCTAATATTTTTTTCCAAAATAAGACAAATGTAATTATTTTAAACTGCACATAAGAGGCATTTAACACTATTATCCTTAAATGCATAACTTCATTTTGTATTTTCTTCCCATTGCCTTTTTTTAAGATGCAATATATTATTAGAAAAATCAATTGAATATATTAATTTGGATATGTGTACTCAGCATAGATATATTAGGACAAAAAGGAGATAGCTTTACAGACCTAAAATCATAACTAGTATTAAAGAGCTAGAAACAAAACAAAGTCATCAGTCAGTTTTTCCTAGCAAACATCCGTGTTGCCCAAGATAGAAGGTTCACATTCCTGAATGTATTCAATGTTTCCCTTTCTAAAAATCTTTAGTTAGCAGTCTTTACGTTTGGAAGATGCTGATCCATCCCTAACTTTGTGACATGTTGCATTAAAAAAAAAAAAGGTAAAACATACAATATCCTCATTCCTAAAACTAGAAAGTTAGGTTGAATGATAATGAATGGAAATTTTTTCTCAAAATTTGTATTGGACATTCATGCTTTTTGCTATCCAGTATCCATTTCCCCTTCTCCTATGAACAGTGACTTGATTTTTCTTTTGGGGGAACCCCTCACACTCCTCCCTCTTTAACTAACTGGATCCAGTGGCATTGCTTCTCTCTGTTCCTATCTCTGGAAGTGGACATGTGATTTAGAGCTGGCCAATCACAGCATCATTTCAACTTAGTCTTCATTAATTAAGGATTGCACCTTGACCCAAGTAAAGTCAACTAGGTTCTGTCTAAACCAATCCTGGGATTTAGGCTTGAGCAACCAGAAGAAGAGGAAGACTTTTCCACTGGAGTTGATCCTACTATGTTATGGTACTGGAGTTGTTGGCAGCCATCTTGTCACAGGGAACGTGGAAATGAAGCCAAAGAGAAGAGAGAAGAGTCTGGAGTTGGAGACAGACCAGTTCCTGATGGCAGCATTGGGACCTCTGAATCCAGGTATCTGTGAAATGCAATCCTGGATTTTATAGTTCTTTGAGCCAATAACTAAGGTTGGAGTTTGAGTTATAATTAGAATCAAAGGTAAGTTTGGGGTCAAGATTGTAGTTAGGGTTAGAGCTTGTGTTAGGTAGGTTTGGGGTTAATATGAGGGTTATGGTTTGCGGTAAGATAAGAGATAGGTACGGGGCTGATGTTAGGGTTTGGGTAAGAGATATGGTTGGGGCCAGTTTTATGACTGGGTACAGCGGTAGATTTGTGGTTATTTTCAGGTTTAGCTTTAGACATAAGGTTGGGTTTAATTTTATAGGTGGTTTTTGGGTTAGTTAGGATGGGGTTATGGCTATAATCAGAACCAGCATTAGTTTGGGGTTTAATGCTAGGTTACACTTAGAGGTAGGATTGTTAACGCTAGGGTACAGATAGGTATACAGGAAGGTTCAGGTTAATTGTTAATGTTACAGTATGGTTAGGTTTAAAGGCAGATTTGAGGTTCCTGAAGAAACAACATACTCCTTGACACAGTCAGGACTCCTTGGAGGACCACCCAGGCTACAAGCACATGTATCATTTTCATCCTTCTACAGAAACTCAGAGAAGAACAATCTCTGAGGAGTATAAACTGTCAGAGAATAAAGGCCATCACGGCTTCTCACCTTCCTTCTCCATTTTTTCCTTTTTTTTTTCTCCTTTGACTTTCATTTTCTCTCTCCTTCTTCCTTCTCACTTACTAATATAATGCAGGTTGGTTCCTGTATTAATCAGTACTTTCCAGTCCTGATTATCCAATTCTAATGAATATAAACAAAATGAAACTCATATACCTGGGAAGGAGTGGTCTCACTAGTTCTAGGAATTCCAACAACATCATTAGGGTTCTCTCCATTTCCTGGTCTCTATCTCTGGAAGATAGCCTAACTCTCCAACTGTAGATAATTTTTTTCTATGTGGCAAAAGGGAAGATCTTAGGCATCTCTAGGTCTAATCATCCCAAGTAGCAAAATCTTAGGTAAAAAAAAAGTTCATTTATCTCTCATAAGTGACATGCAAAGTCCAACAGACAAATTCTGTTTCCATTTGGATCAAATTATCATTCCTTTGCGAAGCACTGTAGTTGGGGGATGAGAAATGATTAGCCCATTCCTTCTCTGATCTTGAGGGCAGGGTAGTACTTTGACAGTTTCTTCCCTCTCCCCACCACATTTACATGAAACAGAAGAAGGACAGAAGAAGGACAGTTTCTGAAAGGAAGGGGTAATATTGATATGTCAATAAAGGGAAAATGTGGTTATTGTGAAGACAAAAAGCAGCTATCTATTACAGATCCCTATGATATGGTAAAATTTAAAAATTTTGCCATTTTAGGCATTGTTAAGATATATAGGACTATGTTCCTTTTTTAACTTCAATATTCTTTCTATGCCTATTTCCACTACTTTCATTCTCTCTGATTTTAATTTAAAGGATTTCCTCTTGTTTCATCTTCATTAGGTACCTAGAACAACTTGATACATTTTTCTATGATATCTTTACCTAAATACATTTTAAAAGTTTTAAGCTAGTCTTCAAGTCATTTTGGTATGTTTCCCCTTTCATTTTCTGTGTGTGTGTGTGTGTGTGTGTGTGTGTGTGTGTGTTTCCCTCCCTGAGGTGTTTTATATTGTGATGTTTCTGTTTTGTTTTGTTTTTTAAGTCAATATCCTATTGATTTTTTGTTTTCTCTTCATTTACCCTTTCTGTTCTATATGTTACTGGGTATCTTCTTCATTCATTCTTTTCTTTTCCTTCCATGTATTCTGAAAGTTAATGACTTCAAACTTATCATTTTCACAGTGCTTTTGGTGATAATTTTACTGGAAAACAAGACTGCTAGAAACAATGTGTCTCTGCATTATTAAATTTTAAAATATTTCACATGAATCACTCCATGTTTGCTTTTAATCTAATTTTGTCTTCCCAGATGATTACATTTTCATTAAATGCAATAAAATTTTTAGTTTTATAGAAATTCAAGAGAGCAACGTCTCTTTCATTAAAAAGGACCCAGATTCAATGATAAAGAACTGTCATTAATATCTCATTGTTTTGGTGTCCCAAAAGTCACATTTCCAGCCCACTCAGTGACACAGACACATAATTAAATACCAAACTTACAGAAACTGAATATTATGAAGTTGAACAGAACAGAATCTCCCAAAGTAAATCTCAAGTTTATTTCTGACTTTGTTCAACGTGGTTATTATAAAATTAGATTCTAATATTAATATTTTAAGATTTATAGTGTTGATAGTAGAGTTATCATCTCAGATATATTTTATAATTTGAAACTTGAAAATGAACGTCCTATTTAATGATATATTGAATAATTTTCAAAATTCCACTACATGAGTAGGGTCTTCACATGACATACTCATTATTTTTTAAACAGAATGCATTAGGATATAAAAGTACATGTTTAAAACAAATTCTACTTCTTTTACTATTAGTGTTCAAATATAAAGCATTATTTGATTTTAAAGAGAAGTCACAGAGTGACTTAAAACTTAGCAACATATTTTTCCTACTCGAATTTCAATTAAATGAACTTGCAAATGGCCAATGTCTCCAATAACGTCATGTGATTCCTAAAGTTACTGCAAAGAAGGAAAATCTATTCATTTAAGCTAGCTATAGAGACACCCATTTTAAGATTTGTGAGATTTTACTCCCCTTTACTAATGTTAAGTTACTAATAACAAACGTAGGAGATATTGTCCTTTTAGCTCAACTCTCTATGACCATGAAAAACAAAGGGAATTTAGAAAATAAAATAAAAATTTTATGACACTATTTTAAATTTTGTTACGAAAAAAGTAAAACTTTACCAGTGTTACAGGGGCAGACAATCAATTTGAGATGTTGCACTCACTTATGTTCCATTGCTGATGTGATAACAAGCTGAGAACCCATATTAAGATAGCAATAGAGAAGGAAAGGACATGCAAAAGTCAGAAAACAAATGGTATTAACGTATCCATTAAAGGAATTACCTTTGTACTACTGCAGGCCTACATTGATAACATTAGTGATACTAACTCTGAATGACTTATTTTAAAAAAACAAGTTTTAAAAAAGTTATAATAAAACAACCAAACTATTTCATTTTAGTCATAGTTTGAGAAATTTGGAGACACTGATACTTGGATCAAGTCTCATGGGTAAACAGGAAGATAGGATAGGGGCAGTGTGAATTCCTCCATAGACTGTGGTTTGCCTGAGAGGTAATTAAATCCCGGGATATACCACTTGGGGTGGAAGGGGAAAAAAATTCTCCAAAATCAATGAAATCTTGCCATTTGCCACAAAATGGATGGAACTGAAAGGTATTATGGTAAATAAAAAAGTCAGAGAAAGATCAATACCATATGATTTCACTTATTCGTGATTTGTGGAATTTAAGAAACACAACAGATGAACACAGGGGAAGGGAAGGGAAAATAAGATAAAACCAGATAGAGAGGTAAACCATATGAGACTCGTAAATACAGAGAACTGGGGGTTGCTAGAGGAGAGGTGGGGGGTGATGGGCTAAATAGGTGATGGGTCTTAAGGAGGGCACTTGTTGGGATGAGCACCGGGTGTTATATGTAAGTGATGAATCACTGGGTTCTACTCCTGAAACCAATACGACACTGCATGTTAACTAACTTGAATTTAAATAAACTAATTTAAAAAATTCTCAAGGACAAGGGTGTTTTTGAGGACACTAAAAGCTAAAGGTTGCTAGAGGTTTGCTTGTTTGTGCTGTCTCTCTATAGCACTTTTTGCTTCATCTTTTGTCATTCCGCTATTTACTTCTTGATGCCCCATCTTCTGTGTTATTGTTTCCTTCCTATCCATTAAGTTAATTTTATACATATGCTTCTATACTTCAGTACATTATTCATATCTCTTTAATAGGACATAACACATTGTGTTTTTATGTAATATACTGCATTTCTGTCCTTTCTAGGAGACCATTAACTGAGGAAAATAATAGTAATTTTTTTTTTTTTATTTTTGTTCCTCTAGTGTCAAGGAGAATGACTGGTAACAAACAGATGCTCAATAATTATTTCATGAACAAATGAATGAATATTCTCTCGTTATTCAGATTTAATTATACTCTTTCAACAGTAGCATACCACCCAGATTAGATCTCTGGAGAACATGGGTATCCAGGCTGTAGGATACTGACATTTTCTTTTGAGAAAATGGTAGTCCATGACCTTCCAAAGGAATTAGCCCTTATGAACTTACAATCATTACCCAGAAGCCTTCAGTAAATTCTTCACTTTTTAAATACAGGCACAGATTATATTCTCTTATATTCACACAATGCTAAAAATAGAACTTTTAACACTTAATTCTAAATACAAAAATGAGCCTAATACTAAAACATATATCCTGTTCCTGTGTTATATTCAGGGTATATAGATGAATATCTAATACTTAGAAATTACCTACAAAAGAGGAGGACAACTAGATTTTTTAAAGAATGAATTTAAGATGTTCTATCAATCTGTACTTATCTTACTTATCAATACTCTAACCACAAAATAAGAACTTGGAACCCAGTTGCAGAAAATTTTCTCTTTTTATCTGTTTTTCTTTTCTTCTTCTGCTTCTGCTTCTTCTGCTTCTCCTTCTCCTTCTTTGACAAAGTCAAGACAGTTTTTTTAAAAAGATCCAAAATATTTTCTTGAAATGAAAGTGGAAGCTTTAAAATTGAGTTACTTGAGCTGAATATAAGGGAGAATCAAATTATCTGCAACTAATGACATCAATAACGCTTCAAAATACATATTAGCGTACACAAGTTTTTATGTATATATACAATATATGTGCAATTACATGAAAAAAGTTAGACTTACATATTCCAAATCTGAATTATTATAGTGCAAAAAAAAATGTCTCTTTTCTAACCTACTATAGCCAAATATGTCTCAAGTCTTATAAATTTTTTCTAATATTTGTGACACCTATTCTTTGGAGGTGGGATCTCTATAAACTCTAGAATATTGTAGGAAAAGGTAGGAAGCATCTGGCTACAATGGATTACACAGAGCTTGCTAGAGTCTTAGGTTTACTCGTTGTCTCCATTCAGATGACTAAGGATATCTCAGTGAAAAATTGTATTTCTAAAACCACCGTATGGACAAGTCCTTGGAGGGGAGTTTTTCTTCCATCACTTAATCCATATCCATCCAGTATTTCCATATCTTTGATATTACTGCCACAATGTTTTTGATGATTTTAGAATTTCACATAATCCTAGTATCTATTCAGTGGCCAGCAATTCCTGGTATTTATTATTTAAAAATCAGCACCACTAGATCTAAATCAGAGCCAGTTTGTTGAATGCATTTGCATGGTCAAACACCTTTTATTCTCATAGCAACCCTCCAGTTCTTTCCATGACATAATTGATTAACTACCTTTATTATATTTAACAATATTTGTGAGGATTTTGTTTAATGATTCAAGGGACACACAGCAGGAGAAAATAAATTTCATTTTAATCCTGAAGCAATGACTTCATATAGAAAATCATAAATTAGAAACTACAGAAAAGAATTTGCATTACTAATTCTTTCTTTAGATGTTTTCCAGAACTTTGCATTACTAATTCTATATGTAGTGAATTCTGCTCAACATGCCAGATTTCTGATATGTTCTTTTTTGGAAAAGCTGTATAACAAAAATTGCATACTAACTACTATAATAATAAATTAAGTCAATGTACCCACTAATATCTCTGCTTAAAATGTTACATTACTAAATATCACTTCGAGGAGGAGCAGAATATGTGGCCCCAAATATATGGCTACTACTAGCATGTGGATTCTTTTGAGCTAAAGACAATCAAAACACAGAAGACTCGTAAAAACTTTTTACCTCTTCCTTAACTACCTAAAAGAATTTGGATAGGGGGCTAGGCTCAGAAAGAGATCTATGACCAGAGATAAATTTTTATTTGAAAGGCCTATCTGTATGGCAGCACAAACATCTAATTTCCAAACATCTGTTCTTCTTATTGCCCTGTGAGTCACCCTCTTCCCCTGTGAAGCCTCAGGCCCCTATCCCATTCCTTAGTTCAGGACAGCATACAAGCCTCAATTGCCCAACATGCCCTTGGGTCACATATATTTGGGGCTCTCATACATAAGAAGTTAAATTTGCTTTTCTCTTATTAATCTGTTTTATGTGAAATTAATTATTAGAACAGCTGAAGAACTTAAAAGGGGGGAAGGGAAATGTTTTCCACCCCTACAATTTCAAAGTTATCACTGACAGAATTTGGAAGGCTCTGGCACATTTAACCCTTCCTTTTTCTCCTCTAATTCCTCTTATTGGCCATCAACCTACATTTTCTTGTTTTTCTGCTTAATCTCATTTCAAAGCAGGTCTTTTAATCTTCTCTCCTCTGATATCTCTTTATAGAGATATTTGTGTCAACTGTATATGCACCTGGCTTTTGAGTTGGCTTCCAAAAATAGGAGGCCTCAAATAATAGGAAGCTTACCTTCACTTTTTCCATGGCAAGGATTCTCATATTCAGTGTACTGGAATCCTATTTAAAATGTAGATTCTAGAGTCTCCACCCCCTGAAATTCTGACTTACTAAGTCAGACACAGATTTTAAAATAAAAATTTTTTACCATGTACCCATTTTTGTTTGTTGGTTTTGTTTTTTGATGCATGATTCAAAGTGATCCTTTTCAAGATTTAAGAAAACACAGCTGTGATGATTTCAAATAAGAGGAAGCCAAGAGTAAAATAATCTGTAAAACATGTTTTTTTTAGTCACTAATGCAGTTCCTTCCATAGTCTTTCATATCTATGGGGAATATGTAAAAAGATATGGGCATAAAAATTTATATTGGTTATAAATCTCAGGTTTATCTCACCTGGCTTGACTTACTTAACCTCCTGACTTCATATTCAAGTGCTCATTATATACCTAGCTTTATTACCTCAAACTTAGAATGTGTGGCACCAAACTTTTGATTCTCCTTCCCTGCTTCAAAACTGCCCCTTCCCCTAGGGTCCCATATCTCATTAAATAGTACCATCCTCCATCGTGATATGAAAATGTTGACTCCTCTCTTTCACTCACTCTCATATGCAATCCCTCAGCAAATCCTGTTGATTTTATTATCAATATATACCCTAAATATCACCACTAGAATGTAAGGTTCCTAAGAGAAGCAGCTTTGTCTATTTTGTTTGTTGCTATAGGCACATAATAAATATTTTTTGAACCAGTGAATTTAACTAGTATTGCAGAAAAGGTCTTATCACTCAATGTACCCTTTGAGAAGTTTATATTCTGTGTATGCTTTTATTAAAAGCATACTATTATTTTAAAAGTATTTATTTAAAAGCATATTTTATTAAAAGCATATTATTACTTTTATTATTCCAGAAGACATTGTCTAAGAAATTTTCACATAAAATGTATACATTGCTTGCATAGCACAAAGAAAAACATCACTCAGAGTAGTAAACTAATTGTGAATGGCATGTGGGGGAGGAAGCCCTACTTCCTATTGAACAGCTATACGTGAATACTCCTCTAGCAATTCAAACTCAGACCTGCCTTTGCCAAATTCATCATGTCCTCTCACTAAAGACACTTGAATTTCTTTCCATATATTCTATGTTAAGAAAAGACAAATAGGATAATCAGTGTACTTTTTTTAAAAAATGTTTATTTATTTTTGAGAGAGAGAGAGTGAGAGACAGAGTGCAAGTGGGGGGAGGGGTAGATAGAGAGGGAGACACAGAATCCAAAGCAGGCTCCAGGCTATGAGATGTCATCAGAGAGCCCAAGGTAGGGCTCGAACCCACAAACCGTGAGATTGTGACCTGAGCGTAAGTCAGATGCTTAACTGACTGAGTCATCCAGGTGCCCCAGTCACTGTACTTTCTTTAACTAAAAACTTCTATTAATCAGAAGATTCTTTTTTATTCCTATCAACCTCTGCATCTGATGAGTTGCTAATTTCTATCTCCAGAATGTCTTTCAGATTTGTTTCCTTTTTCTCCCATATTCAATTCTACTGCCTTGGTTTTACCCTCATAACCACTTTCCTGAAAAGTCTCAACAGACTTCTATCTTCCCAGTATCTGGTCTTTCATATCTTCAACCCATTCTTACCATTGCCCCAGGTTAGTTTTCCTTCAGGAAGCTCTGACATATTAGAACTCGTTTTCAAATAACTTTGGAGCTTTCACACTTTTAAATCTAATTCAGCATGATATAACACTGCAGGTAAGACTGTGGCAGATACCTACCAAATAAAGAAGACCATGTAAGTAATGCAAAGCATCAAAGGAGATTACTTAAAGTTTCTATTTTTTGAAACCACCCAGAAAAGTTCATGAAACCCTGTGTTTTAATGGAATTCCCTGAATGACATTTCAGCGCAGCTATTTATATAAGCAATCATAAATTTACTCTTACTACATCATCAACTTAGGTGTACTTTCTTTTTTTTTTTAATTTTTTTTAACATTTATTTATTTTTGAGAGACAGACAGAGGCAGAGAATGAGCAGGAGACGGAGAGAGAGACAGAGATACAGAATCTGAAGCAGGCTCCAGGCTCTGAGCTATTTGTTAGCACAGAGCCCGACAGGGGACTCGAACTCACGAGCTGTGAGATCATGACCTGAGCTGAAGTCGGACACTCAACCGACTGAGCCACCCAGGTGCCCCAACTTCCTTTTCATCCTTTGGAATTTTCTAAATTATGCTCACATGTCAAAAATACCTCAAATGCTACCTCCTCAGTGAAGGTGTACCTCCTATCCCAAGTAAGATCCAACTTTTATTTTCTGCGTTCTAACATTTAACATATGCCTCTTCAGTAACACTCATATTATAGTCTATTGCTTACATGTTAGTCTTTCCTACAAGATTAGGAATTCCTTGTAAGTAAGGACCATACCTCATTCACTTCTGTATTTCCTCCACAGAATGTAATAGAACAGATTACACGTTGTGGATGTTCAATAAATATTTGCTGAATGAAATAAGAAAAGGAAATAGCTTCAAATTAGATAAGCCTTAGAAAACCAGTGTGTTGGCTTAGGCGGCTTTATTTTTTGGTGTATGTAACTTTTGCAGCTATAGTTGGACTGAGACCACTGATTTTCTATGCTGCTTTTACCTCCATTTGGATCATAAAGATGTATTTGTGTGACTTCAAACTAACAGTCTGTGGATACTGCCATTGTTGCCGATGGTGACTCAGCACTTAGAGAGGCTAAATGAACTCCTGTTTACCAGGAGAGAAAATCTATGCCAAGCTTGACTTGCTATTGCTCTTCTTCCCCTCTAGTGTCTGTGGCCAGGTACTGACAATGAGTTATATATCACTAAGGCAGTGCTGATTAGACATTGAAACTTCAGTTGACTTTACAAAATAATGTACATCAAAATTTTCATTTTCCTTATATTATGCACATATCTTCAACTTGGTATGCATACCGGCAGAGCTGTGCTATAAAAGGAGGAATAGAAATAGAGAAAAGATTTGTATTTACCTGCTGTTCAGAAGTGGGCAAGCCAAGCGATAATACATAAAGCTATTCAAAGAACTAACATGATAGCTCTCTAATACTAAATTTCACTATCTGGGAAATAGGAGCAAATAGTAACCCTATTGCACAGGTTGTTGTAGGATTAACTAAGAGAATGGATAGCAAATACTTTTGTTGGAGAGTTATGTAACTAGGGCAATATGACAATTCCAAAAAGCCTAAAATGTGAATTCTACTGCAATTCACTTCATTCATGAGAAATATTAATAAAGTCAGTTCAAAAGGTCAAGGGTTTGCTAGAAGAGCAATACCTCCCAACTTTGGGCAAGACTGAACTTTGATCTTTTACAATGTGTAATTTGATGGCTAGTTTAGGAAACTGAAGACTGAAGTTGGTCCAAAGGGTTTATTGTTGCCCTTACTCCCCTATTAAATGAAATATCTAGAACTATCCAGCTATTCCCAACAATGCTTTTGCACTCCACCTAAAACTAGAAATTGTTGTTTTTTTTAAATTGTCTGGACAGGAGAGTGTACCAGAATTGGCATAAGTCACTGGCAATGGAAGAGAATGACAAAGGATTCCTAAACCTGAGACCTCGTGGGCATTTCCCAAGTATCCTGGGCTCAGATGGAGATATGTTTGGTCCTTTTAATAGCAGAAAATATGGAATCAAGATAACATTCAGTCACAGCTCTCTTACTTCATCTGGGGTGCAAATGGTCAAATGTTTCCTTAGACTTTTATTAAATATGAAAATAACTAAAAGTTACTTTGAAACAAACACAGCTTAAGTAAGGATTTTGTATATTACAAGTTCTTCTCAGTTATCACAGAAATATAGCATGTCATTTGGAAGGATCTTGGTACAACTACCTTGAGAAAAAATGAACAAACCTGCCACAGTTTGTAAATCTCATTTGCTTTTCATGGGAAGAGCAAAATAGTTTTATTGTGATATCAAGGTGATTCCAGTGTTGGAGAGAAATTTTATCACTGGTCTCTCATAATCATTACTTTCATAATTATATAATATTTATTTTAATATGTATTCTCCTTAAGATATTTGAAAACTCAAATTATTAAGGTTTTTAATTTTAATTTTATATAAAATAAATTAAAACCTGCAATGTTTAATTTACAAAGCATATATACACTTATATGTAAAGTGTTTCTCCTGATAGAAATCTAATACTTTAATTGGTAGCCAAAAATCATATGCTTGGCACTGTTCTAGAAACTGATCATGTACTTGCAAAAAAAAAGAAAAAAGAAAATACTCTCATGAACTTAGATGTTACTTGAGGGAGACAATGGAAAAATTGACAAACCAACACTATAATTTCAAATAGTAGTAAAATCTATGACAAAAATAAAAGGGGACGGTATCATAATATGAAGAGGGATTCAGAGTGATACAGAATGGGCATTCTTACAGCCTTCTCTGAAGATGTGACAGGTGAACTTAGCAGGAGCCAGCTGTGAGAGGGTCACAGGGGGCTGGAAATTGTGAAGACTCTAAAGCAAGAATAACCTGAATCAGTTCAAGGAAAAGAAATTATGCTACAATGATCAATCACCCAAGGGATATTCTTTCTTACATGAATGTTCATTCAAGGACTTACTCATGTCTGTGTATTTATTCTTTTTGCTTCCCTAAAGGCTAGTTCAATTACTCATGGGGTAGTTGAAAGTATCTCTTAACTTTGTCAAAGTAAAGGCCTTATACAAAGTTTTTAGAATTCTTCACATTTCAAAGGTAGCTTCTTAATCCTGCATGAAAAAACTAGGGTGTATTGAAATCCTATTAGTCATATAATGCAAATACCTGTGTGTGTATATACAAGTGTTTTTATTTTTGATTTATGTGTTTTTTTTTAATTTTTATGTATTTTTAAGTTCTTAAATTCTTATTTTCCCCTTTTCCACTGAGATAGTTTTGCTTCCTGTCAGTGACCAGTTGCAAAATTCATTATGTCTGGGGGGAAAAAAAACACATAGATTCATATACTAGGTACTGTTATTTACTTTCAGGAATCTATGAGTCACCATCACCATCTCTGATGACTTCAAAGAACAAGGTCTTTCTAGGCTTTCCTATGTCTAAAATATAAATCAAGCCCAAGTACATAAAATGTTCCAATAATTATGAAGTCTTTTTTTCCTGCACCAGCTGGTGAAATTTGTTAATGTATTTTTTTTTTGAGCTTTCTAAGACTGGGAAACTTTTATAGTAAGTATTTTCATCGGAGAGACTAGATTTTTAGCTGTTCTTTTATAACCAAAAATTGACTTAGTTTCACCCAATGACAAAACTGTTTCATAAGCACTTAACCATATCACTTTACTTCTGTCTCTGAAAGATTAGCACAATCTGAACATTTTAAGAAAGACAAATTGGCTTCAAAATGATATTTATGAGGAACATGGTTCTCTACCAAAGTGGATGACTCATTAAATTCATTCTAAAATGATAAAATAAATTATTATAGACAATGACTTTCTGACCCCATTTCTAGCAATGTAGTGATAAAATCAAAGCCCCACATGGTTGTAACCCGTGTGCTTTATAAATTCATTTTATATAGTCACTGAGTAGTAATAAAAACTCACTGAAAATCTAGGAAAGGATATTATAATTTATAATCATTGCCATATTCCCATTGTGGAGCTAGGAATAGCAAAAAAAAGGTTTTAAACTAACCACAGTTTTAAAAATTTTGAAGTGTTACCATGTCAACTTGTGGAGAAATATTCCCTGTAATTCCTTAAGGGGTCCCCTGGGGTCAGTGTATTATCATCTTTGATTATGTGCATGACAAAAACGCCCATTTAAGATAAAATTTCAAATGAACATCTTAAGAAAGTTGTAACTAACTTAGAGTAAAACTTGGAGGCTTTAGTTGGAAAATATAAAACATTTTCATTATGTTCCTAATTTTTTATCTTTTGACCTCAGTGTGAGGTCAACACATGATTTAAAGTCCAAAAAGATGGATAGCTAGGAGTACAGCAACCAACCAAAATCTCAAAAATAAGTTATTACAAACATTATTTTAGTGAAAAGCTATACAGAATACTGGAAAATGCCAATAGAGCTATGGCATGTAAGAGTCAAAAAGTACAAAAAAAAGAATCATAAGTACTGATTTCAGAAAAGACATGAAAATTATTTTAAAGAGAAATACTTCTCAAATTGAAATATTCTACAAAGCAAACATAGCAACAGTTGCTATATTTTAGTCTTCTTCCTTTTCCCTTCCTTTATTTGTTTCTTCATTTCTCACTCTCTCCTTTTCCCTTTTCTTTCCTTATGCAACATAACAGCAAGAAATCCAAGAATAAGAGAGAGAATGGGAACTCAAGACAGAAGCTGTAATGTTTTGGAACATGATCTTGAAAGTGGCATTTCTAGTCACCTAGAAGTAATTATCTAGAAAATATTGATCACGTCTTTTATTATCAGTTTTTGTTTTCATTAAAGGAAGCTTCATTAAATGAGCCACAAAAAGGACAGAAATCCCACTGTGAAAACCTTCACAAATATTTCCCCCTTTGGTTTTATTCTTTACATTATCCCTGCAATACTCTGATGAAAAATGCCAACTACGATGGTGCTCTCCTTAAATCTTCAAAGGGCTCCCTCTAAACTGCGGTGTCAAAACTAGCTGAGATCTTCAGTATGGTACACAATCCCCATCGACTGTTCAGCTTTATCCCTAGACTCTCCTCATCTGCACTTATACTGGAGTTACTCAATTGCTTAGCATTCTTTTCATAGTCCATGCTATTTCACGCCTCTTTGATTTTGCTCGTGTTGTTTCCTTTGCTTAGAACATCCTTACCCAATTTTCTTCACCTGTGCAACTTGAATTCATGCATTAATACTCAGTGTGGGTGTCATCTCCTCCTGAATCTTTCTGTAATCCCCCAAATGGAACTAAGTGTCCTTCTTATATGCTTCCACTGTATCCTGTAACCCATCTATCAAGCACTTGTCACATTATATTGAGATTATCTGTTAATAGGTCTGTCTTTAACTGAAGTGTAGGTTCCTTGGTTTCTATTATCTTTGTACCCTAGATTCTTAGCACAGTAATTGGCACAAAGTCTCCCAATATTGTGTTATTTCCACTGGCAGAGATCCACAATATGAAATGGATATATCTATCAGCTTCTCTTAGGCTTATGCCAATAGGTATTTGATTCCTCTAATTTTCCTTATTCTCAGTTTATATGCATTAAATATATTTTTAACCATTGTGTGGTTTCTGTAACAGAGACAGTGTTCCTTTACCCTTTCCAGTCCTAGTTGGAGTTAGGTTGACAAAATTTGATTGGTTTTTGCCAAATGATCATAAGGCATAACTGACATGTGTTGATATTAGGCAAAGGTAGTTTAGAGCCAGTATATTTTTCCAATTCACTCTTCTCCTACCATGAGGGTGCTAGATACTTTATATGCCACCTAATAACTCATACATGAATTGAAAAATTTTAAACAAGGTAATTTTATTATCTCACGGCCTCTAAAGGGTCTATGAAGAGTTTAGTGAGATCTGTCTCAGAGTATGTCAGTAAGTTTCGGTCAAGCTAGGGGATTGGGGGAGGATGCTATTATGTTATCTCAGACTGTGGCTGAAGGATTTGTCTCCAAGTTCACGTGGTTGTTTGCAGGGCATATTTACCGTACGGTTTTTGGAGGGATATTTTAATTTCCCACCATGTGGGTTGCTTATAACAAGGCAGCTTATTTTCTCCAGGGTGCAAAATATACAAGAATGAGAGAGAATGGGAACTCAAGGCAGGAGCTGCAACCTTTTATAATATTCAAAGTGATATACAATCACTTCTGCTGTATGTTGTTGGTCACCCAGATCAATTCTTGCACAATGTGAAAGCGAGCTACACAGGGTTGTAGTTGATCAGTTGATGGGGGAACATTGGGAACCATTTTAGAGGCTGGTCACAATGGAGGCCACATGTCAAAGTGGTGCATGAAACATGAAGGACCCCTCAACCAGGAGTCATTGTATGAAACAGACTCTCCCATCCATATTAAATGTTAAACAAACAATAAATAAACTTGTGTGACAATAACCCAATGAAAATCCAGGGTTTATTTGCTACTTTGGCATAGCCTAACTATTCCAACCAATAAAGGTCTTTCTGTATATATAACTATTGAAAGAGACTATGATGATTCAAAGGACTTCAAATATTCTAAGATTTGTAAATTTAAGTTCTTATTTTGAATCAAAACACAGGAATTCTTTCCTTTCTTTCTTTTTGCCAGGCTCATGAATTTGGCTAATCTTTATTCAGAAAACTGACAAAATCAGATATTAAAGACATCATAGCTGAAAGCCAGACAAAGTTAGTTAGCATGTCTTATCCTGGGATCTTGGAATACAAGACTGGCAAGCTTTTCCCAAGCTGACACATAACCCCTTGATATTTCCATGTACGCAAACTTTTCTTTTAAAGTAATTATAACTCACTTCAAGTACTTGATCCACTGAATAAGACATACCTCATAATGTTGTGGAGAATAAATCAGACAATATATAAATGTAACAATGTCTTCTGAAGAGTAAAATACTATATAATTGTTAAACATTGTTCATATATATTATATATTTAAAGAACATTACTAGAAAAAGCTCAGTGATGATAATCTCAAAATATTTTTAAGAATAAAATACATATTCTGTTGGAAACAAACTTAATGCTATTTAAAACATATATCCTATATCCATTTACTTGGTTAAAAGATAACGTCTCATTGAGAACAAAAGTAAAATGAATAAAAGCAGCCCAAAGAGTCAGCAATTCAACACTGGACATATATTTCATGTGTCTTATCCAGTAGCATCTCCAAGTATTCTATTGTCTGTGTTTAAAGGTCATTTCATGCCTGGTGTGAAGGGCAATGTTCTTTGGACATATATAATACCATTATGCTCTAGGAACATCATTATTTGACATAAAGATTGACCTATTCAGTTAAATCAGTAGAAATGTATGATTTTTAAAAAAGTAACAGTTATATCAGAAAAATAAAAAATAAAATACATGAGTAGGTTTGAAAACCAAAAAAGAAAAGAAAAAAAAAATTAGATTATTTGACACATTAAATATTTAGATTCTGTCTTAAGACCGAATGTGTGTGTGTCTAAAGACAGCACATCCAATAACTAAATAATCCTTGGCCACAATTATCTAACATTTATCCAGTGAATCACCCCCCTGCCGCCGACACACACACACACCCTGAACAGGCAAAAGTGTTTTTGGCATCACCTAGTTTACCTTGAAAATTTCTCTTGTAAAGTAACCCTAGCCTGACCTTGATTAGCTTATCAAATGAGCTCATCCCCATAGCTGAAGAATTGTAGTCTACCAGAGATATGGCATGGCAACATGCCAGAACAACTCTGTAAATCGTCTAGAGGGCACATCTAAGCATCATTTCCACTCGTTTTTCGTCTGTGTTTCTGAGTCAGGATTAGAAGTAAGGGAGACAGGATGAAGTAATGGAAAACAGGTGGGCCATGGGACCTGCTCAATCCATATTTGAAACTTAGTGCTGCCACTTATTGTCTGAATATACTTTGGAACAAGTTAAAATAGCTTTTGAATTTCATTTTACTCATTTGTAAAGTGAAGCTATTAATCTCCTCCTTACAAGTTTGTTATGAGGCATCAATAAAATACATATATTTGTTGTGGAGCTTAGTATTCAGAACCTGGCATATAGTACTCAATAAATATTCTTCATTTTTCTTTGCAGTGAGAAAGGGAACTAGAGATGAATCCTCAGCTTCCCCCAACACAGGTCACTGACTGACTCCTATTAATGAGCCACTACTTAACAGAACCTGTATGCCTATGGGAGTGGGCTATGTCATAATGCTATAAGAAGAAAGATGGCAAAATCTTCTTTCACCTATAAAATAACACAAGCAGTGGATACTCTGGGGAGCCGAATGAGAATTCAGGAACTTTGAACTGCTAACATAGCTGCAGTACATGAGGATTTGCAAATATATTCTAGAATATAAAATGATGAAAATTAGTGTAAAGATATAAAATATGTATGTCCTAATTAAACCAATAAAAATTGTAAAAACTAGAATATTGTATTTTTATTTGAGTGTTAGATTTCACCTCTTTTGAAAATGGGTATTTTCATTATTTAATTTTCCTCATTTTTTTTTCAAATATAGGAAGAATTCATTACATTTAAATTATCAGTAGCACATGTTATCTCATTATTTCTGTACATGATAAATGTTGCTGTTGTCTATGAAATAGCCATTTAAAAAGTCATCACTGGGATTTTGTTCAAATCAAAAACATGATTTATTTTACCCAATAAAACTAGGTGGTTATGAGTTTAGTAAAAGTGTGGAGGCATCTGTCTAAGTCATATTCAGATAAGCATATTTTACATTCTGTAACTAAAAACACACAAGTTTAAAGCTCAGTGGCTAGGTATAAGCTTTTATAGGCATCATTCATGACTTCTATCAGGTCTTGGAAGAAATGAGTAATGTATTATCTCTAACCTATTCTGTCTCCTGTGAAGGAAAGGGTGGGTTTAGAAACACCCATGAACGTGAACTGGGCATTAGGAGAAGCAGGAAAGAAATGTTTCTTAGGCTTAAGAGTAGTGGGAACTTGTAACTCTGCCAGTTCCATCTCTGGGACATATGATTAGCTCTGTAAGAAGCAACCCATTACAGATATTCATCCATCTATCCACCCAAATTAGCTTAACTGTTACTGGGTAAATTTTGTAATAGGCACTGTGCTTCAACTAAGTTAAATCAACATATTACCTCTGTGTGTGTGTGTGTGTGTGTGTGCGCGTGCATGCATGCACGCACACACACATGCTATGTAAAACATTAATAGACCAAAACAACCCAACTACAACCCATAACTCACTAAATGGGACCCAATACAAGCAAATTTAAACTAAAAGACAGAAAATTATCATAATAGTTAGCAATGCCCTTCACTGAGAGTTGAGAAGGCAATGTTAAGTAGTTAATATGAGGGCACTAAACACCTGTTAGGGTGAGTGGGTGGAGCTGGTATGGAAAAGGAGAACAACATGTGCAAACTCCATTTTACTAATAGCTTTTAGGAAACCTCTCAAATGATAAAAAGGCTAGAGCAGAGGTCATAAAGAGCTCTGTAAGCTACAGACTGGCTGTGTAGGCAGAGGATGGCTGTAAACTACATCAGGGGTAGATCTCAATAGTGGGAATGAAGAGATAGAAATTGGCATTTATTGTCTACTATATGTCAGGTAAAACACACACACACACACGTGTGTGTGTGTGTGTGTGTGTGTGTGTGTGTGTGTGCCCCTGTATATGTCATGTTCTCATAAGATTTCTACAAGGCAGGTAGTATTAACCTTAATTTATTTTCGATTAGAAAAAACAGACATAGAGAGTTCAATAACTTGCTAATGATCACACAAGAAGCAAGAAGCACAGCTGGAATGATGTCATGTGTTGAATGTTTTCGTCATCTTTCACATGGAGACAGCAACAGGGAAGATAGAAGCATTCCAGGTGAAAAATCATGATATCTTTGAATGCAAAATTAAGGGAGGCAGAGATTTGCTCATTTCCTCTAGATGTTTAATGTTTCAATTGACCAGAAACCATCATTCCACCCAGTTTCAACTCAAGAGAAAAGAACTAAGTATAACACCAACTATATTACTTTGAGTGTCCCTAAGAGCCCTCCCCTCAACACACATTAATTTTAAAAACACTGCTCAAAATGTACTGGTCAAATAATTGAATGCATCTACTTGGCTATAGTACAAGACATACTTAGGAATAGGTTATATATGGCATAATTTTGAAGATACTGGAAAAACACTGCTTCCAAAAAGAACTCTGTCCTACCTACCTTTCTTCCTATGACCTAAAATTCTATAAGTAGACATGCACATGTCTTTTATTAGAATGCATATACTCATGAAATTTAATGTAGAGTAACTTTTGTCTTAGTTTGAATGACTTGTGTTGCATTTGTTTTTTTTTTTTCCAGAAAAATACTTTCCATCACAGGGAAGAAATATCTAATACATATGGGAGAAGGGACACAATGAAATAAATGGGCTGGGGAGAGAAGAAAAAGAGGTAGAGATGATCAAGAATTTGTCATTCTGCTCAGGGCATATCCTGTTACATCACTTCACAAAATGACAGTGTGGGAGAAATGACTTCTAACTGATCACATTATATTTGTAAGTTCAACAAGGTTGAGATTTTCCAAGTAGTCAGTTACATAAAAGTGCAAATGGTGAATGGACCCGAAGGGTCAGGGATTACATCTGCTGCCAACACTGTGGTCTTTCACCTTCATGCCTAATGTTACCTCTTTATCTTACATGAATAATGTGATTCCTTGTCCTGCCACTCTATGCATAAAATTACTTACACTAAAGGGGCAAAAAAGCAATTCTCAATCTAATCCGTTTTGCAAATTTGACAGTGACATTAAAGAGCAGGAAGTTGTCTGTGAGTAATGACACTGATCATTTGTTTAAATGTCAAACTTCGTCAACTTTCAGGGAATATGTCCATAAAGAATGGGTTTCCGTTCAGCCAGAGAGGATTTCAGTGTTATTTAGTCCTGAAGAAAATAGCTGTTAGTATCTTGAGAGCATAATGCTTTGAGTAAAAATTTCTTTTTAAGCTGAATGGAATTGGCCATTTCAGCACTTGGGACTGTGGACAGTGCTCTCTTCCTTGTGTTATGAAACATGTAGTCTTACTGTAGAGGTGTTTCCTTTTTGAAACTAAAACATTCTCCAGGCTAACAAACCTATACTCCTAAACTATGCAATTAGAATATGGAGACTATGCATCAACATCCTGTGTAAAGTCAGAATGAAGTAACAGCAAAGGGAAACAAATTTTATCACAGAGATTAAGTGTGAAATAAATATTAAGGAAGGGAATTAGTTATGATTTGCAGCTATTCTTGCAAAACAGGTCAAATTTTTACTGCAATGCAATAACATTCCTCTCTGGATAGGATTTTGCTTCAGACAATGACAGAGCCATTAACCCTTCATGGTAATTTATTAACAGTGGACATAGATGCAAGAGAGAACAGGAAGTACATTTAATAGGCTTGCAGACAGCAAAGAGCAGAGAATTCATTCTCTCTATGCTTTCTAGCTCTAGAGTGGAATATCAATGGAGAATTCTGGATCTGAGATCAGATGAAATGGAGTTGAATCTGAATAGTGTTCTTTAATTAGCCATTTCATTTCTCTAAGTCTTGTTTCTCCTCCTGTCAAATGTGGGTTACTTTGAGGTTTAAGTGAGGATGTAGGCAGAGAGGTCTGGCATACTGGTAGGTACTCAATGGATGTTCAATTTAGATTATTTACTTTTCATTAAGCATTGACATAATACAGTGATAGGTTTCTATGCTAGTGGCCAGATGTTTTAATAGCTGTAAACTCTAAGAAGGGATGTCAAAAAGGGAAACAAGAAAGGCATCATTATTAACAGACTTATCCTTACAGCAAAGTACCCTAAGTGTGTGTATTTTCACCTTCATCCACCTTATTTGCATCACCCAAAGATTCCCCTTATGTTTACCTTTTAAAAAATCAACAAAAGGAGAGTAGCCTGAAAATAGCACAGTAAGCATTAAAAAAACAACTACAAAGTTTTCAGAGGATTCTTATCTCTCTTCAAAAATAACATTTTACCAACTCTCTCCAGAATGCTTCTCAGTCACATACTTAGCAACTACTCTGTCTTTTGAATTGATGAGAGACTACTTTGAATGCTTCCTATCCAGAATGACACACTTGGGGAGAGAAGGTAAAAATCAGATTAATGCTAAAAGCCTGATAAGTTCCTTATCATCCTCCCTTGCAGCTACAAATTCTTTGCTTTGGACTTCAAAGCCACTCAACCTATCTCATCTCACCCCGTCTTCTTCCCTTTTTATAACTGAAAATCAAGAGCAGCAATCTTGTAGCCTCCCCCCTCTCCTCCTGTCATTTTCAACAGAGATTGCCTCCACACTGCCCTCTGCATTTGAAACGCCTCCCACTCTCCATTCATCAAGGTACATGCTCCTTCCATTCACAATTTATGTTAAGTCGTCCCTCCCTTCCAAAGCTCCTTTTCTTTAAGTGGATTCCCCAGCTGCCCTAATAAACTCCACCACCAGTCTCATACAGCACTGTACCTCCCACCCCCACGACCCCACCCCCCTCCCCCTGCAACATTCAGAAATTAGCTAAGGTGGGAAATGGACGAGGAAATCTATGTCTGCATACAACCCAGACAGGAACAAATAGAGAGCTTAGCATTAAGCTCACCATCTCCTCTCAGAAGGGGGAAAAAAAAAAAAAAAAAAACATTACAAATTTTTTTTTCCAAGCCTGACAACAAGCATGTTCTAGGGGGGGGGGAAATACACACACACACACACACACACACACACACACACACACACACACACAGGTTGAGTGGATGAATGAATGAATATCGGATAGGTGGATGAATGATTGCGATCTCTTTGGTACTTTTCTCAGATGCCCCTCCTTCTTGCTTGCTCCTGGCAGGGTTTCTGTTTAATTCAGCTTCAGCGTGTGAGTGCATCTCTATGTTTTGCCTCTGTCTCCACTCACTGCCCTTTCATTACCACCTCTAGACAGAGCCGAAGCCTCCGCGCCAAAGGGCACTCTACCTAGCTCACAAATGCTTTGTGACTCCAACGGCCAAAGACAGCTTGCTCCTCAGGAGCACAGCTTTGCATTTTGCCAGCTTCACCTCTCCGGAAAGCCCCCCAAACAGCCGGCTACGTTACACAAAAGGATGACTAATTTCCCCATACTCAACAAAATCCACCTGAGACCCAGTCGCTGCCCCTCTCTTGGGGCTTGTAACCTAGGTGTTCGCAAAAGAAACACGCTTCCCTGCTTCTCCCTGCAGATGCAGAAAGGAATTACGACTCCAGGGCTGGGTCCTGGTTCCTAAAATCAGAAAACTTTTTTTCTTTCTTTCTTTCTTTTCTTTTCTTTTTTTTTTCTTTTTCTTTTTTTAAAAACCAAACCCCACCCCGAGAGCAGCGACCTCTTTGTTTGCATCCCAAGGGGAGGGAGGGGTCTCCTGAGCCTTTGCAGCCAGGGGTGGAAGGGACGTGACAGCCCTCTGGAGGGCTGCCCTGGACGAGACTCACCCAGGACGTTCCCAATGAGAGCCACCACGAACACGATGATGTAGCCGGCGATCAGGACCCACTCATATTCTTTCGGGTGTAGGTATTCCCTCCACAGGTACCGCAGGAATTCCTCGTCGTCATAGTCGGTGGGGTTTAAAAAAGCCTCTTGAGTTTCATTCAGCTCCGAAGCAGATGACCAGTTGCGACAAGGGGGGGAGTCCTCCAGTTTGGTACCGGACATCACGGGCTCGAGTCCGGTTCCGCTCAGTGCCGCAAGCCGCTCTTCCCCTGCCCCATGAGCCCTGTGATTTGCGGTGGGAAAGGCGGCGCGGAGACGCGAGAAGGGGCTTCGGAGCAGAAAATGACGTGAAAAGTTACTGAGCCAATGCCTCCGGAGTCTTGTGCCCGGCAACTTCTGCGGCGGCTTCGCTGTCTTTGCAGACGATTTTGAAGAGAGGCGGCTGAGGAACTGGGGACCCGGCACTGGAGGCTGCAGCAATGACACCGGGAGGAGACAGCTACCTCGGGCTCGGCTCAGGCTCAATTACTCCTCATTCCAGCACTGAGTCCGCAGCCCACAGCCTCCGCCCGCGCTGAGGGAGAGCTGAAGCTGGGGGGGTGGGGGTGGGGGGTGGGGGTAGTCCTGAAAATCTTTTTAACCTGTTTCTCCCCCTTTTCTACTTTTCTCCTCCATTTCTCACGTGCAGTTCCCATGACCCATACACAAACACGTGTAGGTCTATTGACATGACAGTCATGTGAACACATGGCTAATATAGGATTTGTTGTTAATATAGCATTTGTCTTTTTAATGTAAACATAAAAGGAATGAGGAGGGGCCACTGTGTTCCTCAAGTAGGTCCATGCAAAAGTCATCTCAGGCAAACACTGTAACGTTTGTTTGGCTTTGCCAGTTTAGCACTTGCTGAATCTTGAACATAGCACCTCCTCTCCCCATTCTCCAAAGTGGAGAAGGAGACCATTTTTGAATCGAAGGATATAGTTAGCTGGCATTGTACTTGCACTACCAAGTGTCACAGGAAAAACAGCAGCGATTCCTTGAAGAACACTAGGGTCATATGTGTGCTCATAGTTAATGTTGTCAAGCAACGTTACAGATCAAACAGGGTGAAAGGAACTTCTTAGAAGGATGTAGTGGTGTGCACACAAATGCTCTCTGGTTAATACCACACCCCACTGGTCTTTCTTCTTATTGACCCAGGACTGATGTCACCTGCCACTCTCTAATGAAACTGATTTTGTCTCTAAGAATAGTATTTTGGGATTTGTCATAGTATGAGTTCAGGATCCTTTCGTTCTCAATAACTGTGATAGGAATACTGCATTTGATTATAATTTTGTACATGGGAAGGACCTCAGACGGTATCTAGCCTGAACTTTAGCTTAATATTAAAAGCCTTCTAATAACTTTGCTGATGTTCTCCCACCTAGTGTGGATGGACCACCTCAGTTTCTGACTTCCACCATCGTGGGGCTGTTCTAAGGTTTAGAGAGCTCTTCTTTACATTAAGATTTTAAATCAATATACAACTTTCTTAGTCTTTTACTCTCAATTCCTAGTTTGCGTCTTGGTGCTACATGGAATAAATCTTCCATATGCCAATCCTTCACATACTCAAAATAAGTGTAACAGCCCCATTTCGTTTCCTCCACTTTTCCTCTAATTATTTCCACTGTTTTTCAAATGACACTATCCCCACGACCTCCGGTCATTTGGTCTTCCTTTAGGCAATTGTCAATGCCTTGCATAATAGGAAACTAGGAGATACAGTAATTTGGATGGGTTTTGCTGGTACAAAATGTACATTATCATGTGGATGCAACCAACGCCTATAATTAATTTGTTTATTCAAATGTCACAAGACACTGTTAGTTCACATTTAGTGTTAAGTCAATCCTCCTGACTCTACCATAGTCATAATTCTTCACATCTGTTTTCTAATTTACATCTGACAAAATTCTCTCATAAACATTATTTTAAAACCACTGAGGAGTTGACTATGATTAGCCCTGTTTTACAGCTGAAGAAACGGTTCTGGAGAAATTAAACGATTTACCAAAGGTCAAGTGACTAATCTGCAGCAAGACCATTCTGTTCTTCTGATCCCAGCTTGGGGTTTCCATTATTCTACAGATGTCATATTTCACAAGAAATACTGTTATTATATTTTCCCAGTCTGCACTAGTCACTTAAGAGAAGAAAAATAAATGGGCATTTGACACCTCAGACAAATATTTACTTAATTTTTCTATTCCATTGTCAGTGATACAAGTTAAACAAGGTTACTGCTTTCATGCACTTTACTTTCTAGGGAAGACAGAAAGGAAACAAATTGACTATAAATACATAAGAAGAATATTAGGAAGGGATAAATCTTATGTTTTCAAACAAAATCCAGTGAAGTGATGGTGAGTGGAGAGTCCCAAAGGCCATGTTAGAAACAGATGGTCAAAAGGCCTGTGCGAAGAGGTAACATATAAGTAGGATACTCCCATGATGTATGCACATATTAATTTATTTTTTTCTAATTTGAGGTTTCACCAGATCTTAAATACTGATGCTATGATCCAAAGAATTAGCCATTTCACCAGACCTCTTGTCATCAGTGAATTTGACAAGCAGGCCTTCTGTGGTTTCATTCATGTTCTCCGATACAAATCTGCTAACTTTATTCTGTGGCATAATGTGTCCCTCTGATTAATGTATGTTGTTTTCCTCGTCCATGTACTATTATTTTCAAAATGGGAAAGGCTGTTGCTACTTTAGTTGCAATCTATATTCTGTGACATCTTCAAATTTTTTGTCATTGACAAAACACAAATATGGACCCTGGATGCTGTTTTCTAAGTACTCAGTGTTTTTGCGTGTGTGATATTTCAACTCACCTATACTTCAATCCACTCTTTTTAAATTTTCTACCTGCAGTTAATCATCACTCTTTACTAGAAGTGTAAATAAGGAGAAATGAAAACATATCTTGTTCTGATGTGTGCTTTATGTTGTGACAAGCCTGGATTTACCTTGAAAAGTGTTCCATTTTTTCTGTCCATAATTTATAGGTGATTGATTTTAAATATGTGGTACTCTGTTGCCATACAAAAATTCCACTCAAACCTTCAAATTATTATTTTATTTTGTTGCAAGCACGTTAGAGAGGATAAATATTGCAGTACTCATTTTGATGTGATACCTTTCCTTAGATCCTCTGATATATTTTAGGACATTTGAAAAGAATGTTTAGATCTGAAGATATAGTTTTCTTCAATTCAGAATCTTTCTGCTACATGAAGAGAAAAGGAGTCAGCTCAATATCACAAGACAGTATAGAAAGTTCTAAATTTGTCTAGTGATGACCTCTTAAGGTTGTTATAAGAATTAAATGAATTAATATTTTTAGAAAAGTCTCTGGTATATAGAAGGGATTTGAAAATGTTGAATAAGATTTAGAATGATGTGGTCTCCTGGTGTGAATATTATTTGCTTTACATATCAATTCCTCTAAGTATTAATATATATTTAGAAAAAGTAATGTGGCTCACAATAGTCTAAGTAATTCTGTTTAACTACCTATCTTAAGTTTTTTTTCTGTCACTTTTAACTCTCCGACTCTCTGAATATATTAAAAATGAGAAAGAAAAGGAAAATAAAACCCCAAAACAGATCCCCCCCACCTCAGCAGTTGTAGTTAAGTTGCTCAGAGATCACAGATTACATTGGCTGTCCCAGTTTTTAAATTCTTATTCCTGATGCCAGACCACACTTTTTGAAGCCTATAATAACTTTATGAATCCATTTCATTAAATATTTCTGAGTATTCCCTATGTTCCCAGGAGTTTAGTTAAGAGCTGGAGGCATCAAGATCAATAAGACATAGTCTAGCCTCAATGATTGCATAGTGCACCAGCGAAATTAGCAGTGTTATGATTATAGAATCACTCTGTGAGTTTCTAGGGTAGAAGGATGCAGAGTGTCACAAGAACACGAAAGAACACCTAATTCAGGCTGGAGAAAACCAAAATGAATGGCTCCCCACAGGGAAAGTCACTCTTGTGCTGACTCCTTGAAGAGAAAGAGAAGATTACTAGATGGTTAGGAATGAGAGGTATTCAGGTGGGGGGTGGCGGGGTGGGCAGCATTTCATGAACTTGGAAACAGGAGAAATCAGGTAGTGCACAGACAAAAGCAAGGTGAAGTGAACAAGGTCAGACTTTCACAACATCTCTGGCAATGATGTGGAAAATGGGAGTACAGAATGATAAGACTGAGGATAGGGTACTACATAGGAGACTAGTATAAAGATCCTTTTGTCAGAAGGCAGGCAACAGTTGTAAGGATTGAGAGGAGATGGGTGTCATTAAAAAAAAAAAATGATGGTTTGAACAGACATCATCCAGAAGGCAGAAATTTTATTACTTTCTTGCAGAAGGCTGAATACATGGTAATAGTATGTTTAAAGTTTATTTCTCTATTTTGCTGTGTAGTTTGAAGAATAAATTGAAGAAAGGAATAGAAAAGTGTCCCTGTGTTGACTTTTCAGGTATCTGAAAAAAAGTTGTTTTCCTTCCTTCTTTTCTGTCGGAATGAAAATAAAATCAAGTCTAAGCACTCTCGGTAATGACTGTACTGAGCTTACATATTCCCCAAATAAATGCAATAGTTTTGCAGGAAGTTATCTGACATCTCTCAACTCCAAACACTACATTTTCTTCTAAGATGGCCTTGCTAAATCTTTCTGGAAAAGTCTTTGAATCATGGAAAGGGCTAGAAATCTATTTTTCAGGAAGAAAGGGGGAAATGTATTTCTGATAACGTGTTCCTCTTAGGAGAAACTCTTGAGTGGGTTACTGAGATGAAACTCAGATGCCTAGAAGACTCAGACATTAATAATCAAAACTACATGATGCAAATTACCCAAAACTTTTCTGACTGTTTTTCTTCCCATCCTTATATTACTCCCTCATTTATTTACTTATGTCTTATTTTAGACTAGGTTCTCTCTGTCCCTTCTTGCCTCCTAACCTGTATGATCATATCTGGTACGTTCCCTTCATGGTTCTTTTATTCAACAATCTATGGAAGTCATGCTCTATTCCTATCTCATGTTGACCATAGACAAACACTGTTCTCTTATTCAGTTTTTATCACATGAAAAGCAAGGAGGAGTAAGTAATTCAGTTCAGTAAAGCAAATGCCCTTATGTGTACATCTAAAATGGTCTGAAAGTGCAGGATGAGACATCTACTCTGTCAAAGTGGGGTCAGCGAAGGAGGATGTTATCTAAGCTCAGAACTGAAGAATGGAGAGTGATAGCCTCCAGTGGAAGGGTTGTGAGAGTTGGTAACAGAATGGAAGCAAGTAACTTGTTTGTGAGACAACACGAAGAGTCAACATTTGATGCGTGCTTACATGAGTTAAGCCCTGTACCAAGCACATTACAAGTATTAACTCAGTTGATATTTACAACTCTATGAGGTAGGTCTTATTAGTTATCACACCAATTTTTCAGATGAAGAAAGTGAGACATGGAGAAGTTAAGTAACTTTCCCATGGTCACAAAGCTAGAAAATGGCAGAATCCTTGAGCAGAGTGGTCATGATCCAATTCTAGAAATATGCCTTTATTTTTTTACCATTACTCTATTTTTTCCCCACAGTAAAGAACCAAAAACTTTTCAGTATGGGCAACTCTTTCCTTTGTTACTAGTAATAATACTATGAAATTTTGATTCTTAAAGAACATATTTGTAAAATTACATATATTTCATATATTTTAAAAATTCCGATTATATTTTTAAGCAGTGTAAGAGCAGAATTGAAGGGAAATGGTTATACCCTTCAAGATGTTATCTTTCCCAAAGAAAATCAATATTCTTTTATGTGCTCTTAAGTATGAATGCTATACATAATGTTCTTACTACACACCTAAAGGCATAAATGTTGTCTAATTCATTTTTTGTACCTAGAACCTAGAACAGCACTTTTTATGTAGCTATTGGTCAATCACTACCAGATGATCAGGACTGAACTGAATTGTAGAAGAGAGTCCTTTACAAAAAAGTGATTTTTATGAAAAATTATGCATATGTGTCATCTTGGTTTATGGAAAACAATGGAAATTCCTGAAGACATAAGTATATTGTTGCCTGTCACTAAATCTTTAGCTTAGAAAGGACATAATCTTTTTGCCTATTGTACTACTCTATTAATTCACTTCTTTCCATAACCTAAAGGTTATTTTTCCTCTTTACAGTAGCAAATGGCTAAAATAGAAAAGTAGGGAGTAGAGAAAGATAATGAGTTTCAATGCAATCCTATAATAAAGTACAGACTATAACTTTTGGGGTGTTTGCCCAATCTAGGCATCCTTCACTGAGAACCACACTACTCTCAGTCACTCTGAAAGATGGCCTATGAAGAATGAGAGTACTAGTGCAATACCCGCCTTTCCAAACATCAGTCGCTGGGCTACATGAAATCTCACTCTTGGGCTTGAGTTCATTGAAATATCCCTATGTTCTTTCACTGAATTTTATTTTTTTTCTTGAGCTCATTTGACTGGGCTTCTTTTCCTTAAAAATAATAATACTTGGCTGAAATAGTGGAAATTTACTCTTCGGTAAGCAGTGGATTTAGCATGTAATCATTAAGGCACGTGATCTGATTTTCTATATAAAATACATTATCCATTTTACTGTGTCACAAACTTAATTTGATTATTTATTTTTAAAGACTTCATTTTTTTAAAGTAGTTCTAAGTTCACAGCACAACTGAAAGTACAGAACATTTCCATACTCTGTCCCCTTACACATGCACATCCTCTCTTATCAATATCCTCCACCAAAGAGGTACATTATTTACAGTTGAGAAACCTACACTGATATATCATAATCATTCAAAATCCATAGCTTACATTAGGGCTCACTCTTGGCATTGTAAATTCTATGGGTTTGGACAAATGTATAATGACCTGTATCCATCATTATACCATAATATACCATAATATAGAGTATTTGCACTACCCTAAACATCCTCTGTGCTCTACTTATTCAGCCTTCTCTACCCCTAATTCCTGGAAACCACAGGTCTTCTTTAATTCAGTTTCTTTCTTCACAGTTTTGTGGTTTTCAGAATACCTTGTGGTTGGAATCATATACCATGACTTTTTTTTTTCATTTAGGAATATGCATTTAAGGTTCTTTCATGTCTTTTTATGTCTTGGTAACTTATTTTTTAGCACTGAAAAATATTCGATTGTCCAAATGTACCACAGTTCATTTACCTATTTACCTATTGAATGGCATGTTGGTTGCCTTTCAAGTTTGGGCAATTTTGAATAAAGTAGCTACAAACATCTGTGTGCAGGTGTTTCTGTGGTCATATGTTTTCAACTCCTTTGGGTAAGAACCAAGCAGCAAAACTGATGGATCATATAGTAGGACTATGTTTAGTTTTACAAAAATCACTAAACTTTCTTCTAGAGTGGCTGTACCATTTTGTATTCCCACCAACAATGAATGAGATTTCCTGTTGTTCTACATCCTCACCAGGATTAGGTGTTATCAGTATTCTAGAATGTGGCCATTCTAATAGGTGGGTGGTGATATTTAATTATTTTAATACACAATTCACTAATAACATATGATGTGGACCATCCTTTCATATGTTTTTTGTTTTTTGGTTTTTTTTTTTTGCCATCTGTATATTGTCTTTGGTGTACTGTCTGATAAGTTGTTTGGGCTATTTTTTAATCAGGTTGCATGTTGTTTTGTTGAGTTTTGTTTTGTTTTGGTTTGTTTTTTTTTCCTGCAATCCCCACCCTTCCCCACCAGGTTTATGTGTTTATTCTTTTAAATTTTATTATTGAAGTATAGTTGGCATATGTTACTATATTAGTTTTAGGTGTACATCATAGTAATTTGACAATTCTACACATTACTCGATACTCACCACAATAAACACAGAGCCATCTGTCATCATGTTATTACACCTTGTCGAGTTTTAGGAATTTTTTGTATATTTTGAATAGCGGTCCTTTATCAAATGTGTCTTTTGCAAATATTTTTTCCCAGTCTGTGGCTTCTCATTCTTTTGATATTGTCTTTCACAGAGTAGAAGTAACTAATTTTAGCAAAGTGCAGTCTATCAATTATTTCTTTCATGCATCATGCCTTTGGTACTGTATCCAAAAAGTCATAGACACAACCAAAGTCATCTAGGTTTTCTGCTGTTATCTGCTACAAGTTTAATGGATCTAAATTTTATATTTAGATCTGTGATAGGTTTCTGAGTTAATTTTAAGTGAAAGGTATAAGGCCTGTGTCTAGATCCATTTTTTTTTTTTTTTTTTGGTCTTGTGTTGCATGTGAATGTCCAGTTGTTGAGTATCATTTGTTGAAGAAACTGTCTTTGTTTCAAAGTTTCACCTTGGCTCCTTTGTCAAAGATCAAAGGGTGTTTCTGGGCTATTTTGTTCCATGATTCTACTATTTCAACAATAGCACACTGTCTTAATGACTGTAGCTTTAGAGTAATTCTTGAATTCAGGTAGTGTCAGTCCTCCAACTTTGTTCTTTTATTCAATATTGCATTGGATATACTTCCCCTCATGCCTCTCCATAACTTTAGAATCAGTTTTTTTTTTGACATCCATAAAATAATTTTCCAGGATTTTAATTGGGATTGCATTGAATGTAGAGATCTAGTCGAACAGAACTGACATCTTGACAATATTGGGTTTTCCCCAATATTGGTTCATTTCCCCAATTGGGTTCATTTCCATAAACATGGAATGTCGTTTATTTAGTTCTCTGATTCCATTTATCAGAGTTTTGTAGTTTTCCTTATATAAATCTTGTACATATTTTGTTATATATATATATATATATATATATATATATATTTCATTTTTTGAGGGCTAATATAAATGTAATTATGTTTTTAATTTCAAATTCTACTTGTTTATTGTTGACATATAGGAAAGTAATCACTTTTGAATATTAAACTCATATACTGAAGCTGTGCTGTAGTTGCTTATTAGTTCCATGGGTTTTTTTGTTTTTGATTCTTCTGCATTTTCTATGTAGACAAAGTCATCTATGAACATTAGTGAACAGTAACAGTTTGTTTCTTCCTTCCCAATCTGTATACATTCTATTTCCTTGCCTTGTCTGATTACGTGAGCAAGGACTTGTATTGCAATGCTGAAAAGGAGAGGTGACAGGGAACATCCTTGCCTTGTACCTGATCTTAGAGAAAAAGCTTCAAGTTTCTCACCATTGAATACGTTAGGTGCTAAGTTTTTTTTTATAGGCAGTCCTAAACTAAAGTATTTCCTCTCTATTCTTAGTTTACTGAGGGTTTTTTTTCATGAATGGATGTTGCATTTTATCAAATGCTTTTTCTGCATCTATAGATATGACCGTGTGATTTTTGTTTGTTTTTAGACTGTTGATGTGATGGGTTACATTAATTGAATTTTGGAATGTTGAACCAGCCTTGCATACCTGGGATAAACCCCATATATTTGTAGCACATTTTTTAAATACTTTTTGTATTTAATTCACTATTTTTTTTTAGTATTTTTGCATCTAAGTTCATGAGAAACATTAGTCTGTCATTTTCTTTCCTAGTAATATCTTTGTCTAGTTTTTTAATTTGGGTAATGCTGGCCTCACACAATGAGGTAGGACATGTTTTCTATGCTTTTATTCTCTGAAAGAGATTGTAGAGAATGCTATTTCAACAAATATACATGGTATGACTCTATATAGTTATGGTAAAAGATACTCGTGTATTGAATTCCAATGTTAAAAGCAACTCTACAAGCTTTTACTTAGGTAAAAATGCAGTCATTGAATAGCATAGTGCCATTGTGAAAACCTGCATTGAGTGAGAATCTCCTTTGTTGTTATTGTTTATTTCTTATTTTCTAATTGGGATAAAATTCACATAACATAAAGGTCACCATTTTAAAAATTTTACAGTACATAACTCAGTGGTTTTAAATACATTTATAATATGTAACCATCACCACTACCTAATTCCAGAATATTTCCATCACCCCAAAGAAAAACCCCATACCTTCCCATTCATCTATCCTCTTACATGCTGGAAACTGGATTTAATTATTCTGGAAATTTCCCATAAATGGAATCATAGTATACATGTGGGCTTTTTTTTCTGGCATCTTGTATTAAGCATAATATTTTAAGGTTCATTCATGTTATAGCCTATCCCAGTATTTTTTTTATGACTGAATATATTCTGTACAGATATATAACTTTTATTTATCAGTTCAGAAGTTGATGGACTTTGGGGTTGTTTCCACTTTTTGGTGACTATAAATAATGCTGCCATAAACATCCATGTACAAGTTTTAGCGTGAACTTATGTTTTCAGTTATATTAACTATATACCTAACAGAACTACTGTTTCATATGGTAACCCTATTTTTTAAGAAACTGCCAAACTGCTTTACAAAATGGCTATACCCTTGTACAATACGACTAGCAATGTACAAGTTTTCCAATTTCCCCACATGCTTACCAATATTTGTAATTTCCTTTTAAAAAAAAAAAAAATACTAGCTATCCTCATGGATGTTAAGTGGTATCTCACTATGAGTTAACTTTCAATCCCTCTAATGATTAATGATGCTGAACACCCTTTCACATTCTTTTTGGTCACTTGCATATCTTCTTTAGAGATATAGCTATTCAAATTGTTTACCTCTTAAATATTTTTTGGTATTTTTTTTAACTTGTAAACATTTTAAAAAATATAGTCTGGTCACTAGAACTTTACCAGACACTTGATTTGCAACTCTTTATCAATTGTATTTTTATATTTTTAATAGTGTCCTTCAATGCAAAAAAAATAGATTTTAATTTTAATGAAGTTCAATTTATCTAGGTTTTGTTATTTTTGTTTTTGGTATTATATTTAAGAAGCCACTGCCTAATCCAAGGTCACAAAGACTTACACCTATGTTTCTTTTTAAGATTTTTTATTGTTTTAGCATTTACATTTAGGTCTTTGATCTATTTTGAGTTAATTTTCATATGCAGTGTGATAAAGAGGTCCAAAGTTGTTTTTTTAAATGTGCATATCCGGTTGTCCCAGTACCAGTGGTTAAAAAAAAGACAAAAAACAAACAAAAAACTTTTTTTCCCCATTGAATGGTCTAGGTACCCTCAAAAATCAATTAGCCATAGATGATCGGTTCATTTTTAGACTCAGAATTCTCTTTCATTGATCTATAAATCTGTCCTCATACCAGAACAGTGGTGTTTTGATTATTGTAGCTTTGAAGTATGTTTTGAGATTGAGAAGCATGAGTCCACAAATTCTGTTCTCCTTTTTAAAAAGATTATTTCAGCTATCTGGAATCCCTTGGAGTTATGTAAATTTTAGGATCAACCTGTCCGTTAAAAAAAAAAAAAAATACCGAAAAAAAGGCAGTTTTGGAATTTTGACAGAGATTGAATTGAATTTGTAGATCATTTTGAAGAGTGTTGCCACCTTAATATTGTCTTCCAATCTACAAACATGGCATGTCTTTTAGCTTGTTTAGGTTGAATTACTTTCAACAATATTTTATTTTTTCATCGTATAAAACTTGCAATTACTTGGTTAAACTCATTCCTAAGCATTTTATTCTTTCTGGTGTTATTGTAAATGGAATTGTTTTGTTAATTCCATGTTTGGATTTTTCGTTGCTAGTGTATAGAAATCAGCTCCTTTTTGCATATTGACTTCTAGCCTAAAACTCTGCAGAACTCATTATTAACTCTGGTAGTCTTGTGTGTGTGCAATCTTTGCATTTTTCTATATATAAGATCATATCATCTGCACAGATAGTTTTGCTTCCTCCTTTCAAATCTAGATGCCTTATGTTTTTCTTGCCTAATTGGCTAGAACTTCCTGTACACTGTTGAAGAGAATTAGTGAGAATCTACCTCCTTGTCTTTTTCCTGACTTTAGGGGGGAAGCTTTTAGTCTTTCACCATTAAGTACCATGTTAGCAGTGGGTTTTCAAAGATATTCTTTGTCAAATTGAGTAAGTTCCCTTCTATTCCTAGATCACAGAGTATTTTTATCATGAAAATGTGTCAGATTTTGTCAACTTTTTTCTACATGTATTGAGATAATTATGTGTGATGCTTTTTGTTTTATTTTGTTTCCTCTTTATGCTATTACTATGGTGTACTGTATTGGTTAAGTTTAGCCTAATTTGTGTTCACGGCATAAATCTCACTTGTTCACAGTATATAATACTCTTAATAAATTGCTGACATTTTCTTGAGGAGTTTTGCATCTACATTCATAATAGATATTGGTCTATAGTTTTCTTTCTTGTGATATTTTTGTCTGGATATCAGAGTAACACCAGCCTTATAGAGAGACTCTGGTTTTGACTTCAGTTTTACTCTTTACCAGCTGTTTGAAACTGAGGTAGTTGCTAAACAACTTAAAGCTTTAGAATCCTCATCTCTGGGTTAATGATAACTCCACACAAATTGTTGTGAGAGTTAAATGAACTTATTGTGTGTGTTTTGTAAACTGTCAATGACGATAAAAATACTGTAAGAATACAAACCGTATAAGAAGTGTTGGTGTAGGAATTAAGAATAACAGCAGTGTGTGGAAGGGTTGAACTAGAAACATGTAACTTAACTAGGATTATATACTGATTAGTTCTATTGGTTTTGATTACAGCATCCATAAAATAAGTTAAATTTATTCTATTTGTGTTATGATAACCACATTTATAATAATAACTATAATGGTAAAATGATATGTTGATAGTATATATAATGAGTGCATATTGCCCAATATTTGTTTACTTACTTACTTACTCCTCATTACATCAAAATGAAGATGCTGTTATTTTTTAAGTGTATTTATTTATTTTGAGGGACAGAGAAAGGATGAGCAGGAGAGGGGCAGAAAGAGGGGAGGGAAGGAGAATCCCAAGCAGGCTCTGTACTGTCAGCGCAGACTCCAACACAGGGCTTGAACTCACGAACCATGAGATCATGACCTAAGCTGAAATCAACAGTCAGACACTTAACACACTGAGCCACCCAGGCACCCCAATGCTATTACTTTCCCTCATTTTCTGAATGAATATGGTACAGGAGTACCTCAGAGATATTGTGGGTTTGATTCCAGACCACTGCAATATAGCAAATATTGCAATAAAGCAAGCCAAGTGAATTTTTCAGTTTTCCAGTACATATGAAGGTTCTGTTCATATTACATACTGTAGTCTTTTAATTAAATGTGCAAGAGCATTAAGGTTTTTTTAAACAATTTCGCCTTTTAATAATGGAAGTGATTTGACATTCCAGAAATAATTGTAGGGAAGAAGTATCTTCTCTATAAAAGTAAACTCATCAAAATTATAAATGTAACAGCTCTTTTACTTCTGCGATTTAAATGCTCCCCTTACTGCTACCCCTTCATTTAACAACATTCCTGTGCCATCACATATTGAAGAGAAAACAGTATGTTCAATTCAAATAAGCTTTGCTGATTTTTAAAACTCTTAGGCCTTAGTGACCTTTCTTCTTTTATACATGATAAGTGCTGTTGCAGTAATCAGTGTTTGGAAGAGAACATCTGTATTCAAAGAACTATGTCCTGGAGGAATTTTAATACAGCAGGTTTTCCAAATTGCAACTTGTGATGTACACGACAATGAGCGAGGTTCTGGATACTACAGATGAGGATCCCTATTTTAGACAATGCACTTCAAGTTAAAAAAAATATTTTTTCCACAGATAGCCATCAGCTACTACTTTAGGTTCTAAGAGTGTCTTAGTCTGAGTAACAAATGTTTCATGAAATATAAGCTTACTGGATAGGCAATTAAAAGACTATGAGGTTGATTACAGTATACCCATACCCAAGCATTAATTCTTAAAAAAAATGTACATACATTAATTAAAAATGCTTAATGCTAAACGTTATCTGAGCTTTCAGCAAGTCATTATCTTCTGGCCAGTGAAGGGTCTGGCCTTGATACTGATGTGACTGATCAAGGTGGTAGTTGCTGAAGGCTGAGGTGCTATGACAATTTCTTAAAATGAGACAACACTGAAGTTTGCCATGACAATCGGCTCTATCCTTCATGAACAATTTGTAGCATGTGATGCTATTTGATAGCACTTTACCCACCATAGAATTTCTTTCAGAAATGGAGTCTATGCGCTCAACTCTTGCCACTGCTTTCTCAACTAAGTTATATAATATTCTAAATCCTTTGTTGTCATTTCAACAATCTTCCCAGCATCTTCACTAGGAGTAGATTCATCTCAAGAAACCAACTTCTGTGCTCATCTGTAAGAAGCAACTCTCCATCCATGTAAGTCTAATCATGAGATTACAGCAATTCAGTCACATCTTCAGTCTCCACTTCTAATTCTAAAATCTCTCACTATTTCTACCACATCTTGCCTCCATGAAGTCTTGAACCTCTCAAAGTTATCCATGAAGGTTGGATTCAACTTCTTCCCAACTCCTGTTAATGTTGATATTTTGACCTCTTCCCATAAATCAGATATTCTGAATGGCATCTAGAATAGTGAATCCTTTCCAGAAGGTTTTCAGCTTTAGCCAATTCCATCAGAGGAATCACTCTTTATGGCAGGCATAGACTTAGGAAGTGTATTTCTTACATGATAAGTTAGATTCATAAGTCAAAATTACTCCTTGATCTATGGGCTACAGAATGGATGTTGGGTTAGCAGACATGAAAACAGTATTAATCTTGTCCACCTCCATCAGAGCACTTGGGGTACCAGATGTACTGTCAATGAGCAGTAATATTTTCAAGGATTTTTTTTCAGCAGTAGGGCTCCTGTGGGTTTAAAATATGCAGTAAACCATGTCGTAATCAGATGTGCTGTCATCCAGCTTTGTGTTATATAGAGAGAACAAGTAAAGTCAGTTTAGCATAATTCTTAAGGGCCCTAGAAATTTTGAAATGGTAAGTGAACAGTGGCTTCAATTTAAACTCACCAGCTGCATTAGCTGTTAACAAGAGTGTCAGCCTATGCTTGGAAGCTTTGAGTCCAGGCAGTGACTTCTCCTCTCTGGCTATGAAAGTCCTAGATGGCATCTCCTTCCAGTATAAGGCTGTTTTGTCTACAATGAAAATCTGCTACTGAGTCTGACCTTCATGAATTCTCTTAGCTAGATCTTCTGGGTAACTTGCTACAGCTTCTACATCAGCACCTGCTGCTTCCCCTTGTGCTTTTCTGTTATGAATATGGCTTCTTTCCTAAAACCTCATGAACCAACCTCTGCTGGCTTCAAACTTTTCTTCTGCAGCTTCCTCACCTCTCTCAGCCTTCATAGAATTAAACAGAATCAGGACCTTGCTCTGGATTAAATTTTGGTTTAAAGGAATATTGTGACTGGTTTGATCTTCTGGCCAGACTACAAAAACTTTCTTTATATCAGCAACAAGACTATTTGCTTTATCATGCATGTGTTCACTGGAGTAGCACTTTTCATTTCTTTCAAGAACTTTTCCTTTGCGTTCATTCAAACTTGACCCAAGAGGCCTAGTTTTCAGGCTATCTTGGCTAACACATGCCTTCCTCACAAAGCTTAATCATTCCTAGCTTTTGATTTAAAGTGAAAGATACACAACCCTTCCTTTAACCTGAACACTTAGAGGCCACTCTAGAACTATTAATTGGCCTATTTACCTCTCTCAGGTAATAGGGGGGCCTGAGAAAATGGAGAAAGATGAGGCAATGGCCCTTGGTGGAGCAGTCAGAACACACATTAACATTTATGGATTAAGTTTACCATCTTATATGGGTGTGGTTTTTGGCACCCCAAAATAATTACAATGGTAACATCAAAGACCACTGATCAGAGATCACCATACCTTATAAGATAATGCTGAGAAAGTTTGAAATATTGCAAAAATCACCAAAATGTGACACAGATACAAAGTGAACAAATGTTTTTGGAAAAACGGGGATGACAGATGTGCTCGACTGAGGGTTGCCACAAACCTTTGATTTGTAAACAACACAATATCTTCAACATTCAATAAAGTAAAGCCCAATAAAGCAATGGATGCCTGTACCCA
Organism: Panthera tigris; assembly: GCF_018350195.1. Taxonomy (NCBI): domain Eukaryota; kingdom Metazoa; phylum Chordata; class Mammalia; order Carnivora; family Felidae; genus Panthera; species Panthera tigris. The sequence continues at coordinate 52,261,898 of NC_056664.1, read as the reverse complement.
ACAGAGAAATTGCTGGATGGTATGGTGGTTCTATTTTTAACTTTCTAAGGAATCTCCATGTTATTTTCCATATTTCTTGGACCAATTTACATCCCCACCAATAATGTATAAATTTTTCGCCATATCATCACCAGTTCCTATTGTCTTTTGTCTTCTTGGTGATAATCATTCTAATAGGTAAGAGATGATATCTCATTAAGGTTATTATTTACATTTCCCTGAAGATTAGTGATATTGAACATCTTTTCATGTGCTTGTTGTCATTTTGGTGTTCTCTTTGGTTTGCCTCTTTTGTTTTTCCTTTGCCCATTTGTTTTGTTTCTTAAGCTCCACATATAAGTGAAAGCATATGGTATTTGTCTTTCTCTGATGTATTTCACTTAGTATAATACTCTCTAGCTCCATCCACGTTGTTACAAATGGTAAGATTTCATTCTTTTTTTGACCAAGTAATATCCCATTATATAAATATACCACATCTTCTTTAACCATTCATCAATCAGTGGACACTTGGACAGTTTCCATAATTAGGCTATTGTACATGATGCTGCTATAAACACTGGAGCGCATGTATCGCTTTGATTTAGTGTTTTTGTATTCTCTGTATAAATACCTAGTACTGTAATTTCTGGATCATAGGGTAATTATATTTTTAACTTTTTGAGCAACCTCCATACTGTTTTCCAGGGTGGCTGCACCAGTTTTCATTCCCACCAACAGTGCAAGAGGGTTCCCCTTTCTTCGCATCCTCACCAACACCTGTTGTATCTTGTATTGTTGATTTTAGCCATTCTGACAGGTGTGAGGTGATATCTCATTGTACTTTTGTATTTCTGTTTCCCTGATAATCAATGGTCTTCTGATAATACCACTGTGCAACAAAATTTTGAGACACTGTCATAAATACTGTCTCAAAGTATAGTACTCTGACCAGCAGCACTGAAATCGAGCTTTCTAGCATTATAGAAACATGGGCTTTACCCCAGACCCACTTCATCTGAGCCTACATTACCAATATCTCTAGGTTATTCATATGCATGCTGAAGTTTGAAAAATACTGTTTGAAATTTAAAAGATAAATTGAACAAAATTCCTGAGCAGAATAATATATGTAGAAACAGTATGGGCAAAATTACTGGCATCAAAATTGTCTGTAAAGTAATGTTAAGGAGAAAAGAAAAGCCTTCATTTTTTTTTTTTTAGTAACCTTTAACCTAACCTGATATTCTGATTTTATTAATCAAATGTCAGATACTTTATCATCTCCAAGATTAATTATTCCAACTTCTTTCCAATAAGCCATTTTACATTTGCCCAAGACTCAATTAGCATTTTTGACCTTGAAATGTCAGTTTTGTTACAGATCTGTATTGTGAAAATTAATGTCTGAAAGTCTTTTTCAGTGTAGTAATAAGAATTTTGTGACAATGTGATACTTTTGCTATTATGTGAATAAATCATGGCTTTACATTAATGCAAGTATCCTTTTTGCAGGTTGTATGGCATTCACACTAGACATCTTATGTTGTATATTTTTGTTTTCTAAGATAAATATTGAATATTTTTCAATTCCAAACAAATTTCATAGTTATTCTCTACTCTATTCTTCAATCATTCATTAGCTTGGCAATATTTGCTGTTTGTCTACTATGTACCAAAACATTTTACAGGGGACATTTTTATAAAGTCTGTACAACTAATATCATATGCTATTCATCTTGAAATTGGGTTTATATAAAGCAAATATGAACAGACCTAAAAAGTAGAAATAGACAGCAATGCAATAATATTAGGGAACTTTAGGACCCCCATTTTCATCAATGGATACATCATCCAGACAGAAAATCAATGAAGAAACAATGGACTTAATCGACATGTTAAACCAGATAGACCTGACAGATATTTATAGATGTTCTATCCAAAAGTAGCAGAATACATATGCTTCTGAAGCACTCATGAAACTCCCCCCAGGATATATTATGTGTTAGGTCATAAAACAAGTCTTAATAAATTTAAGAAGGCTGAAATCATACCATGCATCTTTTCCAACCACAATGGTATAAAACTAAAAGTTAATCATAAGAAGAAAACTGGAAAATTTACAAATCACAGAAATTAAACAACATACTAATGAGAAACCCATGAGTTGAAGAATAAATTAGAAAATAAATCTAATAATATCTTGAGACAAATGAAAATGGAAATATACTAAAACTTATAGGATGCAGAAAAAGTAGTTTTAAGAGGGAACTTTGTAGTGATAGATGCCCACATTAAGAAGCAAGAAAGATCTCAAATACACAACCTAATTTTATACCTCAAGGAACTAGGGAAAAAATAACAAGTAAATCCAAAGTCAGTGTAGGGGAAGAATTAAAGATCAGAGTACAAATAAATTAAATAGAGACTAAAAGAGAATAGAAAAGATCACTGAAGCTAAGATCTTTTTTAAAATATAAACAATATAGAGGAACTCTATTTTGACAAACTCACCATAAAAAGAGAACTCGAATAAAATCAGAAATGAATTGTTTTTTTTCTTAAGCTCCACATATGAGTGAAAGTGTATGCTATTTTTCTTTGTCTGATGTATTTATTTCACTTCGAATAATACTCTCTAGTTCCATCCATGTTGTTACAAATGTTAAGATTTCATTCTTTTTTATGGATAAGTAATGTTCCATCATACAAATATATCACATCTTCTTTATCCATTCATCAATTAATGGGCACTTGGGCTGTTTCCATAATTAGGCTATTGTAGGTGCTGCTACTATAAATGTCAGAGTGCATGTATTCCTTTGAATTAGTGTTTTTGTGTTCTCTGTGTAAATACCTAGTACCGTAATTGCTGGAAAGCATACAAATACAAAGGGTCATAAGAAATATAATCTTATGAACTATTATAGGACAACAATTTGGACAACCTAAAAACAAAACAAAACAAAACAAAACAAAACAAAACAAAACAAAACAAATGGATAAATTCCTAGAGATATGCAACCTACCAAGGCTGAATCATGAAGAAACAGACATTATTAGTAAGAAGACTGAGTTAATAATCAAACACCTACCAACAAATAAAAGACCAGTACCAGATGGCTTCACTGGTGAGATCTACCAAATATTTAAAGAAGAAATAATACCAGTTCTTTCCAAATTTTTCAAAAAAAAAAAAAAAATAGAAGAGGAAGGAACACTTCCAAATTCATTTTATGAGGCTAGCATTACCCTGATACCAAAAACAGACAAGGACACTATAAGAAAAGAAAATTACATGCCAATATCCATGATAAATATAGACCAAAAAAAAAAAAAAAAAAGGAAAGAAATAAAGAAACTTAGGTTGGAAAACTATTAAGAACAATAAAATTCAGGGGTGCCTGGGTGGCTCAGTAAGTTAAGCATGTGACCCTTCATTTCGGCTCAGGTTGTGATCTCACAGTTTCATTAGCTGGAGCCTCATATGGGGCTCTGCAATGACAGCATGGAGCCTGCTTAGGATTCTCTGTCTCCCTCTCTGTCTGCCTCTCCCCTACTTGTGCTCTGTCTCTCTCAAAATAAATAAACTAAAAAAAAAAAAAAATTAGCATGCCAACGCAAGAGTAGATATAAGAAGAGTGTTATCAAACAGAGAGAGGGAATGATTTCCCTACCAATGGCTATTCTTCTATGAAATGGTTGCAATTTATATCATGGATGAAAGATGTAGGATTATTCTGGTTTAAGTAACCAAGGGAGAGAGCTCAGAGAGAATGAATACCAGTTTTTATTTTGTTTTGTTTTTAATGAGGAAAAGATATGTCTGGGGAAAGAAAAAAGTTTGGGGTGGCTATAGTATAGTGTGAAAATAGGTAATAAAAGAGGCAGGAAAGGACAGTGGGCAAGATTGTTATGAGACCCTTGAGGCACCAGGGTGGCTCAGCCAGTTAAATGTCTGACTTTGACTCAGGTCATGATCTCACAGTTCATGGGTTCGAACCCCGCATCAGGCTCTGTGCTGACAGCTCAGAGCCTGGAGCCTTCTTCAAATTCTTTGTCTCCCTTGCTCCCTCTTTGCCCCTGCCCTGTTCACACTCTGTCTCTCTGTCTCTCTGTCTCTCTCAAAATAAATAAACATTAAAAAAATTAGAAAAATATATTGTTATGAGACCTTATATAATACATTAGGGAGCCAGCCATTTTCCACTGGTGTGTGGAATTGTCAAAGGTTGTAACATGTAAGCAACATCAAGAGAGTGTGTTTTTTGGAAAGAATACTGGGTTTTAAAGCGGTAAATGGAGCAGGATGAAAAAAATCAATGAAGACCAAGTGGGGGTTTATCATAACAGCCTATAAGTCAGAATATAAACATGTAAAGTACATTAGCAATAAAAGAAATGGGAAGGAGGAAGCACATTTAAACAGCATTTGGGAAATAAAATCTACAGGACTTAGTGACTGGGAGAATATGAAAGGGAGAGAGCATGGGATAGGCACCAAAATACATTGGTGGCTTCTCTTTGCGGCTCATGATGACGTTAACAATACATAAAAATAGGGGGGAAAGACATTTGAGTAAAAAGGACATTGGTGAGTTTAACTGACATTTTATCCCTTTGGAAAATCTTAGCATAGCTCTTAAGGAGACAATGGTATATACTAATCCAGAGTACACAGAAAACATGGCCTAGCCAAGAGGATTCGTAAGTTATTCACACACACACAGGTGGTCACTCATGCTGAATGGCTCGTATCACTCAGAAATTGATAGAAAGGAGACTGAGTCTAAAATCCTATAGACCATCAATATTTGGAGAGCATGTGGAAGAAAAGGATTCTACAGATGATATTGAGAAGGAGCTGTGATGAAGTGAAAGAGGACAGAGTAATGTCACAAGTGAATTTTTAGAAGACAACTGAGAGGAAATGGGTTCTAGTCAAGATCTGTTGCTGTTCAGTTTTTCCAACATGATACATGATTAATACGTGAGTTTTTTTTCCTTCTGAAGGGACTGCAAATTACTTAAAACAAATACAAGAGTCTAGATGTAACAAAAACTGTTAATGACTGACTCAAGTGCTAATGACTTACGTGCTGCCTAAGCTTGGGTTTAATCCACGTCACAGGATGGGTAGAGTGAGGTTGTTAGGCGAGAAGATTGGCTACCTGTATTCTTGGCTTGGCTCTCCCCAGTCTGTGTAAGTGATCCTGAGTATGTAACCTACCTCTCTGTATGACCCCTTTTCCCATGTTAAATGAACATGATTGCTTCCCAGCCCCATACAAGTATTGTGTGGATTAAATGAGATGCTAAACTCCAAACATTTGAAAAGAGTTGGCACAAAACATATGCATTAAATCACTGGTAGCTGTTAAACAAAATGTTCTTTAGCTTGGCTAGGATATCCCAAGGTGGTATCAGTCAAGGAAACAATTCTGAACAAGCCAAAAAAAAAAAAAAAAAAAAAAGGCATTTGTTAAGCAAGTCGGTAAGTTTCTGGCAAACCCTCCTTTTTGAACTAATTATTATTATTTTTTAACCTTGCATTCGGAGAGGCAGAAATATCACAGCAGTGTCAATACCAGGGCCCACATGGTGAGTCTGTGTCTTCCAAAATAATTACAGAAATTGGATGAGAGAATTTTATTCTACCTTCTAAGGAAAAATGTTGAAGAAGACTTGGTAGATAAAAATAGCAGAGTATCTAAACTGGAAAGACCAAATGTCCTCAACACACTGAAGTCAAGAAACCCAAACTCATCAAGTTGTACACATGAGACATGTACGGTTTTTGTAATCAATAGTACCTCAATATAGCTGTTTTTTCAAGAGAATTTATGAGATGAACTTTCAAGCTATTTAGCACATCCTTTAATTAGATGGTAATTACTAAATACTGGAAACTGCTGGTTTCCTAACTTAAAAATTAATTTTAAAGTGGCACATTTTGCCTAATAGTTTTTCATATGTAACATTTACATACAATGCAAGGATGTCTTTATTCCTCTATCCACCTACCTACCTTCCTATCTACTTATCTATCATCTGCCTCTATTTATTTATAAATTATGCCAGGTTCTGAGATGTTATAGGAATAGATGTGTATTTCAAAATATCATCTCCATACCTCAAAATACTCTTTCTGTTGACTGCTTTTAATGGGCTTGAATCATAGGTGCTTCCTTGAGTAGGAAAAATGTGGATGACTCAGAATGATGGGTCTGGTAATGTGCACAGCTGAAAAAATATAATTATTAAATCTTGGTGTGTCCATTTTAGCTCAGTGCTACTTCTTTAATTTAAAAAATACAAAACCTAATAACTGGAGAATGATGCTGCAAAAAACAAGAAAAAAATGACATATTCATCCTCTATCAACTACGTATATGTTGATGTTTTTAAAAGGCCTTGACAGGGGCGCCTGGGTGGCTCAGTTGGTTAAGCGTCCGACTTTGGCTCAGGTCATGATCTCGTGGTCGGTGGGTTCGAGCCCCGCGTCGGGCTCTGTGCTGACAGCTCAGAGCCTGGAGCCTGTTTCAGATTCTGTGTCTCTCTCTTTCTCTGACCCTCCCCTGTTCATGCTCTCTCTCTCTCTCTGTCTCAAAAATAAATAAGTGTTCAAAAAAAATTTTTTTTAAAAATAAAAGTCCTTGACACATAGGTTTTGTTCAAGAAAATAAATACGCCATTCACGTCACTGAAAAAAAAAATAGTGAACTGAAATGTACTCTAATACATGCCATCATTTCTCTTAAAAGTTATTTAATTATTTTTGTTAAATTATTTGAGATTTCATGAAAATAAATCTGTTTTTACATCTTACTCTTTAGTTAGCCACACTAGATTTTTCTGTCCTTTCTTTGATGATTATAATGTGAAATGTTTCACTGACATAATTTTATAATACAATTATTTCCCTGCTTGTTATTTTATTCCTTATAAGTTATGAAGAAAAAAACTTGTATTTTGTATGTTTTTTGATAGCTTTTACTCTTGTTTTTGGCAATAGTTTCTTTGTACCTATCTCACATTTGTCATGTTCTAAAGATGTATGTATAAGCTCATAGTCACCACTATCTGTTAAAATCTTTTTTATTTCCTTATTTCTCCAATTTCAGTCAACTAGTGGTTGTTTAGAAATAGGTGTTATAGATTTTTATATCTTTTTTATATTAAAAAAATGTTTTAACATGTATTTATTTTTGAGAAAGAGAGAGACAGAGTGCAAACAGGGGAGGGGCAAAAAGAGAGGGAGACACAGAATCTGAAGCAGGCTCCAGATTCTGAGCTGACAGCACAGAGCCCAACACAGAGTTCGAAGTTACTGACCATGAGATCATGACCTGAGTCGAAGTTGGACACTTAACCGACTGAGCCACCCAGACACCCTGGTATGATAGATTTTTAAACATCCAACAGCTTGATCCAAACATCTCATAAGCTATTTTACCCACATGAATTGTATCTTCCTTTAGAGAAACAAAAACCTCTTCTACAGAAGTAGTTTTTACAAAAGTCATATTCTTTAAACAAAATCAGTATATTTATTAGCAGTTGGAACACAGTATGACATAATGTGTAGAGAATTAAACTGGAATTCAAGGAGTACTTCTTTCTTCCACATTCACTTTGTAAATGTAGGTCATTTGCTTCTCTCTCCCAGTTTTCTCATATTTCTGTCACAGTGCCAATCACTTGATAAATCAATAAATACTTGCTGACTAAATGGGCGCTTACTAAAAAAGAAGCTAGTGAGAAATGCAACCTACAAGGGTCCATCTTCTAAAACCCTCCTTTCCTCTGTGCTCCTAACCCCTGTCAGGACAGATACATTTGTTTCTGATTTAACATATAAGATTCCTTGTGAGTATACATTTGCAAAACTACACTCACATACTTTTTTAGGCACTCTGAATTGAGAGAAGAAAAGTGAAATTAAAATTGAAAAGACATTGGTCAATTCCTTTGCTCCAGAATGTGCTTTTGCATACATGCTTCAGTTTCTGCCCCATAAAGTGCTGCTAGCTTTCTCACAGTATGTGTGTCTGTGTGTGTCCATGTTTTTTTTTTTAACACATAATATATAAAAAGCATTTTGTTAAAATCTAGATGTCTATAAATACTAGTTGTAATCACAAATAATGTGTTGCAATGTTATCGAAAAAAGACTTGATGGGAAGGAAGGGCAACATTTTAAAAAGTGGTTTTCTCTTTTTTCCTTTCCCTACCTCTATCCTCTGTCTCTTCCTGAAAGGAAAGGCTTTTGATTGTGAAGTCATGTCCCAGAGAACCATGGCAAGAAGATCTGAGTGAGGGGCTAAGAAAAAGGACTGAATTGAATTGGGAGGGAGAAATTAGTCAAATATGTCAAGTTAGACAAATGATGTAGGTTAGAATAAAGACAAAAACTTTTCAAAAACAAGCTTGAACTCCTTAATCAGTCATGGTAACTTTTTTATAGGCCTTAATATTTTCTTTTTTTTTTTTTTTTTTAATTTTTTAATGTTTATTTATTTTTGAGACAGAGAGAGACAGAGCATGAACAGGGGAGGGGCAGAGAGAGAGAGGGAGACACAGAATCAGAAGCAGGCTCCAGGCTCTGAGCCATCAGCCCAGAGCCCGACGCGGGGCTCGAACTCACGGACCGTGAGATCGTGACCTGAGCTGAAGTCGGATGCTTAACCGACTGAGCCACCCAGGCGCCCCAGGCCTTAATATTTTCAATATAAGGACAAAAAAAGAACAGACAAGTAAGATGGATAAAAGGATGGAGAGATTGGGGGAGGTACCATGTTGCTTCTCCTGTCACTCAAAAAGAGTTAGATTAAATCTACAAAATCAGGAGGACTCCTTCATTCTGCTTTGTGATTTGCCTGAACAAGACATTAGCTTCCCCAGATATAGACAGGTGTCTAAGTGTCCTGAGATACAGCTATAAACTTCAATATGGCTGATTAAACCATGATGGCTTATTTTCATAATGTTAACAATGACATTGCATAGAGTTTTTTTTTTTTAAGTTTATTTATTTATTCTGAGAGAGAGAGAGAGGGAGTGGGAGGGGCAGAGAGGCAGGGACAGAGAGAGAATCCCAAGCAGGCTCTGCACTGACAGTGCAGAGCCCAATGTGGGGCTAGAACTAACAAACAGTGAGATTATGACCTGAGCTGAAACCAAGAGTCAGATGCTTAACCGACGGAGCCACCCAGGCACCCCTTCACAGAGATATGTTTTTTAATTCTTTTTTAACGTTTATTTTTGAGAGGGAGGGGAGGGACAGAGAGAGAGGGAAACACAGTATCTGAAGCAGGTTCCAAGTCCTGAGCTGCCAGCACAGAGCCCCACACGGGGCTCAAACCCACGAACCATGTGATCATGACCTGAGCCAAAGTTAGATGCTTAACCGACTCAGCCACCCAGGTGCCCAGATATTTTTTAAAAGGGACCCTACCAGCTTTAAGTATTTCAAGTTGGTCAATTGTAGGCACCCGAATTTCAAGGAAAAACTCCATTTCTAAATAAACAATCTTAAATGATCATCTTTAGATTCCACTTAATTTACTTGGGGTACAACTAGATTTACCTGTAGTTTAGAATGAGGCATGGTTCCTCTTTGACCAATTTAGAGAAAACAAACAGTCCTTTGCTAAATCAAATCAGGACCAATAATTATGCATAACAATACCCAGCATTTGTAGAGTACCATGCTTTGAAGTTCATGGTTTTCTCAGTGCTTTCAACACACATTATCTCCTTTGATCCTGCCCCCACTACATGTGGAGGGGAAGTCAGGTATCATTCTATTTTACTGATAAGTGGAACTGAGACTTTAAAGAGTTCAGAACTTGTCAACTTTATCAAGAAGTATTAGGCCAGTCACAACAATCACAAAACTCAGCCATATCAGAACTGGACTTCCAGTCTTTAATTTTGTGTATTAATTTGCTCCTTAAACGACAATCATGACATGTTTGGTACATGGAGGTGAGCATCTGGCTTGCTGTAGATGTCCCAAGTGGTTTTTCTGCTTGCACACTAAGCCTTTGTAGACTTGTCTCCAGACTGTGGCCAGGGAAGTCCTTAAAACACAAATTGAGTCATGTCCCTCCCTCCTAACCCAGAATCTCCAACAGCTGCCATTTTGCCAAATGCAAATCTATACTTCTCATTCTGACTTATGAAGCCGTCCAGGATCTAGCTTCAAGGACTTTTCTTTTAACTCCTTATGCAAAGGTAGCCACATTTGCTTCTTTCCCAAATGGAAAGAACACCAATGACACTCTATAACCTCAGGCTTTTGTATGCAATGCTCTCCTTCTAGACATGAATACAATTTGTGCTTCCAAATTTGTCCAACTCTGTATGGCTAACCGATTCAGGTCTCTGCTTACTTTCAACTCCTCAGAGAGATTAAATCTAAAGAGCACCCCACACCCACACTCACCTTCTATGTTCTTACCGTCTGCATTCCAGGCACATGGAAGCGTGCCTGTCAATAATAACTCTCAGCAAATATATGTTAAATGAAAAAAAGAATAAATAAATGGATGCATCCAGGTGAAAGGGAAGAGATATAGCAAGATTGGGTTTTTATCCATAGTAGGCTATTTATAAGAAAATATTCATAAGTATAGTAGAGATGTGAGAACTACCTGCTTTTGAAATTTTTTAAATTTTATTTAAGAGAGAGAAGAGAGCACATGCGTGAGCAGGGGAGAGGGGCAGAGGGAGGGAAGAGAGAGAGAGAGAGAGAGAGAGAGAGAGAGAGAGAGAGAGAGAATCTCAGCAAGCTCCACATTCAGCACAAGCCTGATCAGAGCTGGTCCTACAACCCTAGAATCACCATCTGAGCTGAAATCTAGAGTCGGATGCTCACTGAACTGCACCATACAGGTGCCCCTGCTTTTGAAGCACTTTCTTCCCAGGAGATTTCTCTGTGGTTATTTAGACAGTTAAATTTAGACAGGTTAAAACTCTGGCACTAGAAAAAAAAAATTAAAGATGAGGATTATATTTCAGAAGATTTTGTTCATATGAAGTAGTGTCTATAACCAAAAGCACCATTTTTCAACATCGGGTCTTCAACACGCTAGCTTGAACTAAAATACTAGTACCATGGTAGCATAGGCATATTGCTTTGCAACACTGGTCACACATTTTATCCAGTGGAAATTGAATTTTAATGATCAGTTTCTTCACTTATTTAAGGTATTCATTTATTTGATCAAGTTCAACTTTACAGTTTAAATTGTAGCATTTCATCCACATATATTTCGTGTAAATGGGCATGTGTTATTTGGAGACAAATATGCAATCTTGCTTAAGTGGATTAAGTCTCATTATACTGATCATATGCAATATCTTAATAGGCAAATGTTTTAGGGAAAAAAATTCATCTTTTCAGCATGCTTGAAAATTTAAGGCTTGTTTTTTTTCTACATGCATGTTTTTCTACTGATCATGTAAAATGGATTTAGAAAAAAAAAAGGCTTTAAAAATGATGATTGTTTCTAACAATAAAAAGAGCTCTAAGTTTCTTGTACCTTCATGGAGGAAGAAAGAACAGAGTATACCATGCTGAGATCATCAGCAGTAAGAGTTAGCAAGGGAAGAAAGTTGAGAGCAGAAAGTTCCTCTGGCTACATTTTCAATGGCCCAGCCCCGGTTCTTAGGTGCCACAGAATTTGGTCTTTCATTTCCTCTGTATCAACCCAACAAATTTTCAGTAACAACTAAGTTTGATTTCAGTGCTTTACAGTCTAGAGGCTGCTGTCATAAAAGACTGTCCCATTGGTTCCTCACAATTACCCAGTAAGGCAGGTGTTGATATTTGTATCATTTTTGCAGTCAACAAGCTTGAGTCTCAATGAATGGTATCATCAAAAACCAAAGCAAAGACATTTGACTCAGCAGCTCACTCTTTTTTCCACTAAATCATGCTGTTTCTTTTATTTCTAAGATATAAAATTGCTCTGGTCATTTACCTCGCTATTCTCTCAGGCTTCCTGAGTTCAGAGCAATATTGAATGATGATGCTTCCCTATAATTGTCAGAGACCTCTAGCTATAAAAAACATATCACAACTCTATCTATGTGAAGTAATATAGCATATCTTGGGAGTTTTTCATGGCTTGCTATGAAGAAAAAAAATAATTAATAAGCAAATCTGCTGCTTTATTTATTTCTTCTCTCAGTTTTACATTAGGTTGTATCCCCCTAAGATTTAAGTTCCTAAACAAGAATTGACAGTAATCTCAGGACAATACAGGCTGCTTTTTTCACAGAGTGTAAGGAATGTTGTAGCTGGCTGCCTCTCAGACTGTTGGCACTTTAAAATGTGGCTAGCATACATGATGTGTTTTGGTTTTAATTTAAAGGGATATTATTTTTTCATTCTGTCATTTATAGAAATAGAAATTGCAGAAACCCCTGGCATGGGAAATTGTTTCATTATTGTTTTTAATGCTCATTTTCCTACCTGTGAATATTAGTTATCCAAGGTCACCATATCAGAAGACTTCCAGTGCTGAGTCACATCTAATTCTTTTCCCCTTCTGGGTTCACACAAGGCTGAGACTTCCTACCATGTGACTATGTTTGGATAATGGTTTGTGAGAAGAAATGATGAAGCATTTAATTGTTGATGTGAGACCCTTCTGTACTCTTTCCTATGACTCAGCAACTCAGGAGACTTCAAGTTCCAGATGGTGTAGCTTCAAGATACAGAAGCTTTATAGCCAGGGTCCCCATGTGGACGACACCCTGCCAAACTATGTGGGCCATGTAAGCAAGAATGAGAAACTTTGGGGGGTAAGCTGAGATTTGGGGGTTGTTTTGTTGCTGCCTATCTTAATTAAAAACCCTAAGAATCAAAAGAACATAGGAATTGGATTCAGACAATTTGGTTGACATCCAACTTAATAGCTCTGTCAACCTGGATAAGTCCCTTAAATTTGTTGAGTTTCTTATGCTTCCTTTCTAAAATAGAGATGAAAAAAATATTCTGTATCTACTTGAAAGAGTGACTATGAAGATCAAATTGCATAGTGTACGTTGAGTCACTCTACAATATATATTCATAAATGTGGTGACACAATTTTGATTTCTTTGATATTGTGATTTCCTGATTAAGGGACTTTCTTTTCCTAATCACCTACATTCCATATCCATAGAAAAAGTAGATAAGAAGACCAAAGTTAGAGTATAGGAATGAACAAGACACCATTCTTTGTTTTAATCTATTATAGGTATGCTGTGGCTCTGATAATTAAATTCAAGATTTCTTAGAATTAAGTATTCCAGATTCAAGTTCATGACATCCAGCTGTTTCAAATTTGTCTATATGTTTTCCTCTTTACTTTTGAGCATCAGAAAACCAAGACCCTGTCTTCGATTTCTTTTAGCACAACTTGGAGTACGAAGCAAACTATGTGTTCAGAGAGCATCAAACCAGTTTCTCTTATTTCTTACATTCTTTTTTTATGCTTTAAATTATTTATTGAGCACAAAAAATATGGAATGCTTCATGAATCTAAGTGTCATCGTGGCTCAGGGGCCATGCTAATCTTCTCTGTATTGCCCCAGTTTTGGTATATGTGCTGCCAAAGTGAGCACTAGTTCTTGAATTCCTAAATCAGATTGCCCAGTCCAACAAAACAAAGAGACCAAGAAAACCAGTAGGCATTGACTGGACATCTCCTTTACTCACTGAATGGGCAAAACTAAGAAGAGAAACCAACATACAATTAGCTTTCTACATTTTGCACTATGAAATCTGACCACGCTTTGTGTTCTGCCCACATAAAAGATGATGGGAATATGGTGTGACGTGATGTTATCACCTAATCTCTCCATTGAATAAGCAAAGAGTGCAATCATTAGATGTTCTAGGTAATGGCTAAAAGTAGGCTCTCTGAAGCGGCTCCACTGATTACTGAATTACCTTGAGCATGCAGCTTGTTTATACCTGTTTTTCATCTATAAACGTGATATAAAAATAGCACATAACTCACACAGTAGGTTTAAGAGTTAATGGGTCCAAATCCATGTTTCTTTCTACGGAATACCACATTTAAGTGGACCAATTATGGTTTATGTCTAAATTGAAATGTAATCTACTACAAAATTATCCTTCCTTATTTCTGGTAAAAGTCTTTTCTTCTTGTTACTCAAATAGGAGAACTCTATGTGATGTGGGTTTTATTGTTGTTGGTTGGTTGGTTTTTGTTTTTGATGCTGCACCTACATCTCCTTTCAAACCCAACCAGTAGCCAAAACTGGTCAAATATTGTCACAATAGAGTCTCTTCCACTTCCTTTTTGTTGCCATTTCACAAATCCAGGCCCTCATCTTCCCACTGCCTTAATGCTCTGGGCTTTCTACCACACGTTCTGCTATCAGTGACTTTCACCTCGCCCTTGCTAGAGTGGATAGAAGAGCTAGTCTTATATTTCTCTTCAAAGATATAGTTTTGAAAAAATAGACATTTGGGCTCATTTCTACCATTAAGAGTATTAAATTATTTAAGGAAGAAATCATTAAAGTAATGAAGTGGTAGGGTTTTTTTTGCCCAATATAGTAGGCCACATATGAATTTATAAGAATAGCAATGTTCCATTTTATATATACTGCATATAAATTGAATGGCCACACACTCATACACACACATATATGTACATATACATATGTATATTTATATATATAATGTGGCATTGTTTTGTGTGTATATATATATATATATGCACAATATACATTTTAATGTCTTCCTTCTTAGAAGGTACAATGATTCTTCACCAATAGATGGGTATCTATGCTAGCATGAAAATGGATGTTAGTCATGAATTCAGATCCAATAAGAAATTCCTGACTTTCAGATTACTATACAATATTTGAAGAAAGCTTTGAAATGGGTATCATATTTTTACGTTGGACATTTGTTGTTTGACTTGATGCATGCCCTTTCTGAATTTTATAAGGGCCTCCACAGTACCTACACACACACACACACACACACACACACACACACACCACACACACCACACACACCACGCACTTATAGAAAGCAAACAAGGGGGAGGAATGTGCTTGTCAGCTTCAATTTTGTATAGATAAAAATGCATGAGACAAGGGGATGAAAACGTAGGAGCAAAGGGACAGGAAATGTCAAGCTTGATAGGTTATGCTGAGGGAAAAGACTTACTCTAAAAATAAGTCCTACCATTTAACCTGCTGGTGTTAATTTGATTTTATATTCAGCAGGAATATTCTATCAGCGATTAAATCTAGATTGTTATTCTATCAAGCTAAGACTTTTGTTGTTCACTGAGCTGAGTATCTCAAAGCTCTTAATCTGTGATTGTCTTTCAGGGAAGTATTTAAAGAATTGTACGAATTTAACTACATAATACACTATCTTGTGGCTTAGTGCTGCCCAAAAGTCTCTGGAGCCTTAAAAGTTATTGTCATTAATATGTATCCAGGTGAAAAACTCCCCCTTCCCCACAAGCATGACTCTTGAAAATCAACCTCAACCAAATATAAAACAATGCATTCCAAACGCTCTTGTTTTTCCTCGTGATTTGTAAATTGAACACAAATGAGTGAAAAATGGAGATAGTCTGCAGCAGAGTTCCACCGACCCCTTCCATTGTCCCTCAATCATTTTTTCCTTCCCTCAGCCAGGAGAGCTGATTCTAGCTGGTAGCAGGTGTTTTATCAGAGTACCTCATCTGCGAATGACTGTTCACACCTAATTTTCCTAGCAGCATTTAATTTTAATGTGCTACATTCCCTCTTCTTCCTTGTTCTAACGCTAATCATTAGTATCTCTGTTGTTAACCCACTCCAGGGATGGCATGCAGTGAGCCAACATTCCCCTTTTCTGTGCCCACAGCACATATAATCAATAGCCACATTCTTTCCTACTAAGTCTAGACATCTCTGGAATTCTTACCTCATTGAACTTCAGATAGTCTTCAACAGTCAATTATGGCTAAAACCTACTTGCTACTCCTGGGTTACTCATTCTCTTTAAGACACATGTGTTATAAAAGTTCAGGAGAAGTAATGATGGATCTCAAATTTATTTTTATAAGTTATCCTTATTAAGTTAACTACATATGTATATATATATATATATATATGTGTGTGTATCTATATAATTATCATACAGGCTCATTCTTATGACAGGCATTGACTCTTGTTCATGTTTACTCAAAAATATTATGAAATGAATTGAATATTATGAATATTATGAAATGAATATTATGAAATGGATAATCATGATATTAAGGATGGATATATATATACTTATATATAATGATATTAAGGATACATATATTATGATATTAAGGAGATATATATATATATATATATATATATATATATATATGCACCTGTATTTATGGCTATTAAAAACATATATATATGTTTTTAATAGCCATAAATACAGGTGCAAAAAGTAACAACTTATTCAGTCTACAGAAAAAAAAAAAAAACAACTACCAGAGTACAGCTTTAAGGCAACATGCTTTATTTTATGTTTCCCAAATGGGTTGTACCTAGCTTGATTATAACACTTGCCACGTTGCTTTCTAATTGCTTCCTTTCCTGTTTCACTGACTAGCTCCTTAGAAGCAGGAGAGCCTCACTTCTCTTTGTATTGTCAGCACACTATTCAATTTTTCCACATAATAATGGTGTGACAACTGTTTATATAATAAATAACTGATTGAATAATATATTTTTTAACCAGTAGTCTTATATTACTCTGCTGTCATGAAATTAATTCTATTCTTAGCACTTTGATAGCATTTTAATTTTCTAATCCCAGTGAAATTTTGTGCAATGCCTATTTTCAAATGTATATTTGACCTTAGGAAAATCACCCCCCCCCACTTTGTTTTTTTTATTACAATATTACAGAAATTGACCTGTGCTCATTCTTTAAACAGTCAATTTATTGCTAGTAATTAGTTTAAATTGTGAAATTAGTGTTTAATAGCTATAATCCTTAAACTGTAAAAGTAATTATATTGACGTAGGAGGCTGTAAAGGTTATCATACTCACACAACAATGTGAACTTGAAAGTATCTTTGAAGGAGTTCAAAACCAATTTCAAATTAATTAAATCATCTTTGAGCCTTCTGAGCAGTGTTTAGAACTTGAATTTTTAATAAAATAAATATTTTAAATAGATTACATTCACTCTTCTCTTTACAACCCAAATATATTTCCATAACAGAAAAAATCTGAAAAGTCAGAATCTTATAAAAGGTGAATTACTATGTATTTATTATCAATAATAATACTATAAAATTGCTTACAGACCATCCATAAAGGCATAGATTTCTTGACCTTATTAAAGTAGAGATTTTTAGATGCATAAAATGCTGACATACCATTAGATATATTATAGACTATTCCTTAAACCTTGTTGATTAATGGTATGGTGCTAGTTGCTTCGGGTAACCCCACCCCTTCTGAATCCTCAGCTTAAACTCACCCTTTGGAATTTTATTTTGCATTATGAAATCGAGCTAGCACTAGTCCTTTCCAGTTTCCCCTAGTACCTAGGCTTGGTTAAATCCTGATGGTTATGATTAAACCCTACTTGCGTCTGAACTCTGTTTGACACTTTAAACAGGCTTTGAAACATTTGTAAGGGTTAATCAAATGAAGACATGGTAGCATGAAACTCCATGATGGGTCAAGCAAAATACATGTGGGTTAGCATTATGAAAATACAAAGTGAGGGAAAAGGACTAAAACTAGATGTGGGTAAGGAGATTAATGAGTTAAAGTTGAAGAGAACTTGCTCACAAAGACAACTCGTGTGGGAGTCTGAATGCCATCTTGCAGGCAAAGTGGAGTGATTGAAGAATATTGGCTAAGAAAGATGCATGACACTGATGGGCACCTCAAGGATGTATTTAAGAGCCAAAGAGTGGAATGAGGAAAACCTGAGAAGCATCTACTGAACTCATCTGGACAACATACTGAAAGAAGGGATATATTGGAATAGAAAACAGACTGAAAAATACAAAACAGGATACTGCGTGTCAGGGTATGGGGAGTGACAGGAAGAGACTGTGGCGTGACTTATAGGTCTTTGGTTTTGACAATTAAGCAGATTATGGTGCCATTTATAGAGTTTGGAACATATGGGGTGGGGTTTCCATTTTGGACATGATGATTTTGAGATGAATATGGTACAATCAAGGGTTAATGGGTAGCCAATATTGTGATACTTGAGTGAGTAAACTTAGGACATGGTTTGGGTTGGAGAGACATATTTATGAGTCATTAGCATATAAACAGTTTTCAAAAGTAAGAGAGGTGATGGAACTATAGAACTAATATCAAGAGAGCATGAGTAAAAGACAATTTATAAGGGATTTTAAGGGTTAGGCTGACAAAGAGATGACAAAATAAAAACAAAATGAAACAAAAATCAGAGCTGTTGAAGACAGCCCTGGAAAAACAAAATTTTCCAGGAACGTGAAGTCAAGAGTGTCAGATGCAGAAGAGAAGCAATGGCCTTGAAAGAATGGGGGCGGAGGGCACCTGACATATCTTGTCTTTTTTGGACATTTCTAAATGTTTTTATTATGATATTATTCTGTTAAATCAATGATGGGGAGTTCTAGTATGCTATCCTGGTGTAAACCCAGCACGTCCTATCCCACCTGTGGATTACAACTATAAAAAATCTGTTAAAAAAATCAAAACATCTACTACCTAGGTAGTTGAACAATAAAAACAGGCAGATTGTGAGAGGGAGTCAACATTTGGAGAAGTAGTGACAAGCGAGTGAGTTTTACATTTCTTTTCTCTTCAGGCTTTATCCCACTGCACAGGCACTCGTCATAGAGTGGCACAGCTAAAACCCCAATAGAAACTCCACCTTCTACAAGAACCAGGAAATGGACCCCTGTGTATGGAGAGTGTGCAGAGAATGATTATAACAAGTTCAACTTCTTCATCATTGAAAAGAGCCTTTATGTGAGATTCAGGAGACCCAATTCTAATCTGTGGATCACTAATTTAGATCTGCTTGATTCAACCCCTTCAAGTAATTGGATTATTCTATGAAAAAAAATGGCTAACATGACACTTTTCTGTTTAATTTCTCTGTGTTAAATGTCAAATATAGCAATGTACTCAAAAGAGCTTTTAAATGATCATAAATTTGTATTTAAATATGTTATTAATCAGATTTATATTTCTATTGGTTTATAACCTCCGGCATTTTTACAATATGGGTCCATACTCTGGACATCATCTGGTGTTCAAGTTCAAATAATTACCATGACTTAGCTTATCTCAGTGCATTTAATGCGATTGTTATTTGATCAGCTGACATCATACTGTAAATGTAGTTTTTTTTTTTCCTTGATTCTATCTGTCCTTTATATTCAAGTGTAGATGTAGTGTCCCAGTCTTTGTCTGTCAGGTGTTTCATTTAAAGCTCCATGTCTCATGAGCAAGGAAAACCCATTTAGCAATGATGGGAATCTGCTCTTTATGGCCTGTGACTTCTTCACACTTTCCTTTTTCCATATAATTATAGTTCTGAGAGGTTTGTGAACCAACTTAATCACTTGGAAATCATATCACTTCGACTGTTAATACCTTTCATAATTATGACCTTTGAGTTTCTAAACCAGTGCCACTGGAAGAAGAGCTTAACTTTTTGCTCTTTATAATAGTACTTGGAATAATTACAGTTTTTGATATAATTGATTTAGGAGCAGATGTCCAGGTCTAATTGAATATAGCACTATGAATTCCTTTCAGATCAGTTGCATTCTGGGTAATAATCTCAATTGTAATCACAAACTGGGAGTTTTCTCCCTTTCCCTTATCTCCTCTCCTTTTCGCTCCACTTCTCTTTTATTCCCTTTCTCTTCATCTTTTTTCCTTCTCTTCCTCCTGCTTCTTCTCCTCTTTTTGCTCCTTGCTCTTTTTTTTTTTTCCTCTCCTCTCCCCCCTCCACTCTTTCTTCTCTTTTCTCTCTCCTTTCAGAGGCCTTTTAACCCTTTAATTTTTTTTTAATAAAGGACCAACATTAAAAAATATTTACTCTCTGTAATTAAATGTAAATGCATCAAGTATTTTCAAGATAATGCAGACTTAAAAGTTGTCAGATTTATAAGGAAAATAATTTGCATCAACAAAATAATCTGAGTCTCATATGTCCCAGTGAACTACACATTCTATTCTATCTGTTTCACTGACCATTTCACATAAATAGAAGAACCCCTGCATTCAAACAATAGATGGTGGAGGAGGAAAGAGTCTCGAGTTTCTCAAGCTTCCCTTGGTACTTCATTTCTCTCCGAAGTCAGTACATCTCCATTACCACAGCCCAAGCACACTGTCAACATTTACTAAAAGTTAAAAAAAATGGCAACACGTCTGAGACAAAAAATGTATATCCCTTTAAATTAGAATATTAGTTTAGGTTAAAAAGCTTTTTGGGTATCTGAGACTTTTTGAAGCTGTATGGGAACACAGACCTAGAAAATGTAATAATTACACCTCACAGAAACGATCAATATTGGCCTAAAATTAAACTGAAAATGTAAAGAGTGGAGTTTGAAGTTAGAATAATATTTTCAATCAAAATCTATTTATTGTTTATGCTCTATGCTCTCTTGACTTTAGTTATCTTTTTCAGATTAAGCAACAGCTGAAGTATATATAAATCTACTAAAATTTACATATAAACAAGGTTGATATATCAATTACTTTCCATCTAATTTAGTAACGATTACTGAATAATAACAACACTAACAAAAATGACAGCTACCATTTTAGAGAATATGACTGGCATGATTCCAAGGCAATTCACCTACTACCCCCCCCCCCCCCACACACACACACACATTTCATCAACACAATGAGCTTGATGTTACTATCTTTATGCTACAGGTAACTAAGCTGAGATCAGAAAAAATGATTAAATTGATTTGAACACTGGCTTGTCTGATTATTCTTTTAAACAAAAAAAAGTTGCTACCTTGTGCTAGGAACTAAGACTATGGAAATGATGAACACCTAGATCTTGTGTTCAAGCCATTCACAGTCAAAATTGAGCAGGTAGGCTACATATTCATAAGCCAATAAAATAAATAAAGTATATGTAGACAAATTCAACATAGAAAATTTTACATGGTAAGGTATAGAGCTAGGAGGCAGGAGGCAGTATACTGATAGAGTAAACCTTAGTTCTGCAGACACTAGTGGAGAATTCTCACTCATAGCTCTTACTTCCGCCACCTAACTACAGTTCAAAGGCTGTGACATGCACATTTCTAATTTGTAAAGCTATTGCCTCTGAAAATGCATCATTGTCATTGGAAAAGATGGTCCTTTAGGTTGTGAAAGCCTTACTGTCCCCTACCCACTATTCTCTGATGAACAGCTGAGTTGACCCCTATATTCTGTACCCTGAGTGGATGGATATCTTGCACTCTCTGCAGAGCAGGTCTTGTGTTTCTGTATTATACATCCAGCCTATACGAAACCATCCAACAGGTCAAAGTATGAAGGAATCAACTCTCCCTTAATGGAATGTGGAGTGCCCCTCATAACACCACCACTTTGCCATCATCATTTACAGATTTGGGAAAATAAGTTATAAACCATTTTAAAGATTTTATTTATGCACAATAAAACCAATGGTATTTTCCTTTTCCACATCCATTTTTTTTGTTTGTTTGTGCATCGGGTGTTGTGAATAAAGAGAGTAAAAATGTTGAGTGGGTTCTCAATGTTTGGATAACCTGAGATTTGGTGAAAGCACTGTCTTCTGATCAGTAACCAAATCACAGTGATCAGGGACCACTACTGAGGAGAGAGTACTGCTAACATGCCAAAAAATCATAACTAACACGAAGTTACCAGGGGAAAAAGGGATTTATGAGCATGTGAGGGAGTGCTTGCAGTGCACTTAGCTAGGTGGTTATTTTGGTATGATTTGAATTTTTTGAAAAACTAAGTTTATCCTACATCAAAATAAAAAGCTTCTGTACAGCAAAGGAAACAGTTAAAAAAACTAAAAAGAAACCTAGTGAATGGGAGAAAAGATTTCCAAATGACAAATCCGATAAAAGGTTGGTAGTCAAAATATGTAAAGAACTAATACAACTCAACACCCAAACTGGCAGAAAACATGAACAGGCATTTCTCTAAAGAAGACATCCAAATGGCCAAGAGACACATGAAAAGATGCTCATCACTAATCATCAGGGAAATGGAAATCAACCCTTCCATGAGATATCGCCTCACATCTGTCAGAGTGGCTCAAATTGAAAATATAAGAAACAACAAATGTTGGCAAGGATGTGGAGAAAGGGAGGCTACTTGCACTCTTGGTAGGAATGCAAACTGGTGCAGCCACTGTGGAAAATAGTATAGAGGTTCTTCAAAAAGTTAAAAATAGAACTATCCAATGATCCAGTAATCACATCATTGGTTATTTACCTCAAAAATACAAAAACACTAATTCCAAAGGATACATGCACTCCTATGTATATAGCAGCATTATTTTACAATAGCCAAATTACAGAAGTGGTCCAAGTGTCCATGGAGAGATGAATGGATAAAGAAGATGTGGTATATATACAATGGAATATTATTCGGCCGTAGGGATGAATAAAATCTTGGCATTTGCAGCAACATGGGATAGGCTAGAGTGCATAATGGTCAGTGAAATAGAGAAAGACAAATACCGTATGACTTCACTCACCTGTGGAATTTAAGAAATAAAACAAATGAGTAAAGAAAAAAGAAAGGGAGAAACCAAGACACAGACTCTTAGCTACACAGAACTGATGGTTACGAGAGACGAGTTGGGTGGGGGGATGGGTGAAATAGGTGAAGGGGATTAAAGAGTACATTTGTCATGATGAGCACTGCATCATGTACAGAATTGCTAAGTCACTATCTTGTATGCCTAAAACGAATATAACATTGTGTGTTAATTACACTGGAATTAAAATTTAAAAACTTAGAAAAATAAGATTATCATTTTGTAAAGCAATTTAAAAAATGCTGCCCTCAAAATAAAACTACTGACTGCCATGAAGTACTTTGATTTCATATAGCAATTTTCCTCAAATCATATTTTTAAATGCAACTACATTTAATTTTACCTCTCATCATCATGGATTTTTTGATAATAATGTAAACGTTTACATCAATCTACTTTTTTTCACTTTTGGCTTTAGTGTTATTTAGCATTTATGTTTTAGGCAAAATTATTTAAAATTATATTTTCAACTGAAAATATGGATAGGTGGCTTAAAATAGGAAACTTTAAGCATAGATTTGAATAAATGGAAATGCACAAAAATCATAAAGGAGATTCAGAAAAACCCATGGAATGTTGCAAAAACCATGTGCATAATAAAAAGATGGAAGTACTTTCCTAACCACAATGAGCAGGTACTTATTAAAAATCAACAGTAACTTTAGAAAGTCAAGGACATACCAAAATGAATATTTAAAATATTGGTTTCATTATTGTAAATTTCAAATGCACATAAAATTCGAGATCTTAAAGAGAAATCTGAAACAAAGCAAAAATTTTGTAAAGCTATCCTCCTTCAATAACACTAATATATAATATTATTTTTTAATTAGCCCCTTTAAGGTATATTTCTCAGTGAAAAAAAAATGAAGAGGGAAAGAGCATACATTACTCTGCATTGGTACCTCCTGGAAAAGAAGTAATAAATATATTCATGCAGTTTATATATGTACGTATGTATCTACATATATATCTATGTATCTACTTACGTATACCCCTCTTATGTATGGAAAAAGAGTGACAAAGAGAGAAATTTGTGTGTTCACAGATGTATAATTTCTGCAACAAAAACTAAGAAGTTAGTATCAACAGTTGTGTTGGAGAGAAAATTGGGAGGCAAGTCAGGTGAGATGGATACTCTTTGCATCATATGTATATCCTTTTATAGTGTTCAAACATTCTAGAAACCATGCTAATTTCCATTTCAACAATGATAATAAATAAAACCATACACATAAACAAAATCATAAAATTTTGAAGAAAGCTCACCAGAAGCATTTTTGTACCTACAGTCAAGACATCTATACTGAAAGCAAGATAATGACCAAAACAAGTAAGCCAACAATCAATAATTTTAAGTGCTCTTTTCAGTCATTTGCACGATCACCTTCCAAGGAAAAATGAGTACTATAAAAGGTACTTTGATGACTCTCTCAGCTGTGAAAAGGATCAAATCTGTTTTGTACTGGGAAAAAAAAAAATCAGGTTTCTTTTTACCAAACTGAACACAGACAGGCGCTTTTAATGCCTTAATTAGAATGATGCCAGCAAAAGGGGCATCTGAACATGTGCAAGGGACATGTGTGCAATACAGCAGAGGGCTGACTTTCACCTGGTGTTGTTTTATTGGACCTTGCTTGGTATCTTGTTGTTGTTGTTTTTCCAGTGAGTCAAAAAGAATGGTTAAACAGTAACTTTTGTTATATTTAATGAGCTCTTTTGTACTTTACATGAACAGGGACCTTGAAATCTCACTTTGCTCTGGCTTCATGGGCAAAGGTGCTGGTAAGAGTTTTCAACTCAAGGTTGAATTGTTATCTATCTCCCTGAAGGAAATAACCAGTGAAAAGAGATAAGAGCTATGAGGGGTTAGGAACTCCATACATTTTAAGAATAAAGAGTGGCCCAGAGTTGACAAACTCAGCAGATTAGTTTTTAGTACTAAATTTCCATCGACACTACAAGGCACTATAATATTTTTTTTCTCTTTTCTTCTTTTTAATCTACACTTAACAAGATCACACCAATGAAAATAAAACTTTAGCTTCAGAATGCTCTTTGTGGTGCTATAAGTAATTTGTTTTAATTCGCACACTAAAAAACAGCATAATTAGTAATGTGACTTAGTTGAGAAAAACACTTGGACTGGGATTTCTCTGTACCAATAGAAAAGGCTAACTGGCTGCTCAAATACCATTTTACTCTGTTATATACATGTGATTTTTTCTCAACAGAAGCATATTTTTAATGACATTTTCAACAACTGCCTAAAACCACTGCTTTATTCTTTGGTACATGCCATTCTGAACAGTGATTACTATGATATACTCATAAATCAGTGGAAAATATCATTTGAATCCATACATTTATATGCATCAGAATTCTTAAAATACTATGACACCAAGGCAGATAATAGGAGTTTGCAAGAGGCAGCATCTGACATGTGATGAAGGCTCAGGTATCTGCATATGAAATATTACTTGGTTCTAAGGGGGATTCAACAATGTTTTAGGCAGTGTGCTAGGTATTTGCATGTGGCATTCCGTTCAAAGTTGAAAGCAACACTTACCATGTAAGTAAATGCTCATTTCCTCCCAATTCCATGAGCAAAAGCAACACTATGTAATGCATACTATTTAACCCCCCATCATATAAGTGACTTGCCTAAGATGGTAAATCATAAAGCTGAATTTGAACCAAGGAAATCTCACTACCTATTCTAACCACTATAAACCCTGCAACTCTGTAAACCCTTGAGGTAGATAGGAAACTCTTTTGCTCTGATGGTAAATAATTTAAGACAATGATTTCTTAATAAAGAAGCATTCCTAACCCCTTCTGGTTTGGTGCTGTCCAATTGGAATTGATTTTGGCTCAAAAAATTTCTTAAAATTTTAAATATGCCTCAGTTTATTTTTAACAGTTCCTGTGTCAGAAGGGAAAACCAAAGGAGACCCTTCTGCCCCCACAGCCAACCCCTAGGAGCAACAAGCAGCCAGACACCATTAATTGTTGGGCCATTTAAGCTCTCTGTTTCCTCACTGCCTCTGGAGGTGGTAGATAAGTCCCTGTAGGATCCTAGATCCTAGCTCCCCAGGTTTTGTGTTATGAGCTTGCAGACTTAATTTGAGCATTTCTTTTTCTGGACAGTATCCAGGAGCCAGTCAGTGTCCACTAGGTCCCGGGTATGACTTAGAAACCCAACTATGTCTGTGTCAGACTGGGTCCAACTCAGAAACTAGACTGGGGCCAGTGTAGGACTGCAGGTAAATGAAGTTTTGTTTTAAGACCGAACAGGTAGGTTAACCTTAAACTTATCGAAGTAATCCTGAATTTCTGTAGCCACAGTAGAGAACTTTTAACCCTATTAGATAAACATATGCATTTACAAAGTGCCTTGGAGAAAAAAAGGATCTCAGCCAGGCACTCATTACAAAGGGTAAAGGGAAAATTGTTTTTCCTCCTCTATAGATTCTAGTGACCAGGGTGAGACCCTCCAGCACGATACACTAGCTCTGGATCCTGCAGACAGTATCCTGGGAAAAGCCAGCAAAGGGTAAGAATTTTTACCAAAGTCTGCTCTCCCAGATCTCTACCTATTGTGCCTAGTTGATAGTGAAGGGTAACATTTTATAACAGCCCCTTCACAATTCAGACTGGCAAGAAAACAACATTAGTTATTGACCTTTTTTCTCTCTTAGGAATAGCTCATGCATGCCTTCTTGTTTGTCTCATTTGTGTCTTGAGAGCATGACTTGATGACTGTCAGGTTGGGGGCCCTCAAAATGTGGCCAGACAGTAAAGGGGACCAGATATCATCACCTCAAAATAGGTCTCTTTAGCATTAGGATTCTTTTGAGCTAAAAACATGCAAAATCCAACAGATTCAGGAAAAGCTCTTTCTCTCACCTTCAACTACCTAAGATTACATTGGAAAGGGAGCCTATACTAGCAAAAGAGCTATTACTAGAGATACCTCTTTACCTAAGACTTTATCTGCCTAACAGGTTAACCCTTGTTTTCCCAACATCTCTTGCCTTTTTGTCAATGGCCTTTCTTCCCTTTCTATCCCCATACCCCTACACCTTTTCTTAGCTCAGGATGTTACATACATCATGTTACCTGGCTGCCGTTGGAGTCTCATATACTTATGGGACTACTGTATTTACAAAATTTGACTCTGTTAATCTGTCTTAACTCAATTCAACTATTAGACCAGCCAAAAAACCTAAAAGGGAAGAAGAGAAAAAGAGAACGATTTTCTGCCCCTGTAACAGAACTGTGGGTTACTTCCCATTTATGGTCAGATATGGCTACACAGAACTGTGGATTCCACTCCATTTACAGGTAGAGTCCTACTGACTGTTGCCAGTTGTCAGGGCAATTTTAAAGGTCTTTCTTTCTTTTGGTTATCTTTGGGAGTTGCTCTAAATCTTGGAAGGGTTACATGTTTTGCATCTTCTCTGAAGACTCCTCTTATGTCCATGGGGTTGTTCAATGCTGCCAGGAATATTTATTGTTTGTCCTGACTGAAACCTGACAAGATATAAAAAAGGATTTTTCTTAAGCAGCTCTATGGTCAGAAGTTGGCTAAATTAGAAACTGATATTCAGAGACTGATACAAACTTTTTTCTAGGTCTTCTCCTCCAAGCTAAAATAAAACGATGTACCCAGATGGAAAGAAAAAACATTCTGAAGCCATTGTGGAAGAATTTACTAAAATATGTCAGACATGCAGCTCTAAATCTGGAACAAAGTGATCTTTTGATTTGCATCTTAGTTGAAATTCTTATCCCTGATATAAAGAAATAAACCAAATCACATAGTTGAATGGCTTGGTCTGTCTCCTGATCATTTAGGTTGCAACTCAATTCTCTGAGGAATTAAAACAAATGCTATTTGTCTTACAAAAGAAGTCTTTACAAGAACAGAAATGTGACTCTAGAAACAATTCCAACTATCCTTTTTGCCAATCCCCAAACCTCTCCTATTCATCTCAAAGGTAAGCAGGTATTATAAAATATCTGGATTTGGGACACACAGCCCTTCTGGACAAACTTAAATCATTTCTCTCTGGTTATGAGATGTAGATCTTCTCCCGATTTTTTCTAGGGCCCAAGGGCTATGTCTTGCACTTCAGTGCAAACTTCAGGGCGGTGATTCTCATAGCACAAACCTGAATAGATATACACTTATAAAGTTGTACAAAGTTTGTGGAAATGGAATCTTAGAAAAGTAATTTTATGCATAGTCAAGTGGCCTAAAACTGGAATGGATTTATTTAAGCTTTTAAAGAATGGGTTTTAATATTAAAAGTATACTGGTGCAGAATTAGAATTTTATTTTCTCTCTGTTAAAAGGACAAAGTTTTCTTAAACTATTAGTTTTCTTTTGATATCGTGAAAGCAGTTTGTTTGTTTTACGTTTTGGGTAATATACCTGGGGAACAAAAAATTCATGTCTTACCAATATATAAATTTCTGATAACTTTAAGAACATAAAACTGAACTGGGTAAGAATTTCCAGAATAAATGGAAAAACTAGATTCAAGTAGAAAAAAAGATTAATAATGATATGGTGGAATTGAACAAACTAATGAAGATGATTAACAGTTTTTTACAACCTTTCCTTTGAAACATTGCTAGTTCCTTAGTGTTTTATTTTTCCAGATTTAAGGATAACTTTTTTTTTTCTTAAGCTATTGTGACTTACAGTAATTTCGTAAAGTATACCTCTGTCAACAGAACTGAAACATTTACTTTTTCTCCCTACCTGATCCCTCTGGAATTTGGAAACTTACTATTATTATTTTCATGGCAATACAATTATTGCATAAGTTCAATAAAAACACGTTCCTCTGTGAAAGGACAGAAATGGGAACATTAGTTATATTATCAAGGCTTTGACTAGAATATTTGACATTAGATAACCAAGGCTTTTGACTGGTCACATCTGAGAATCTGAGTAAAATCAGATATGACCAGATAGTTTTAAGGAACTAAGGCTGATTTTACAGAGCGAATAGAATCCCTTTGGAAGAAAACAGCCTGGAAACTTGCTTAAGAGGTTCTGAGCAGCCTTACCAGGTAAGTAAGGAAGGTCACTTCCTGGTAGGCCCAGAAGCCTCAGTCTTGTGACTCTCAAGAAAAGAGTAACTCACCCAAATCTATATGTACTACAGATGAAGTCTGATGGTGAGTTCTTGGATTGTCTTCTTAACCTGGAGATGGATAGGCTTTTAAAAATTCAAGCTAAAGTTTCTTATGAAGGGTTGTAGCAAAGCAGACTTAAAAGAATCTATGTGGTCAATCACTATTCTTGCTACACTTATGTGTAGAGGCTGCTTTTGCATAACAGTCTTGAACAATAGAAACTTGAGCAAGGCAAAAGGGCCCACAGGGACTCCAGCGCTGAATGCAAACAGACCCATTAAGCAGACCTACCTCGAAATAGCCATAGGCCCTAACTCACCAGTGGGCTACTTACAACCAGGCACCTTTACCAAAAAAGGGAAAATTCCCTATGTTCCCATACTTCCTCACTCCACCCTATACCTATAGCCCCTCCCCACTGTCTCTTGCCAGACAGTCTCTCCTTTCCTGTCCTACAGGCTGCTCCCTTGCAATGTATTCAATAAACTTCTATCTCCTTTGTTCTGCCTTGGGCAAATTCTTTCACTACTCACACCTCAGGCCCCAATCCAATTGGAAAAGATCACATTATATAAGTAATCAGTCCAAGTTTAATGCAGTTAGATTTATTTTGCAAACAAATTAGCCTTACTGTGATTATCTTTGATAAAAATGAGGGTGATTGTAGAGGAAATAATGTTTCAGTAGAAAATCATAACACAGCCTTATGAATATATGATTCTAGTCCTGTTCATTGTCTTTGTGGTTTTGTTAAATATCTATAAACTGAACTGGACCCTGAATTTTTCTATTTTCCTCAAATATTAGGCTACAACTCTCCAGCATTGAAAATGCTTCCAATTTTCTCCCTCTTCTGATTTCAATCACTAAGAACAAAGACTGTCCTTGAGCCTCCTTGGAAAAGACCACACCAGGTCCTCCTCATACTTAGTTGCAGTCAAACCTCAGGGCCTTGAATCATGGGTCCACATCGCTCTGTTAAAAAAGGCTCATCTAGACTCTGGGCACTGCTTACCAGCTGGAAATCTAAAATTATGATTGACCAAGGAGGTTCGTCCCCAGAAGCAGATGGCATCTTGAGGTGGACAGCTCTCTCTCAAGATCACAGATCAAGATCTTCATCTCCAACATGAAACCTTTATTCCTTTTGCGTTTTTACTACTTGCTTCTTCCCTGAGTGCATGGGAAGAGGATGCTTCTTAGCCCTGACAACTATCAGCTGAATCTACTGCGAAGGCCATAGTTGCTCTCCTGCTAAAGTGGTTTTCAATAACAGAGCTGTTTAAGATTACATATTAGCTTAACAAGGAGGAGTCTGTGCTACAACACCTCTGGTATTGTAGCGAACGCAGCACATTAACAAATGAGCCATTTGGCTAAAAAAAGAGTTGATCTCCTTTTAGGTGTGTTATTTGGCTTAATTGATACCAGCTGGTTTTACTCATGGGGCCCTCGCTAAGGACTTTATTTCAGTCTCTTGGGATTATGCTAATAGTTGTTATAGTCTCTTCAGTATCCAATATCCTCTCAAAGGTCTTAAATTCACTGTCAAAGCCACTGGCAGTACATCAGATGGCTTCCCTGTGTTAGGAGAATCAGAAACAAGATGAGCAATGAGATAAGTAGAAAGAACAATTCTTCCACATATCTGACATCATAACCTATGAGCTTCGCAATGAGACAAGAGCAACCTACCTTTAATGACTGCAAGTGGTGCTGATACCAAATTTTTAGTCTTCCTGTCATGTACACGTTTTGCCATCCATGAGAGGGTGACCAAAAGGCCGAATTGTTAAATTAATTAAACAAGGAATCCATTAGACTGATGTGGCTATAATGCCACTGCAGCCTAAGTAAGCAAACCAAAATGTAGTCCTGTAAATGCCCCAAGGTTTCAGAATCAAAATACAAAGACAACTAACCACTGCCAACTAGACTTTATAGCCAACCAATAATGTCCTTACTTCTGTATAAAATTCCTCTATAAAATTCCCTGAGCTCCTGATGGCAGAATACTCCTAACCAGTTCTGGTTTGCTGCTGCCCAATTCCAGTTGATTTTTGCTCAAATTCTTAATTTTTATTACTTAATCTTTAAAAATATCTATTTTGGGGGAGAGCACAAGCGGGGGAGGGGCAGAGAGAGGGGGACAGAGGATCTCCAGCGGGCTCCGCACTGACAAGCTGACCACAGAGAGCCGGATGTGGGGCTCAAAATCACGAACCTTGAGATCATGACCTGAGCCGAAGTGGATGCTCAACCGACTGAGGCACCCAGGTGTTCCCTTAAATTTTTTAAAAGTCGTATTGTGGAGATTACAAAATACTACAAGTTCTATGATAAAATGTGAAGCCTTAGAAAAATATTGAGGGATATGCATGGTTTCTACTCTGCAGTCTAGCACTTCAGTAAAAAGATTGAGAAGCACTGCTACTTGCATGATTATTAACTATCTTTTATCTTCCTTTCTGACCCATCTCAAATTTGGAGGAGGGTATCAAGACATGGGTAATTTCACGGGGTATGTGAAAATACGTGTCATACGTGAGTTTACCATATGAACCTCGAGTCTGAGCTGCATTTAAAAGGTAGTATAAATATGTAAGAGCATGTACTAAGAACATACAACGATACTTTATATAAAGTAAAAGCCATCCTTCCCTCAAATGCATGCCTTTCAGATGGTACCATTATTACAAAAAAATAAGAAGGCATTTCTTTTAACACAAAAACCTCATGGCCTTTTCATCCTCCTTTCTATGAAGTAAATGTTTACTTAGTCAAGAAGCTTTTTTCCTGAGCATGTCCTTTTACTTGTTTCTACTTAATCAACAGAAAAGCATTCCTCACACCATGGGATTATTATTTTGAGATAATTAAAGAGCACACACTAAATATATATGGCAGATCAACACAAACCATACATATCAAAGCCGTTACTGAAATTGTGTCAAAAATACAAAAAAAAAAAAAAAAGATATCTCAGAAGCTTAGGTTGTATAATATATTCCATTTGAGATTATACACAAAGGCTTGGAAAACCACTCAACACATTGTAGAACTTCAAAGGACAAGGAAAAAGCATGTAAATGGCTTTGTTTTCCTTTGTTCTTGTTTCCTTGAGTTGTGAAATAGGAACTCGAGAGGCCATCAGGAGCCACGCCTAAAAACCACTGAACTAGTAGTAGCACCATAGAATCCTAGAGAAAAGACTTTATTCTCTATGCCAGACATTATTAACTATTCCCCGAAGCTTGTGGAAACCTATGGAAATAACTTATTTAGACTACACAGTGTTGGCTTTTTTTTTAAAAAAAGGAATTGTTTATCAACATTAAAATGAGGACATTTCTGATATTTCAGGTTTTCTTGGGCCATTAGGTGATCTGGTAACTCTGATCCTCCGTTGGGCTGTTACCATTAAATAGCAACTGCCTCTGTAAGCTCCCCACTGTCCTCTTTACGCCTTCTTCCCAGACTGCTTTACTTCTGTCTATTTTTTGCCTGGTTCCTACAGGCATTGAATTTACAACTCTTGCCTTTCCTCAAGTTCTACCCTCCAATTTTCATATTTCTGTTCATGGCATGCCTGTTTCCATAGTTTAAGCTCAAATAATTTCTCAGTCTTTTTTTTTCCAACCTATTTATATCTTTTATTCATCTCCAATCAGTCAGAGTCTAAACGTCCATAAGACATACTACCACTGACCTCATCTAGGACCTAAGACTTTCTGCCCACATGGCTGTGAGTAGACTCCTAGCTTAGTTCCTGACTCTCTCTCTCTGCATAATGAGCCCCAACTTAATTTTCCTAAATTTACCTTTTTATTTACTTACACATATCTATTAGTCTTGTCAGGGTATCCATAGAACCGTAACACATTTTGGGTCTCTTTTTCTCCCCTGGGGTTTTTGGAAGACCTGGGGTTTTCCTTTGCCCTCAATGACCTATGACCTCTCCCTTTTAAAGGATCCTTTAGTGCTGATTATCTAATGACACAATACTAATTATTTCCTCTAAGCTTTTATTTTTCCAGCTTTAATTCTCTGTCTCCTCATAGATCATAGACCTTTCCATGGTATCAACTATGTTTTCTTCTGTATATTCAGCAATGTGGTGGGCAGGACATGATATTTTATTAAACATATTTTTTTAAATGAAGTGAATTGAATTGTATAAATCAAAATACCAATCTCGTATAGTCTAATTTTTAATCAAGATAAAGAATCTTTAAACAGGGGAAGGAACCAGCAACACACCAAGATTTGGATCCCTACCACCACCTAACTGTGAGATCAGAATCAAATTCTTTAAGGATAGAATGCCATAGTCCTCAGCTCTAAGCTGAAAATAGCAATTGAGAATATCATAGCAACCTCCCAAAGGTGTCGCAAGAATGAAACAGATTTACCTATTTAACATGCCATTTACACTACCTGAGGATAGATAGCACTGGGCATACACGGAGTACCTTATTAGAATTGTATTTCAGAAAAGGAAAACAAAGTAAGGTCATTCAAATAGAACTCATCACAGAGCTAAGTTTTACAGGCAAAGAAGTAAAAGCATCTTCAAAAAAGAGTGGACTAACTACCCATAAGGAGGAGAATTAAAATTGATTCACATATTCATTTATCAAATACATATTTTTCCATGTCCTAGTCTGCACTCAGCACTATGCTAGACAGTGAAGATACTGTAGTGAGAAAAACTAGACATAGTTCCTAACCTCATGGGGTTAATAATCTGGTAAAAGAAATAGAGACAGACATTTAAAAATAATAACAAATATGAGCATTAGAAAGAAGAAATTCACAGTAGCATGGTAACATATAGCCAGAGAATGTAACACAGAAGGAAAGGGCTTCTGTGATAGTTAATTTTGTGTTTCAACTTGATAAAGCTAAGGTATGCACAGATAGCTGATAAAACATTATTTCTGGGTGTATCTGTGAAGGTGTTTCCAGAAGAGCTTAGCATTTGAATCAATAAACTGAGTAAAGAAGATTGCTCTCCCCAGTGCTGATGGATATCATCCAATCTATCCAGGGCCTCATTGGAACACAAAAGAAAAGGAAGAGTGACTTTGCTCTCTCTGCTTGAGCCAGGACATCCATCTCTTGCTGCCCTCAGATATCAGTGCTCCTGGTTTTTAAGACTTCAGACTGGGCCTGGGACTCACACTGTCCCCAGTTATTTGTGGCTTCAGGTTTGTAATGGAACTATACCTTCAGCTTTCCTGGGTCTTTAGTTTCCAGATGGACATTGGTGGGACTTCTCAGCATCCATAATTGTGGTAAGCCAATCTCTTATAATAAATCTCTTTTTCTATATTCGTATATATCCTATTGGCTCTGTTTCTTTAGAGAACGCTGACTAATATAGCTTCCCTGAGAAAGTGATTTTTATTCTAAGACCTGAAAATCAACACATGTTGACCAGGCTAACGGGCAAAGTGGGGAGAGGAGTGGAGAGAAAAGAATAGACATGGAAATGGAAGAATGAGATGGATTTAGAAGAATGTTTCTGAAAGTGAACACGAAGATGCTTGGTAGAATATGACACTACAGAAATAAGACCAGTGTGGCTGAATGGAAGCCTGGACCAGAGGAGCTGCACACAGAAAAACTAAAGAGGCAGAGGCTACATCATAAAAGCCTTTTAAATACATTCAGGATTTCAGATATGATCATTAAGGATAATAGGAAACCACTCAAGGACTTCAAATATGGGAATAATGTGGTCATATTAATTTTTATTGTTGTCTTTTGAGGTTTGTTGGGGTTTGTTTTTATTTTTAGATAATAGCCACCATGACTTTTTCTTGGAAAATGATCAGGTAAGAGAAAAACTGGATGTGAAGAGATGGGTAGAGACACTAGCATGGTGATTCATACATAGTGAGTATATTTTTAATTTAGTCCTTGCTCTCTTTCGGGACATCCCATTCTTGTTCCTAATCTAAATGTCATGCTTGAATCTAAAGTTATTCTTCCTTTCCTGGGGTGAGATGCTCAGATTAGCCACCTTTCTCATCACTATATTGGCCCTGGAGTGAATAATGCACCTAATTATATTATTAAATAAACATGGCAAACCAGTCCTTTATGAGGGGCTGATATTGATGCCAAGAAAAAGTTCTTTCTTCTTGGGGGGAAGCCGATGCTAAGGATCATGCAAGTCCAAGCTGGGGCATCTTTTCCATAGCACAAAAAGAACAAGCTTAAAAAGCTAACCCAGCAGAAAGAATAGCTAAGTGGGAATTTGGATTTCTGTCACTGAAAACTACA
Organism: Panthera tigris; assembly: GCF_018350195.1. NCBI lineage: Eukaryota > Metazoa > Chordata > Mammalia > Carnivora > Felidae > Panthera > Panthera tigris. The sequence continues at coordinate 52,226,652 of NC_056664.1, read as the reverse complement.
AAATCCTAAAACCAGCATGGTAGTGAAGATAATTAGAAAAAGACAGAACAATATACTATATAAAACTGAATTTAAAAAGAATATAAAGTCATTCTTAGCATTTAGTGAAAACAGCTAGACTCTAATGTATTAGGTACATGTGAGAAGACTGACATATGCAAGACTTACACGTTTTTTGAATTTTTTCTGATGAAGAATGAGAAATGAAAAGTAGAATATTTGTAGCAATTTATTTTATCACCAAAACTCTGTCATAAACATGGTATAAAAATGTCGAGCCATAGATTTCCAAAGCACAGATGGTGTTCACAATTTTATTTTCTATTTTTTTGTCTCTCAGCACAGCTCTGAAGTAGTGTGCTCCCCAGGTGGCAGAACCCGATGACACTTCTGGATTCATTCTATATATAGGCATTCTCGTGGCAGGCTGCTGCTACATGGCTCTGGTCTTTGTTGGGTTTGGCAATCACTCTCTATTGATTCTGAAATGATGAACTCGGTGAGTTCATGCAGTAACAAGTGATATTCTTAAGTAGTATCCAAACTCTGTCATATCTGCAACACTTTTCCAAGAAGTCATGCTAAACGCAGAATGATTTTAAAATAGACTGAATAACCAGGACCTAGATCAGGTCAATTTCATCAACAATGCCATGCTTTCTTTAAACACATTTCCACTAGTCTGATGACATGGGAAATGGACAAAATTGTATGTAAGCATACCAATGGAAGCTACTTACATTTTCCTTTATTTTGGAGCTTGATATTTCCAAGAGGGACAACACATTAGTAGAGTGTGGTTTACTGGATTAAGTCTCAAAGTCTCCAATGTCAAAGAACTTTTGTAAGGATTTGTGATTGCCTATTAACTATAGACTTTTCTTAGCTATTAGGCTCTTGAATAACACATTCACATTCTTTTCTACCACTTGGAGAAAGTTTCTCCCTTCAGTTTCTATGACTCTAAGCTTTTCTGCTTCTCCTGCACTGTTGACACTTCATTTCTCTGTTTTGTTTTTTGTTTTTATTGTGTGTGTGTGTGTGTGTGTGTGTGTGTGTGTGTGTTTTGTTTTGTTTTTTGCCTTCAGGTTCTATGAGCCACAAGATTCTATTCAAAGCTGTGCATACTTCACCCCCCCCCCAGCTCTAGTTCTCCCTGACTTTGGTTCAGCTCCCTATTTCTGTCAAAAGGACCCTCCCAAATGTATATACCCATGCATCATGTTAAATTCAACATCCTCAAAGTAAAAATATCAAATTTCTTTCCAACTGTGCCTTTAGATATAATTCTTCAAATAAAATGAGACACAAACAAAACATAATTTGAGTACTGAAAGCAAAAAGGAACATATTTGAATATTTTATTTTCTTAAATTCTTATATAAAATTTCTCATCAAAAGCAACAAAATATATTCAAATAGAGATCCTATCTTCATTCACATTAAATTGTATTTTAGAAAAAGAGAAAAAGATGTACCTCTTATTTTCCTCTCACTTTGTTTTTGTTGACTTAAGTTTTTGCATTTTTCATAATTGCTTTTGCATCATGGCAAAATATTAATATATATCTTGTTTTCCAAAAGTTGATCTCCAGGAGACTATACAATTTATTTTTATCTGCATTTAAATGAGACATTCTCGGGGCGCCTGGGTGGCTCGGTCGGTTGAACGTGTAACTTCGGCTCAGGTCATGATCTCACAGCTCGTGGGTTCAAGCCCTGCATTGGGCTCTGTGCTGACAGCTCAGAGACTGGAGCCTGCTTCTGATTCTGTGTCTCCCTCTCTCTCTGCCCCTAACCCACTCCATCCTGTCTCTGTCTCTCTCAAAAATAAATAAACATTTAAAAAAATAAATAAATAAAAAATAAATGAGATTCTCATCCAACCGGATTCCTTTACTATGTGCTGCATTGTATTTTGGGTGAGGAGATCTAATATTAATTGCTACCTTTGTGACACCAAGCCGGACATTTAAATGAAACATCTCCTTTAATCCCCAGGATGACACCATGAGGTAGCTATACCAAGTTTTTCAGTCGGTATTTGAGCTCAAATCAGTTTAATCCATTACCTACACTATTTCTATAATACCAAACTTACATCCTAATAAATAAAACATATTCCAGGCAATGTGCTACATATGTTTTCTCTCTTAAGGGGGGGCCATTGGGTTTATAAAATTTTGCAAATATATTTTGTTGATGTAGTCTGATCTCATAGTTTCTAACTTTTACATCAAAAGCTATGAGACCAAAGTTAATCATTCAACCTGTACTTAAATAAATGCACTCATGAAAATACAGAGAGATATTTAAGATTTCAAAATAAAGTGCACACTGGAGATTTGGGAGGGCTTCTTCATGACTTAGTTTATTCCTTTAGCATGGATTTACAGAATGGCAATCTAACATATTAGCAGTAATTTTTTTATTTTGTTTTCAATTTTCCAAAATATTTGTTTTCTCCATCTGGTAAAATTATGTTGACAAAATCACCTAATTCCTCTCTTCACATTTGATACTTTTGATGGTAAATATTTTGATGCAAATATTTATATTTATATTTATAAAATGTATTCTTAATCTAGACGTAGGGATTATATCTTTTTCTATCTTCATATATGACTTAAAATGCCAACTCTATAAACAGCACACATTAATGTTGAAAATGTAAAATCACAATTTATAAGTTTTATTAAAATAATATATTAACAAGGTTAAAAAACAAAATGTCACCAAATTTATAAAAATCTCACTCTCAGAGGCTGAAACAATTGGTCCCATCATTTAAGTGTGTGTATCTGTATGTGTGCGTGTGTTTGTCTTAAGTCATCAAATTTAAAACAGGTCACTGATTCTCCATTAGAAAATCTGAGGAATTTCTCTTACTACATTCTTAATCCATCATTCTCCAGGTATATAGGGATTATGCATCTGTAATATATATAGCTATTCTTATAACTGTATTTAAATTGTATTCTTATAGCTCTATTTTTGTTCCATCAACTTCATTTTTTTAAAGTTTATTTATTTATTTTGAGAGAAACAGCACAATTGGGGGAAGGAAAAAGAGAGAATCCCAAGCAGGCTCCACACTGTCAATGCAGAGCCCAATGAAGGGTTCAACTCCACAAACCATGAGATCATGACCTGAGCTGAAGTCTGATGCTTAATCAAATGACTCACTCAGGTGCCCCAACTTTTTTTTCAAAGGTTTACTTATTTTGAGAGAGAGAGAGAGAGAGAGAGAGAGAGAGAGAGAGACAGAGATACAGAGAGCATGTGAGGGGCATGAGCAGGGGAGGGGCAGAGAGAGAGGGAGAGAGAGAATCCCAAGCAGGCTCCACACTCAGTGCAGAGACCCACATGGGGCTCAATCTTATGACCATGAATGAGATCATGACCTGAAGTGAGATCAAGAGTTGGACACTTAAACGACTGAGCCACCAAAGGGCCCCTATTCAATCAACTTGGTTAGTCATTTCTCAATCCTCCCGTGGAAGACGAGAATCTTGCCCCTCTACATTTCCCTTTTCCTTGTTTTCCTTCTTCCCCTGATCCCCTTTCTACATTCTGTATTATACTCTATTCTACATTCAAACAGAAATCATCCACCGTTAATCCATCACTTGTATCTAATTGTGGAAAACTAGTAACAGATCGTTTAAATTTTGTTCACTCTAAACCTAGGCATGACAGTAAATATGAATATGCTGAAAGTTAAAACAAAATTGCAAGGGAACTCAAACACTAGCAAAATCTCTTTCCAACTTGCTTCCCCTGGCCATTGCTCAAGATCCTTAATGTGGGCTGGCTATGCATTGCTAGGCATTAGCATAATGGATATTCTCTCCTTTCCAGTTCTCTTTGTTTACCCAACAGCTTCCATTATAAAACTTCCATTGGAAGATATCTCAATTAGAGACCATTTAGCTTCTTTTGGGAACAAATATATAAATGGAATAGAAGAATAGAAGTTTCTCTTACCTCAACTACAGAATCTAGGTAATTTATGATTTGAGATATAGGATGTATAGTCACCAACATGGCTGACCATGGCCTTTTCAGAAGTAAAAAAGAAAAAGTCCCTTGGAAGTGAGTAATGCCAGATGAGGACAAATCCCCTCAACGAGGGCATGCAGATATTTTATTGGATAATAAACAGACCTAAGATTCTGACACCTAAATAACCTGTGAGTCCCATGATATTCTCTGAAGAGACCCTAAGAGTTGAGGGTACAAGAAACTCAGTCCTCCTAGCCAGAGGCAGCATGCTTAATACATGCTGAAGAGGTTGTTACAGTATACAACAGAAAATGTGACTCTGTCATGTCTCAAAAGAACATATCAGAGTGGATTCACAGCCTGTGATACCACTACAAATAAGAACCACAGGCCTTAAAGGGCAGCCCTACTCACAAGTTCCCTAATGCAGTTGAGGCAATTTCCATTCCCCACTTCTTAGCCTTTTTTAAAAATGTTTATTTATTTATTTTGAAAGAGAAAGAGCACAAGTGTGGAAGGGGCAGAGAGAGATGGGGAGAAAGAATCCCAAGCAGGCATCACTCTGTCAGCGCAGAGCCTCATGTGGGGCTCGAACCCATGACCGCAAGATCATGACCTGAGCCAAAACCAAGAATCAGAGGCTTAACAGACTGATCCACCCAGGAGCCCCTCTTATTCTTATTCATACACATGCAAATGCAGTATTCATTTAAAAGTACAGCTTTGGGGCACCTGGGTGGCTCATCCAGTTAAGCGTCTGACTTTGGCTTAGGTCATGATCTCACAGTTTGTGGGTTTGAGCCTGGTGTTGGGCTCTGTGCTGACTACTGAGCAGCCTGGAGCCTGCTTCAGATTCTGTGTCTCCCCCTCTCTCTCTCTGCCCCTCCCCAACTCATGTTCTGTTTCTCTCTCTCTCTCTCTCTCTCGCTCGCTCTCAAAAATTAACATTAAATATTTTTTAAAAGATAAATTCAAGTACAGCTTTGACCTTGTTAAGATAATATCTCAAAATCAAGAAAAGCAGTTAACTTCACTTTCTGCATGTGTCTACCAATTTATGTGGCTCAGAAAAGATTATCTGATAAAACTAAAGTCATATTTTAAAGATATTCTATATCTAGCTTGATTTTTCTCATCTATTATATACACAGCAGTTTGTGGTACAAACATATAACCTCACATTTGTCCTAACATGGAATAAATGTCAAAGATTAAAAGATATAACCCAAAGAAAGAAGCAAACAAAAATTCAATATTTTACTTCTACAGATATATCATTATATCTGTATTATACATTATAATATATATTTTTAACACATAATATATAATTATATATCTAAAGTATATATATTCCTACACACACATACCCCTCAGGATTATATCAAGATATAATCAAGATACATATATATAGATATATATATCTCCATAGGGCACAGAAATAAAAGACTTCCAACTACACAAATAAAATGTGAAAGGAAAGAAAAATTTGTACTCACCTCTCCAAATCTCAATAGGATTTAACTTTTATTAATGAAGCAAGCAATAATTGAGAACCCCAACCAATAATCTTTTTAATTCAGAGTAAAAAGACATATAAAAAGTAATCCATGGGAAAAGTGAGTAAGTTACCTGATTGAAGAATCTATGGCAGGTAGGAATGGAGGACAGGGAAAGGAGGTTAAGTCTTTATCTTACCATTTCGTTGAATAGATTTTTCAGTCTGGACAGGTAAATCAGATAAGCTGGATGCCTCTAAACTGGGTGGAGAATCAAAATGAGAGGAAATTAGCTTTGCAACTAATGAGCAATGTGAGTTGAACAGAAATGAACAACTGCAAACTAAACACCCATAATTTGTAAGACGTAAGTTTCACTGCGAACTTACTACCTGTGAGATTTGCTAACACATACTTCAAAACACATAAAGTGAAATGCAGCAAGAAGTGAACCCCAAACCAGACAACATGGCAAAGTTAGTAAGAGTGTTGTTTCAAGACTAAATAAGCAAGTTCACTGCTATCCCACGTCATACCTCTTATCATCATTATACAAGTCTGCATTAAAAAACATAGACATTCCAAACAAAATCTCTTTTATCTTTTATTAATTACAACAGAAACATTTGATATAAAATAAAAGCTTAAATACTATGCCATCTGCCTTCCCTCTCACAAAAAAAAAAAAAGTAGAAAGAAATAACAAGAGACAAATGTGTTTTAGTGAAAGGTTTTCTGAAGAAAACACAAGTTCAAAGAAGTTGAAAACTCAGAGATAAAAGACATAATTAAACAGGTATAGAATTTGAAAAATGTACAGTAAAATTAAAAAAAGAAATAAAAGTTGAGCATCTGCAACTGAGACACTAGGGTCTTCTATGTCCAGCCATGATGAGATAACAAGGAATGAATTTACTGTCTCATCCTAAACAGAAAACTAGACAAAATCAATGAAATAACAGTTTTTATCTGTTGTATAACAACCAATGCAGAAATGTGATCTCTAAAAGAAGGAAAATAAAGACAGACCTACAATCACTCCAACTTTCTGCCTGAAAGCAAATTTCACACTGCAGAGCATGTTGGTCTCACTGAGTAGAGTGGATGTCGATCAGATTTCAGGAAATGTGACGCAGCTGAAAACTGCAAAACTAAATTCCAGATTGGAGGGAGGTAAACAAAAAATGAGCCCCATAAATCTTCATGGAACCCCATAGTAGAATTCTTGTTGTATCAAAATTAATACATATATGGGTTCAACTCTATAAGGTCAGACAATGGGCAACTACTGATCTTCAAGGTGAATAATCCATACAACTCACACAGAACCAGAATCACTTGAATTCCCATCAACTAGATTGAAATGATTCTGTGGATCACTCAGAGCACACCTATCAGAGCATCTAACCTATCCCTGGTGCAGAAAACTAGTCTAGACTTACTCTGAACAAAATTTGAAATAGGATTCAAAAGGCTCAAACTGAACAACAAATCATCAACCAGGTAACAGGACAAATCTCTGAAAATAAGATCACAAAACCAGACACTCAACAGCATAAAATCTGTAATGCCCAGCATTCAATCAAAACTAATGTGCATATTAAGAAGCATAAAAATGTGATCCAGGGGCCCCTGGGTAGCTCTGTTGATTAAGCATCCAACTTCGGCTCAGGTCATGATCTCGTAGCTCATGAGTTCAAGTCCCACGTGAAGCTATGCGCTGACAGCTCAGAACCTGGAGCCTGCTTTGAATTCTGTGTCTCCCTCTCTCTCTCTACCCCTCCCCTTATTGTGCTCACTCTCTCTCTCACAAAAGTAAACATTAATTTTTTTTTAATGTGATCCATACACAAGAGAATAGTTATAAAAACAGACTCAGAGGGGCGCCTGGGTGGCTCAGTCAGTTGAGCATCCAACTTTGGCTCAGGTCATGAGCTCACGGTCCATGAGTTCGAGCCCCACATTGGGCTCTGTGCTGAGAGCTCAGAGCCTGGAGCCTGCTTCGGATTCTGTGTCTCCCTCTTTCTCTGCCCCTCCCCTGCTCATGTTCTCTCTCTGTCTCAAAATAAATTTAAAAATTTTTAAATTTTTAAAAAAAACAGACTCAGAAATATGATGAAATTAACATAGAAGGATATTAGCACAGCTATTATAACTATGTTTAAGTATGGAAAGGAAAGCATGAACATAGTGAAGATAGAAATGAAAGATATAAACGATATATATGTTATCTCTAGGATGGCAAAGATAATATCTGAAACAAAAAATCTCTGGGTAAGATTAACAACAGATAGGATATTACTGGGGGAAAAAGTTCAGTGAACTTTAAATATAGCAATATAAACTATTAAAAATAAAGCAAAAGAAAAAATGATTTAAAAATAGTAATAGTGACTTATGGAACATTCTCACATGATGTAATGTATTTGTAATTGGAGATCAAAAAGTAGCGTTTGAGTGGGTGCCTGGGTGGCTCAGTTGGTTAAGCATCTGACTCTTGGTTTCCACTCAGGTCATGATCTTGTGGTTGGTGAGTTCAAGCCCCACATTGGGCTCTGCATTCTCTCTCTCCCTCTCCCCTTCTAGCTATTTCTCTCTCTCAAAAATAAATAAGCATTTTTTTTAAATGTAGGGTTTGAGTAGGAAAAAAGATTGAAAAAGCAATAAATACTTTCCAAATTTGATATAATTTATGAACTCACAGATATAAAACTGTATCTGTAAGAAATCTACTCCAAACATAATGATAGATGTTGAGGGAAAGAAAGAAAAAGTATGTAACATACCAACACTAATCCTAAGAAGGATGGTATCAGCAAAATAGATTTCAAAATCAAAAATATTACCAAGAATGAGAAAGAAGATGTCATAATTGTTGCAATGTCAATTTATTAACAGGAAGTAATCTGAAATAGGTATCTAACCAAAAAACAGCTTCAAAATACAGAAAGCAAAAACCGCCAGAGCTGAAAGGAGAAATATATAAATCCACAAAGCTGTTTGGACACATCAACGCTCCCTTGTCAGTCATTTAGTGAACAAGTGGACAAAAAGTTCCTAAGGATATAGAAAACCTTAGTAATCCTCCCTCAGCCAACTTGACCCAGACAACATTTGTAGGACAGTCCAATGCTAGGAGGATGCACATTGTGCTCTAGTTCATACAGAACATTCACCAAGACATACCATATCCTAGGCCATGAGACAAGTCTTAGTAAATTTAATAACAACTGCAATCACACCGAACATGTTTGCCCCAAAGTAAAACTAAATTAGAAACGAATAGCATAAAAATATCTGGGAAAAAAACCCCAAAATATGTGGACATGAAACAGCACACTTCAAAATAGGAACTGGATTAAAAAGAATCATAAGGAAAATAAGAAAATACTGTAAATATAGATTTAAAAAAACTTTCAAAAATGTGGCATACAGCTAAAGGAGCATTCAAAGGAAAATTTGTAGATTTAAATAACTATTTTAAAAAGAACGTCAATGCCTTCAACTTCAATGTTAAGAAGTCAGAGCAAACTAAACACAAATTAAGTAGAACAAAGTAAATAATATAGATAAGAGCCAAAACCAACGAAATGGAAAACAAAAACACTAGAGAAAACTAATGAAACTGAAAAGTGGTCTTCAGAAAAGATCAATAAAATTAATGAACTGTTGGACAGATTGTTCATTAAAAAATAAAAACAGGGGCGCCTGGGTGGCGCAGTCGGTTAAGCGTCCGACTTCAGCCAGGTCACGATCTCGCGGTCCGTGAGTTCGAGCCCCGCGTCAGGCTCTGGGCTGACGGCTCGGAGCCTGGAGCCTGTTTCCGATTCTGTGTCTCCCTCTCTCTGCCCCTCCCCCGTTCATGCTCTGTCTCTCTCTGTACCAAAAATAAATTTAAAAAAAAGTTGAAAAAAAAAATTAAAAAAATAAAAAAAATAAAAAAAATAAAAACAAACAGAACTACAAATTACCAATATAAAAGAAAAAAGAAATTACCAATATATTGCTGCACATTCTAAAGGTATTAAAAGGATAATAAAGAAATATTATGAACTTTATGCCAATAAATCTCACAACTAAGATGAAATGAACAAATTATGTAAAAGACAAACTATCAAAATTAGTTCAAGAAAAATAGAAAATCTATGCATCTATGTCAAAGAAAATAATTCAGTTCATAACGGAACATCTTCCTACAATGAATTAATTAGTGTCAGACTGCTCCATTAGTGAATTCTTTCAAACATATAAGAAATAAATCATGCTGATCCTCTACAAATTCTTTCAGTAAAAAAGGGGAAGAAACACTTCTCAATACCTTTTACTATGCCAATATTACTCTGATAACAAAATCAGGCAAAGACATTACAAGAAAAAAATATTACATGGCCAAACACTGAATTCCTTTTCCCTTAAGACTGTCGACAAGACATAGAGATGTAAAGTCTTCTCATTTTGATCCAAAATTTTGTTAAAGGACCTCATCAGTACAGTAAGGCAAGGAAAATAAATGAAACACATATAACTTGAAAACACAGAGGTAAAATCTGTCTTTATTCAAACACAACATGACTATGTATATAGAAAATCCTAAGTTATCTTTTAAAAAGCGACTACAATTAAGGGAAGTTTCAAATGTAACACGACCCAAGAATAATGTATAAAATCATATATATATGTATTTATACATATATATGTATATGTGTGTATACATATATATATACATATATATGTGTGTGTATATCTATATATGCACACACAAATAATAGCAGTTAAAAATCGAACTATCACAGAATCTTCATATTCATAAAAATTTAGGAAAGTTTTAACAGGACAGATGTAATTATTATCTACTGAAAGCAAAAGAACACTGATGAGAAAAATTAATAAGACTTAATGAATAATCATGGGTCAGACACTTCGAACTGTTAAGATGTTAAACCTCCTCTCCAGATTCAATAGAAACCCATTCAAAAGCAAGCACTTTGTTTGTTTGTTTCCCAATAGACAAACTATTTATAAAATGTATCTAGAAATGTAGGGGGACAAGAAGAGCCAAAACACTTTAAGAAGAATCACCTTGGAAGACCTAAACTGCTTGAAGTCAACATTTATTACAATGCTACAGTAATCAAGACAGTGTAAAGTGGCATAGAGATAGACATAAGAAAACAATGGGAAGCACAGAGTTCAGAAATGCACTCACACAAATATGGTCAACTAATTTTTAACAAAGTTGCGAAGATAATTCTATGTCAAAAAACAGTCTTCAACAAATGATGCTAGATTAAGTGGATTTTCAAATGAAAAAAAAAAGGAACCACAACACTTATCTCACACCATACACCAAAATTACACCAAGTGGATTATAAACCTATATGCTGTAACTTAAAAAGTAGAATTTTAGAAGAAAACATAGAATAACTATACAACGTCAGTATAGGCAAAATCTTATAAAATTAAAAATCCACTTAGCTTATGACTCAGTAATTTCACTTCTAGATTTTTATTCAAAAGAAATGAGAAACTGTGTTCGTGCAAAGACTTGAACACAAATGTTTATAAAAGCTTTATTCATAATGACCCAAAACTGGACTGGGTCTTTAAAATGCAGCATATCAATGCAATGGAATATATTCACCAGTATCAAAGAAGAAACTTTTTTTCAAAGCTTATTTATTTATTTTTTGTGTGTATGAGAGAGAGGGGGTGGGGGTACAGACAGAGACAGAGAGAGAGAATCCCAAGCAGCCTACACACTCTGCACAGAGCCCAATGTGGGACTTGATCCCACAAACCCATTAAGATCATGATCTGAGCCAAAACCAAGAGCTGGATGCTTAACTGACTGAGCCACCCAGGAACCCCTCAAAGAACAAACTTCTGATGGGCAACATGATGAGCACAATCATATTAGGCTCACTAAAAGAAGTCAAACATGGGGGAGGGGAAGGAAAAAAAAAAAAAAAAGAGGTTAGAGTGGGAGAGAGCCAAAGCATAGGAGACTGTTAAAAACTGAGAACAAACTGAGGGTTGATGGGGGGTGGGAGGGAGGGGAGGGTGGGTGATGGGTATTGAGGAGGGCACCTTTTGGGATGAGCACTGGGTGTTGTATGGAAACCAATTTGACAATAAATTTCATATATTGAAAAAAAAAGAACAAAAATAAATAAACATTAAAAAAAATGAAAAAAAAAAAATAAAAGAAGTCAAACACCAAACCATGAAACTCTAGAAAAGATAAATCTAATTTAGAGTAATAGAAAGTATATCAGTGTTTATATGGGGAAAGAATGGGCACTGAAAGATGGGGATTGATTAGCAAAGAGCAAAAGGGAAATTTTGTTGATGGAGATGTCCTATATCTTGACTGTGATGGCTATATAGGTGTATATATTTGTGAAAAAAAAAGACATGAAAAAAACAACACGTGCTCATGTTAATGTACATAACTACACATTAGTAAATTTTAATGAAAAAACAAACATCATTAAGAGTAGGTAAACACATAAAATACATAGTTGGCAATGAAGTCAATAAAATAGAGGACAGGAAGAAAAAAACAGTATAAAAGTGAAAAGGTATCTGACAAACACATAATTGGTACTTTTTCTGAAAAAGCAATCAGAAGAGAAAAATACTCAGCACAATGATGGAACAATGTTTTTCTGAATTAAAGCAGAATCTGCATATGTAGACTAATATTACATCATGTAGCAAGAAAATCCAATATAGACTGAGTGATACATGTTTTGACTTAGTACTGACCTATGGGAATAAAATAATCTAATAATAATAATAGTAATAATAAGGGTTTACACGTGTGTAGTGAATTGAATAGTATTCGTCCAAATTATATGCTCAAATCCTAATCTTGATATCTGTGAATGTGACCTTATTTGGAAACAGGCCTTTGCATATATAATTAAGGATAATGGAATGAAACTATTCTTGATTTAGGGTAGGTGTTGCAGAAGATCAGTGAAAAGACATGACTACTAGGGTGCCTGGGCAGCTCAGTCTATTAAGTGTCGACTCTTGATATCAGCCCGGGACATGATCTCTGTTTCATGAGATGAAGCCCTGTGTTAGACTCTGTGCTAACAGCACAGAGCCTGCTTGGGATTCTCTCTCTCCTTCTCTCTCTGCCCCTTCCCTATTCATACTCTCTCTCTCTCAAAATAAATAAACAAACATAAAAAACAAAACATGACTACCAGTTGACATGTGACATGGACTCAGGTACTCAGAGGCTTTTTACCACCCCCCCATCTTGGAAAGTGGGTTCCTCTGGCCTGTCCTGCTCCCAGAGGCTGCTCCAAGAAGACAGTGATGTGGTGTTGAGAACACCTGCACAGTGGTATGTGCCTGAACCCAGTTAAGGTCTCTTTATAACCTTTTAAGACTTGGCAGGTGGGTGGGAGAATCCATTCTTCTTGCAACCACCCTAGATCTCATAGGCAAGTTTCCTTTGCTTATTAAAACTACCACCTACAAACCTGGAGTGGCCTGCCTCTTTCTCCTGTCTGTCTCTGCCCTCTGAGTACAGGGAAAGGTTTCACACTGTATGCCCAAGAAGCTCCTGAGAGGGTTACAAACCAGTAATTGGTGATCCAGGCAGGAGACTAAAAAAGTTGGCCTTGTGGGGCGCCTGGGTGGCTCAGTCAGTTAAGCATCCAACTTTTGATTACGGCTCAGATCATCATTTCACAGTCCATGAGATCAAGCCCTACATTGGGGTCTGTGCTGACAGCATGAAACCTGTTTGGGATTCATATTCTCTCTCTCTCTCTCTCTCTCTCTTTCTCTCTCTCTCTCTCTCTCTCTCTCCCCCTCCCTCCCCCACCCCCCACAAATAAACAATTTTTTAAAAAATTGGCCTTGGGAAAGGGCATTCAAAAGGGAAATCCCAAACTGGCCATGGCTGTTTATATGGGGAGGGTGGCCCATATGTGCAATATTGTGGACCACTTCGGGAATACAAAGACATCTGAAAATGTCAGCTAGTCTAACGCACATGTTGGAGAAACTACACGGAGTCACTTCAGCAGCAAAGCAGCACATGGTAGCTGCAGTGGGTTGGCTTCTACTGTGGGCTATTCACGTAGACACTGATGCCCAACTAGAGGCTGAAGCACAAATTAGAAAGTTACAAGAACTGAGGCGCCTGGGTGGCTTAGCCAGTTGACCATCCAACTTTGGCTCAGGTCATGATCTCGCGGTTTGTGAGTCTGAGCCCCGCATCGGGCTCTGTACTGATGGCTCAGAGCCTGGAGCCCGGTTCAGATTCTGTGTCTCCCCTTCTCTCTGTCCCTCCCATGCTATGCTCTTTGTCTCCATTTCTCAATAATAAATAAACATTAAAAATTTAAAAAAAAAAAAAGAAAGGAGAGCTGAGGTTACAGAAAGTCTGTAGAAAAGAAGTACTGAGAAAAAGATTTTATATGACTTTAAGTCAAGATGGGAATGGATTCATGTAAGTTAAAAAGAAAAAAAAGGGTTTTAATATCAAATGCACACTGTTACAAAATTAGAATTTGGTTTTCTTTCTGTTAAAAAGTATTTTTTTAGATTATTGGTCTGCTCTTATAAGAAATTATATACAAAGGCTTTCTTTACCTTTAATGCAATCTGCCTAGGAAACAAAGATTCTGTGTTTGTCTTCATTGGGTCTTTGATTACCTAAGGAACTGAGTCTTCTCTATTAAAAGAGCTGAGTTTTTTTACAACTATGTGACCTTTGTATACGTTACATTTCATGGGAAGCATTGCCAAATATGAAATAATGTCAAACTTTCTTTAGATTGTATTTGTACAAAATTCCTTAAAACCTGTTATGTCCTGGTGTCCTATTATCAGTCATCATTTGAAAATGTATTTCAAAGAAATAACCAAATTCTCTGGTCAATTGCAGTATAATGAACTCTCATCAGATCCTTCACCATGTCCACTTTAAAGTCTTTTGTCATTTGCAGATAGGTATTGTTTCACTCTGAAGGTTTGGCAAAAAATAAGGTCCTGCAAAAGTGCTTCATCTTCAAGGAGATTCATGGAAAAGACAAGTGCAGGTTTCTGATAATTAAGATCAATTTGCCTTCATGTGGGAGGGATACTAATAAACCTTTCAAGTACTTTCCTAAGGCTACCGGCAGAGTCCCACAATATGTCCTGAAGTAGCAGCCTGAGAGCTGTTCCTGTTCTCCTTCCCATGGACAAAATGGACCCATTACATTGATGATGTAACACTAACATGTGAAGATTTGCCTCTGCTTCAGGACAGCCTGCAGTCTTTACTGGAACATCTGTGATGGAGAGAATGGACAGTGAATCCACAGAAAATTCAAGGCCCAGGCATTGCTGCAAAGCTTTAGGGTTGTCTGGTTAGGTAAGATTCATGTTGGCTCAAATGCTGTAATTCAGAAGGTACAAACCTATGCAATCCCTAAGAATGTGAAGGACGTGCAAACCTTTGTAGGTATTTTGGGGTTTGGGAGGACTTTTAATGCTCATCTGGCTCAGTGCCTGCATCCCTTATACTGCCTGGTAAAAAAAGGGCATATGTGGTCCTGTGAATCAGAGCAACAAGCGATTTTTGGTAAGGCAAAAATACTAGAGAAGCAGATTAAACCTCTGGGCATCTCCTAAGTAGGGCTACCATTTGAGTTAGATCTGTCCGTGACTCTGGAAGGTCATGAGTCGGGCACTGTGGCAGAGCCAACAAAAGAGGAGAGTGTCCTAGGATTTTGGCCCCAGCTCTGGAAGGGGGCGGAAACTTGACATACCTCCATAGAGCAAGAACTCCTAATAGTGTATACCAGCACTCTTTCAGGGAAAGCCTCTCACACAGCAGCCAGTGCAACAGCCAGTAAGCTGAGCTCAGAATAGGCTGGCTGATGACTACTCATGAGCACTGGACATTAACCCTTTGCAGTTATAGTTGGGCTATTCTAGAGGGATTTGCACTTTGTCTCAGACAATGGGAAACTGAGGTGTGGATGATCAAGAATAAGCCCATGGGGGGTCAGAATGTAAATGGAAAGACATTTGAGTCTGTCTGCAAGAACATAAAGCAATACTCCCTGTTTTTTATGTATCAGTTTATAAGAGATGCCCTGATGATAAACGATCTGATGCCTTAGCTCAGGTATAAGCCTTAGTACACCTTCAATAGATACAGAAGATTGGGTGCATAGAAAGAATGGCTACCACTGTGCCCAGTAGATGGCATATTGCCAAGGATGCTTACTTGTCCTTACAAAGTATAGTAACTCAGATAATGCAGTCCTATCATGCCCGGTGTGTTCTAAACACTGCCTTACGCAATGGCCAAAAGAACCTGAGGCCATCCACTGGAGTTCCCAACCAGTGAGGCATTGAAATACTGATTATATTGGCCCCATCCCTCTGAGTGACGCTTCAAAATAAGGCAGGTTTCAGATTACACCGGGGAAGCTCAGGAGGGTTGTGAACCAACACTAGGCCCTAACTCAGTGACTGCTGCCCTTAAAGAGAAAAAAGAGACAGATGTGACACACAGGGAAACACAGTAGGAGGCAATGTGAAAAAAACAAAAAAGAGCAAAGATTGGACGCGTTCAGCTACAAGTCAAGGAACACCAAGAATTGCCAATAGCCACAATAGAAGAGGAAGAAAAAAGAAAATGAAGCCTATGAAGAAAAAACGGAGGAGGAGGGAAAAAAAGATGCAGAGGAAGAGAGAGATGGTGGGCAGAACATCAATGACAGTGGAGGAAGGAGAAAATCTTTATATCAGTGAGTAAAAAAAAAAATAACTCAAATATACCAAAAATAGTTATAAATAAATTTCTAAGAACAGTCACAAGGAGCACAAATTTATAAAAGAGATGCAAAACAAAATAAAACAATGAGAGAAAATAGTTACCATTTATCTGAAAAGAGGTTAATTTTCAAAGTGTATAAGAAACTTCTAAAAATCAAAAGCAAAAAAATAACCAACTTTTAAAAGCAGATAAAGAACTTGTATAGACATATCTCCAAAGAAGACATATAAACAGCCAAATGATATATGAAAAGAGGCTCATTACTGCTAATCATCAGGAAATTGCAAATCAAATCCACAATGAGGTGTTACCTCATACCTGTTAGGATATCTATTAAAAAAGAAAGATAAAAGTGTTGCTGGGGGTGGGGAGAAAAGGAAACACTCGTAAACTATTAGTGGGACTGTAAAATAATTCAGCTCCTATGAAAAGCTCCTCAAAAAAATTAAAAATAAAATTGGCACATAATCCAGCAATACCATTTCTGGATATACATCCAAAATATGTGCAAACAGGATCTCAATGAGATATCTTCATTCTGACGTTCCTGGAAGCATTATTTGCAATAGCTAAGATACAGAAACAACTCAGATGTCCATCAAGAGATGAATAAAGAAAATGTGTTATGTACATGCAATGGAATACTATCCAGTCTGGAAAAAAAGAAGGAAATCTGCAATATGTGATAGCATGGATGAGCCTGGAAGATATGAAAGGTGATATAAGCCAGTCACAGAAGAATAAATACTACGTGATTCCTCCTAATGAGGCATCTAGAAGTAGGTAATAGAATGATGGTTACCAGTCAATGGGGGAAAGGGTATACAGGGAGTTGTTCAATGGGTATAAACTTAGTACCATAGGATGAGAAATTTCCAGGCATCTGCTATACAATCTAGTGCCTAGTTAGCAATAAGGTATTGAGCACTCAAAAGTTTGTTAAGAGGGTAGATCTCATCATCTAAGAAAAACTCCATGCTTTTCTTTTACTCACATTTGCAACACTTTTGATACCTCATGTGTGGGTTTTCTACAGCAAGCAATTCTCTGATATCAGCTGGGTGTCCTAAGGTTCAATTTAATTCTGACACTAGTGAGTGCATACCTCCCAAGTTAAGGGTTCAGTTCCATTAGACTCCCCTCCCCAGCTCCAAAAGCCTAATCGCATTCCAGGTTGTCATCCGTGCTTCTGACCAACCAGCTATAAATCGAGGAGATTCCCAGAACCCCCTCCTTAGGTTTGAACATTTGCTGGAACTGCTTACAAAACTCTGGGAAACACTTATGTTTACTGATTTATTATATAATAAGATACAGAGGAACAGCCAGATAACAAGATACATATGGCAAAGCCAGAAGGGTCCCTAGCCCAAGAGCTTCTGTCCCTATGGAGTTGGAACTCACCACTCTCCCAGCACATGGGTGTGTTTACCAATCCAAAGCTCTCTGAATCCCATAATTTTGGGATATTTATGGAACCTTTGTTAAGTAAGCACAATTGACAATTATTAACTCAATCTACAGCCCCTCTCCCTTCCCAGAGGATAGGGGTAGGGCTGAAAGGTTCAACCTTTTAATTGTGGCTTGGTCTTTCCAGTTACCAGCCTGTATCCTGTGTACCTGTCCTAGAGCCCACCAAGAGTCACCTCATTATAACAAAAGGTGCTCCTATCATCTAAGAAGTCCCAAAGATTTCAGAGTCTGTGTCAGGAACCAGGCTCAAAGAGCAAAAAGAACAAAAAGATGTTCCTAGCGTTCTTTATCGTTTAGGAAATTACAAGGGTTTTTAGGCTCTGTACCCGGAACCAAGGTGTGTGTGTGTGTGTGGTGTGTATGTATACATGTTCTTTCCTTTCATACAAAAGGGGGACACAAAGGGGCACCGGGGTGGCTCAGTCAGTTAAGTATCCAACTCTTGACTTTGGCTCAGGTCGTGATCTCATGGTTTGTGAGTTAGAGCCCCACGTTGGGCCCTGTGCTAATAGCACAGAGCCTGCTTGGGATTCTCTCTCTCCCTGTCTCTCTGTCTCTCCCCTGCTCGCTCTCTCTCTTTATCACTCAAAATAAATAAACTTTAAGAAAAACAAAAAGGGAGACAAAAAAAACTTTTGGAGGTAATGGATGTTCATTCACACAAATATATACATATATCTAAACTCATCAAATTGTAAACATTAATTTATGTACAGTGTTCTGTATACTAACTATACCTCAATAAAGCTGAATAATAAAAACAGACTTTCTGGAAAGATTATTAAGTGTGTAATAAGTAAATCTGCAAAGTGAGAAGTATTACACAAAAGAGAAGCATTGTAATTACATTTCATTAGTTTTAGAAACTATATATAATTTACTAAACTCACATGCTATTTGTATTTGGAGGAAATGTTTTAATTATTTTTTTTTTATTTTTTTAACGTTTATTTATTTTTGAGACAGAGAGAGACAGAGCATGAATGGGGGAGGGTCAGAGAGAGGGAGACACAGAATCTGAAACAGGGTCCAGGCTCCGAGCTGTCAGCACAGAGCCCGACGCGGGGCTTGAACTCACGGACCGCGAGATCATGACCCGAGCCGAAGTCGGCCGCCCAACTGACTGAGCCACCCAGGCGCCCCGGAAATGTTTTAATTAAAGAGGTGTTTTGCTTTAAATTTTCAAACAAGTATCACTTGTCATTAAAATTCCCTTAGTTTTTTTTTTTTTCCTTTTTCTCATGTGCCATTTAAATTCAATATAGTATCAGTCTCCAGGCACAAACATTTAAATAGATGTCTAGCCACCACCTAATTTTTTTGTCTCAGAACATTTTGGTACTATTTAAGCTCATCTTCTTATTTTGCCTATTGGGTTTGGAATAATGATATGACATGATGTAAATTCCATAATGAGAAATAAAGCCAATGGGCCATAAGAACCACCAAAGAGTAGCTATAATAAAACAGTTTATTATCACAAATATGTTTAGGTTCTGTCATTCAACATTCTTTATTCTGCTTTTGATTACTGTGTTTCTGCAACTTTGTCTGATTCAACTACTACTGACATTCCTTAGAGATCCCTTTATCTACATTTATTACCTGTGGACGTAGTCTACTCCAACCCAGCAAGTTGTATGAAACTATGATGAGAGCAAATATTCCAACTTCTAGGATACTAAAGCTCTAATTTGCTAAAGTCCATGTTATGTACTTAGTTGCCTTATTTCTTTCATGCAAGAGAGGGTGGTAAATAAGTACACAAACAAAAAACTATAATTATTGGTTGCCTCATCAACCATACATATACTCAGCACCAACTTACTGGGAGCTAATATGTTCTTGACACTATTCCAGATAGATACTTCAGGAGAATAAGATAAACATCTTTTTGGTTCTCACCAAACTTATAGTCTAGTAGGTACAATTTTAATGCAGCCTTCTTTGTTTGCCTGCCTTAATTTCCCTAAATTGACAACTTGCCCTGGAGACCTGCATTAACTCTTTAAACTGGAACCATTTAAACTGGAACCCAGAGCGAACCATTTCTGGGAACTTGACAAAAATGTGTTGTGGTCATCTACATGCTGAGAAAACAAGGTAATGTCACATATGCTTTCTACCTTAACAGAACAGAGAGACAGAGACAGAGACAGAGAGAGAGAGAGAGAGAGAGAGAGAGAGAGAGAGATGGAGACAGAGACAGAGAGAGGTCTCAGTATTTTATGGGAGGAAAACACTGCATCTATAACCCATGAGCTAGAGATGCTATGTTAAGTTCTGTCATCATCAACAATGCCTCACTCATCATATCAAGAGAAGGTTAAGCCTCTGGTCTCCTTAGCCAAGACTTCGTAAGACCTTCCATGGAAACTTTGCTAGCAGTCAAGTATTCTACTGGTATACCTAGAAGAAAAGTCTTTCCTAAGAAAAGTACATAGGAAAGCTAGTTTTGGAATTGAATAGAAAGCAGAGTAGTATGATGGCAGATCTCATATAGCAGGTACAGATTCCCAACTCAGCTTTCTTGGGTGGAGTTTTCAGTGTGGACTGTGGGTCTCTTGGGAAATCTGTGACACGGCGCTAAGCAAAGGATGTTAGGATATTTTCATGTAGAATTATCATAATTTTTTTTTAATTTTTGGTTTTATTTCTTAGACCAGTTTTAGGTTCACAGCAAACCTGAGTGGAAGCTACAGAGTTTTCCCACATGTCCCCAGCCCCACACACATATATTCCTCCCCCATTAACCACATCCTACAGATTAGTATATTTGTTACAACTGATAAACCTGCACTGACACATCATCAAAAGCCAAAGTCCATAGTTTACTGTATGGTCCACTTCTGTTGATGTGCATTCTATGAGTCTGGACAAATGTACAAGGATATGTTCTCCCATCACAGCATCAAACAAATCGTTTCACTCTTAACAATCCTCTATGCTTTGCCTATTCACCTGTCCCTTCTCTAATACCTTGTAACCACTTACGCTTTTACTATCCATAGTTTTTGCCTTTTCCAAAACGTCTTGCAGTTGAAATCGTGTAGTTCATGGCCTTTTCTGACAGGCTTCTTTTACTTAGGATACATAGTTTAGTTTCTTTCATGTCTTTACAAAGGTTTTCTAAGCTCATTTCTTTTTAGCACTGAATAATATTCCATTGTTTGGATATACCACACTTTATTTACCCTACCTACTTGAATGACGTTGTGAATGCCTGCAAGTTTTAGCAATTGTGAATAAAGCCGCTAGAAACATCAATGTGCAGGTTTTTGTGTGGACAAAGAGTTTTCAACCTCTTTGGGCAAATAACAAGAAGCATGATAGCTGGACCATACCCATGGTCATCTATGTCGTCTAATCTATTATCTTCTAGGAGTTATATTAGTTTGCATTTTATATTTATATCTATGATAAATTTTGAGTTAATTTTTGTAAAGGGTATGAATATATTTACCTATTCATTCACCAATACATCACTGTCTTTATCACTGTAGCTTTACAGTAAGTCTTCAAGTTTGGTACAGTCAGTGGTCCAGATTTTTTTTTTCTCTTTCAATATTATGTTGGCTATTCCTTGTCTTTTGTCTCCATATAAACTCTAAAATCAGTTTGTCAATATTCACAGAAAAACTAGCTGGGAACTTGATCGGTATTGCATTGAATCTGTAAACTGGGAAGAATCAATATCTTGACAATACTGAGTTTTTCTATCCATGAACATAAAATAGCTCTCCATTTAGTTATTTGATTTCTTTCATGAGTTCTACATTTTTCTCATATAGATCTTATACATACTTAATCTAATTTATACCTAATAATTTCATTCCAGGGGGTGTTAATATAAATAGTATTGTATTTTTAATTTCAAATTCCATTTTTTCATTGTTGGCATATGTAAAAGCAACTGATTTTTATACATTAACTTTGTGTCCTGCAATCTTGCTATGATTTCTTGCTAATTACAGAGATTTTTTGTTTGTTTGTTTGTTTTGGTTGGTTGGTTGGTGTTGTTTTCTGATTCTTTCAGGTTGTTGGTTTGGTTTGGTTTTGGTGTTGGTGTTTTGATTTTTCTTTTTTTTTACATATATCATCTGGAACAGAGTGGCTACTTGTAAGTTCCTTAAATGCTAGAGCAAAACCCAGAAGTCCATGTTTTTATTACACCTTAATGGTTTAGAAATAAAATCATTTATCTAATTGATTTACTTAAACATTTGGATTTTAAAACAACCACAGGAGCACCTGGGTGGCTCAGTTAAGCATCCAACTCTCAATCTCAGCTCAGGTCTTGTTCTCAAGGTCATGAGTTCAAGCCCCATACTGGGCTCCATGCTGACCATGAAGCCTACTTAAAAATTAAATTAAAAAATATAATAACAAGAACAATAACAAAAACAGATAAGGATTCTATATTTGAAATATGGAAAAAAAGAGCAATGGATTCTTAAACACAGAACAGTATTTCAAGGTATCAGGAAAAGATTGTGTTTGAGGACTGAGGGTACTGTAGGTGGAACAGACTCACATATGACAGAGCCAAGTCAGTTCCTGATAAATTCAAAATGTATTCAAGTCAAGCACTGCAATGAATTTTTTTAAAGGATTTTTTAAGTGATCTCTACACCTAAAATGAGACTTGAATTTACAACCCAAAGATCAAGAACCACATGCTCTACTGACTGAGCCAGCCAGACATCACTGTAATCAAATCTCTCTGTCACAGTCACTGTGATGAGGGATCAATTCCTCTGAATATCCACCCTCAGCTTTTATTCTTCTGCTGTCTTCCTCTTCCTAAGACCCAGCTCTGACATACAAAGGCATTTCTACTCCAAGTATCCCTTCTTCTTGCTAAAATGCTTGCTGATCACCATTGTGATTTCCTTTTGGCTTCTCAGAAAGTAACATGGTCTACAGTAATGCTGTTATTATTATCCCAACCTGTAAGAACAAGGAAACACGAAGTGTGGAAGGATGAGTGACAAAGATTTGGGAGGATGATGAATAAAGATACATACAGAGGCGCCTGGATGGCTCAGTCAGTTATGCATCCAACTTCAGCTCAAGTCATGATCTCATGGTTTGTGAGTTTGAGCCCTGCATTGGGTATGTGCTGATAGCTCAGAGCCTGGAGCCTGTTTTGGATTCTATTTCTCCTTTTCTCTCTACCCTGCCCTCGTTTGAGCTCTCTCTCAAAAATAAACATTATTTTTTTTTTAAAAGACACATGTGAGGCTACATATGTGTACATCATGTCATGTGCTGGCATGGGCTTAAAGAAATAAGCTCTACAGTGATCTGTCATATTGTAAGACAAATTTCTCTCCAATGCTAAATTCAACGATTTTTATTACAATATTGCCTCAATATTAAACTATGCATAATCTGCTTATATATCCTTTATAATATAAAACCAAAGAATTAAAAGTAATTAGTATAAACTCCAAGTAAGCGTTAAAGTATCTTCCATGTCAATCAAGTTGTGTGGGGAGAGCCACAATGTGATACAAAAATTATAAACATGATCTCCAAATATTGACTATCTTCTGATTATCTTACATATTTAACTATTAGTCATTTTTATAATTTTGAAAAATTATAGTTACTGTTTTAAAACTTTTACAATGAAAAGTAGTAATAGGGGACCTGGGGGGCTCAGTAGGTTAAGCATCCAACTCTTGACTTCGACTCAGGTCAGGATTTCATGATGATAGATCAAGTCCCATGTCAGGATCTGTGTTGTCAACCCTCTCTCCTCTCTCTCTCTGCCCATGACCGTACTCTCACTCTATCTCTCAAAATAAATAAATAAACAAAAAAATATTTTATAAAGTAGAAATAGTTCTAATATTACAAAAAATAATAAAAATGTTCTTTCTAAATGAAAACATACCTTGAAACTTGATATACTAAAGATCATTCTACAATAGCAGCTTTTTTTTTCTCTGAAGTAGAAGAATTTTTCTTATATATTTCTTATTTAAAAAGTTATTTTTAAAGAGATTTGGCAGGTACACAAGTGGGGAAGGGCGGGGGGAGAGAGGGAAAGGGAGAGGGGGCAAGGGGGTGGGAGAGGGAGAGAGGAAGAGAGAATCCTAAGCAGGCTCCACGCTGTCAGTACAGAGGGTGATGTGGGGCTCGATCTCTCAAACTACGAGATCATGACCTGAGCTGAAACCAAGAGTCCAGTGCTCAACTGACTGAGTCACCCAGGCACCTCCATAAACTTATTTTTAAAGCAGCATCATACTTATTTTTTTAATTACAGGATATTTGCTGAAATTTACCTCAAAAATTCATAGAGGTAGAATTAAAGATCAGATTTTTGTCATTGGTTTGAGACCTCAGAATATGACTTTAAGCCTGAACCCAGAGGTCTAATAGAAATTGTTTAGGGACTTCATCATGTCCACTGAAGTATAGGAAGTACCACCTTCTCAGCTAAACTTTTGTTTCTAAGTCGTGGATAAAAGCGGGAAATATATATATCTTTCATCTATGATTATCCCCAGGGAACTGGCCTTTACCCAGATCTTTTTGACTTTTTCATAATTTCCCTTTCTCTCCCTATCTGCTACCAGAAATCTCACACTTTGAGAAAAAGAATGTATAAAACTAAAGATAATTTGCAAGGTAATTTGGACTTGCCCATGGTTAGGGTACATTTTCAAGCATAATTTTACTATATTCATACTGTTTTACTTAGATTTAAAGTGGTACATCTTACCCTTGTAACTAAAGACATTGGCCTAGCCTTAAGGAAGCAAGGGGATCCTTATCTATACAGTGTATCTTTTTTCTGCAACAGAGGCTCTAAAATTGTGATCTAAAGACCTATTTTCACTAATTTCACAAAATCAAAAATAATTTAACAAAAAGAAAACGATGCTATGTTTTTCACTTCATACTCTCATGATCATACAGCCTCATCTCCAGAAGCCACATCATGTGTGGTATTTCAATAGATGAAATTCTAAAGCAGATACAAGAAATTAACTGTTTTCTAGTAAGCCAGACACTGAAGAGATTTCCAGACGTTTAAAACAATTCCGCTCTTCTCACTCAAGTTTTTATTTGGAAAATACAGCCATTCTATAAAAATTTCCTATTTGTATGAACATATCAACAGATTTTTTGTTGTCATTTTAAATGAATAAATACAGAAATATATTTAAAGTATCTTAATCTCCATTATAGCAAATATCAATAGATTTAACCCACATAAACAAAAGGCTCTTTGAAGGCTTCAGTAAGTTTTAAGAATATCAAATAGTCCTAAGTCCCAAGATCAAAAAGTTTGAGTACTGCTACTACAGTGGCATTACTTCTAAGAAAGACCTGACCTGGCTCATTCATTCTACTTGAACCTCTGAGTTTAAGTTGCATGTTTAAAGCTTCTTAAAGCCTGGGTGACCCAGTTGGTTAAGCACTGGACTTCGACTTAGGTCATGATCTCACAGTTCGTCAGTCCGAGCCCTCCATGGGGCTCTCTGTTGTCAACACAGAGCCTGCTTCGGAACCTCTATACCCCTCTCTCTCTGCCCCTCACCCACTCATGCGCTCTCTCTAAAAAACAAAAAATAAAAATTAAAAATTAAAAAAAAATAAAGGTTCTTCCAATACTTTAAGGAGCACAATTATTCTATAAAATCCACAGGTCTTACCCACAGGCCTGGGTTAAACCATTTTTGTGACCCACCTGAATAGTATATTTAGATACCTTTTTGGTTAGGCACCTGGGTTTTAAGTCTCAGAATGTTAAGGAAGTCTGTTCATATCCCTAAATCACATTATATTTTCTGTAAGGCAACAAGACCAGTTTTGTTAAAATGTAACAGAACTTTCCCCAGAACCCTCCAATGGCTTCCCACTTCTTTCAGAATCAAAGCAAACGTCTGTACTGTGACCAAGCAGGCCCTATGCTCTGGTCCCCGTGTTCACACTAAGATCCTCTCCTACTACTTGAAACCTTCACTATTGCTTCTTCCTGTGACACTGGTTTCCCTCCTGTTCCTTGAAGGCTTGCCACCAACTCAGGGCCTTTGCTGTCCTCTGTCTGGAATGCGTCTTCCTAAGACAGTCACATCGTGGGATCCTCACTTCCTCATATCTGTATTCAAAAGTCACCTCCTCAGAGAGGCCGACACTACCTACTCCATGCACTTTAACCTCCTGGACATTAACGTCCTTCCCTACTTTAACCATTCTCCATGTTACCAGTTATCTTGATGTGAGAGGATATATAGTGAAATCTATGTTGTTTATTATTTAGGGTAAGTTCCGTAATAGCAGAGATTTTTCTGTGTGTTGTTGATAACCACTTGACAATCTATGTGGTGGTTTGTTACTGTTTGTTACTGCTGTTATTTGTTGATGTTAAGAAACTAGATCCCAGATAGGGGCACCTGGGTGGTTCAGTCGGTTAAGCGTCCGACTTCGGCTCAGGTCATGATCTCATGGCTCGTGGGTTCGAGCCCCACGTCGGGCTCTGTGCCAACTGCTCAGAGCCTGGAGCCTGCTTTGGGTTCTGTGTCTCCCTCTCTCTCTGCTCCTCCCCCACTCATGCTGTGTCTCTCTCTGTCTCTCAAAAATAAATAAACATTAAAAAAAAATTTAAAGGAAACTGGATCCCAAATAAGTGAATGGAAGGAACAAGGCAGTTTGTAACCACCAAAGGGCTGAACACTAGAGGGAGGGGGAGGTGACCAGAATAAAGGACATCATCAATAGGCCTGGAACAGAATTCCTGAAGAAGACAGTTACCAATCTCTGGGTTCTTCACCTGGGCTGAGGAAGAGCCATGGTAATGTGGTGAGGGCATCACAGTGTAGGCTAAGCAAAAGGTCCAGGAGTCCAGGCAAGAGAGGGCACTTGGTGGCTTCTTAGCATTTTAAATGCAATGTCTTGCAGCAGAAATCACAGAAATGTAGGGACACCTGGGTGGCTCAGTTGGTTAAATGTCCAATTTTGGCTCTGGTCATAATCTTGCAGTTCATGAGTTTGAGCCCCACACCTCAAAGCCTGGAGCCTGCTTTGGATTCTGTCTTCCCCTCTCTCTGCTCTTTCCCTGCTCACAGTCTTTCTCTCTCAAAATTACATAAACATTAATTAAAAAAAAAAAAGAAATTACAGAAATCTAAAGAACACTTGCAGAATTGGAAGCTGCTTGAACACCAAAGAGTAGAAGTGGTCCTAGGATGGTTTATTTAGACCGAGGGCTGAGAAACTATAAAGGGAAGAGAAGAAAAATAAGTGACAATGGAGTTTGGGGGGGGGGGGGAGTAGTGTGTAAAATCCTAAATCATCTCAAGTTATGGGGGGAATAAAATAGAATCCAGACATAAAAAGGAGCCAGACTGAAGAAAAACAAACGTTACGTCAGTCAGTGGCTATCCGGCAGCATTTGAATATAATCCAGAGCTCCTGTTTCTGCCTCTTCTGGCACTGGGGACCTCCAGTCTGGTATTTTGGATGAATTCTTACAGCTCCAGCCCTAGGAGACTCTGTTTCCTCCCTCTTACCTTTCTCTAGTCTACACATCCTAGAAGTCTATTCTGCTCCCCCTGACGACTACTGGGTTGGCTATTTGACTCTGTACCTTGAATTTTCTGTAATCCTCCTTCCTATTCCAGATCACTGTTGCCAATTCTTTTGCTTTCTCTCTTTTAAGTTTTCTTAGCTATCTTTTCAAGATTCTTAAGTAACAAAATCACCTACAGGAAGCTCAGAAGAAGGTCACCAAGAGTGTCCTAGAATCTGAACATTTTTCTCCCTGTATTATACATTTCTGTTATTAGTACTATACAGTGTGTCTGAATTGTAAAGGTAATTACACTTGTAAAACGCTAAAGACCCCACATTTATGTTTTAACACCCAGACTTCTGGCATTCTGGGAGAGTTATATACCCCAGATTCATTTTCACCCTTACAGAATATGATACTGCTCTCATTATCTTCCTTCTGGCATGACATGCAATAAACCACCTGATATTTATAGCAATGACCTTTTTTTTTTACATACAAAACCACCGTTAACTGAGAGTTTTGATCCTTGTTCTATGGAACATTGGGTTCTCAGTGGCATTTCTAAATTGGGGAATTGGACTGTTAAACCTTTCTCTATTACCCATGTTCAATGTCACCTTTCAGACTGCTTTTCAGCATGAAAGATTTCTGCCACCTGTCCTCCCGCCTCTGCCAAGTCTAGAATATTAGGTGTTGCTTTTTGTCTGACTCTCTTCCTTGCATGACCACTGAAATTTTTCATGGACTGACCTGCAGTATTCACCCAGAGGCCTCAAATGTAGTTTGGGTTGAACATTACAAGTACAAATGTAACTAAAAAGCCAGTGAGTAATTTTAAGCACTTGTCAAATTAAATGACTATGCATTTGGCTTTGACCTTGGATACAATCACTGCCCAAACTACCTCCAGAAACAGTCAACTAAACCTCCTACACACACACACACACACACACACACACACACACCACACACACCCCTTTACAGGTGCTGAAAGGATTTTTTTTTTCTCAAGTTGAAGTCTAGAAGTTCTTTCCACATTTAATTGTCTCAGGGTTCTCTAACTTTGGACACAACTTGTGCTGGTCCTTGGTAAAGCTACTAAAGCTCTCTGCCATTTAAAAATGTTACCCCCTAAATAGCTTTTAAGTTTCACTCAGATTTAGCCTCCCCGTCTCTAGTTCCCTTATGACAACGTATTTTCCATGACTGTCACTCAACAGCAGTACATGAAATGGAGCATCAGTGTTTACATATAATATCACTTCCATCTTCTCTTGGATGATTCCACCCTAGTTATGTCTACAGCTGCTGTTTGTTGTCATTGTTCCTCCTCTCAAGAGCAGCACACAGTGAATCCAAGATCCAGTGAGCCTACCTGAGATGCCAGTGAACAGATTGACAGCTCCAGGACCTCATTATCTGACATGTCGTCCAGTCATTCGACGCTAAGCATGGCAGGCAAGAGCACTGGCAACACACACTGGGGAGGTTGATACAATGTCCTATGTCCATATGGTAGATGGAGCAGAAGCCCTGTTTTATGACTCTAAAATAGAAAAGTCTCAGAAGTATATTTCAGGACAACTTTCTGAAATTACAAATATATTTTGCCTTGAATACTTAACTTTCCTACATGACCAGTGGATAGCAACTCCTTCTGAACCAGATGCTGAAAGGCAACGTGGGAGGATTTGTAGACAAGTGTCGTGTGAAGAAATCACTAAATAAAATTGTGCTAGAAAACTAATGAATTTCCTCACGTTCAGCATGGGACAAAGCAGACAGACTCTTAAAAACTAAAAATAAATATTAAGAGCACGAAAATGACTTATTTGATTTCCTGAAATTTTTAAATATTTACAATAAAAAGCATTTAGAGCAGCTAGTGTGTTCCAAGTGATTAGCATATAGCCAGTAGTAGTTGCTATATGTGCAAAAAGAAGCTTTATCTGCACATGTGAGAAATCATCAGCAAAGACCAAAATGTATACTTCCACACTTCTCTGTTGGGTTTAGGAAAAATTTGAACAGTAAGGGTAAAAGAAGTAACAAAAGAAGAAAAGAATTATTTGCTCCATGCCCCAAACAGATATACTAGAGGGAAGGACTCATTTCAGAAAGCTATAAAATGAAACAATGGCTTAAAAACACAGCAACTAAGAATTATTCTAGCTGGTGATCAGTGGGCAAAAGGAAGAAGGCTGAAGTTGATTGTATCCACACATTATACAGTGATTTGAGACAGAATATTCCAGAAGAGATCTCTTTGGGAAAAGGGAGTCATCCCAAATTTGTACCAAACAGGACCAAAACAGATCAAACTTTGTTCACACTTGGAAGAACCAGGATAATAATGTAAAGTAATTTTCTATTTCTCCTGGGTGAAGAGTCTAAATACTGAATTCAATACCTTATGTATAGTATTACCCAATAAATATTTGTTGAATCTAGGAAGGAGAAAAGAAATAGAGAGGCACGAAGAAATGGTCTCCTCCAAGAATACAGAGCCATTCTGTCAAATTATTGGCATTTTAAGTTGGTGTTGGACCCACCCCACCCCCAAGTTTCTGGGGGCAGAGAAATTCAGAATAGAAAATAAATACAAATGTAAGTTGTTTTGCTACTTGTTTTATAACCACAGCAAATCAGTACATAAGAATAAATAAAAGTTCAAAGATTGAGATGTTCCCTTAAGCAAGCCTGAAGATTGAGTCCCCTGTATTTGGCACTTAGGCTACAGTCCTTGGGGCATATATGCTTCTAACCATATATGAATAGGAGACTGGCCACTTAGCTTAGGTAGAAGTAGATACAATGTTTGGTTTCTCATGTCACATAACTACCAAAATGTCTTCCCAGGATGCAGTGCCAATTGGGGTTGTACTTCTTGTCAACCTCCTTCTTAATAACAAAGAGAAGAAAACAGGGAAGAAGAGAGGGGGGAAGGAGTGGAGACAGAAAGAGAGAAAGAGCATAGTGCATGCAAGAGTGCTATTGGCAGATAACAGATTTCTTTAGCATTTGGGGGGATTAGCAAATGAAGACCAGAAAACCAATCAGATTGTGGTTAAGTTTCTCTCATGAATTTGTGCTATTCTTTAGATGTTCAATTTGGCCCAGACCTTCTGAAAATACATTATGAGGCTTAGAGGGGACTCAGTTGTGCAGATACCGCAGCGTAGGCGAGGATCTCCTAGAAGAATTGTGGACTGTAACAGGCCAAAAGCTCATCCACTCATCTTACTGCCTGCTCCAGATAATAATGGTCCTGATTTCCTTTCCCTAGCCTAAGTCTACAGAAAATAAAACTAAGGTTTATTTAGAAGATTTATTTTCTTACCTTTGGACACATTTCCACCTGAAAAATGTAAACTGGACTAATTACCTATTTCAGTATGAGACAATCTCCTAATGACTAATTGAAAATTAATGATTTTATAATGTTAGTGAAGAATCTAAAAATCAGATAATAATAAATTCTTTATATCCCTTTATCTAAGATAAAGTATTTTCGTTAACATTTATCTTAACTAATCTGAAACCTTGAATAAGTAATATTTCCAGGCTTTGAATTCTCTTTTAGTCTTTTGTTGTTATAACAAATATGCAAAAATACTATAGGTAAGTTGTGGAGGAGTATATATGTTGTATTTTTTGTTAGTCACTCCACAAGTGGAGAAAACGTTCATGTACAGTCCACACCCTGCATTCTAGACACAACACCTAAAAAATGATGTGTGCTCTGCCAGACTTGCAAGATCATTTGAAGTGAGATGGGTTGTTCCTCTGTTTCTTCTGGAAAGAGTGACTCCATCATTCCACAGCCTCTATGGCACAGGCCTACAAACCCATGAACACAAAGTTAATTCTTCTTTATGCCCAAATTTCACAGAAACACCCTAACTACAAAAATTAGTCCCCACCAAAGTGCATTTAAGCTAATTCTGGGGTTTCCCAGAGATTTTTCTTTCATGAGCTCAGCAATAAGCCCCTCAGTGTTTTGGTACCATTTTGACATCTTGCTGCCATGCTGATAACTTTGTTTCTGTTCATTTAAGTTCTCTTTTTCTGATGACCATCACTGCTACTTGACTAGGACCCAAGGCCTTCATAGGTTGTCTTAAGCTCAATAGCTTCCTGCCTTGTACCCCGGCTTCCCTGCATAACCAAGAGAAACTCACCACTATCACCAATGACAATAGATCTTTCGGCTCCTGATATGAGTAACGCTTTCTTCAGCCAAAAGTATTATTTTTTTCCCCACTTCTTTTCTTGACTCTCAGTCTAAATTCTGTTTACCTTAATCCTGCCCCACATTTAACCTCTTCCCAGTAGGAGTGAAAGTAAAAAATTTGTTCTTTTTGGGTAGCTCTATTCCTTTCCCATAGCCACACACAGATGTGATCTGGTCCTTTAGATCTGACTAATCAATCACAAAAATAGCATCATATATGATACATGTTCCTAGTCTTTTCTTTGGTTATGTATTTTTTTTTCCTTCACACATGGCCCTAAGGGAAATAATCACTCTTCCTATACTCTCTCTTTAAATGCTATATATGATTCACAAACCAATATGAAATCCACTGAAAATCCAAGCATAGGTTGTTAGAAAATTTCTTCTTTAAGAGGAGTAAGCTAAAGTGATAACACCCAGGTTTAAATATCTAAGAAATATCTTAGGGTACATATCTGTGTGTATGGATATAGTTAAAATTCACTTAGATCTCTGAAAGCAAAAGTAGTCATTTGTGTTCAGTTACCCTTTTTTAAGTTTTGGACATTTCACCCATAAGATTCGTGTTTCTCTCCTCCAAAGTTTATGTATCACTGAAGATATTTCAAAAGAATTAGAAACAAAAGCTAAGAATTCCCTTTCTATGATACAAATCGTGTTCTTGACTTTTCAGAAGGGCTCATACTATCAAAAATTTTTAAATGCATCATTTAATAGCAAATTATAAATAATATGTATGTTGCATAATACAAAACTATTAATGCTAATGCTAATCAGATATCCTGAAATCTTTACATATTTCCTGAACTGCCAGTACTGATAACATTGATGCACTGACTGAAAAAGATGACTACAACATATAGTTGCTAAAGCTTAGTCCTCATGCTGCCTTTGTTGTGGGTATGCGTCTTTACTTTTTTTAAATGTTTATTTATTTTTGAGAGAGACAGAGCATGAGTGGGGGAGGCGCAGAGAGAGAGGGAGACACAGAATTTGAAGCAGGTTCCAGGCTCTGAACTGTCAGCACAGAACCCAACATGGGGCTCGACTCACAAACCAAACCGTGAGGTCATGACTTGAGCTGAAATCAGACAGTTAACCGGTGGAGCCACCCAGGAGCCCCATGGATATAAGTATTTCTATCCTCACATTGCTGCTGGGGTGATTAAATGAAATAACCTATGAAAATAATTTATACAACACAGTATAATCAAAAAGTAAAATTATTATTATTATACGAATATTTTATGAGCTGTAATCCATGCAAGAAATGTGTTCTCATTTTTTAGCACTCCATATAATTATATCAGCTTAATACTTTGCATATAATTTCAGCTACGAATTTCTATTCTTGTTCAACAGGTGATCCTCAGCTGTTACCATTGGTATTTAAATTTCTATTATAGTAATTACTCTGTCCATAATAAGTGCTTAAAATCAGAGGCAGAACTGTACACTTTTATCAGCTCTTTCCTTCCCTGCTGCCACACAGGAGGGTGTTTCACTCCTGTCTGGGAATTAGAGAAGAGCATGGAGGAAACCATGCAGTGACTGGTCCAACACAAGAACAAGCAAGCCATGTGTGAATGCATCAGTTAAAACCAGTATTTTTTTATTACACTAATTTTTTACATTCTCAAAGATATCAAAATGATTATAATCTAATTTGAGCTCCTATTTAGCCTCATCATATTATTTAGTGATAACTTTTAAAAGGTTAGATCAGTGAATCTGAAAATGAGGACAGCAAGATCTTTACACACACTAGGACATTTATTGAGATCTTAGTAGGTGAAAAGCCTTGTTCTAAGTGTCTTACATATGTTAACTGGTTTAATGTACAACAGTGTCATAAGAAAGAATACAATTTTCAACAATCATTTACAAATGAAAAATAAAAGGCAATATAAGATAAATATTTTATCTAAGGTCACGTAAATAGTAAATGATACACTTTGGTTTCAAACTCCCACTCATTCAGTTTGGCTCTAAATCTACACTCTTTACTGCTAAATTGTGTGTGTGTGTGTGTGTGTGTATTTTTATACATATTTTATACATATAAAATTTTATACATTATAAAATATACATAAGTATTTTATATACATATATATATATATATGTATTTTTTAAGTGAACTGACATTTTAAGGAGAATAGTCATTCCCAGCTAACCTCTATCTATTTTCTACATATTCTCAAAACCTCCATTGGAAATTTCAGAGGACAAAGAAGAGGCTATGTCCATCACATCTCCATTTATCTGCTGCCACCTCATCATTCTATTAAAGTGACATTTCCACAAGTGTTTTTTAAATGAAGCGAATGTATCTGTATAAATAGCTGAGTCATTCATGTGAGAAATGATTGATAAAGCCTGGTGATTTTCATCAAATGAAGGAAAGAAGCATTATAAGTAGAACCATGGACAACTGAAAAAATATATATATGTATATAAATTGGACAGTATGGGCAAAGACAAAGGATGTGAAAACCGAGAGTAACCTCTAAGAGGAAAAGAGTGTCACAGAATACCATTGACTGTGGTGTAATTTAATATTTTAACTAAAACTTAGAAGGATGAATCATCTTATCTAGTGCCAGATTTTCTAGATATAAAATAGAATATAACTGAAAAGTGACTCCCTATAGTTCAGAAAGCCACAAAGCCACCATGTGAGAAAACCTATTAACACACTTGAACTTGGACACCAAGAATAGACTCAGGATTGAGTCACATCAAGTTGTAATGGAAAAGGTACCAGGGAGAAGGGAATGCACTGACTCAGAAAGAATCCTGAAGACTCGTGACATTTGCAGGCACCTTTCTTGTTTGGGTTTGAAAAAACTACAGAACATTTCAAAGAGTTACATTTTTCAGCTTTATACAAATATTGTTTCCAAAGTGGTGAAAATTGGGCTTGTGTGGGGATGTTCGGATAGAGGATGGTTATTCTTTTAGTTATTACAGTGATTTATGGGGCCAGCTCCATTAAGGTGATATGGTCCCTAGAAAACCCAAGTCTTCCTTAATTCAATGATTCTTAACCCCTGTTGAACACTAAAAATCTTTCAGAAGATTTAAAAAAAAGTCAAGGCTCGGGTGCCTGGGTGGCTCAGTCGGTTAAGCATCCGACTTCGGCTCAGGTCATGATCTCATGGTTTGTGAGTTCCAGCCCCGCGTCGAGCTCTGTTCTGACAGCTTGGAGCCTGGAACCTCCTTCAGATTCTGTGTCTCCTTCTCTCTCTGCCCCTCCCCAACTTGTGCTCTATGTCTCTCAAAAAAAAAAATAATAATAATAATAAATAAATGTAAAAAAGAAGTCAGGGCTCAGGTAGCACACAAGAACAATGAAATAAAAATCACTAATGGTAGGATCTACGAATAAGTGTTGTTTTTTTTGTTTGTTTGTTTTGTTTTTTTTTTAAGGCTGTCAGGGTTGAAAAAAATTTCTGTGTAATTATTTCTCAAATTTTAGCTTGATTAGAATCACTACGGTGGTTTCTTAAAACAACAGGTTACTGGGCCCTGCAGCCCCAGAGTTTCTGATTCAGGTAGGGCTGGGGCTCAAGAATTTGTATTCCCAATATGTGCCAAGAGGACACTATTGGTGATGATTGAGTAACCTGCAAGATAAGAATCTGCCTTCTGACACTGGGGAACCAGAGCTACTCTAAGAGGCAACATTGAAATTGAGATGGACTTACTCCTGGGCTGGCCTAATTTTTACCTAAGTGCCTTGGGAGCATTGCAGAGCTTGAGAATTTGTACATACATAGTATGCTTGAACTATTTTTAAATCCAAACTTCTTAGTATCCTACCTAGATTTGTGTCTGGCTATCTTATTGTGACACTAATCTTCCAAACTATGATCAACTCAGTGATACCTACACCATCTTGATAGTCCTACTGGAAATCACAGCCACTAGAGCTCAATGATACTTTTTCTTGCCATGACCTTGTGGAGTATTGATGAGGTATGACATTTCAACTTTAGAGCTTGGGTGGAGTTTGACATAAAAAGCCTTGATTGTGTGTCTTCTACTTCAGGCTTTAACTTACCCCTGCCCCTCACACCCATCTACCTTCCCTTAGCTAAAGAGCTATAGCTGCCTTTCAAAGAAGTTTCAAAAGAAAGGATACCTGATCTGTTCTTTCAAATTTTCTGTTCCTCAGCTCTTTTTTAACTATTCTTTTGTTTATTTTCCAGCCAAGGTAAAAATGAGGAAGAATAAAAATGCCATTACAGCCTGATGATGTCTATCTTTATGAAAATTTGAATAATTATTTCCACAATCAGAATTAAGGTTCCCCCCTCCTTTCTTGACTTCTCCCACAAATTATTTCTGGTATTTGAAATATGCACCAAAATTTCTAGAGTAAACACCCATTTCTCCATATTTTAAAATCTCTTGCATCTTCAACTGATCTATACTGTGGCTCGGTTGAATAGAGAATGAAAAATTAAGAATGAATTTAAAACTAATTTCAATACAATCCATTTTTAAAAAAGAAAGACAGAAACTAGATTCTCTGTGGGGTGAGACATGTAGGAAGAGTTATAAAATCTGAATAAAAACTATTAATGCAGTCCTTAGATTTCTAGGGAGATTATCTCCCCTGGAACTGGGTAAGAGTTAAATTTGAAGACAAAAGTAAAGAGAACAGCAATGGTTATATTTGTTCTGCCTATTCTACATTCTTTTCTTAGAAAAGGATGTTTCTTTTTATTTTCTTTCAAAGATGGAGAAAAATGAGGTAATTCAAAATTCATGATTTTCAGTCTTAGGTAAAAATAAAATGCCTGAAGAAAAATTTGAAATGCAGTTTTGTTGACTAAGTAAAACTTTCTCTAAGGTTTTACTTAGGTGGTCTGTTAAGTCAAGTGAAATCCAAAGTTGATAAGGGATAATATTTCTCATCATAATACAATTGACCCTTGGAGAACAGTGGTTTGATATGCTTGAGTCCACATATACTTGGGAGTTTTTTCAATAAATACATTAGAAAATGTTTTGAAGATTTGTGACAACTTGAAAAAACTCACAGATAAACAGCATAGCCTAAAAATGCCAAAAAAATTCAGAAAAAGGTATTATTGTAAGAATATAGTATATAAAAGAAATAATATGCAAAATATGTGCTAATTGTTTAGACTATTGGTAAGGCTTCCAGTCAACAGTATGCTATTAGTAGTTAAGCTTTGGAGAAGCCAAAAGTTGTACGTGGATTTTTAACACTATGGGGGTCATTGTCTCTAACCTTTGCATGAGTCAAGAGTCAATTGTACAACAGTATGGATCTAAGCTTTTGATAATACATAAACTAATTAGGAACATATATGAGATCCAAGAAGAAATTTTTAGTTATGACCCTGTTTATAAATAGAATATGACTTTGGGACACTATGCTGAATTAATCATGAAATAAATTCTAATGTTGAGTTAGTATACTTCTTAAAAGCGAAAAATAAAAATTTAAGGAAGCATTCTAAAGGCTTTTTTTTTAATAGAGCTCTTTCCAGCATTCATTCCCTTTTTGACTAATTGGATAAATGCTTCTTTCTCAGCTAGATACTGAATTCACTTCTTAATGTTTTAAGAGGTTTTGAATGTAAGCAAATGACAACTGAAGATCAAGGCACTAGCATCCAAAGTATCATTTATTTGGATAGATTCCCAAAGAACAGGGAACTGGAAGAGCACACAAACTATGGGAATCTTCAGGGAAAGATTCTGTAATT
Source organism: Panthera tigris (assembly GCF_018350195.1). Lineage (NCBI taxonomy): Eukaryota > Metazoa > Chordata > Mammalia > Carnivora > Felidae > Panthera > Panthera tigris. The sequence continues at coordinate 52,189,361 of NC_056664.1, read as the reverse complement.
CCTAATGTAACTTTATTCCCCATGTCTAATTAATCACTAAGTCCTTTTAATTCTAACTCTAAAAATCACTCATCCCATTACTAAACCCTACCATCATTTCCTCCACAAAACCATTTCTTTCTTTGGACCATTTCTGGAGACTTCTAACCAGTCTCCTTGATTATACTCTCCCATTCATTCTGCACACAGAAAGCAGAATGCCCTTTCTGCAACACTATTCTCTTTTACATAAAGTCCTGAGAGGGCCTCTCATTGTACTCAGCAAGAAATCCTCCAAAGACGAGTCAGATCCTTCTTCCGGTCTCCATAATTTTATTTCAAACCACCCGTGCTTTTACTCAGCTGCAGCCACACCATCCTTATCTTAGCTCTAATCTTTTTTCTGATGAGAACTTTTGTGGGGAACATTCTTCCTCCAGCTCTTTGTTTGGGGGACTTCCTCTTATCACTCAAATCTCACATTAATTACCACCTGTTCTTTCTTGACTGTGCTGTCTAAAGTATTCCTTTTTTTTATATAAATACAGTATTTTCTTTATCGTCTTTCATACATGTTTTCATAATAGCAACTGTATCATTATGTTTATCATATAACCTTAGAAATTGCATTCTTAATACCAGTATCATGGTAGAGCTTATGACAAATTTTAATGGTATGTTTACTTTGTATTGCCTTTTTCATTTTACAAAGCAGGCACCATGTCTGTTTGATTCACCTATTTATCTCCAATAGTTAGCACAGTATAGGACCTAAAATAACCACCTACTAAAACATGTTGAATAAAAGGATAATCTTTAAGATAAAATAGTAACATCTACCACATAGCCTCATCCCTCCCTTAAATATTAATAAGTCCTCAGTTTGCATCCATGTCTTGAGTTGATTGTAACCTCTAAGAAACAGTCAAAAATAAACCAAAAATCAGTTACTTTTTATTAGCCCCAAATTGTATTAACCAAAACCTCACTGTTCAGATTGGTATCTGTATGCCCTAAATAATCAGCTGTTTCAACATAATATACAGTTAAGTCAGATGGGTTACAGAAAAGTTCTCTATGCCTTTAGAAAACATTTGCATTCTTTTTAAAAGTTGTATCTCTAAAATAATGTCCTTATGTCTTGATATAAAAGAGTACACTAATCCATTTCACTAGTAATTTATAAAAACAACTATTCAGTTGAAATTATTTAATGTAATATCTTAATTTCTGATAAGATCCATTATAGTGTCAAACAAAAAATATAAATAGTTCTCTGAATAAATTATTTCTGCTTTATGGTATGTGAATTTTAACGTATTATTTATTTTTGAGACAGAGAGAGACAGAGCATGAATGGGGGAGGGTCAGAGAGAGAGGGAGACACAGAATCCGAAGCAGGCTCCAGGCTCTGAGCCATCAGCCCAGAGCCCGATGCGGGGCTTGAACTCACGGACCGCAAGATCATGACCTGAGCTGAAGTCGGATGCCTATCCTACTGAGCCACCCAGGCGCCCCTGGTATGTGAATTTTAGATCCATGTCCTTAGATTATAGTATTGATGGAATTGATGTTCTATACATATATCTATAAAAACTGTATCATGACTAGAATTTTGAGAGACTTCTAAGAGGAATAAAGAAAACTTCTTAGGGTACTTTGGGAAATGACTTTCATTAAAGTTTGTGCTTTAACTTTGAAGACCTGGAAATTGAATTTAATCCTTTATTTATTTGAAAAATATATAACAAACAGATTCAGTGTGCCTTCTTCCATGCCAGACACAAACATACACAGAAAAAGATGTATATGTTTCAGTTCCTCATCTCCCATTCTTAAACTTGTTCCAATCAAACTTTTACCTCCTTCCCAATAGAATCCAAACTTCTCTTAATGATGTCACTAATGAGCTCCAAGTTGCTGAACACAGTGGATAATTTTCAATCCTCAATATACTGGACCTATCAGGGGTATTTGCATAACTAATTACTCTTTTGTATAGGAAACAATTTCTTGGCTTCACTTCCAGGATATTACATTCGTCATTTTCTGACTGGTCACTCTTTTGTTCCTGTTATCTCCCACCTCTAAAAGTGGGATTTCCTTGTTTCTTGGATCCCTTCTGCTTTTTATTTAAAGTCATTTTCTGGATGATCTCACATAGTTTAATATTCTTTTTTAAAAAATCATTTTATTAATGTTTATTTTTGAGAGAGAGACAGAGTGTGAGCACGGGAGGGGCAGAGAGAGAGGGAAACACAGAATCCAAAGCAGGCTCCAGGCTCCGTGCTGTCAGCACAGAGCCAACTCGGGGCTTGAACCCACAAACCGTGAGATTGCGACCTGAGTCAAAGTTGGATGCTTAACCGACTGAGCCACCCAGGTACCCCCACACAGTTTAATATTCTTAAGTACAACTACATGACTCCCAGGTTTATAACTCCAGTGTAGATTTTGTTCATAAATTTAAGTCTCCAATGAATGTCTGATAGACATCACCAAACCTAACATTTCCGTATTAGTTTTCTAGGGCTATCATAACACCAGAAACTTATTTTCTCACAATTCTAGATGCTTCGGGTCCAAGATTAGGGTGTTAACAGGATTGGTTTCTTCTCAGGCCTCTTGGCCTTGGTATATAGATAGTCATGTTCTCCCTGTGTCTTCTCATGGTCTTCCCTTCTATGTGTCTATACCATATTTGGAGGGGACACAGTTCAGCCCGTAAGCAATGTCCAAAAACTGAAGCACTCAGACCTCCCCACAGGCCTGTATGATGCAAGTCTTTATCAATTGGGAATCAAAAATTTCATCCTTCTAACTGCTGTATCTTTGGAATTATCCCTGACTTTTCTTTCTTTACTTTCTCCATATCCAATCCATTAGTAAATGCCATTGGCTCCACTTGCAAAATATATCCATTATCCAATCTTTTCTCACTATCTCTACTGCTATCAGGCAGGCCAAGCTAACAAGATCACTTGCTTTGATTATTTTGATAGCTTCCTAATCGAACACCTTGCTCCCAAGGTTGCCCTCCTATACTCTACTCTCAACACAGCAGAGTGAGAACTTTTAAAATGAAGTCAGGTCATATCACTCCTCCTTTCAAAAGTTTTAGTGCCTCACTTATCATCTAGAGTAACATCAAATCCTCAGAATTGCCACTGGCCGCCCCCCAACCCCCCACCCCAGGCTGTGGCCCTCTAGCCTCTCTCACATCATTTCTCACTATATTCCTTTTCACTTAGTAAGCGTCAGCCACTGAACAACTTGTGGCTTTAAAATTCCAGGTGACTTCCTGCCTCAGGCTTTTGGACACCTCCATAGAAAGATCATCAGTGGTATCTGTTGATCTCAGGAAGCTGGATTTATTAAACTTGCTGAATGTGCATAAGCACTCCTTTGACAGAGTCTCAGAAATGTCTCAAAATGGGAAAGTCAGGGATTTGGAGGCTGGGGGTAGTCATAGACAGGTTTTAGGGCAAACGTCAGAGATACATGAAAATTTGTAAACTAGGACAGTTGCCTACCAACCAGTGGACTTTGGAACGTGTAAATCCTGTTAAATCAGCTTGTCTATGATTTTCTCTTGGAATGTATGAGCCTGAACTAATTGACGTTCAAACAATCAGAACTTAGTTTTGTGTTATATGCCAATTTTACCACGCTCTTCCATTTTACAAGTCAGTATGCACTTGGGGGTTGTGGTTTCTTCTTCATTCCTGTGTCTGTGTCAAGTTTTTCTTGTAATAACCTTCTCCCAAATATTCTCATGGCTCCCTCCCTAATCTACAGGATTTTCTCAAATGTTGTCTTCTCAGAGAAGACTACCCTGACCACCCTATTTATAATCCAGTTTTCTCCCCCACCACTACCACCAATTCCTTTTTATTCTGCTTCATTTTTCCAATAGTACTATCACCGTCAAAAATCCAACAATTTTCTTTTATTATTATGTTTATTGTCTACCTGCATTATAACATAAGCTTAATAAAAAACCAGGAACTTTTGCCCTCTCTGTTTCTTTAGGTCTCAAACAATTAAATGTTGTTTGATATATAGAGGTGCCTGATAAATATGTGTTGAAAAATTTTACTGAATGAATGAATGAGACCTCCTCAGTGCTCTTTAAGAGACTTATAACACAGTTCCTTTAAAGCAATTAACGACAGAGGGACTGATTCAAATTCTCCAAACTCAACAGACTGGTTGTCAAACTAGTAGGCCAACATATTGAATACAATAAGAAATGAATACACGTTATTGAAAAGCTAGTGTGTACTAAAGTTTTAACCTCTCATATGTTATCTGATTTGTTTAGAAAAGACAAATCTAATATTTAGTGACAGAGAGCAGATTAATGGTTGCCTAAAGCTGAGGCTAACAGTGGGACAGAGAAGGACCACAAGGGCACCTTTTGGGGTAAGGGAAATATTCTGTATCTTGACTGTGGTAATAATTACAAGGGCACATACATTCCTCAAGACTCATTATATTCTAGTGGCAGCTGGGTGGTTCAGTTGGTTGAGCGCCAGACTCTTGATTTTGGCTCAGGTCATAATCTCATAGTTTATGAGATCAAGCCCTGTGTCGGGCTCTGTGCTGACATCATGGAGCCTGCTTGGGATTCTCTCTCTGCCTCTCTCATTGCCCCCTCCCTGCTTGCATGCATGTTCTCTCTCTCTCTCTCTCTCTCTCAAATCAACATTAAAAAACGAGACTCGTGATATTCTAAACTTAATATGAGTGCATTTTATTGTATAAAAACTATACCTCTATAAAGTTTATTTTAAAACAAAGAAAGAAACTCAAATCTGTCACACTAACACCTAGATCAATGCTACTACTCTGCATATGCATATTGTATATGTTACCATAATTTCTTAGGGCCCTTGTTCTCTCACAGTCTTAGAAATAAAGCAAAAAGTTGAAGATTGGTTTCTTTGTATCTCTACTCTCTGAAGAAAATCCAAGTAATTCTTTCTTCAGCAAGAAAGGATACAATAATAATTCATGTACAACTATTACAGATTTTCTTTTAGTGCTGACCTATAATGAGTGCAGCTTGACTGGGAATAATGTTTCTTAAGTGTCCATAGCAACACATTAACTAATTCTCTCCATCTAATATAGATGGTTTTTTACCACAGAGAATATTTCATTCTCTAGAAGTAACATTTTCCTGATCCAGATCTCAGTTTCCCAAACAACTTTGTGTTTCCACATATACACTAATTCTAGTAACGAAAAAACATGGATAATGCCAAAAATGCATGAAGTCTGCATTATACTTATGGCTCCAACCAGGCATTCTTGGTTCCGAAGCTGTCAAATGATCTAGATAAACCTAGCATCAGATTATGCCATTCTTCAATCTCTTACTCACTGAAATTACACACACACACACACACACACACACACACACACACACATACATGTACATAGTTGTACATTAGATTCCCTGGTATAATGAATACCATTTCTCTATTCTCTATTCTGTTCCAATGGTATGTACATCTATTTATAAGACAACACATAGTTGATTTAATTCATTTTTCCACAAGAATTATCAGTTAATGTTTTTCAATTTTTTCCAAAATACTGTATTGGATTGCAATTATAATTTATTAAATTTATGTATATAATATGAAATTGTTTAATTTTTGCCATTAAGTTTTCCCATCCAGTGACCTGGTACTTTCCACTGATTTACCATGCTCTTCATTAAGAGCTCAGGTCATTGTTGCTACTTATTCCTAAGTATTGTTGTTGGCTGGGTTTTTTTAATTCCACTTCTGCATTCATTTATTCTACTTTTTTTTTCTTCTTCAATCACTTCAGGTTCTATTAGCAACATCTTCCCCTATATATATATATTTTGTTTTTGAGTATTTAATTTTATTTTAATTAAAATAGATACTAAATCTTTTATTCTTATCTGTCTTCTAACAAGGAAAACATTTGAGGCTAGAAAGTATTATACATTATATAGATGGTAAAAAGCTAAAACCAACCTAAACATGATCAATTGGAAATAGTAGCTATGGTGCATACATCCTAAATAAAATTAAGATATTTTTTAAAGCAAAATGGACTTCTATTTACTGCTATGATGGGATATCAAAGTTTTTTTTATTATTTCTTTAACAAAAGGACTACTTACAAATAAAGAGGACATTTCAATGAAGAAAACTTAGCAAAAGATAAGCCCTATGAATGTATACTTACGTGTGTCTAGGTCTGCATAAATATAGCAATATTTTCAGATGGGCACACAAGTGAAAAATCAATTTAAGTGAGGTGGGGGTGGGATAGAAATGATTATTAACTTACTTCTTATAAATCTCAATGCTAGTTTACTATTACAGAAAGTGTTAATTAACTGTTTTTTTTATATTAAAAAAAATCTAAGCCAGAAAAACTAATGGAAAGAGAGACTAGAAAGGGAGCAAGAGAAAGAGAGATTCAACTGTGAATTTGCGGCAAAGCCAGAACTAGAACAAAGGGTCCCTGTGCATTGTTCCTCACGCCTCTCTGGGTCTTCTCCCAGGAGACAGGGGACACACCCAATCAAGCACAGCAGGTAAGGTCAAGAGAGAGCTCAGTCCTTCATCCTTCTGTAATGAATAGAAATGAATCATTGATGTAAGGATGTATGTGACGTGATCACAGCTGAAATTAGGGATGCCAGTGGGCTATAAGAAGTAACAGAAAAATAGGTATCAAATGAAAATGAAACAAACTGAGAAAATGCAGGCAACAATTACATATTAAAGCTTTTCCTTTGAAAGCATATGCAGAACAAAGAGGCAAATATGAAAAGCCAGTTTGGAGGGGAAGAAACGCAGAGGAAGGCCAAGACTGACATATGTGATCCTGATAAGGAAGGAAAGGCTGAAAGAAACTTCAGAGAGATAAAATGATGGCAACAGCTAGAAAGGAAATTTTAGATTAAAGCAAGACTCAGTAACTGAAGAAAATGAGAAAGAAGCATGAAAGGAGATTACTTCATCAGTTACTTCAGTATAAATATTCAGTACAGGCTGATATATGTTGAGTTTTAAGAGTAAAAGTTTCCCCCAGCCTCCAAGGAATAATCTATTCCAGCTCAAGTGATCAGAAGGGCCATATTTATAGTGTTTTGACTTCCCCACATGTGCTTGTTTTCTCAACTAAACTGTAAGACTTTTTAATGTGGACACCATCTCTTCATTATATTTGTGTCACCAACTTCTAGAAATACCCATGCATATAAAAGGTGCTCATTAATTGTCATTGTGAAACTGATTTTGGTTTTACTGACAACTACCATTATACTGACTCACATAGTTTTATTTTTAAAAGAAAAAAAAAAAATCCAAAAGCCTATGATGCAACTTTGTAGACAAGAGATTCAGGAAAAAAGTCTGCTGTAAGACAGTTATTATATTTGGAATGTTTTTTAAAAATCTTCCATAAATTGATAGAATTTAAATATTTTTTTAGTTCTATCACTTATTCTTTATCATTCATGCCTCCATTTCATTTTTCTCAATAGTTTTCAGACCAGTGGACTAGATCTCCCTGGGGATTTTGTTTTTCTGAAACTCACAAATCTCAGAGCTTATTTCCATACTTTATCAGAGTATTTTTAGATAAGTAATTTTATTTGTAATAGAGTAACAGTGTGACTTCATCTTGTATTGGCAGGTGCCAATATGAACTCTTCCTTATAAAAATATATATCTATTTAAGATAAAATATTCTTATTTATACATATACATATCTGTATGGAAATATACATCTTTATGTACATTTCTGCATATATATAGATGTATAACCACACAAATATGTGAAATAGAATGCTATTTCATCAATAGAAGTTGAAAATGTGTATATAAATAAGAGTACGAATATTAACATGTAAAAGAGAAATCTTAACTACTAAAAGAGAGGAAAAGTGGGTTTTTGTTATTTTTTGTTGGTTTTTTGTTGTCTCTTGACTCATTGATCCAAATATATTTATTCATTAGGAAAATAGGAAGAAGTCACATCACTGCTCAAGTGCTTCCTTGCTTTTTCCTTCCTCCTCCCATTCATCCCCGCCAACCCACATTTCTCCAGCCCTTAGGATCCTACAAGAACCAGAGAACAGAGATTAGACAAACAGAGTATACAGCAGCCGATACACTCAAATAGATGGAATCCCTCAGGATAAGGAGAATCTGGACATGTAAGTAGAAAAATATCCCACTTGACACAGAAAAGACAAACAATATGTGTGTTTTCAAGCTTTGTCTTCAAAACATTTAGGATCATATTTCTCATGAGAATAATGTGCAGATCCATTTTAATGGGAAAATTTTATGTCAGTATTATTTCGTTAAGTTTATTTTTAAACTCCATTAGGGCACAGCCCAATGTAGGGCTCGAACTCAGCAATCGTGAAATCAGGACCTGAGCTGAAATCCAGAATCGGATGCTTAACTGACTCAACCACCCAGGCGCTCCTCAAATATTATTTTATTATATCACAACTAAGTTAGATAAGCATGGATATAGGTGTTTACATACCTATGAAATACCGTATGCTTACATTATTATGAAAAAGCAAAACACCATCCATTCCCCACTTTGGGACATGGCTACATCCTCCTGAGTTCATAGACTCTACCTTTTTCAGTAGTACTAGACCTCTGAACAGCTCTGTTTGGAGTTGGTATTCTCCACAGGTTTCACTTTACCTATGAAACCCAGAAACCAATCAACAACTCCAGAGTCAGAGCAAAAGACAACCTATTTCTCTTTTTTAAAGTCACTTACAACACTGAAACAAAGACAAAATTAATATCTCAAAGACAATCTTTCCAAAATATCATGAACTCAATCTGTTAGCAAACTCAGTCTACATATTTCTTGCCTGGTCAAAGACTGGATAAGTGAATAAATCACACCGAAGCTAAGGCAAACTGAGGGTAAATTGCCAACAGTGTGAAGATTCATAGAAAGCATAAAAATAAACATGAGCTGCCAGGGTCATGATTAATGGAGAAAATAAAACTGTAGCAAATCCCCATTTCCAGACAAAGTGCACATTTTTTTAAAAAGGTGACAAATTGAAAATAAACAATTTCTAAACCACTATAATAAATTAAAGTAAATGAAACCTACTCTAGAGTTCACATGCCAAAAACTAGAAAATAATGGAAAAGGTTGAAAATAATTACTATATAAAGATAAAGTGGAAAAAGGTAATTTACAATTGCTATCAATTACACTATAGCTTGCACCTTAAAGGCACAAAAGAATATTACTATCAAACATGAGGTACCTATAAGAATAAATTACAATTATCATTCTTAAATACTAATAAAAACCTGGATAAACTGAAAGATATAACCCATTAGACTGTCAGCTTCATGACTGCAAAAACTATCTGTAATTTTAATTGATGGGTTCTCCATGCATACATGCACAACAGGTGCTTGGTATAAATGTATTTTATGAATAAACAAACAAATGAATAAGCAAAAATAAAAAAAAGCTTTCTTACCTGCTTAGAATACACATTTCCCATTTAAATATCAGTATGATACATCATATGAGATGATTAAATAATTGTAAATATCATCTATATTCATCCATATGAATAATAGGTAAAAATGCTAAAATGTACCAAAGGAAAAAGAGTACGGGAATCGTGACCTATCATATATTAAAATATATTACTTTATGAAGTTCTAATAACTAATACAACATAGTAGCAATATGAAAATGAACAGGCAAATTAATGGACTAGAATAGTAATATATACACACATACACATTCATGGACACATATATAAAATTTGACATTTATTCCATAAATACTGCTCAGATACCAGGTTAAATATTTACTTTAAAAACTTAAATCTTTACCTTAGAATAAACTGATTTAAAATACAAAAATCTATTTTTATAGAGGATATTTGATAGGCTACTTTTAAAAAGCTAAGAAAATACAAGTGATGTGTAAAGTTGGATAAAACCATATTAAGCTTAAAAACAATGGAAAGTGTATAAGACATTACAGAAGAAAGGACTGACATAATTTACTGCTTCTTGTCAAATGATCATAAACTAAAAGGCAAGTAACACAATTGGAAACATGTTCACATCAACTATAAAATAAATACTTAATATCCTTAATACAGAGCTCATGAAAATTTAAAAAGGAAGCTTTAAAATCATGAGTGTGGTGATTAGCTTTTATATACAACATTAAAAGCATGGTGCAAGAAAATTGATAAAACTGATAAACTGGACTCCATTAAAAGTAAAACATTTCCTCCGAAAAAAAGACAGTTTTGGGACAAGAGAAAGACAAGTCAAACTGGGATAAAATATTCGCAAATCACATATGTGATAAAGGACCTGAATCCAAAATACACAAAGAACACTTAAACATAACTGACAAAAATAAACCAATTTAAAAGGTAGGCAAAAAATCTGAACGAGCACCTCATCAAAGACGATATACAGATGGCAAATAAGCATGGGCAAAGATGAACAAAATCATACGTGATTAGGGAAACACCAATGAAAATAAGATGCCACTTGACACCTATTGGAATGGCTGAGGTCCTAAAGACTAACTGGCGTGAGGCAGAACAATACGCACTCTCACGCCCTGCTGATGGGAACCCAAAATGCCACAGCCCATGTGGAAGGCGATGTGGCAGTTGCTTTCAAAAGTAAAAATAGTCTCACACTACGATCCAGCAGTCACACTCCTAGGTATTTACCCAAAGGATACAAAAACGTATACCCACACAAAGCCTGCGTAAGAATGCTCAGAGCAGCTTTTGTCATCATCACCCGCAACTGGAAGTAACACACATTTTCTTTCGCTGTGAATAGGCAAACTGTGGTGCGTATATACAATGGAACACTATTTGGTGATAACAATGAATGAGCCCTTATTATGCTATAACAACACATGGACTAGTATCAAATGCACACGGTTCAATGAATACAGCCTGAAAATGGCTAAGGATGCATAATTCCATTTATGTAACAATCTGGAAATGGCAAAACTATGGTAACAGTGGTGAGAGTAACTTGATCAGTGGTTGCCAGAAATTTGGGAGGATGGAGCAAAGGAAGCACAGAGGGTTCTGAGGCAGTGAAACTACTAAGTCCAAGACTGTAATGCAAGATACCTGACACTCTGCATTTGTCCACAGTGATGGAAATTTACAGCACAAAGAGTAGACCAATTCAAAATAATAATAATTTGGGAAGTCTGGTGATCCCCAGAATGAAGTACACACTATGAGAAAAAAGTACACACTATGAGACAACTAGCTGTATTTAAAATATATAGAAATAACCTCAATGAAAGGGATGGTGTGGGGGGAAGCCACTGACCTAAGTAACTTTGAAAATGAGTGGAAGGGCGCCTGGGTGGCTCAATCCGTTAAGCGTTTGACCTCAGCTCAGGTCATGATCTTGTGATTTGTGAGTTCGAGCCCTACATCGGGCTCTGTGCTGACAGCTCAGAGACAGGAGCCTGCTTCGGATTCTGTGTCTCCCTCTGTCTCTCTGCCCCTCCCCTGCTCTTACTCTCTCTTTCAAAAATAAACAAACATTATTTAAAAAAAAAAAAAAAGAAAGAAAATGAGTGGAGTCTGTGTTTTGCACTAAAACTGCAGTAGGAGACCGATGTCAGCCTTATATAACCATTTCAACTGAGCTCAAAGAGAAATCAGGAACATAAAGAACCAGAAAACCAGTTAAGTGAAGTCATGAAAGCATTATTTTTAAACAATCAGATATGACAGAAACATAATGTATTAAGATGACCTAAGGGTCTTCCTTATGTCTATGTGGAAATCAGAACACCATAATTTTTTATAAGTGAACACATTATACCTTGTGATGTGCAAATATTTGGAGAAGTGCTTGTAGGCGGGTGCACCCCTTTATCCTCTCTGTATATATTATCTCCTGTAGTTAACTAGCTTCAAAGCAGTTCTTCAGAGCAATCTCAGTAGACAACGGATAAACCACTTGATAACCTAACTTGAGGTTGTTTTTTTTTTTTTTTTTCACTTGACAACGTTACTAAATGTAAAAGAAAGTACACACAAGCCTTTATTCTGGTTGATAAAGTTCTCAGGGGAGTACAGGTCAACTCAACAACTCTGTTACTGCTATGCATATATACTAGAACTGAACAATTAAGTAAACGACAGGGAGTAAGAGTAGCAATTTATAGAGAAGCATTTGGAAAGGTTAGAGTGATCCATGTGGTGATGGATTAGAGCTTAAGACCTTAATATGAACTTCTGTTTAGCTTAATATAAATACATATAGATACCTATAGAAATGTTGATAAGTATGTGTATATACAAAGGTTAGTACACACAGTTGCCTTGCTCTGTCAGCCGAGACTGGGACTAGAAGCAATGCCACCCCAATAGTAATGAGCACACCCAGAGCCCAGATAGTGTTTTCTAATACAACTCTCTAATGAAAAGTATCAGAGTTTTTTAGAGAAACAGTTGATTCTAGAGCTAGAGAAGCGAATAAATACACGATACTGGAGAAATCTGTAGTGCCCAGAACATAAGAAAACACTAACACACACATACACACACACACAGTGAAAGGGGTACATCGAAGGGGAATCGGAGTCAACTGAAAGAGCACCCAAAGGACAAAGCTGAAACAATGCAAGCGATAAAGTAAAGAAATAATGAATTATAATCCAATATATAAAACAAACATCCAAGAATCCACAGAGAGAAGTTATTGAATGAACAAATGAGAGAGAAGAGATAAAAACTCCCTGTAGATGAATTCCAAGTAAATGACATAGATTTCTGCCCTCATGGTAGGGAAGCATAATTTCCCATTTCTTAGTTGTGGCTTGCACATATTAGGTTCCTTCCAAAAATATAGCATCGACAGAAGTTCAAAACATTAATTTTGTCACGAGTAAATACAACAAGCACTACCTCTGAGATTAAGTTTACCATCAATAGTGATATGATGCTGATAACATAGATCACTGATAAGAAGTGTTAAACATCCCCTCTGTGATCCTCTTCCCGCAAACCCATAACTCTAGCCTAACCCTGAGAGAGGCATCAGACAAATCCCAATTGAGAAACATTCCACAAGATACGCATACAAAACTGTTCAAAACCGAAACATTTGTTATCAAAGGCAGGGAAATTCTGCAAAAACTCTCACAGCCAGAAGAATTGAAGCAAATAAATGTACTGCAAATAAATGTAATTGTGGTATGCTGGATAAGATCCTGGAACAGAAGAACATGAGGTAAAAAGTAAGGAAATTTGAGTAAAATATAGACTCAACTAGTAATACTGCATCCATGTTAGTAAATTAATTGTAACAAATGTACACATAGTAATGTGTTAACACTAAAGGAAACTGTGTGTGTGTTTGGGGGGGTGTGTATATGGACACTCTTGTACTAAATTTTAAAAGAAGAAATGGGGAGACACATTTTGTACGACCTGGGGCCATTTTAAGGAATTTAGCAATTACTCCAAGTAACATGGAAGCATGTTGAGGATTCTGAGTTGAAGTATAGCATAATGCAATAATTATTTTTAAAGAATCCTTCTTAGTGCTGTGTTGAGAAAAGACTGCTGGGGGTGGGCGGTATCGATGGAAGCAGTCATGACACTTAGGAGGCTATCAGAATAATCTCACTGAGAGGCACTAATGTCAAAGGAAATCTGATGGACTGGATGCGCAGCGTGAGAGAAAGGGAGAGGTCATGAATGACTGCAAAGTTCTTGGCTTGAGACAGCTAGAGAGATGGAGTTGCCATCAATCGATATGGGGAAGTCTCAAGGTGAAGGTCCTGAAGGGAATATGAAGACATTAATTAGGGCCATTAAACCCTCAAGTGTCAAGTAGACAGATACTGAGTCTAAAGTTCAGGAAAGATCTCTAGACTGGAGATGGTAATTTGAGAGTGCTCACCATATATGCATGGTGCAATCAGGTGTGAGGGACACTGTACAAACAGACCTTGACTTCTTGAGCACAAAATCTATAGCTCACTTCTTTTATAACCACCGGTCTACATCGCATACAGAAAATGCACATCAGACTCCATTAAAGGTGTGGATCACAACTGCTCCTCAACACAATTGGTTTGATGACAATATGCTTGCTCTGTGTTATTTTTCTTTTCTCCATTTTAGTCACCAGAGAGAGTTCTTAGTCTCATTGCACACTGACCTTTGTAGATATGAGTATTTACCAGTTCCAAGTTTGGTATGTGACAAAGAGTCTACAAAGGTTTTCTCTAAATCTGTTGCACTCGACCAAGAAAAAGGGCTTTATCTCCAGCACTCTAGATTTCTATGCAGGGGACACAGAATTTCTGATAATTCTGGTTTTTTCCTTCAGATTTTTATCAACGCAAAGTCCTTAAATATGTTATGTATTTCAGAGAAATAATTTAAACATTTCTTCTTTCTTGCACAAGAAGGTAAACTGCTAATCATTACCCAGTGACTTGTAGTAACTATATATATATATAGTTACTATATATTACTATATATATAGTTACTATATATATATATATATATATATATATATATATATATATTATTAACAGACCAGCTAAGATTCAATTTATTGTCAAGTATTTTATTGTGTGTATAGAAAATTTTCTTCCTTTCCTGATTGACTGCATGTGAGATTTAGTTATAATCTGGCTGCAAGAAAACAATGTGGAAATTTTAATGTAAATATTTCATTGAAAACTACATAAAAAGTAATTTTAAAAAAGTATACGGTAGATACAAGAAAACTTACTGCTTCGGGATTTTTAATGCAATAAACTGGGTCCATGAATCTACTGCTTATTAAAATGCAACACATTTTTCAATGTATTAGTATCTGCAATTTTTGGAGTATAAAGGCAATGAGTGTCTCCTGTTACCTGCCAACATGTGACCACCTAGACCCTGAAACAAGTATCACTGAGAGACACTTAATTTGCTATATAATTAAATGTTACTCTATTTAAATTTAATAAAAATTATATATTTAAATAAATGTATTTAAAAATGTATTTTTTAAATAAATTTTTTAATGTTTATTCATTTTTTGAGAGAGAGATGGAGACAGAGTGTGAACAGGGGAGGGGCAGTGACAGAGGGAGCTGAGCTGACAGAAGGAGCTCTGAGCTGAGCTGTCAACACAGAGCCCAACGCAGGGTTCGAACCCATAAAATGTGAGATCGTGACCTAAGCCTAAGTTGGACACTTAGCCGACTGAGCCACCCAGGTGCCCCATAAATCTTATTTAATTTACATAAATAAATTAAATCATTATCTATTTAATAAAAGCTTTATATTAGATATAGTAGACATTTATTGTATATGTTTTAATTAATGCTTTATATTTAATTAAAAATAAGTATTTAAACATAAATATTTATTTAAATAGTAATTCTAAAGTTTTAGATATCATAGTAAATTTTGAAGAGGGTGGCAAATCTAGGAACTATAACAAAGGCCAACTTTTCTTTGGCAGTAACTGTCTTTAATACAGCATAATCTTTCAGTGAGTATATTCACACTGATACTTTAAACAATGAGCGTGTCAGATTTAATATTTACAAAGTACTTAGTGTCCTTTTCTATGTATCAGTACTATAAAAAAAAATCTACGAAACACTTTTGCATCCAGGTCACAAAATTAAACACAAAGTTGTTAATTAAGTTTTTATTTCATGCTGGACAAAAAAGGACAGAGCTCAGATAGGTCACTGTACTTGGCTCACTGGCGGGGCCAGAGGGTCAGCTAATGATGTGGATAGCATGGAGCAAACATTTTCCACCTCAATCATTATCTCACCTCTGCTAAAATTCTTACTCAAGAGGCAGAGGGGACAGATTTGTTAAGGAGGTGTGTAATTGTTTATTCATTCCATCTGCTGTCTGGTCACCTCACTGGCTCATTACAGCAACCCAGAGCAAAATAATGAGTTTAGAGTCTACACAGGGAGCTGGAAAAAGCACACCTCAGGAATCAGTGAAGATGACGAGGGCAGGAGCATCTTTCAGATGCATTCTTCTCAAACCACCTTTGGTCCCTCTTGTGCCTCTTCTTCCACTCTGTAATTGATTTGGCTTTTGCTGTTTATTAATACACTGAATCAGGTGCCAATTTAATTATACCAGATTACAGTCTATGTATATGTCCTCCAATTATGCTGAAATAGTTCTGGAAGAATATATTCCTTCCCATACCAGTCCACCCATGATGCTGATTTTTCGAAGGAGAGAAACACTAAGGACTTCCAGCTGGCTTATATTTTCGTTAAATGAACAGTGGAAGGCAACTATGAATAAATTAAAGGAAAACATGAACATAGCAAGACCTAAAATTTCTGAAATTCAGTAACAGAAGCTGGGTAAAAATCTAGTCTGGCTGGTATCAGTGAAAGATTATTATACAACCAGAAGGAGGCTATGTATTCCAAAAAACTGCTGCATCTGCCTAAGGTAAGTTAAAATATGAATAACCTTGGTGCTAAAATTTTAAACTTTACCGTAAAATACACAACATAGAAGAAACAGTGATACATGTTCAGCATTGCTAATTGCTAAATACATTTGCACCATTAATTTACTTGAATACTTTTTAATATTCATCATGAATGTGAGGCTTGCCCTTTAATATTCCAAAGGCACAGCTAACATCTTAATAGCTATCAACAGCTGCTACAAATCCATTTATCCCCAGCTCAGAGAGCTATTCCCTCAACTTCTTTTTCATTCTGAGCCTCCATACTCTAGATGATCTTCTTGAATGTGCTTTATTTGATCATATGTGATGCAAGTCCTATAGCAGACAAGCTTACAGCATGAGAAACTACGTTAATAATGTTACTTGTATTACTCAATTTAAGGATGAGTGGAGAATTTTCTCCAAGCTAGTAACACTTTATTTCACAATGTAAAAATGTGATATCCACTTAATGAGACAGCCTTTATAAAGTGACTTGCAATTTTACACCCATCTAGTTGAGACTGGATATCAAGATATTTTAATAGTTAAATGTGTCAACAAACTCACATGAATAACAAAATTTCCTTTGTAGAGAACTCAAATACAGCCATTGTAAATATTAAACTAAAAATAAATGCTTCAGTAATACATTGGGCATCGAAGATGTGTTAAGTTCCAAGTTTTTCAAGAAATAAGTTTTGTTTCAATAATGCTGAATTCTTCTTTCTAAGTCGACAGTTTCAGCATCAACTGACGTATATATAATTCTGGCTCATAAGAACACAACTTGGTATAAAAACATCACAGTCCTTAAATATCAATGTTTTTGTGTTTGTTGGCAGCAAGCACCAAATGCCTTTTGGTTATTAGATATTAACAACATAAATCTTACAGGAAATGATACTAGTAAAAAGAGAGTAACAACAAGTAGCCAAATATATCATTCTCTAGCTCCTACTACTTCCTCCCTGATGTTTTGCAAGAGTGAAAAAGCATTCTACAATCATTAATGCAACTCTAAACATACTCCTCTGGTTCATCACTAAATTCGTATGTTTCTTAAGTTCATTACTAGATGACAAATTGCTGTTGGTCAGGGCCCTCTTTTTATTTTTTATTTTTCTTTTACACCAAAAATGCTTTTAGCAGTCGTCTCCTTTTTATCCCACTAGCAATGCCATGCATCCAGCTATCTTCCCATATTCCTGCCTTTCAACAGGTCTTTCCATTTCCAGGCATGGCTCTCATTTAGAAGGTCTGGTAGATCACAGTGAAAGATAAACTGCTTCTACAAATTATGCATCTGAAAATTCCATGCTTCTAGTTCAAAGGCTTTAATGGCTCTCCTAACACACCTTAAAGGAATTCCTTAATATGAAATATATGACCTTTTACCGTTTAGTGTCAGTTTTATTTTTGAAATTAAATTCTAAATATTCTCCAGCCTCTGCTTCACCCACACCAAAGTATCCACTACTCCCTAAGAGTCCTAAAGAATATTGTAAATATATTAGGCCCTCATAAATACTTCCATGAACAATGCATGTCTTCTAGTATATGTGCTGCCGAAGCGAGCACAACAATGCATGTCTTCTGATACACTTCTATGTATCTCTTTCGTCCCGTAATCATCTTTATTGCAGAAACACAGATTATGTTGGGGTGGAGTTGGACTCTTAATGAGTACATTTAAGAGCATTAAGATTTAAATTTTTTTTTTCATTGCGTACTGAGTCTACTCCACTTTGTTTTTTAACTAAATTTGGTTTTGCTACTTATTAACAATTTAGACCTATGCTATATTTATGCTATGGTATTAGAACACAGAATGACAGACATGTTTCACCTCTATTCAAGCACTGGGTATATTTCACAAGGTTAATATTTACCAAAAATAATTTTTAAAAATAAGTTTGAGTCACTGTATTGTCTAAAATCTTGAAAATTAGAAGGGAAACACTATTTTAGTTTAAAAAATTATAAAATTATAACAAATGAAGTCGAAGTTTATTGTCAGGATGTCATAATATTTGCATCTTTATAAGTTCATTTCTGTTTTGTAAAATTGCTAAATAGAAATGTAGCTTATTTTAATTTTTTTTTTTAACGTTTATTTATTTTTGAGACAGAGAGAGACAGAGCATGAACGGGGGAGGGTCACAGAGAGAGGGAGACACAGAATCTGAAACAGGTTCCAGGCTCTGAGCTGTCAGCACAGAGCCCGACGCGGGGCTCGACCCCACCGACCGCGAGATCGTGACCTGAGCCGAAGTCGGACGCTTAACCGACCAAGCCACCCAGGCACCCCTGTAGCTTATTTTAAATAACTGGAATATTTGAGTTTAATAAATTAGAATTGGGTCTTTTATGCCTTATGCTTTCAATTAGCATGTATTCAGTAACTGGTATTTTAAGGACTTTGCTAGATGTTAAAACACACAAACATATCTCTGTTTTGACAATATTGTTGGGTGATGGAAATATAGAGATACAGTAGACATGGTCCTTGCTTCAAGTTTTACTTCATACTCATGAAGTTGGAATTTAAGAAAAAGAAAGAGAAACGTAGATAAATCGGTATAAGGTCAAGGGACTGAAACATGTAGTGCAGGCAATTTTATCTTACTTTCCCCAAATCATGTCATTGAGAGAGAGAAAAAGAGAGGAAACAGGAAACCAGGAATAAGTTTTTGTTAATGTACACTATCGCAACTACTATTTAATGTCTTAATCAAGTTTTAGCCAACCACATTTAGAGAAATGATAGCAGAGGCATAAAAAATTAAAATTATTTCTACATTCTGATAATACGATTTTATATCTGAACTGTCCCAAAAAAGTGAATGCTGAAACTACTCAAATAATAAGGAAATTTAGGAACACACTGGGTTTTTAATTTAACATATTGAAGTTATTAAGCTACTTATAAAGCAAAATATAATGAAAGAGGTAATCTAATTTGTAACAGCAACAAGAAAGAATACTAAGATGTAATTTATGAAGTAAAACTTTAAATTACTCCTGTAGGACCTAACTTTGGGTATGAACAAATGAATGTATGTGTATATACAAAATTTTTATGCTCCCTGATAGAATAATTCAACATCACAAATATGCCAGTTCTCCTAAATTAATTTGTAATTTAATGTAATGTCATTAAAATTACTGAGGGGTCTCTCTGCCACCCTTTTTCCTGGCTAGAAAATTTTGTTGAAAAGCTACCATGGAAATAAAATAAGAAAACATATAAAAAACCCAAATTATTAAAACAGTATGATATTGAGATGAACAGACAAAGCAAAAAGAGAATAGAAAGTCCAAAAAGGAGACCAAAGAACACATGGAAATTTTTATACTTAAAAAAAAAAGGCATCTCAATTAGTAGATGGAATATATAGTTGTTTTGCTATTTAAAATGCTTTAACTACCCTCACCCCAGTATTACAGATTTTGAAAAATCAAATGTACATAAATTCATTTTTATGCATAAATAGCAAATTTACTCTGAAATTAATATATGCACCACCTTCATTTGAATTATCTCAAATTAGGCAACAATTTGATGAGACAAGAGAAAAACACAAATCCATGACTGCTAACAGCTAATACTTTTTAAAATGTCTTTCAAAAAAATGACAGACTGTTTTTAAAAGGTTTTAGAATTACAGAAAAATTGATCAGATATTGGAGTTTTTATATGTGCCCCTTCCATTTACATGATTTCCCTTATTGTGAAGATACTACATGAGTATGGCACATTTGTTACAATTGGTGAACCAACACTCATATTATTACCTAACACCCATAATTTAGATTTCCTTAGTTTAACCTACTATCTTTTTTGTATTCCGCAATCCCATCCCATTACATTTAGTAACCATGTCTCTTTAATATCCTCCAGGTTGTGCAAGTTTCTCAGACTTTCTTGTTTTTTTATCACCTTGACAATTTTGGTCAGATCTATTGCAAAATATCTGCATGTCTGTGCAGAGGAGTAAAGAATAATCTCATCTGACTTAAATCCTGGTCAATGGGACATATGCTAAGAAAATGTATATACTGTTGTCTAATATTACTTCGAAATTATATTAATATTGAATGATAAATAATTATGTTAATGATGAAAGCTAAATTTTTTTTAAAAGACACCATATCCTTAAATATGAATTGGCAATATCAGTGTAAACTCATTACTTTTCTTTTTGAAATTTCGTATTTCTGAATTGCTGTTTCTGAGCATGATGGAATAACAAAAAATGTATTCAACCTCCTGGATTTTAAACATATAGAATACTGGATAAAATATACGATAACAATAATTTTTAGACATTGGCAAACATTGGAAGACAGCAGACATTAGAAGCGTGGTCTTGTGATCCGTGGGACAAGCTAAGCGAGAGGAGCCCAGTGATTTCCTCTGCTTTCCACCAGGGGGGAGTTTCCCTGCTACAGCTCGGAGCAGGGAAATCCAGAGTATGGCAGTCTCACTGATTTGAGATAGGAGCAAACTAGAGTGTGTTATGTTAAGTGAAGTAAGTCAGTCAGAGAAAGACCAACATCATGTGATTTCACTTATATGTGGAATTTAAGAAACAAAACAGAAGGACATAGGGGAATGAAAGGAAAAATAAGATAAAAACAGAGAAGGAGGCAAACCATAAGAGACCCTTAAATACAGAGAAGAAACTGAGGGTTGCTGGAGGGGTATTGGGTGGGGGGATGGCCTAAATGGGTGATGGGAATTAAGGAGGGCACTTGTTGGGATGAGCACTGGGTGTTGTATATAAGTCATGAATCACTAAATTCTATTCCTGAAGTCAATACTACACTATATGTTAACTAATTTGAATTTCAAGAAATAAAAACAAAGAAATTCAATTTCAGAAGGGCCAAAGCAGCTAGAATTTATGAGGCAGAATAATAGGAGGGAGATACACAAAGAATTTCAGAGGCAGTAGCGGGTTCTCTAGGATTCTTGCTGGAGTAGTAATCTGCACATGCATAAGAAGAAATTACCCAAGGTCATGAAACAAGAAAAAAACAAAACAAAACAAAACAAACACCTGAAATCACTAGGACAAAACAGTGCTGGGAACAGCAATGGCAAGTAACTCAGAGGGCTTCAAAATGGGGAATGAAAACAACATGGATGTTGAAAATGAAGAAGTTTGGTCTAATATGGAGGACGACATGGAGAGCTAACTGAATTGGAGGAGGGGAAAAGTTAGAACATTCGTGAATCAGTATAGGTGAGAGAAGATTTAGAGCCAACCCGAGGCAGAAGCTGTGAGAATAGAGAATAAGATAAAATTACAGAGGATATTGACAGGACTTGTTCACAAATTGAATATACGGGCTCCTGGGTGACTCAGTGTTCATGTGTCTGACTCTTGATTTTGGCTCAGATCATGATCTCACGCTTCGTGAGATCAAGCCCTACATTGGGCTCCATGCTGACAGTGTAGAGTCGGCTTGGGATTCTCTCTTTCCCTCTCTCTCTGCCCCTCCCCTGCTGGCACACATGTGCCCTCTCCCTCTCTCTCTCAAAATAAATAAATAAACTTAAAATGTATTTGAATATAAAGTGACGAAGAAAAGGAAGGACTGTAGCATAGCCTCCACAACTCTGATCTGGGTATCAAGATGAATGGCAATGACATTCACCAAGAGCTGGAATACATGGAGAAACTGAGCAATCAGGAATAGTAATAAGTCCAGTTTCAGGTATTTTCAGTTTAAGGTCTCCAAAGGATCCCACTTATGTGGAGCAATCTAGCATAAAATTAATACTGAAGCTTTAACTCAGGGAGACAATGTTAAACTACATAGATCCATGCTAAGTCATTAGCTTAGAAATGTAAAGTCTGGGGTGCCTGGGTGGCTCTGTTGGTTAAGCCTCCGACTTCGTCTCAGGTCATGATCTCATGGTCCGTGGGTTTGAGCCCCACATCAGGCTCTGTGCTGACAGCTCGGAGTCTGGAGCCTGCTTCAGATTCTGTGTCTCCCTCTCTCTCTCTCCCATGCTCTCGTTCTGTTTCTGTCTCTCTCAAAAATAAATAAAGATTTTAAAAAATCTGAAAAGAAAAAAAAAGAACTGTAAACTCTGATGACATGGGTGAGGAAGCCCCATTTTACAAGTAATTTCTCAAAAGGGTCAGAGAAGGGAGAACACATATTATACAGGCACGAGGAATTGTTGAAGATTTTTTTTTCTTACTCAGAGAAATGCTAGACAAGAGAAGATGGGCTGAGAGGTTCTGTAGTAAATGAAGCACCACTAAATATACACACATACACATGTACATACCTATAC
This sequence comes from Panthera tigris, assembly GCF_018350195.1. Taxonomy (NCBI): domain Eukaryota; kingdom Metazoa; phylum Chordata; class Mammalia; order Carnivora; family Felidae; genus Panthera; species Panthera tigris. The sequence continues at coordinate 52,166,540 of NC_056664.1, read as the reverse complement.
AGATACACAGGTAAATGACAAATGAAGACCAAATTACTGTTAATTTATTGTACTGTATTCAAAATGACAATTACCTATACTATTAGTAACCTCTCATTAAAAACATTGAACTTGGCCTTTAACAGATCCCTTTTCTCACTCGTCATGGTGACACCATGTTCTAAAAGCAATATAAGTTAATGTAACTTATAAATATTTTTATATAAACTTAGGTTTCTGGTAAAACTTCCTTATTACAAAATCTCTTGAAATCATCTCTCTTTTCTATCACTTACCACTCTGTAACTGTCTCTCTCATACCATAAGCTCCATGAGAACAAGCTCATGTCTGCTTTTTACACATCACATTTCCCAAGTTCAATGAATACTGATTGGCCTATTGTCAGTTCTCAGTGTTTGTGAGTGAATAAATGAACTTTTCAAGAATGCATTCATTCCGGGGCGCCTGGGTGGCTCAGTCGAGTAAGCGTCCGACTTCGGCTCAGGTCATGATCTCACGGTTTGTGAGTTCGAGCCCCGCGTCGGGCTCTGTGCTGACAGCTCAGAACCTGGAGCTGCTTTGATTCTGTGTCTCCTTCTCTCTCTGCTGCTCTGTCCCTGGAGCTCTGTCTCTGTCTCTCTCTCTCTCTCTCAAAAATAAATAAACATTAAAAAAAAAATTAAAAAAAAAAAAAGAATGCATTCATTCCACTACTAGTTGAGTATAAAGACCTAAAAAAATACCTTCATATAGTTCAGTATTTAATAAAATTTCATTTTATTCAAGATTTAGCCACATGCCAATATGTGACATGCAAAATGTCATGATTCAAATTTATCTTTTGGCCCAATGCTTTCCACCACCTACAAGATAATTCTGCCACCTACAAGATGAATTATTGTTATTCACCATGAAGCATTTCTTTAACTAAACTTAATGCTACCATTTTCATCACTGGTATCATCATTTGTCAGCACCCAGGTGGTGGGTGGAAAGACAAAGAGGTAGCTGATACTGCTGAATCAAAAAAACAATCTAGTATGGAAACCACTTTGACAATAAATTTCATATTTAAAAAAAAGTTTTATAAATACATACATGCATACATACATACATACATACATACATACAATCTAAACCTCTAGGCTGGAACTCACATCAGATACTATGGTTTAAAATACTGGTAATGGCAATGATCACATTTATTAATCTCTTCTTATGTCAGGCAATAACATTGAATGATTTATATATGTTTTTGAAATTAATCCTACAATTTGAAATTGGCAAATTATAGTTTGGAGTTGAGGAGAGATTAAGTATCTGTTCAAGGTCAGACAGCTAGAAAAGTGCTATCTTCATGCACACTCACACCGGTGCGGGACTCCAAAGATCCTATTTTTAACATCTTGTTCCAGGCAGCAATTCAGAAAAACACATAGGTTACTAGGCACTATAAGGCTTTTATTCTGCAACAAGGCTCCAAATTATTTAGGTGTGGTAATTTTTTTATGCTTCATGCCATTCATCCACCAATACAGACAATGGTTTTTTTTTGTACCCTAGGTCAAATCTTAACACAGGCTGAACATTAAGGCCAATTTACCTCACCTTCTTACCACTACTCCTCCCTCTCCAGACATGTTTCTCTCTTGGCTTTCCTGGAACATCCTAGCTCATATCCAAATACACAGTCACAATGGTGGCAAAAACTGGTCTTCCTCTCCAAGACAAAGCCCATGCCTCTTCAAGTACAGATGTGACTCACCCCATTCAGGAATCCTCATCTGACTACTGGAGTTGCACAACCATCTCCCCTTTGCATATTATTTCTCTCAGTCTTTCTGAAGATAATCTGCACCTCACTCTCAGGCAATTGATTCCCTTTTATTTATTCATTCCATTTGTTATTCTATATCCATGTGTCGAGCACCTATTTAGTACCTGGTAGTGACACTGATGCTGGTGAATTGAGTGGTAAGCAACAGAATGTGGTCCCTTTGCTTGTGCAATTTACAGAGTGATATGATGGAAACTAGATAGCTAACATTAGACTGCATGCGGAAAAAAGTTCAGGTGAGGAGGAAATGTTTGAATTGAGACAGTAGTAAAAACAAGAAACTAACCTATGCAAATGGAAACAAAGTACTTCAGATGTCAATTGTAAAGACTCTAAAGTAAGGAGACACTTGGCATGTTTGAGACAGATCAACACAGCCCTGTGGCTGGAACACAGCAGAGAAATCAGTGGCAGGAGATGAGGTGAGAGATTAGAAGCAGGAGCTAGGAGTTTTTATTACAGTGTAGCCAAAGTCCCTGGAGGATTTGAAAAGGGCAAGAATCATGATCTAATTTCTCTTTTAGAGATTTTTAGAAAGATTACCCAGGCTACTAAGTAGAAAATGGCTTGCAGAGAAACAAGAACGGAAGAAGTAAGATCTCAAGGGAGAAGTGGTTTATGCTTAGATTCTCAGCCAACATTGAAGATGGAGAGAAGAGACATTAACAATGTATGCTGCAGGAACGTGCAACATGCCTTGCACTGAATTTAATAAGAACTAGGTTCTTGAGCAACTATTTGGATGACTTGGTGATTTCAAAATTCGGGGGAAAGACTGGGAGATAAATAGGTGGGGGCCAAAACCAAGAGCCCCAATTTAACCACGATAGGTCTGACATGCCTAGCAGATATCAACATAGAGACAGGAAGTAGAAGGCAGGGTATAAGACTTTAGAATTCAGAAGAGTAGTCAAGGCTGGAGAACTAAATTTAGAAGATATCAGCAACTGGCTGGCAGTTGAAGCCATGGGACCTGATGCTGGGATGGAATGAGTGAAGTGATCCCAGTAGAGAACCCATGAAATAGGATTTCTCAATTTTGTTGGTTTCAAAATTTTTATCTATTTCCAATTCTGTCAAAGTCCTATGCATGATATTCAGTGTTGATTAATATTTCATGTATGGATACTTACATCACAACTACTTCATAAATGCTTTAAGGAAAATGACCTCTTTATTTTGGTATTGTCCACTGTGCTTCATTTTAATGAAAACGTGAATTGAAATCAATTAGAGTGAACTGAAATAAGGAGTCAATAGAATCAGAGAATTTTTGTGACTCATATAATGACAGCATCTTTTACTCCTACTTTTAAAGCCAATTGAAAAAAATAATAGTTTTACATAACTAAGATGTCACTGCTTCTGCTCAGTTGAAAGAAAAAACATTTTTCTTTTTGAATCATTGCTCTCAGCTTCATACCAGGATATTTACATCAAGAACTTCATAATAAAAATCCTTTCCTGATGCTGTTTTGTTTACAAAATTACTATGTCACTATTTCCACAAATACTGGAGATAAGGCAACATGAGACCCTCTTAGGTTGAGTTCCCCCCCCCCCACACACACACAAAAAAAAAACATTCTGCTACAATTTGAGTGGAAGTGCCTTTATTTGGAAGGCATGCTCAAGAAATGTGAGCGAACAGGGAAGTGAGGAAGGAAGGAGAAGAGGCAGTTAAATGCTATATCATCAAGAAAATTACTACTGTGGGAAACTAGAACTTGATCTTTCTGGGAAACCTGAGAAGCAAGTACAGAACACATAGTTCAGGGCTGAGGGACCTTCTGTTGATAGCTTCTCCAAAAAACACTGACATCCCCAGTCCTTCCCTCAATCCTGGGTCCAGACTGAGAGGGCTCCTGTGCCAAAGAGAACCTACGAGCAAATATTAATGGATACTGCAAGTTGGAAATTGGGAGTGTCATGGCTTGACAGGTTAAGTGCGAGAGGGATGTGTGTGAGGCACTGACCATATTTGCTAAGAGAATATAGGACGTGACAACAATCTGGTTCAATAATTTTTTTTTAAAGAACAGATTTCTGTATATTAAAAAATTCCTTTAGCAACTTTGCAAAGAACTTCAATGTGTCTTCTGTTTGAAGTAGCGATCCTTTAAAACTAAATCAAAAATAGAATTACCCTACAACCTAGCAATAGCCCTACTACAAATTTATCCAAAGGATACAGGAGTGCCTATTCATAGGGGCCACATGCACCCTGATGTTTATAGCAGCGCTATCAACAATAGGCAAATTATGGAAAGAGCCCAAACGTCCATCAACTGATGAATGGATAAAGAAGATGTGGTTTATATATACAATGGAATACTACTTGGCAATGAGAAAGAATGAAATCTTGCCATTTGCAACAATGTGGATGGAACTGGAGGTATTATGCTAAGTGAAATAAATCAGTCAGAGAAAGACAGGTATCATATATTTTCACTCATATGTGGAACTTGAGAAACTTAACAGAAGACCATGGGGGAAGGGAAGGGGAAAAATAGTTTCAAACAGGGAGGCTAACCAAAAAAGACTCTTGATTACAGAGAACAAACTGAGGATTGATGGATTGGGGGGTGGGGGCAGAGGAGAGGGGAAAATGGGTGATGGGCATTGAGGAGGGCACTTGTTGGGATGAGCACTGGGTGCTTCGTGTAAGCGATGAATCGTGGAAATCTACTCCTGAAGCCAAGAGCACACTGTATACAGTGTATGTTAGCTAACTTGACAATAAGCTATATTTAAAATAAATAAATAGCAATGGGTTTTCATAAGTCACATTTTAAAGCCTCTTTAAACAAATAATAATGGTGAGGGAGAAAGAGAATGAGAATGTGTGTGGTCATGAAACTGTAACTTAAGGCTTGAATTTAAAATAAAAAGGAAGTCAAAGCACCTATCTGACCATATATAATCATGTATTTCTTCATTTCAAGATTTAAGGATGTTAGAAGAGCCATGCTTAAGACAAAAAAGTATGGAAAATAAATTGATAGAAGCATAAAACTGTTGAAGAGGATTTTATAAATGGGTAGGAAAAAGCCATGCTCTCAAAAATATAATAAATAACTATCTTCTTTATTCTTTTCTACTCATACGGCCTTTCCTTCAATCTTTGACATTCAATGACATTCAAAGTTAAGTATCCTTAGGATAATTTGTGTTTTCTTATGAAGAAAGTACAAAATCAATGAAACATCATGGACATATTAAGTACCAGAATGGATTCATCAAAACAGCAAATAATCTCTTTTCCCTTTGCAGAGTCACATGTAGGAGCATTACCTGGTCATAACAAAACAGAACTAGTTTTCAGGAGTCAATCATATACTACGGGTCTCCCCTTAAGATGACATAGAAGACATACAAAACTGCCCCAATCTAGACCCCAAGATTTTAATTACACGGCCAGCTGCCCCATTTAAACACATCTCATTTACAATGTCATAATGATTTTTGAACCTTGGACATGTGAAACCAGAAAGAACTATGTGGAAACAAAGCACTACGAATGTTAGTTAACAGAATTTTTGTGTCACAATTACTTCCACACATATTTGGACTGAATTACCATGGGTGGATCATGGGTGGAGTCTCCATTAATCACTAATCCTTCAACTGTAAAGGACAGATAGCTCTCTCTTCACAGATGTGTAGAGACAAAAATTTCAGCCTAGGGTTGTTTGTTTTTTTTGTTTTTTTTGTTTTTTTTTTTTGTTTTTTGTTTTTTTTTCCTGTGTCCTGTGGTTTAAATTTCTCAAGTGTATTACGTATCTGTCCACCTGATATCCTGGGCTCCTAGATTTCTTATGTATTGTTCTTGGTCTCAGATTTGTTTTCACCATAAAATGATCCCTGCTATTACTGTCAACACACAGCCTTCAGTGCAAATTATCTATGAAGCGTTTTTAGTTCGTTGTCTAATGCTGCCTTCAGGTTTTTAATGTCTGTTGTTTATTCTTTGCACCTGCTTTTCTGGCCCAATGACATCAACATTCACCTATCTTTTTGCCTCATACCTCTTATTTATTGTCATGTGGACCAATTCAGCTAACGTGATTACAATATTCAGTGCCACACACTGCCCAAATGTCATACTCAGGACTAACTTTATTCTTTCTGTTCCAACTAACTCCTGAGCTATTAATTTTATTACAATTATCAACGTGAAGCCACAAGTACCATTTTGATAATAAACACCCATTGTGTTCTCCTCTGCTTATAATTTGGGACACTGTCTTTACACTCAATGAATATCTATTTCAACTGCCCTTGTCATTTGCATTAGACACTATTTCCAACAGGCTAACCCAAGGAACAATAATATCCTTTCCTCTGTGAAAGTTTTTTCCTTCTCTCTGCCAATTTCCTCTGTCATATTTGACAGTGAATAATTCTGAGACCTAAATTTTAGTCCATCTGAAGGGGGGGAAATAGAAGGAAACTAAAAAGACTTTTAATTCTGAATTCTCCCACTGTGTATCTTCACTCCTCACCACACATGGCTGCACTTTATGTGTTTCTTAGAATTGGATTGTTTCCTTCTGGGCCAAATACAGATTTTGGAAGAATAATCAAAAAGTAAGAAAACAAAACATCAAAGTGTAACGCACCTGTATGTATGTATGTATTTATTTTTAATGAGTGAATTCTTCTTGCACTAAATTACCATCCCGTTAGAGATTTGAATCAGCACTGATTCTGTGCTGGTGTCCTAGTGCTGGAGCCCTGTTTGCAGAGATTTCTTTGAAACTTTCACTCCACTTTCTCAGTGGGGGAAACTTTAAGATTAACACCTAAATCCAATTCCTTGGTATATGTTGCAGATATAATAGAGGTTGCGAATTAGAATGAAGTCAACTGGTAAAGAGTATCAAAAATATATATGCATATATCTGCGGTCAAAAATTTACATTTAAATCTAAATTCACATAGAAAGCTTCCAAACCTTAGTTTGAGAAGCAAAGTTTTTATTTATTTTGCCTGAGGCTAAAAAGCATGCACAGTGGCATGTATCTGTGAAGATCCCTTTTTTTTTTAATGTATAAAATGTAGATGATTATACAATCCAACCATACACTGCATTAAAAGTGAGTATCTTGATGCTAATGGATTATTTAAAGACTAGGGAGAGAGGACTATAGGGCTGAACAAAAACCATTTAGAATTCTAATGTTTAAACTGACATTTCAAGAGTGAAGATAATGATTCTCTTGTGGGTAAAAGAAATGCTAGTCAGTTACACAGTTACTAAGAGAACTCAGTTATTAAGAATTTTTAGATAACTTAAGTATCTAGTTTCTAAGATCATTTTCCAACATTTTTTTTTCTTTTAGCTTGGCACTTGCTTCTGAAATTAGGAAAACAAAAACAAAGAAAGGAAAAGGGACCACTCGACCTAGATATTCCCTGACACCTCCAATTTTCAAAGCTATTTTGCACTCTCCTTCATTCGCCACACTGTGATGACACTGCCTCCATTTTCAACCCTCCTAACCTTTCAAAAATTAGTCAAACAGGATGAAAACATGATTATTCATAACCTGATAACACCTGCCCATGGACCTGTGATTTTGAAACAGAAATAGTAAATAGTGATCTAGAGATAGTGTTTGCAATGTACCTTTTACCAGACAGCCTCTAAGTCTTTCATATTCTTCTTTTCTAGTAGTTACATGTTTTATTTCCATTTTGACCCTACCTAAAAATCAGTGGTTGTATATTTCATTCCTGAATTACTTTAATAATTTAACTCATTTTCTTCTTTTCAGTTCTTCCTCTTTTGAATACAATCCAGAAATCCGATTAATCTTTCTAAACTGTCACTTTAATCTTGTGATCCAAATGTTATCTCTAAGATTTTTCTTCAATCTAGTACTATATATTGATACACCAGTTTCTCTACCTTTTAGCCTCAAGCTGTACTGATGGCCCTTTATTATGCTACTCCCAGTGGTAATCTTCACTCCCAATAAGTCAGTTCTTCAGTATCAAGTTCATTTTTAGCTCCAACTTTTTGTTTACATTGTTCACCCTTGAAATATCCCCTATCTCCCATATAATACATAACATTTTTTTAAACTGAGCTCTTTTTTAAAATTTTGAGAGAGAGAGAGGGAGGAAGAGAGAGAAAGAGAGATGGAAAAAGAGAGAGAGCAGGGAAGAGAGACAGAGAGAGGGAGAGAATCCTAAACAGGCTCCCCATTCAGAGCAGAACCAGATGTGGGGCTCAACCTCACTACCATGATAGCACGACCTGAGCTGAAATCAAAAGTGGGATGCTTAACCAACTGAGCCACCCTGGTGCCCCTAATGCATTACATTTTAAGGTCAATTCAAATTTTCACACTTCACGAAAGTTGTGTCTTGCCACCTGTAGTGTCTGTAATCCCCACTGTGTAACCATCTAAATGTATATTGTCATCAGTGCTACAATGATTCACTTATACATTTCTCCCTTCCTACTTCACAGGATGATACTGGGCTCTTAGCTTTGTTTACCCAACTCTAGAAATATCCTTCACAAAGTATTCAATAGAGAGTTTGTGAAACAATGAAACAAAATGGAAAATAATAAAATCAGCATGAATTAATTTAACATCATGGAAACATAACCACATTTTGTTTTCAGTTTAAATTCATTAATGGTATCGTGAGAGTTAGTATAGAAGACCTTCTTTTATAATAAGGCACTAAATTAACCGTTGGAAAGCTGAAAGTGGAATAAATTTGCATTATACTTCGCAAGGCTTGCAATTAAACTGACCTGGGTTTCAATCTTAGCGCTTATTTTCTAACTAATGACAGAGAGAAGATGACTAAGAAAATTTTCAGCTAAGTCTCAGAATAATATATACATCATTCGATTGTTTCAAAATATCAACAAAATCATGTGCTTAAAATGAACAGCACAATGCCAAGCGCAGAGAACTTGCTTAATAAGCAGTTGTCATTCTCATTGCTGACAGTAGTTGTGATGGTGTTGTTATCTACACTTCATCCCAGGAATATATCGTTTGAAAACTGAATTGTTGATATGAACAGATCTCTGCACGTCACGATTTAAACAAAATAGAAGTGTGCTTTGCTCTCAAATATCCAAGACCAGAAATAGTAAAGTATTCCAAAGAGAATAACAACCCTGCCTCAGGGACCCAGGTACCTTCCAAACTGTTACTCCGTCATCATCCAAGGTGTCAAACCTTTTCTCCGTAGTCAAATCTGCCTCAGCGTCACATCTACACTCTGGCCTGAGAGGACAAAATCAGGTGAAGGGCAGGCATCTGCATTTTTTAAGCATTTAAAGCAGAAGTTATATACATGACTTCTATTCATATTCCACTGCCTAATCATCTAATCACATGGCACAGTTAGCTGCCAGTGAAGCTGGGACTTTAACTATAACAGATTCACCATATACCTAGCCCAGGGGATGGAGAAAGAACTTTCCAAGGCAGAAAGGAAACAAGGATATCATAATAACTGACCTGGGATATAAGCTGTTAATAGCACTCTTCACTGTTTGTTCCTTTTCCTAGATCAGGGCTCTCAGCCTACTCCTAGCAAATTAAGCTGCATATGGTGGTGCTTCTCAAATATTTCAACATCTTTACATATTCATTTTTTCTTCACTTCATTTTTCAAGGACAACTAGTGAAGTTTACCTTACAAATTTTCAGAGCCAATGGTAGTAGGTTGAGGTGAGAATGATTGTAACTTCAGTAATAAAACCAGGGATAGACTTAACCTAGGGACAATGAAAACTTCAGTGAACGTCATCACAGTAAGGAAATATTTACGATATAACCCAGGGTAGAATTACATTTATATCGTAAGCAAAACAGAATTTGCTTTTCTCTTTTACAAATAATAGGCACAGCATTTGACCTTATGCCCCACAATTTGAAAACATTGCTTAGTCTGTACAGGTCTATTAAATGTTTTGGAACTGGTCACCTTTCCTAGGTATAAAAGTTGTGCTTGTATGAATCAGGACTTTCCTTAGCCCTTCATTACAAAAACTAAACACAAAGCAGAGAAAAGTACATGGTTTAATGTAGAACTGACTATCTGGGGAATTTCAGGTTTTGTGTTACTGGCTTTTTATTTTAAATGAACCCAATGGCCTAACTGAATCAGAAATTCCAGTTTTAATGTTTCTCCTGAAATAGACCAAGTATGAGCATTTTTTAGACACTTAATATTTTTTCAGGACTTTACATACTTTATGGTATAATATGATAGCAAAAAGAGTAGAATCATGGACCTCTATATTCAGCTGTCTGGCTTTGAATTGTCTTTATGACACTTGCTAGCAGGTTATTTAAACCATCTTTGCTTTATTTCCTGTCACAAGAGGACAATAATAACATGTTAGTTAAAGGATTCATTCTAAAAATTAAACTATTTAAAAGGCCTTATAATGATCTGGCAATCATCAGCAAATGTAATCCATTCAAATAATATATATTGAATGTCAGACATGTATTAAGCACATGTTAGGCACCAGGATTACAGCAGTTAACTACATAGAAAATTAAATCGCAGCCTTTGTGGAGCTTGTATTGTAATGCCATTGTATTTCAACTCTAAAACAGAGAACTCATTATCCTCAACTTACCGATGAGGAAACTGAGTTCAGAGCTATGTTGTGATTTATCCAAACAGCTAATCAAGTAAAAGGTGGTTGGCAGAGTCAAAAGTCACACAAAGACCAGTCTAGCTCTAGCTACTTACTAAGTATCATGCTGTATGCATAGCAAACATCTCTTGAGCATGTACTATGCACAAGGTAAGCCACACACATTGTACACAAAGACAGTGAAAGGCAAAGGACTTTCAGGCTTTGATGTGATATTTCTGGAGATCTTGACGGTAACTACTATCTGACATGCCCCAATCACCACATAGACACAGAATGAAATGTCTATGCCCACCCACCCCCCACCCCCCACCCCAGTGCCCCTGAATGACCTTCTCATTATGAGAAACATATTTATGGCAGAGAAGAAAATTAAGAGGTAAATCATTTCTTTCTGAAGTTATTTGAATGAAGAAGGAATAATTTGCATGGTAAGTTGTGAAAGTAATAAAAATACCTCACTTGCTGAAATTCAAGACCAGAATCAAATCACTAATCATCAGGGAAATGCAGAAAACCAAAATGATCTATCACTTCACACCTGTGAGAATGGCCATCACCAAGAAGTTAAGAGATAAGCAGTGTTGGTGAGTATGCGAAGAAAGGGGAACCCTTGTGTACTATTGGTGATAAAGTAAATTGGTTCAGCCATTTCAGAAAACAGTATTTTTTCCTAAAAAAATTAAAAATAGAATTAACATATGATCTAGTAATCCCACTTTGGGGTATACATCCAAAGGAAATGAAAACAAGGTATCAAAGAAATACCTACACCCTTAGGTTCATTGCAGCATCGTTCACATTAGCCAAAATATGGCAACAAACTAAGTGACCATCAATGCATAAATGGATAAAGAAGATGCAGTGACATACAATGAAATGTCATCCAGTTAGGAGATAAAAGGAAATCCTTCCATTTGCTATAACATGGACCTTGAAGACATGCTGAGATAACTCAGACAAACCCAACTACTGTGCTATATCACTGACATTGTGGAATTGAACTCACAGAAGAGAGTAGAGGTACTGAAGATATGGGAGATATTGGCCAAATGGTACAAACTTGATTAAGAGAATGAGTAAGTTCTGGAGATCTAACACACTGCACTGTGACTGTAGTTCACAGCACTGTAATGCATACTTCAAAGTTTCTAAAACACAAGTCTTAAAATATTCTCAACACAAAGAAGAAACAATATGTGACATGATGGAGATAGTAGGTAACTGGTGGTAATCATTTTTCAACATATAAATGTATCAAATCAATACTTTGCATATCTTAAAGTTACATAAGGTTACATATCAACAACTCTACCTCAATCTGAAAAAAAAAGAGGCAAAGAAAGAGAACAATCAATATCAATATTCTTGGTGGGATAGATTAATTCCTTTACTGTAGCATTATATCTGAATATAACTCTCTTGTTTTAATGGTTTGCTTCTACAGGAGGGAATAGTATACACCAGTGATTAAATGAAGGAATGGATTTTTTTCTAGCTTTACTATTTTATGGCAACTTAAGTACCTATGATTACACATTATTTTTCTTACTTGAGAACTGATTTTAGGACCTATGTAGCATATGAAAAGAAGTTTAGGAAAATCTTTCCTTTTAAGGTAAAAAACCATCAAATGTGAATTCTTGATCCAGATTATTTAGGAAATAGATTTGTTATTTAATTGAATGTCCCAAAACATTGATAGAAGTCATGGACATGATGCACAAAACTTTTTAAAGTACAAGGATAATAAAAGTGTTTAACACTTATATAATAATGAACATAACTGTATCATTCTTTGATAATTTAAAAGTAAATTCAGGATTAGCAATGTCCTCAGTCATCATTCTAACCTCTTATTTAAAAAATTAATAGACTGGGAGGAGGGGTTAAGATGGCAGAGTAGTAAGGAAACCCTGGGCTCCTCTCATCCCTGGAACACAGCTAGATCAACATCAAACCATTTTGAATGCCTAGAAAATCGATGCGAGGATTAATAAAACAATCTAGGTAATTTTAGAAAGAGAATGCTGCAGGTACACAGTGTGGAGAGGTGAATTGGGGGAGAGAAGAGCTGTGCTGCCACAGAGGGAAGGGAGCCGTTTTCAGGGAGAGGTCAAAGACAGAGCTGGAGAGAGAGCAGCACATGAAGTTTGCACAAGAAAGCACTTCCCCTGAAAGTAGCTAGAAAGAAAGAGTGAAAACACACACAGGGGACTCCTCAAAATCACTGACAAGGAAAAAAGGAAAGGGTTTGAATAACACCAGGGTTTTTTTTGTTTTTGGGGGGGTTTTTTTTGTTTTTGTTTTTTATAAAGAGTGGAGCAGAGTCTCAAGTTTCAGAGCTCAACTCCTGGTAGTGCTCTGTCGAGGAGCAGGTGGAGCCCCAGGAGTGGGCAGTGAGGTCTGAGAATCCCCTGGGTCATACAGGGAGGAGCAGTTCCCCAGCCTGGAGTGCATTTGGAAGAGGTGATACAGCCTCTCCCTGGGCAAAAGACCCAGCAGTCACCATCAAGCCACCACGTTCACCAGGATAGGAACAAAGATGTTGGCTGAGAGCAGCAAAATCTGGCATCAGCTGCGTGTTGCAATTTACCATAAACTCTGAGGTGCTGCCACTATACAGGGGGGCAAGTGTTGCCTGGGACAAACCAGCCCTGGACACAGTGCAGCAAGACCATCCCTGAAAAGATCACTGCTGGTCCAAGCCATCAGGGTCTCTGAAGTGTGGAGTTTTGAAATATAGCTGTGACTGAAATAAAACTCTGGAGGAAGGTGACACCTGGTAGGAGGACAGCTTGGACACAGGGGGAAGGCAGGGAGCTGAGGGAAGCAGGGGATATAGGAGGGGTGATTGATCATACATCTGTGAGGGTGCAAACTTCCCCCTCTGGAGACTAGAGAATGGGGTGAAGCCATTTTCACCACTAGCCCAACAACTCTGATCAGCCCCAGTGAGCTAGACAGCACTACCAAGTGGAGAAGGGAGCTACCACACTAAGTCCCCGCTCCCTGTGGCCTCCAGGCACATCTCCACTAGGGCTAGTCAGCCTGAGAATCAGAGCAGCAGGTCCCTCCCCCAGAAGACCAGCACAAATCCCTTCCTTTAGTCTACTGACCATAGACTGATAAAATTCAGCTCCAGGGGAACTAGATCTAGCTTCATTTGGCTTTCTTTGTTTGCTTTTTTGTTCTTGTTCTTGTTTTCTTTTGTTTCTTGGATACAGAAAGAACAATTTTTTTCTTATTTTTAATATGTTTTGTAGCTTCTTAGGTTTTTTAAAATTATTATTATTATTATTATTATTATTATTATTATTTTGAGAGACACAGAGTGTGAGCAGGGGAGGGGCAGAGAGTGAGGCAAACAGAGAATCCCAAGCACGCTCCATGAGATCAGAGCACAGAGCCTGATGCCGAGCTCAACTCACAAAAACATGAGCCAAAAACATGAGCCAAAATGAAGAGTCAAATGCTTAACCAAATGAGCCACCAGGCACTCCTTTAGTTTTTTAGGTTTTTTTTTTTCCTCTCTTTTCTTTTTTCTATCAAGCTTCTCTTAACAAACAGACCAGAACATACCTAGAATCTAGCTTCCTTTACTTGATTTTCAAATTTTTTTCATATTTTTATTTCATTTTGTTATTACTATTATTTTTTCATCCTCTAAAATGACAAGACAGAGGAATTCACCTCAAAAGAAAGAACAGGAAGAAATGATGGCCAGGGATTTAATCAAAATACACATAAGTAAGAAGTCTCAACTAGAATTTAAAACAGTGATTATAAGGATAGTTGCTGGGTTGAAAAAAGCATAGAAGACACAAGCTAATCCCTTTCTGCAGAGATAAAAAAACTAAACTCCAGTCAGGCTGAAGTTAAAAATGCTACAACCAAGATGCAAACCCAAATGGAGGCCATAAAAATGTGGGTGGACTTGGGTGCCTGGGTGGCTCAGTTGGTTAAGCGTCCGACCTTGGCTCAGGTCATGATCTCATACTTTGTGAGTTTGAGCCCCGCGTTGGGCTCTGTGCTGACAACTCTGAGCCTGGAGCCTGCTTCGGGTTCTGTGTCTCCCTCTCTCTCTGCCCCTCCCCTGATCACAGTCTGTCTCTGTCTCTCAATAATAAATAAATATTAAAAAAATTTTTTTAAATAAAAAAATTTTTTTAAATGAGGGTGGACTAGGTAGAGGAGTGAATTAGCAATATAGAAAATAAAGTAGGGAAAATAATGAAGCTGAAGAGGGAGGTGATGCATGGATGCACCATCACAAAGGTGATGCATGGATCATAAAGGCAGACATAGGAAACTCAGCAATTCATTAAAATAATAATAACATTCATATGATAGGAGTCCTAGAAGATGAAGAGAGATAAAAAGGGGCAGAAGGCTTGTGTGAACAAATTATAGCTGAAAATGTCTCTAATCTGGAGAAGGACACAGACATCAAAATCCAAGAAGCACAGACAATTCCCATTAAATTCAACAAAAGTTGGCCATTGTCCACACATATTATAATCAAATTCACAAAATACACATACAAGGATAGAATCCTGAAAGCAGCAAGGGAAAAAAGTCCTTACTCTACAAGGGAAGACAGATCAGGTTCACAACAGATGTCTACTGAAAGCTGGCAGGCCAGAAAGGAGTGGCAGGATATATTCAACATGCTTAATGGGGAAAATATGCCACCAAGAATATGCTATCCAACAAGGATGTCATTCAAAATAGAAGCACAGATGAAGAATTTCCCAAACAAAAACTAAAGGAGTCTGTGACCACTACTAAACAAGCCCTGTTAAGAAAACTTTAAATGGGAACCTTTGAAAAAAAAAAAAGAAAAAAAGAGAGCAAAAGCAGCAATGACTAGAAAGGACCAGCAAACATCACCAGAAACACCAACTCTACAGGCAACACAAAGGCACTAAATTCATATCTTTCAACAATCACTTGGAATGTAAATGAACTAAATGTTCCAATCAAAAGACATATGGTAGCAGAATGGGTAAATAAAAACAAGATCCATCTATATGCTGCCTACAAGAGACTCATTATAGAATCAAAGACACTTGCAGATTGAAAGTGAGGGGATAGAGAACCATCTATCATGCTAACAGAGGTCAAAAGAAGGCCAGAGTACTTATATCAGACAAACTAGATTTTAAAACAAAGACTGTAACATGACATGAAAAGGGCATTATATCATAGTTAAGGGGTCTAGCCATTAAGAATACCTAACAATTGTAAATATTTATGCCCCAATTTGAACACCCAAATATGTAAATCAATTAATCACAAACATAAAGAAACTCAATGATAATAATACCACAAACAGAAGGAGACTTTAATACCTCACTTACAATAATAGATACATCCTCTAAGCAGAAAATCAGCAAGGAAACAATGACTCTGAATGACACTTTGGACCAGATGGACTTAATGGATATATTCAGAACATTTCATCCCAAAGCAGCAGAGTACACATTCTGAGTGCACATGGAACATTCTCCAGAATAGATCACATACTGGGTCACAAATCAGCCCTCAACAAGTACAACAAGATCAACATCTTATCATGCATATTTTCAGATCACAACACTGTGAAACTTGAAGTCAACCACAAGAAAAAATTTGGAAAGCCCTCAAATACAAGAAGTTAAACTAAAGAATGAATGGGTTAACAAAGAAATTAAAAACTGCATGGAAGCAAATGAAAATGAAAACACAAGAGTCCAAAACCTTTAGGATGTAGCAAAGGCAGTCCTAAGAGAGAAGTATATTGCAATTCAGGCCTATTTCAAGAAGGAAGAAAGGTTCTAAACACAATATCTAATCTTATACCTAAAAACGTTAGAAAAGTAGCAGCAAATAAAGCCTAAAGCCAGCAGAATAAGGGAAATAATTAAGATTAGGGCAGAAATAAATGATATAGAAACAAACAAATAAGAGAAAACAAGCAGAACAGATCAACAAAACTAAGAGCTGGTTACTTGAAAGAATTAACAAAATTGATAAACCCATAGCCAAACTTATCAAAAAGAAAAGAGGGTGGACCCAAATAGATAAAATCATGAATGAAAGAGGAGACATCACAACCAACACCACAGAAATACAAAAAATTATAAGAGAATACTGTGAAAAATTATATACCAACAAACTAGGCAATCTGGAAGAAATGGACAAATTCCTAGAAACTCACAAATTACCAAAACTGAAACAGGAAGAAATAGAAAATTTGAACACCCATAACCAGCAAATAAGTTGAATTTGTAATAAAAAATCTCCCAAAAACAAGAGTCATGGGCCAGATGGCTTGCCAGGGGGAATTCAAAGGTTAATATCTATTCTTCTCAAATTGTTCGGAAAAACAAACAAAAAACAAAACAAAACAAAACAACAACAAAAGAGAAATAGAAGTAAAACTTACAAACTCAATATCTATAAAGCCAGCATTAGATTCCAAAACCAGACAAAGACCTCACTAAAAAGGAGAATTACAGGCCATTATCCCTGATGAATTTAGATGCAAAAATTCCCAATAAAATACTAATTCAACAGTCCCATAAAAGAATTATTCACTGTGATCAAGCGGGATTTTTTTCCTGGCTGCAGGGATGGTTCAATATCTGTAAATCAATCAACATGATATAACACATTAATAAAAGAAAGGATAATAACTATATGATTTTGTCAAGAGATTCAGAAAAAGCATTTGATAAAATACAGCATCTATTCTTGATAAAAAAACCCTCAACACAGTAGGGATAGATGGAACATACATCACATCATAAAGGCCATATATTAAAGACCCACAGCTAATATCATCCTCAATGGGGAAAAATTGAGAGTCTTTCCTCTATAGTCAGGAACAAGACAAAGATATCTACTCTTACCATTAGCATTTAACATTGCACTAGAAGCCTTAGCCTCAGCCATCAGACAACAAAAAGAAATTAAAGGCATCCAAATTGGCAATGAAGAAGTCAAGCTTTTGTTATTTGCAGATGACACAATACTCTATGTAGAAAACCCAAAAGACTACCAAGAAAAATTGCTAGAATACATGAATTCAACAAAGTTAAAGTATATAAAATCAACGTGTAGCAACTTGTTGCATTTCTATATACCAATAATGAAGCAGCAGAAAACAAAATCAAGGAATCAATCCCATTTGCAAAAACAATAAGATACCAAGGAATAACCTAATTAAAGGGGTAAAAGATCTGTACTCTGAATACTACAGAACTTATGAAAGATACTGAAGAGGACAAAAAGAGATGGAAAAGTATTCCATGTTTATGGATTGGAAGAACACTGTTAAAATGTCTATACTACCCAAAGCAATCTACACATTTAATGCAATCCCCATCAAATTACCACCAGCATTTTTCACAGAACTATAACAAACAATCCTAAAATTTGTATGGAACCACCAAAGACAATACTGAATATCCGAAGCAATACTGGAAAAGAAAAACAAAACTGGAGGAATCTTAATTCTGGATTTCTAGCTATATTAGAAAGCTGTAGTCATCCGGACAGTATGGTACTGGCACAAAGGCAGACACATAGATCAATGAAACAGAATAGAAAACCCAGAAATGAACCCCCAACCCCCCTCACTATATGGCCAACTAATCACTGACAAAGCAGGAAAGACTATCCAATGGAAGAAAGACAGTCTCTTCAACAGACAGTCTCCCAACAAGTGTTGGGAAAATTGGATGATTACATGCAGAAGAATGAAATTGAACTGCTTTCTTACACCATACACAAAAGTAAATTAAAAATGGATGAAAGACCTAAATGTGAGACAGGAAACCATCAAAATCATACAGAAGAAAACAGGCAGAAACCTCTTTGACCTTGCTGGAACAAATTCTTACTAGACACATCACTGAAGACAACAGAAACAAAAGCAAATGTAAGTTACTGGGATCTCATAAAGATAAAAAGCTTTTTCACAGTGAAGGAAACAATCAATAAAACTAAAAGGCAGCCTACAGAATAGAATATATTTGCAAATATCATATCCAATAAAGGATTAGTATCCATAATCTATAAAAACTTCTCAAACTCAACACCCAAAAAAACAAATAACCCAGTTAAGAAATGGACAGAAGACATGAATAGACATTTTTCCAAAGGAAATATCCAGATGACTAATAGACACATGAAAACATGCTCAACATCACTCATCATTAGGCAAATACAAATCAAAACCATGATGAGATATTACCTCATACCTGTTGGAATGGCTAAAATTAATAACACAAGAAACAACAGTTATTAGAAAGAATGCAGAGAGTGGGGAACCCTCTTATACCATTGGTGGAAATGCAAACTGGTGCAGCCACCCTGCCGAACAGTATGGAGGTCCTCAAGATACTAAAAATAGAACTATCCTAGAATCCAGTAATTGTACTATTAGGTATTTACTCAAAGGATACAAAAATACAGAGTCAAAGGGGGTACATGCACTCCAATGCTTATAGCAGCATTATCAACAATAGTCAAACTATGGAGAAAGCCCAAATGTCCAATGACTGATGAATGGATAAAGAAGGTGTGGTATGTAATGGAATATTAGTCATCAAAAAGAATGGAATCTTGTCATTTGCAATGATGTGGATGGAGGTAGAATATATTATTTTTTTAATATTTATTTATTTATCTAGATAGGGAGACACAGCAAGAGCATGAGTGGGGGAGGGGCAGAGAGAGGGAGAGAGATAATCCTAAACAGGCTCCACACTGTCAGTGAGAAGCAACACAGAGCTCAATCCCACAAACTGTGAGGTCATGACCTGAGCCAAAGTCAAGAGTTGGACACTTAACCGACTAAGCCACCCAGGCGCCCCCTAGAATGTATTAATGTATTTCACTAAGTGAAAAAGTCAATCATAGACGAATATCATATGATTTCACTCATATGTGGAATTAAGGAAACAAAACAGATGAACATACGGGAAGGAGGAAAAGGGAGGAGAGAGGGAAAGAAACCAAAAGAGACTCTTAGTGATACAGAGAAAACTGTTAGTTGACAGCGGGAGGTGGGTAGGAGACGGGTTAGATGGGTGATGGCAACTAAGGAGAGTACTTGTTGTGATGAGCACTAGGTGTTGTATGTAAGTGATGAATCACTGAATTCTACTTCTGAAACCAATATCACACTGTATGTTAACCAAAATTTAAATAGAAAAATTAAGATGAAAAAAATTAATATACTAATTATTGGACAGTTTTAAGTTTACAGAAAATTAAGCATAAGTTATCATGCGTCCCCACTACTCTCCTTTCCTAATTTTCCCTATTATCAAGGTTTTCCATTAGTGTGGTCTATTTGTTACAAATGGTGAGCCAATACTGACATGTGGTTATTAGCTAAAATTGATAATTTACCTTAAGGTATGCTTTTTCTGCGTAGACTCTATGGGTTTTAACAAATGTATAATGGCATGTATCCATCATTAGAGTATCATACAGAATAGTTTTACTGCCCTAAAGTACCCCAGTGTTGTAGTTTTTGCTGTTACCTCCTGCCCCCAGCACCCCTATAGAATCCCTACAGGGAGCTACAGATCTTTTCACTGTTTCTGTAGTTTTTGCCTTTCCCATAATGTTTTATTTTTGGAATCATATATTATGTAGCCTTTTCATATTGGCTTCTTTCATTTAACCATATAAATTTAAAGTTCTCCCATGTCTTTTTCCCCCTCATGTCTTAATAGCCCATTTATTTCTATTGTTAAATAATCTCCATTAAATAGATATACCACAGTTTGATCATCCATTCATCCATTGAAGGACATCTTGATTTCTTCCAAGTTTTGGCAAGTATGAATAAAGTTTCCATAAATATTCCTAATTCCATAAATTATCACTGTAATTTTTTTTAATTCTACAGTTCAGTAGACACACATATAGGAAGCCCAAGACTTATTTCCATGAATAAATAAGCCCTAGAAGCTGGCTAAAAAGAACTCTTGGTGGTAACCCATTTTAAAATACTTTATTTCTCTCTCATTAGAGTGAAGAAAAAGCATTATAAAAGCATTCTGTAACTTGAAATTCCAGACAAGTGGGTATTTAAATATATAATTATAAAATCTTGTTTAAAGACTGAAAATAGTCAAAGCAATTCAAATAATAATAAACACAGTCCATTTTACTTAATTTAGAAAACTACTCAAAACACAATTTACTATATAAATTATATTTATAAAATATATTAAAAACTATACATAAAATATATTAAAATATAAAAATATATAAAAAATTATAAAATATATATAAATATATATTAAAAAATAAAAAAAATTCAAACTATGAAGCAATGATAGCTTACAGAGGAAGGAAGATAAGGCAAATTATGAGATCACTAACAATTTTTATAAATATCACAGCTAACATTTATATGGTGTTTACTATGTATAGGTTCTGTTTTAAATGTTTTTATATACATTAATAAATTTACTCCTTACAATTATGCAATGTGTTGATACCATTTTAAACTTGACTTCACCAATAAAACTTTTCAGTTACCATGAAGAGGCAAGATGGATCTTCCCCAAATTTTGGTTTAGATGTCGAGAGAGTTGACACCACACATACATAGAGATTATGAAAATGTTTGTAACACATGATAACATTTTTTAGGAAGAAGGTAGACTCCTAAGTAGATACAAGAATGGCTTGAGAGAGAAGAGAAAAGAAACTGACTAGACGTTTGCGATGGTTAGACAGTAGGAGTGAGGTGCAGGTTCCTGAACATGGTTTGAGCCTCCCATGGTTTGAGTGCAAAAGGAGGAATCCTTCAGGCTTTACTATGAGATTTCCTAGCCACAGGAAAGAAGGGGAATAGGGCATGGTAGGGCCTGGCAACTAACAGCAGTCAACAGAAATGGAGTCTGATTTATTACAAACAGAAAGGTTTTTAAGTGTTCAGTGTAGATAGCTTACCCTGGTCAGAGAGTTTATCTATGGGAATAAACTGCAGATCTGGGACTAAAACCTAGGCCGTTCCTTCTAGCACCCATGCTCTTAACCAAGATACTAATTTTCTCATTGTAAAAGCATTGCTTGCTTACTGTATAAAATACGGAGTGTATAAATAAATTGAGAATCGAAAATATAAATTATTCATATGACTCATGGAAAACCAGTTATATTTAGTTTATTTTTGTACTACCCTTTAACATTTATCCTATTTTAACACTCTATAAGCTGTTGAATCTTCCTAAGTTACATATTGAACATTTTTCAAAGAATTAAATATGCTCCCAAATGGTAGACAGAATTCTAAGATGCCCTCCATCATCTCTAGCCCTTAGTGTTGTGTCCTATACTGTCTTCCGCAATGGAGTATGGACAGAGTTTCATCAATAAAATATGCAAAGGAAATGGGATGCCACTCTCATAATTATGTTACTTTATGTAACAAGGTAGGAGTATTGTACAGATACAATTACAATGTTTTGTGGCACCTGGGTGGCTCAGTTGGTTGAGTGTCGGACTCTTGATTTCATCTTAGGTCAGGATCTCACAGTTCCTGAGACTGAGCACGGCTCAGGCTCTGTGCTGACAGCATGGAGGTTACTTGGGATTCTCTCTCTCCCTCTCTCTATCTTTGCCCTTCCCGCCCACCCTTCGCGCATGCACACGCGTGTACACACACACACACACACACACACACACACACATTCTCTCTCTCTCTCTCTTAAAATAAATGAATAAACTTAAAAATAAAATAAAGATCTTTTGAGTTCATCAAAAGGGATATTATCCTAGGTGGCCATGATGTGATCAGGTGAGTCCTTTTTTAATTTTTTTTTTTTTACATTTATTTATGTTTGAGAGAGACAGAGACAGAGCACGAGCGGGGGAGGGGCAGAGAGAAGGAGACAGAATCCAAAGCAGGCTCCAGGCTCTGAGTGAGCTGTCAGCACACAGCCCAATGCAGGGCTAGAACTCACGAACCGCAAAATCATGACTGGAGCTGAAGTCATATGCCCAACCGACCGAGCCACCCAGGCGCCCCCAGGTGAGTCCTTTTTTTTAAAAAAGGCCTTGGCCTTTCCTGAAGAAAGACATTCTTCTGTATTGTTTGATTTCATAAGTGCAAACTCACATCCTTCCCATATATCTACCTACCCACATACCCAAACACCCAAAGGGTCAATCCTCACTATTTGTTGATTCTATTTTTGTGAACTTCCTACCCACTAAAATGTGTATGTAACCCCAAAATCAATACTCCCCCAATTTGTGGTCATTTACACACATGTGCAGAGTGCTGAAAACTGTGAGCAGCCCAACAAACACATTCCCAGGTGAGGTCAACCATTCTGCCTCCTTATTTTAGCTCTCACACTGTAAACAAGTATTCTTTTCAAAGACTATGTGTTATGTTTTTGCATTTTTGTGCTTATTGGAGTGATTTTGGTTTAAAATCGCTTCCAGCCATTAGGCTGAAGTGCTGTCTAGAGTTCCTAAGTGCAAAAAGCCTGTGATGTGCCTTATGGAGAAAATGCCTGTGTTAGATAAGTTTTGTTCAGGCATAAGTTATAGTGCAGTTGGCCATGAGTGCATGTTAATGCAGTGAGATAGTACACTCTATATGTTCTATACATGAACATTCTTTAGTCCAGAATGTGCTAAAGTAACATCTACAGTGCATGATGAAACTATGGAAAAGATGGAAAAGTGGTTAAATTTGGGGTTCATGAGACGATTATGGATTAAGAAAAATAAAAGAGGCATAGTGGTCAGCATATGTGAGGCTGAAAGCCAAAGAAATTTGTCGTCACATTATCTGGAGTCAGGAAAATGTAAAACCTTCCTCAGTACTGGCTGGCTCACACATTTCCAAAGGTAGTAACTACATGGAACATGTTAAACTGGCAAGCTAGGCAACTAAAAAAGTACTTGATAAGTGTTTAATAGGAAAAAGGTTATTATGGAAGAACAGATTTCCAATAGTCATAAGACTAGCCTATTTCACAAGAACATTGATAAACTAGCCTACATAATGCAAATGGCACTTTAGCTGACAAAAATGTGACTAAAGTCTTGCAAGAACCTTACCCAGTATTTCCCTTGAAGCAATAGCTCAGGAATTGCTGACGCAGCATTTACATGACTTTATAGGACATCATTATGATGAATAGCCAGAATCAACTATGTATGTATAAAATGTGTGTATATATTATATATATACACATTATAATTATATATGTTGCTATAGAACACACTCACTACAAACCAGTTTTTTTACTACTAGCAACTAAAAATACACTATAAAGACACTGGATCAAAGGCAGAACGTTAATCACTCGTAATACAACTTGCCAAAGTTGTTCTTCAGAAAGGAAAGATAGAAAGACTTTCCCAAACAAACCAAAGCTGAGGAAGTGTGTCACCATTACATCTGCCTTTCAAGAAATGCTAAAGAAAGTTCTTTAAACGGAAATGAAAGGAAATTAACAAGGTAAAAACATTGTCATGGTGGTGCCTAAATCATTTCAGCTCTAGCCTAAAAATTAAATATACATATATAATATATATATATAATTTAAATATAATGTGTATGTATAAATATACATTATATATAATATATATAAATATATATATACAATAACCATAATTGGTTTTTGATTCCTCATGTAAGGAGATCAGAAGTAACCACTCCATCCTGACAACAAATAAAGCAAAGTGAAACATCAACAGTACCTCTTGGATCCTTAAAAGAAGGGAGGACACAGGGCAAATCAACGCCCCCAAAATTAGAGAGACCAGGAAACACAGGGAGTCATGGCTGGCCAGAGCAGGGATTCAGGAGCAGAAAAAAGCCCTGGAAACCAGAGCTGGAGTAGGAAAACCTAAGCTATAATTGAATTGCTGGAGGCTCAGTGTGGATAATTATGAGTTAAAACCTCAAGGGGGTCCCAGGCATCAGAGAGCCCTTACAATACTGTGAGATTTACCTCTAACAGCTTAGAGAAATTCCCAGAGCAAGTATCAGGAAAAGTCCCCTCAGGCTTCTAGTGTGGGAGGGGAAAAGGAATCACTTTGAAATACCCCAAAGTAATCAGGATCTTCTTAACAAGACCTACTTTCAGGAGAAACTAGTTAACAAGAGCCTAAGCATCTGGGGTATTATCAAGGCATTACTGACCTGGGTAAGAGAAACACCCAACTCCAACACACCCTAGCCAACCTCTCCCCCAACTCTGATTAATATGCTCAGAACTCTAATGGATAAAGCAGATAGCATGTAACAAAAGATGGGCAATGTAAACAGGGAGACAGAATTCCTAAGAATCAAAAAGAAGTGGTGGAAAAATCACTGTAACCGAAGTGAAGAGTGCCTTCAATGGGCTTATTAGTAGACTGAACAGGGCTAAGAAATAAACCTCTGAGCTAGAAGTTATATGAATAGAATCCAAAAAAAACTGAAAAGCAAAGAAAACCAAGACAGAAAATAAAATACAAGAGAATATCCCAGCACTGTGGGTCAACTACAATAGTGTAAAGTAAGAAAAATAGGAACACAAAAGGAGAAGAAAAAGAAACAAAAGAAATATTTGAAACAATAAATACTGAGAATTTGCCAAATTCATGCCAGACACCAAACCAAAGATCTGGGCAGCAAAGAGAATACTAAGCAGGGTAGATGCCAATAAAACCACACCTAGGCATATCATTTTTAAATTAGAGAAAATCAAAGATTACCAAGAAAAAAAAATCCTCAAAGAAGCCAGAAGGGAAAAAAATAACTTATCTACAGAGAAATAAAGATAAGAATTACATCCAATATCTCCTCAGAAACCATGCAAGCAAGAAGAGAGTGGAGTCAAATATTTAAAGTGTTGAGAGATAAAAACAAAATAAAACAACACCCCAACCTAGAATTCTGTAACCTTATAGAATTATCATCCAGAATGAAAGGATAAATAAATATTTTCTCAAACAAAATGTGAGGGAATTTGTTGCCAGTAGAATTGCCATGCAGGAAAAATTAAAAGAAGTTTCTAATACAGAAGGAAAATGATAAATATGAGAAATTAGATGATTTTTTACAAAACTAAACAAAGTCCCACCATATGACCCAACAATCATGATTCTTGGTATTTACTCAAACTTGTTGAAAACCTATGTCCATGCAAAAATCTGTAGATGAATGTTTACAGAAACTTTATTTAAAATTGCCAAAACTTAGCAGCAATCAAGATATCCTTCAGATAATCTGAAATACACCCAGACAATAGGATATTATTCAATACGAAAAAGAAATAAGTTAATAAGCCATGAAAAGACATGAAGAAAATTTAAAGGCATATTTGTAAGTCAAAGAAGCCAATTTGATAAGGAGTCCAAGTATACAGCATCCTGGCAAAGGTAGAACTATGGAAGCAGTTTTTAAAAATCAGTGGTTGCTAGTGATAGGTTGAAGAGAGAAGGATGAATAGGCAGAGCACAGAAAATTTTTAGGTCAAAAAGAAAAGTTATGAATGACCTTTTAATGATGAATATATGTTATTATACATTTGTCTAAACCCAAAGGATATAGAACACCAAGAGTGAACCCTACCATTTAAAAAATAAACCCTAAACTATGTAATGATGATGTGTAAATGTAGGTGCATTGTTGGTGCCAAATGTACCATTCTAGTGAGTAATGTTGGTAATTGGGGAGAGTATGTATCTGTGGGTCATGGAGTATATGGGAAAAATCTGCACCATCTCCTCAATTTTGTAATAAACCTAAAACTAATGTAAATAATTGTTTTAAAAAACAGAATAACAAAAGCAAAAATGAACTATTGGGACCTCATCAAAATAAAAGTCTTCTGCACAGTGAAGTAAACAATCAGCAAAACTAAAAGACAACCAATGGAATGGGAGAAGGTATTTGCAAATGACATATCAGATAAAGGGTTAGTATCCAAGACCTACAAAGAATTTACCAAACTCAACACCCAGAAAACAAATAATCCAGTGAAGAAATGGGTAGAAGACATGAATAGACACTTCTCCAAAGAATACATCCAGATGGCCAACAGACACATGAAAAAATGCTCAACATCATTCATCATCAGGGAAATATAAATCAAAACCTCAATGAGATACCACCTCACACCTATCAGAATGGCTAACATTAACAACTCAGGCAACAACACATGTTGGCAAGGATGCAGAGAAAGACGATCTCTTTTGCACTGCTGGTGGGAATGCAAACTGATGCAGCTGCTCTGGAAAACAGTATGGAGGTTCCTCAAAAAAATTAAAAATAGAACTACCCTATGACCCAGCAATTGCACTACTAGGTATTTATCCAAGGGACACAGGTATGCTGTTTCAAAGGGACACATGCACCCCAATGTTTACAGCAGCACTATCCACAATAGCCAAAGTATGGAAAGAGCCCAAATGTCCATCGATGGATGAATGGATAAAGAAAATGTGGTATATATATACAATGGAGTATTACTCAGCCATCAAAAAGAAGGAAATCTTGATATTTGCAACTATGTAGATGGAACTGGAGGGCATTATGCTAAACGAAATTAGTCAGAGAAAGACAAATATCATATGACTTCATTCATATGAGGACTTTAAGATACAAAACAGATGAACATAAGGGAAGGGAAGCAAAAATAATAAAAAAACAGGGAGGGACAAAACATAAGAGACTCTTAAATATGGAGAACAAACAGAGGGTTGAGGGTTACTGGAGGGGTTGTGGGAGGAGGGATGGGCTAACCTGGTAAGGGGCAGTAAGGAATCCACTCCTGAAATCATTGTTGCACTATATGCTAACTAATTTGGATGTAAATTTAAAAAATAAGTAAAAATCCCTCCCCTCCCAAAAAAAGAATTTTAACCAGGGGGGAAAAACATAAATCTTCTCTACATAAAAAAATAAATACCTGAATAAAATTAAACAAAGAAATAGAAGGGAGACATTTGAAATAAAGATGACAAAAAGAATCATACTAATCTATAAGAATGGGGCTAAGGTATAAATAGAAAAAAAAAAAAAACACCTGAGAACTTAAATGATCAAAATAAACATGAAGAAACATAAAAACACAACTTCAATAGTAAATAAAACATGAATTTAAAAACAAACTATTTTACATTTGCTAAATTCATAGAAAAGTGAATTTAAATGAGAATGGTTAATGCTAGCAAGTATGTTGTGAAATAAACAGTATCTTCAACTTTTTTTATTTTTATTTATTTTTTTGAAGTGTTTTTTTATTTATTTTTGAGAGAGAGAGGAGAGCGCAAGCCAGTGACAGAGCATGAGCAGGGGAAGGGCAGAGAGAGAGGGAGATAGAGAACCAAAGCAGGCTTCAGGCTCTGAGCTGTCAGCTTAGAGCCCAAAGCAGGGCTTGAATCCACAGACTGCAAGATCATGACCTGAGGTGAAGTCTGACGCTTAACCAACTGAGCCACCCAGGTGCCCCTAATGTTTTCTTTTGAGAGAGAGAGAGAGAGCGCGCACGAGCGAGCATGGGCAGGGAGTGGCAGAGAGAAGGAAAGAGAGAGGGTCCCAAGTAGGCTCTGCACTGCCAGCACAGAGCCCTATGAGGGACTCAAACCCACGAACTCTGAGATCATGACCTGAGCTGAAACCAAGAGTCAGGCACTTAACCGGCTGAGCCCTCCAGGTGCCCCTAAAATAAACACTTTTATATCCTGTACTGATTATTGAAATTGAACTATTTGCCAATACATTTCAAACTTTTACTCATTCGATCTGAATTTGTGACTAGATCTTTAAAATATATCTATACATATATATACATATATATAAAATATATATACATATATATACATATATATGTGCATATATATATATACATATATATACATATATATGTGCATATATATATATACACATATATATGCACATATATATGAAATTAATACATAAAATATATTTAGGGGCGCCTGGGTGACTCAGTCGGTTAAGCGTCCGACTTCGGCTCAGGTCATGATCTCGCGGTTCGTGAGTTGAAGCCCCGCGTCGGGCTCTGTGCTGACAGCTCAGAGCCTGGAGCCTGTTTCGGATTCTGTGTCTCCCTCTTTATCTGACCCTCCCCTGTTCATGCTCTCTGTCTCAAAAATAAATAAATGTTAAAAAAAATTTTTTTTAAATAAAATATATTTAAATGGGGATGTTTTATACAAAATTTATAACGGAAGGAAAAATAAATGTCTAATACTAGGAGGATATTTAACTGCATTATAGTTCAAACATATTATAGATTATTACGTAAGCATTAAAATTGATGTTTATGATAACTTATTTTATGGAGACAAGCTTATAAGAAGTTTTAAAAACGCAGCCTAATTATGTATATAGTTTGCTTTTGACTTAAAAGAAATGATAATCCATGTGAATAAACCAGAAACTAAGGGGAAATTCATGAAAATGTCAAAAAAGCTTTCATATAGTTGATGAACTTATTTTTTGAGTATTTTCACTGTATTTTCTACAGCTTCTGTAGCACGAAATAATAGTCTAATAGGAAGAGAAACTATTTTAAAAAATTAATCACCTAAAAATACCTTCTTTCTCAGCATCCTTCCTTTTAATTTCTTCCTTTTGTACGAGTGTGCTATTGTTGTTGTAACAACGTGCCCATCACGGATGGCTTAAAATAACAGCAATGTATCTTATCACAGTTCTGGAGGCTAGACATCCAAATCAAGGTGTCAGCAAGTTCATGCACCCTCCCAAGCCTGCAGGGGGGAATTCTCTCCTGCTCTCTTTGTAGCAGTTGATGGGCTCTGGTCAGTCTTTGGTGTTCCTCAGCTAATGATAATACTATGCCAACCTTCTCATCTATCATCACATGCTGTTTCTGCTTGCTCTCATATCATTTTCCTCCTGTGCATGTCTGCCTCTGTGCTTAAATTTCTCCTTTTTATGAGGACACTGGTCATATTGGATTAGGGCTCACTGTAATTACTTCATTTTAACTTGATCATGTCCATAAAGACTCTGCTTCTAAACAAGGTCACATTCTGTGGTATTTCAACATGTTTTTTGCGGGGAAGGTGAGGGAGACAATTTCAACTCATAAATTTCTGCTTGCAAAGTTATGATGCCCTACCAACTTCTATCTTCAAAGAGATTATCTCTTAATGCTGAACATCTCTCTCAACTCTTGTCAACATGTACTGAGTCTATGCCATGGCTTAGAGGCTTCTCAGTTGAATATTTACTCATCGGAAAGGGCGTGGTTAAGGGCAGGGGTAATGCTCATTAATGGCTCTTGGGGTCAGGCACTAGGGATGGACTGGAAGATATTTTTCACCACCTCTCCAATCCTATCACATAAGAAGAGTGACAAAGTGCTTCACCTAATTCAGGAGAAGCAGAATGAAGCAGCTGTCAGGACCCTGGTTCGCTGGAGACAACTAAGGAGGACAAGATTGAGGATCATTGAGCAGGGGCAGAAATGTCATGTTGGATAATATGTTGAGCTACCCTTGAACTGCTTAATAAGGTGCTATTTTGCTTACAGATACCTCTCTTGGAAACAGGTAACAGTTTCAAAGGAGAAAATAATAGCATGAACCTAGGGCCGGTTTCCTTGTTTTCTCTTTAAGTCTGCACTCAAAATATAAGAAGGGGAAATACATAAGAAGTGCGGTAATTTAGGTAGTCTTGGTAATTCACAGTAAAAAAACATTCAAAAAAGAATTAAGTATTCAGGAGATACTAGGCATTACTTACTCACTGAATGGGTTACAGATTTAATCCCCAGAGTAAATCTTTAATTTTGAAGACAGTAAATGGCAAATGTGGGAACAATGAACTATTAATATTTTTTCATCCTCCCCCTCTGCCAACCCCTATTCCTTTGGCAGACCATATAACGAATAGCTTTCTGGGACAAATTATGAACAAACTATAAATGGGAGGGTTTTTTTTGTTGTTTTTTTTTTTTTAATTTAAAGGTACTTTGGATTCAGGGTCAGTATATACTATTTAGATCTATATACTAAATTACATGGCAATTTATTCTAGTTCATTCCTACATTTAAAATGTATTTGCTGTGTGGTGTTACATCTACACACCGACTTATAGGAATTACTTCCAGAGGCAACTCTCTGGCAGAATCAGTCCTAAACTATTACCTCAGCAGGGCTTTGTGGCATCACACTGGGAGAAATGCCATTTCTGGTCAGGACAGTGATTTCTCTGGCCCTGTCCATGCAGACTCACTATAGCAGAATGAGTGGTTTTGACCTAGTGATGATTATTTGAGGCCGAGCCTAAATTACAGATTTGTGTCCATCCTGTATCTGTAAAAACAGGATCATCCGAATAGAACACCTGCATTTGAAATCTTCTACATACACATTTAACTACTATTGTTATATTCAAGCCAGGATTGTATTAGAATGTCATTTTTTGTTGTTGTTATTCTGAGTCAAATGAAGATTTAACAAAAAAAAATCTTAGGTTCAAGTACAATTCAGGTAAAACTGGCATTTCAAATAGATGGTCTCTGAAATTCCCAAGCAGGCAATCATTAAAGCTATCAGGCAAACATCAGGGCTGCATGACTCTCAAAAGATTTTTTTTTTTTTACTTTCTTTTCCATATATGCTTTAGTCTTTATGATACTGAATTCAGGGAAATGCTGTAAGCTTCCAAACACTGGATTCTCATGCATGACTTCCTCATTATGCCTAAATTGTTTCTTAGCAAAGCAGCTAGGTCTATAGGCCCAACTTCCTCTCAAACTATTTTTCTGGTGTATATTCCTATCTTGAATTTGTTCAGTACTTGGCCCTTATTGGGATAAATCAGAATGCAGAATTTCAGGGCACCCGGGTGGCTCAGTTGGTTAGGTGTCTGACTCTTGACTTTGGCTCAGGTCACGATCTCACACTTTGGGAGTTCGAGCCCTTTGCTGGGCTCTGTGCTGACAGCGTGGAGCCTACTTGGGATTCTCTCAACCCCCCTCGTTTTCTCCCCCACCCCTGCTTGTTCATTCTTTTTCTCTCTCTTGCTCTCTCTCTCTCTCTCTCAAAATAAATAGACAAACTTAAAAAATTAGAATGCAGAATTTCATTTTATTTTTATATAAGAGAACTACTTTAAAGTCGCTGGCAGTTTCTTTCTTGTACAGATACCAAATCCTAAACTTTAAAAATGTTGCCACAATGCACTCCCCAGTTATCACCTCAAAATAAAGTAAATCATAATGCATGTCTCATCTTTGTAAACATCTTTGGCTTAGGAGTGGGTGTGGGGTGATGGTAGATTATTAATGCAGTGTCTTCCACACTGTACATCTTTGCATCCAGACATTTGCTTAGGGATAAAGGAGAAATCAGAAAGGATCAGGAGGAGAA
Source organism: Panthera tigris (assembly GCF_018350195.1). Taxonomy (NCBI): domain Eukaryota; kingdom Metazoa; phylum Chordata; class Mammalia; order Carnivora; family Felidae; genus Panthera; species Panthera tigris. Next base: position 52,134,682 of record NC_056664.1, on the reverse strand, counting down.
CATACACTCCTTCTCCCTGAAGTCTGGATCTCAGAAACAAGTTGGATGGACTAGAGGTAGCTCCCACGAAAGGAGACCTAAAGGAAGTTATTTTAAGATGGGGGATCTGACCCATACCATTAAGGGGGCCTAGCTCTCCACTGCATGCTGGGTACTGGGGTCCCTCCTTCCAAACCAGTTACACAGCATGATTGGATGGGTCTTAGCATAAGAGGCCACCGAAAGAAATAAAAGCATTGCTGTATATGAACTGAGCCTAGGCCTGAAGCCAGAAGTGTTTCTTATTCAAATGACAAAAGCTTCAACATTAAAATGAGTTATCATTTGTTTTCTACCTGGGTGGATAAATAAAGCACACTAACTGTACTAGAAACAACATTTTTTGCATATTTGTAGATGCCATCCACATAGTAGTATAATTCTTCAAATGGGTTAGTATCTCCCTGAGAATAAGCACCATATCTTCTGTATGTTTTTGTGTTTTATGATAGTATCATTAACTGTAATAATTTATGTGTACAGCACGATTCTTTTTATTAAATAATACTTTTGTGTGACTTCATGGTTCATGATGTGCTTTCATACATACACACACATACAACTGTCTAACTACTGCAGAGAGAGGCAGTTGTGCCAGAATGCTTCTGGACTTGGGAAAATAACAGATCTTTCATAAAGTTGCAACTAATAATTCCAAGAACCAAAATTTAAACTCAGGCTTATAGAATCAGGAAGCGTCACTTTTCCAACAACTGCCATCAGCAGCAATTGGTGGCCCTCAAGCCAAATATGAGCCACAGATTGATTTTTTCCTTTTTTGACTCACCACCAGGAGAGACACCCTCTCCTCAGTTGTCCAGGTAGAGCAACAACTGTATCCCTCAATGACATAGATTCCTCATCTTTCACCTCAAGACTGAAGACCTTATACTTTACCATAAACTGTGCAACCTGGAAAGCTTCTGTACAAACTTAGGGACACTGCTTAAACCGGAAGTGTCTAAGGGTTAAAAGGAAGCAAAGTAAGCAGAAAGGGAACCTGAGGACTGATGAGAAAATGATTTGTTATGAGAGATCCTCATAAAAAACTCTATGAACTTTGCTGCTTATAGAATACAAAGGAATGCCAAACTGAATTTTGCTTTTTTTTTTTTAATTTTTTTTTAACGTTTATTTTTGAGACAGAGAGAGACAGAGCATGAACAGGGGAAGGACAGAGAGAGAGGGAGACACAGAATAGGAAGCAGGCTCCAGGCTCCCAGCCATCAGCCCAGAGCCCGACGTGGGGCTCGAACTCACTGACTGCGAGATCGTGACCTGAGCTGAAGTCGGACGCTTAACCGATTGAGCCACCCAGGCGCCCCTGAATTTTGCTTTTAAACAAATAAAAAGCCACTTAAGATCCCTTTCAGATCACAGGTAGCATATATAACCAGGAAAAGAATTATGTAAGTCTACGGTTTTACTCTCGCAGTATCTGTTTTTAAAAATACACTGTGTTTGCTTGGCTTATTATATCTTTAGAAAACAGACAGTAACTTGCTCTCCGGTGATACAAATCAAGGGAGTTATGATAGAAAAATCACCAAGGATCCACAAAATCTGCCAGGCGAAGGTAATGGAAGTAGTTAGGATGAATTCACACTTGAGAAAGAAATCCCCTGGCCCCACAGGTCACACCTGGCAACAGCTGCAAGGTCCTGGTGTTTCTGTCCCCAATTATTGTACTGCAGGAGTGCCATGAGCCTCCGGTTCAGAAATAACTGAATAGATAACAAGTCCCAAGTCAAGCTAAAGCTGAAAGCAATGCTACGATAGAATCATATTGCTTAGCACCACCTTTAATAGGAACTTAAAAGGGAAGTCTACCCCTTTTGCCCAACCTCTGATTTTCCAGACATTGCTCCTTCATCGAGCTCTTAAAACAATTAGATAAAGCTCAGGCTCAGAGAATGGAATCACCCTTAATTTTGGCAGATCTTAAAAGAGAATTAATATTCTGGTTCATACTGAGGGACTTTTAAGCACTGAACTGACTTACATTACATCACCTTTATTAGAAGTATGTGTCTCTGTCTTTGCCCATCTTCTCTAATTCCTATGGCATTTTTGAAGACCAGGAAAGAAGGCTCCTTAAAGAGTTCTTTGGATAAAAATGTTCTTCACGTGGAAAATAGATTGAGATTTAAGATTTTTTCCTCTTCTGATGTATTGGTGGTAGTTAAGAAGAGCTCTAAGGCTCTATCAGGCTCCCCAAGAGTTTTCAGATCAATCTGTGGGAGGGCCAGGTATTAGCCATAATCACTGATAATCTTTTGGTCAGTGTGGGCCACGTGTTTAACTCAGGTGGCTCTGGTTCAGGCTTGCTAGAATCAGTACGAAGCAAAGCCCAAGAGCTTTACCAGCTCTAATATAAGGCCGGCAGCTGATTCTGGCTTAGCCGGGGTTTAAGAATACAATTGCAGCATGCATAGGGCAAGGGGGACTGCTCTCCAGGGGCCTGATTGTCAACTACAGCCTAGCAAGTCAAACCCCAATGCAGAAAATTACTTCAGTCTACGCACATGACGTCACTGGGCATCTAGTTGATCTGTTTTGTTGTTGTTTTTATGTAGGAGACAGGCCATGGTGTTTGGGCAGCATTAAGGGTCAGTTAGGCTGAGCCTAACAGGCAAACAGGTTGTGAAGTAGAAATTGAGATTAAAAGGGAGTCACAGAAACTGGGAAAGCCTGGCAAGGTAGAGTAGGACACGTCTGCAGTTTCATGAGCTCAGCACACCAAATCAGGTTACGCTAAAGACCCCGTCCCCAAGACCAGTTCAGCACAGTTCGCCTTATCTCCCGCTAGTCCCATGCCTCCCGCTAGCCAGGTTCAGGGTTGGTTATCCTACCTTGGGTTCCAGAGGTCAGTCTGAATGCTCTGAGTGCAGCATGTTGGCAACATGGAGAGAATATATGCTTTTCTGAGCTGACCATAGAATGCAACCCTCACAGACCTAACCTTGGCATGACTGTTTTGACAGGATCTTCACTCTTACCTATGGGAGCAGAATCGGTTCAAACAAACATTACGCTTACCTAGTTCATGTTGCTCAGTACAACATCTCCTACTCGTGCCTGTATATAACTACCCTCACCAAAATCACTTTGATTTCTTATTCGTTCATAAGTATGGTTTCAAAGAGAGCAGTTGACAGTCAACAGATCCAATATGAGAAATTGCCAGGTGTCATGGAACACATTTTATGTGAAATAGCTTTTAGCATATTTGTTGAAATAACTTTCATGTATCTGTTTCTTAGAAGATTGTGTCTACTTTGTAATTCGTTTCCAGCACTGTTGGAACAACGCCAATAAAATAAGTGATGGCAATGTGGATGTTACTCTACATGGGAAAAGTAGATATACTTTATTATCAAATAAAATATGAGAGAAGGGAGTGAACCAGGAAGGTGACAGAGAAGGTTCCTGAGCTCCCCTTCTCCCATGGACACACTGAATGTAGAGCTACACACAGAACAATTCCCTCTGAAAGAAATCCAGAAATTAGCCAAACAATTCCTACACATGAGACAAATGAGAAAATACCCATATTGAAATGGGTAGGAAACGCTGAGCATTCTCCAACCATAACTGCTCCCTGCCCCGCCCTCCAATACCGCACAGTTGACAGGGAACCTCCAACTCCCAGATTCTCCCTGAAGAGCAAAGGGTTTGGATTCCACGTCTAATGCCCCGACTTTCAGGACTCACACTGGAGGGGAGGGCTCCCCAAACACTTAGCTTTGAAAGCCAGTGAGGCTTGTGTCCATGAGGCCCATAAGACTACAATAATAAAGAAGTAATTTTTTTAAATGTATTTTTGATAGAGAGCACAAGCAGGGAAGGGGCAGAGAGGAGGAGACAGAAGATCCGAAGCAGGCTCTGTGCTGACAGTAGCAATCCTGAAACAGGGCTCAAACTCATGAGCCTTGAGATCGTGACCTGAGCTGGAGTCACATGCTCAACTTACTGAGCCATCCAGGTGCCCCAGTAAAGAAGTCATTCTTTTTTTTCTTTTTATATAATTTTTTTTTAACGTTTATTTATTTTTGAGACAGAGAGAGACAGAGCATGAACAGGGGAGGAGCAGAGAGAGAGGGAGACACAGAATCTGAAACAGGCTCCTGGCTCTGAGCTGTCAGCACAGAGCCTGATGCGGGGCTCGAACTCACAGACTGTGAGATCATGACCTGAGCCGAAGTAGGACACTTAACCGACCAAGCCACCCAGGCGCCCCAAGAAGTCATTCTTAATGGGTACACAAGCATTTGCAACAGCTACCTCTTTGGGGGTCAGAACTCAGGGAACAGGCAAATTCATCAACCTGCCAGTTCTCTCTGGAAAGAGTTTTATCTACATATTTAAAATAAACAGCTCCTGAGCCCAGGCTTCTTATTTAGCAGGCATATGGGGCTGGCTGTGATCCCCCGCTCAGAGACCTGAGAAGCCAGTAGATACCTCTCCCAGTTTCTCTCCTTCCAGCAAGCTCCCAACATCTCCCTGGAAGGAACTTATACACATAAACTTGACTCCAGCTTTTTTGGCCTGAAGGACAGGTCCCCAGATCACCTGGCTGTCAGCCAGCAGGGCTTTATTCTTAAATCCCACGACTATAGCACACAAAGGAGTACTTACCAGGTACACAGAAAGCTCTCCACAGCCAACCTCCTATGGCTCATCGCACAGGGAGCAAGTTAAAATGCCCACCTTCCAGTCTTTCCCTGAAAGGGGTTTATCTGCAGACTTTAAAATCTGCTGCCTGAGGGCCATGTTTCTAATTTAGCAGCCATCAAGGTGCTGGCCACCAGCCTCCCCAGGAACTAAAGAAAAGACACCTCTCCTGCCTTGTCCCTCCAGCCTGCTCTAATAATAAAACTAAGTCACCAGTATCTCCCTGGAAGAAACTTGTCCACACATCTGGCACCCCATCTTTTGTGGCTGCCACCTGAAAGATGGGACTCCAGACTTCCTGCCCATACATCCACCCATTCACCCGGGCCCAGAACAGAGGAACAGTCAAAAACACCAAGCTCCTGCTTTGTCTGTGGAAGGGGCTTACCACATGCTTTCTTTCCAAGGTGCTGCCTGACAATCCAATTTCTAATCTGCAATCAATAGTTAAGTATCAGTTGTGTTTCTATACAGCAACAACAAACTGTCCAAGAAAGGAAGAAAATTCATTTACAGTGGCATCAGAAATAATTAAATACTTTGGAATAATTTTGTTTGTTTGTTTTTTACTTTTTAAAATTTCATTACTTTTTTGGAATAAATTTGACCAAGAAAGTTAAAGATCCGTACACTGAAATCTATAGGGCATTTATGAAAAAAATTAAAGACACAAATCAATGGAAAGGTATTTTGTGTTCAAGTATTGAAGGAATTAATATTGCTAAAATGTCCATACCACCCAAGCAATCTACAGATTTAATGCAATTCCTAACAAAATTCTAAGGGCATTTTTCACAAAAATAGAAAAAAAAACCCCTAATATTGGTATAAAACAACTAAAGACCCAAAATAGCCAAAACAATATTGAGAAAGGAAAAAAAAGGCTAAAGGCATTACACTTCCTGATTTCAGACTGTACTATAAAGCTATACTAATCAATCTAGTATGGTACTGACATAAAAGCAGAAATGTAGATAAAGGAGACAGAATGAGGAGCCCACAGATAAATCCACACAACATAAGGTGAACTTGACAAGGGTGTCAAGAACACACAATGAGAGAAGAAAAATCTCTTAAGAAATGGTGTTGGCAAGACTGGATATCCACAGACAAAAGGGTCAAACTGGATCCCTCTATTATACCACTAACAAAAATTAACTCAAAACAGATTAAAGACTTCAAGGTGAGACCTGAAGCCTTAAGCTGCTAGAAGAAAACATAAGGATAAGCTCCTTGATATTGGTCTAAGGAATTAGTTTTGGGATTTTATACCAAAAGCAAAGGCAACAAAAACAGAAGTAAATAGGTGGGGCTACATCAAACTAAAAAGCTTCTGCACAGCAAAGGAAGCAATCGACAAAACGAAAAGTCAGACAGTATGGAAGAAAAATATGTGCAAACCCCCACATACCAGATGAAGTATTAATATCCAAAATATACAAAGAACTCATATCATTCAATATCAAAAACATAAATAAGTCAATAAAAAGGGGCAAAGGATCCTAAGAGATAGGCTTCCAAAGAAAGCAATCAAATGGCCAATGCATATATGAAAAGGTGCCCAAGATCACTAATCTTCAGGAAAATGCAAATCAAAACCACACTGAAATATCAACTCACATCTGTGAGGATAACTATTACAAAGAAGGTAAGAGAAAATGCTAGTGAGGATATGGAGAAAAGGGAACACCTATATACTCTTGGTAGGAATGTAAAGTGGTATAGCTATTATGGAAAACAGTATGAAGGCTTCTCAAAAAATTGTAAGTAGGACTACTATATGATCTAGCAATACCACTTCAAAGTATATCAAAAGAAATTAAATCAATATCTTGAAGAGGTATCTGTATTCCCATGTTCTTAGCAGCCTTATTCATAATAGCCAAAGGTATGGAAACAATCTAAATTGTCCTACAGATGAATGGATAAGGAAAATGTGCCCTATGTATATGTATATGTGTGTGTACATATACATATATATATTCCTTTTTTAATGCTGAATAACAGTTCATCATATATATATATGTACATATACATGTACACATATATATACATATATATGTATATGTACATATATATGTATGAATGATTTATGTACATATACATATATATGTATGAATGATGAACTGTTATTCAGCATTAAAAAAGAAAAAAAGGAGCTCTTGTCATTTGCAACAGCATGAATCAAACTGGAGAACATTATGCTAAATGAAATAAGCCAGACAGAAAAAAGTCAAATACCACATGGTTAACTTATATGTGGAATCTGGAAAAAAAAAAAAAAAAAAAAAGTCAAACTCAAAGAAACAGAGAATAGAAACGAATAGAAAAGTGGCTTCCAGGGGCTGACGGGTGAGAGAGACAATAAGAAGTTAGTAAAAGAGTACAAACATCCAGGTATAAAATAAGTAATGTCTGAGGATCTAATGTATAACATGGTGACTATAGTTGATAACACCATATTGTATGGCTGAAATTTGCTAAGACAACAAAACTTAAATGTGTTCTCTCTCACACACACACACACACACACAAGTGCACACCCACACAACGGTAAATATCTGAAGTGCTGGGTGTGTGAATTAACTCAATGGGAGGAATCCTTACAACATGTATGTGTATGAAGTCATTATGCTGTATACTTCATCTTACAATTTCATTTGCCAATTATACCTCAATAAAGTTGAAAACAAAAGTGAGAAAAGAAGAAATCATGGTGAGCAGCTGCTCAAATCTGGCAGTTACCATAGTTCAGAACAAATGTTTGTGGGAGAATCACCTAGAGATCTCTCCCTTTTGAGTCATCCTACAGTTTGTGAATCACAGCGTTATTAAAATTACCTTCGGTGAATAGTTTCCCTGATTGATTCTTAGAGACCTAATTATGAATGTTAAATGTAAACTATGTACAGGCAGAAAAAAAGTATAAAGATTATTTTAACTGATGTATTATAATTTTAATTATTCCATATTTCAAAGAAACAATGATCTCTGTCTGCAAACTGACTTATTTTTTTTTTTTTTTTTAATGAATGTGAGGGGCTCTTGGATGGTTCATCAGTTAAGCATCCGGCTTTAGCTCAGGTCAAGATCTCCTGATTCCTTAGTTCTAGCCCTGCATTGGGCTGTCTGTTGTCAGCGCGGAGCCAGCTTCCAATGCTCTGCCCCTTCTCTCTCTTCCCCTCCCCCAGTCACATTCTGTCTCAAAAAAAAAAAAAAAAAAAAATTAAAAAAAAATTTAAAAAAAGTGTGAAAATATCCAATGAGTCAAATATTTTTAGTGTTCATCAGTAATGGAATACTGAAATATTATTAAAAATATGAAAACCATTTCTGTATACATTTCTTAATTTACTGGAGAAAATATGTGGCAAAATGTTTAACTGCTAGAAGATATGTAGTTTCTAAAAGAGATGGATACATTAATTTGATCTCCTGAAGTATATTTTTAACAACTAGTTATCCACTGCAGAAAAAAGCATTGGAACAATGGTATGTACATCATCACTAGTACTAAGATATTTGTTTGTTTTGTATAAATACAAATGTGGGAGTTTAATTCAACAATTTGAAAAAGACTTTTTTTTTCATTAACTATGACTTGAGACCTGTAATTAAGAGAACACATAATTGAATAGGACTTCCTCTGTATATAGTAAGGGCTGGCCTTCTTCTTTTATATTTCAAGCTCAATTTTAACAAAGCATCAGGAAGGAAGCTAGATATAAGGCTGCCTTGAATTTATAAAATAGTTTTCTTCCCAGGAACTCAAAACTACTTGCATTATTCTTACAAGACGCTTGTCAGTTTGCCAGTCTTTATTGTGTTCTAGTATGTGCTAAGATGTCTCCGGCAGAACAAATAACAACTCCTCCTACCTTCTAATCAAGGGAGTTGAGCAGAACTAAGCAGATCTATATGGGCTGTGAGTCTGATTTACTTTTAGACATGAGACCTCATACATCTATATATGGGATTGTTTGTGGGAACCCTATCAGAGTAGTCACAGCAGAAGGATAAACATTCCACGAATTTGCTACTGTATCAAATATATTTAGTACTCTCTGGGTAAAGGGTGGTGTTGCCTCCAGAGCCAGTTGGTGGATCACTTTTGTGCCCCACATTACTGTATGAACACATTCATTTTCACCAAACGCAGCTCCAATCTATATTATTTTTCTTACTCTTTGTATCTACCAAATTACCCCCCCACAATGAAGATTTTGTAACCAGTGTAAATATCCAAAGAATGACGCAACTAGTCCTTGTCTTTCATAGATATGTACAATAAAAATGATGTTGATAAACATACTATTAGCCAACACTGACTGAAAATTTCCTGAGAGCCAGAAACTATTCTCGGCCCTCTATCTGCATCATTTCATTTAACACTGAACACAACTCATATAAATGATTTTTTTAATGAGATATTGAGAGATCACATAAGTTGGCTAAGGCTATAGCTAGTAAAACCCTTCCCATATGCAAGTTCAACATTGTCCATTTCCAAGTCATTTACGACCAAGGCAAAGAATACCAGGCAACTGACAAACACACTACTCACAATACACAAAGTGAGAAAGAAGGATTTGTGGTGTAAAGAATCTGCAACAGAGGACACAAGATCTCTACCCGAGACGCAGTCTTGAACTGGTACCATTGCATGCCAAAAGAGAGACTTTACCCGTGGACTTGGGCTGATTCAGATTTTGCAGTGCCTGAAACATACTCAATTGTATGACCCTCTCTTTAAGAAAAGATTATAAAAGTATGAATAAAACTAAGGGATGAAGGTGTATATTTATTGGGAATAAGAAATCCCGATAAATAAAAATAAAGAAAACCGCCAAGCGCCACAAATATCACACAAGGCAGGAAAAGAACATATCGGAACTATTAACAAACTGATACACTGTCTAATACTTTACTTCCAACAATTTTCAGTGCATATTCTTTGCCTCTCCACGTGACAATAATTTTATGGTGCAATTTTCTAAAAAGAAAATAGAATGGTAATATTCCGTTGCTCCTCTGGCATGACTGATGGAAAGCTGGCTGCATTTTTAAAAACCGTTGACTCAAAAGTTTCTTTATGTGTCACATTTCTTTACTGATAATGCCATGTCTGCTCAGAAAGGGCTCCCTGTGTGGAGGCACGTCATCAGAGGGCTGCAATGAAAGCTGCCTGTCCAATTCGGCTACGTCCTCCCTGTACCATCGCCTCTTCCCATGCCAGCCTTTACCAGGCCATTGATGAACAGCGTGTGATGCAGCCGTGAAGCCTGGTCATGGTAACCTCTGTGTAGGAAGCAGTGGAGCAGATTCTGAATGAAATCTTTTTTAAGTCAAAGATGGGATCCAGATAGATAATCTAGATAATCTACCAGGCACAGATCTAACTATTCAAGGTAAAGTTGTAGTCTATTGGTTTGTCCTCAGCCCCAAGCCACCATCATGGGATAAATGTGTACCTCTTTGGTAAACCACCATCATGGGATAGAGGGTGGTACCCAAGCTGGGCAGCATACCATTCCCAGCACCTCTGCACATCCCCCATAGATGCTTTATTAGCTTATTGATAAAGCTCTATCTGATTACAATATTTCACATATTTATAGAGAAGTAGGAGGCGGCAAATAACACCCCGTGGATTATGCAACAGTGGAAGTTTCCTAACTAGGGAAAGCACTCATTAGAAAAAGAAAATCCAGGTGAGTCTGAATATTAGCACTGTCTTTAGCCTAGAGGACTTGGGTTCTTCCATTAAGCAAGCTCTGTCCTGCTAGCCAACATTCTTTATCAAAACTTTGAGAGAGAGAGAGAGAGAGAGCCAACAGGAGCATTTAGGAGAAGAAGTAAACTCTCCTCAAGGCTATAAAAGATAATGGGCTTTGGATCCAGATAGATTATGTCTGGTTCTACCACTTAGTATTTCTATTAAATGAAAGCAATACATACTATGGACTGTTGGGTAGAGATTAAATGAGATATTATATATACAAAGGAGAGTGCCCTGCTTGGTTTATATGTGTTTACTGCTAAATCCCAACCATCTCCCCTGAACCCATCAAGACCAATATGCTCCACCAGTGATAGAAGTTTTACTGCTGTAAACTTGGCAGGCATGGAACCTTGCTGCACACTGGAAACTCAAATATGCATCAAGTCACAGTTGATGTCCATCTCTGCACTTTTTGTCTACTACCACATTTGTGAGTTTAACATGCCATGTCCCCAACCTTGCCGGAAATCTCTGCTCACTGAACGAATTCTGAATGCATTCTTAATGAGGATCCTTTGCATAAATGGCTTACTGGTTTATGGACTTTCAACACTTCTTGATATGAGTGACCCCCGCTACCTTGTTCAACCCGCTAAACTGCATTGCCTTCAGCATCGTTGCTGGCCTGGCTAGAACTTGGAATTATTCAAGCCCTGTGGCACTGAGGAGCTGGCTACAAAGCTTTCATTTTATTTCATCTGGTGCATTCATGCTTCTCTTCCCTGCTGGCTTATGCCTCCAAGTACTCAGCAAGTAGGATGGTCTAATGCAGTCTTTTAAGCCACTTCCCAAAGAGGTACACAAAACCATTCCAAATAACATGGTTGAAAAATATATATTAACTCCTAGGATGACTAGTCTATAAAAACCACACTTACTTGAATAAAAATTGTGAAGGCCAAAATAATCCTAAGAACTTTGCCTTCATTATCTCTCTTACTCTTCATCAGAACTCTTTAAGGGAGCTACTAAAATTATGCCCATTTTATAGATCGGAATTTGGCAAAATATGTACGGCCTTGGGGTCTGGCCTGCTGTTTTTGTGTGACCCAATGAACTAAGGATGATTTTTAAATTTTTAAGTGGTTGAAACATAATCAAAGGAAGAATATTTTGTGACATGGGAAAATTATTTGAACTTCAAATTCTATATAAATAAAGTTCTATCAGAATACAAGATAGTCCCATCCATTTGTTTACCCTTGTCTATGGGTGCTTTTGCTCTACCAGGGAGAGCAGAATAGTTGCAACAAAACCCTATAGCTGGCAAGGCATAACACATCTACCTGGTCCCTTGTAGACACCTTTGCTGGCCCCATTTACAGACAATGACACTAAAGATCAGAGAATTCAGTATCTTACCAAAGGCCACCCCCCAAAAAATAAAATCTGGGTCTGATCGATCGAAAAGATCATCCCTTAACAACTGGACACTCTTACTGTAGTTCTGGTTGTTATGAAATTCAGTGAATCTCACCCACAAAATGTCAATCACAGTGAATTACTCTGTGGTCATATTTTCTATCCTGACCATAGCAGACAAGTTTGGCACAAGGGGACCACTACCATTTCTGTAAAATGGTGTGCTGAATTTATTAAGGACAGCATTTTGCTTTGCTGACATCTGCATGGCACAGTGCAGTTTTGGTCCTACTTCAAGTAAAATGATTGCCAACCCCCATATTATAACCCTTCCACTTCTAAGCTAACTTCAAAAGCTCAGCACATATGTTAGGCTTTTGGAATTGGATGAAAGGTATGGGACCATTCCCAAGAAATAATTACAAATGATTATTCAAAATTATACATTCAGCTAATTGCCAGTAAAGAGAAAAAATGTAATCCCTTCCTCATTTCAGGAGCCAGAAATAGCGGCAAAGGATTCAATCCATTAAATAACTGGAAAAAAATTACATCATCATAGTCATTATCTCAGAGTGACATTTTAATATCCAATATTCATTTTAAGATTAACTTTTAAATACATTTATTATATTATTTTATTTGCACCTTAACAGCTGTTAAGTTTTAGAGACAATGATTGAAAATAATTGTATGGTGTGTTTTTGTTCTTTTTCACCACAGTGGCACATAATGCTGATTTTCAAGAATTCTATTTGCACACGTTAGAGCATAAAATGAGGGGCATGAAGGATTAAGGGACAACTGTAGACTGCATCCTTGCATAGACTGGAGCACAGTGACAAACTAATAATTAGCATCGTGGTGATACACTGACTTACAATTAACCAATTTGCAATTGGTATCACATGCTATCCTCACTGCCAATGGTATTAAGACCTGTGGACTGAAAAACAATCTACTTATTTTGTGTCATGGCTGCCCATTCTGAAAAGCTTCATCCTTCAACCATTGCTATGTTGGATCTCAGGATATTTGCCTTTGTGACTTGGTAGTAAAGGAAAATGGCACATCTCAGATGAGCCCTGCTTTTGTTACACTAGTAAAGAAGTAAAAGAGATAAAGCTTTCGTGTTTTTTAATTAAAAACAAAAAACAAAAAACAACTTCTAGGTAAGAAGAAAGAACATACGTATCAGAATATTATAAAGGGTAAAGTAACTTGCTAAAAATTAAAGCTGGACTTAGTATTTCCAAGTCCATTTGTAAGGTGCTTAGAAGTTGCCATTGAATCCTAACAACACGTAAAAAGGCATACAGATAGAAAATAGCAACTCTTTTGAATCCATAAGAGAGTGAAAGGCACTGGGAAAATGGCTGCCCCCAAAGACCGAAAAGACACACAGGTCATGACTCACCAGAGCAGAGACTCACGAGGAGAAATCACCATGGGATCCAGGGCCAGAGTGCGGAAGCCTGAACAGAAAGTGAAGAATTGCTGGAGTTTCAGTGTGAACATCTCTGAGAGTTGAAAACTCCAGGGGGGCACAGGAATGGGAGGGCCCCCATAGAATCAGGAGATTTACCTAGAGGAGGTCGGTCAGATTCTTAGGGGGTGAGTGGGAAAGGACCCATTTTGAAATACTCCACAACACTCTGTTCTTAACAGGGCCTGCCCTCATGTGAAACGATTTAACTGCAGCCTAACCTGCCCTCATGTGAAACGAGTTAACTCCAGCCTAACCTGCCCTCATGTGAAACTAATTAACTGGAGCCTAACCTGCCCTCATGTAAAACTAATTAACAGGAACCTAAAAAACTTTGGTAAGAGAAACTACCAAATTTAGCTCATTCTAGCCTTCCTGTCCAACCTGAGAGGGGAGGAAAAACTAACACATACTTGTGTAGTTCACAGTCCAGAGATGTAGGCTCACTAAAAGACTGACACCTCATCATAGGACAACGAATGCTTTGTGCCCCCCCCACTTCAGTACCACCTTGCTAAAAAACCTATTGAGAGCAGTTCGTTTTACCCAGCACATCACTCCCTCTATCAAGAAAAATTTGCAAGGTACACCAAATGGCAAAGAACACAGTTTGAAAAGATTGAGCAAACCTCATAACCAGACATGGCAGGGGTGCTGCAATTATCAGTGAGTCTTTAAAACAACTAGGATTAATATGCTAAGGGCTTTAATGGATAAAGTATGCAGCATACAAGAACAGATGGGTGATATAAACAGGAGATGGAAATCCTAAGAAGGAACCAAAAAGAAATGCTGTGGTACAAACCACTGTAACAGAAATGAAGAATACCTTTGGTGGATGGGCTTATTAGGAGACTAGATACACCTGAGGCAGGAATCAGTGCGCTAGAAGGTATATCAATAGAATCCTAAAAAAAACTGTAAAGAATACACACACACACATACACAGACACACACACACACACACACACACACACGACAGAAAATTACCAGAACAGAATATCCAAAGACTGTGGGACAATTACAAACGTTTAAAATATGCATAACGGGAATACCAGAAGAAGAATGAGAGAAAGAAGAGAAAAAAGATCTGAAACAATAATCAGTGGGAAGCTCAGAAAAACACCAAGCAGGATAAACATCAATAAAACTATACCACAGAATAACAGTTTCAAATTAGAGAAAATCAGGTAAAAAAAAAAAAAATCCTGGGGGGCGGGGGGAAGAGCCAGGAGGAAAAAAAAAAAAGTACAGTAAAGAAAAACAGACCTTATCTACAGAGGAACAGAGATAAGAATTATATCTGACTTCAACTCAGAAATCATGCAAATAGGAAGAGAATGGAGGGAAATATTTAGTGTTGAGAGAAAACCCCCCACAAACCCAGAATTCTGTACTCTATGAAATTATCCTTCAAAAATGAAGGAGAAATAAAGACTTTATCAGACAAAGAAAACTGGAGGGAAATAGTTGCTAATAGTGAAATTGTTGCCAGTAGACCTATTCTCTGTCTTTAAACAAATGTTAAAAGAAATTCTTTAGAGAGAAAGAAAATATTATAGTCAAAAACTCAAATTTATATCAATAAAGGAAGATCAGCAAAGAAGTGTAAGGATACAATAAACATTTTTATTTGTTTTCTCAATTGTTCTAACAGATAACAGTTTGTTCAAAATAATAAAAATTATGTATTTAATACATATGTATATATATTTCAATATATAAGTTAAATGAATTATAGCAATGATACAAAGAATGGGAGAGGTATTAGAATTATTTTATTAAAAGGTGTTCACACTACACATGCAGTGGTATAGTGTTATTTGAAAGTGGATTTGGACTACTTGTAAATGTATTTTACAAACTCTAGGACGACCACGAAAAGTATAACTGATAAGAAATGAGAGGAAAATGGAAGCATATAAAATCATATAAAATGCTAAATTAAAACCACAAAAGTGAGAAAAGGAGTGAAAGACCAAAACAGAAACAAAGAATAAGGGGAACAAGCAGAAAATAGTAACATAGTAGACATTAATCCAATTATATCAATAACCACTAGGAATGTTAATGGTCTAAATGAACCAATTAAAAACATTATCAGAGTGAACCAAAAAACGTGACACCATTATGTGTTACCTACAGGAAATCTCCTTTAAATAAAAAGACACATATAGATTAAACATAAATGTATGGGGGAAAAAATACCGTGCTAGCATTCATCCAAAGATAGCAGGAGTAGCCAAATTAATTTCAGACAGAACAGATGTCAATTAGGGAAAGTCATCAGAGAGAAAGAAGGACAGTACAAAATGATAAAGGGATTAATTGTCCAAAAATACATTGTCTTAATGTGCCTGACAAGAGAGCATCATGTTCCGTGAGGCAAAACCTGATGGAATTTCAAGGAAAAATAGATGAATCCACTACCATAGTTTGAGACTTTACAATCCCTCTCTCAGAAATGGATAGATCCAGAAAGCAGAAAATCAGTAAGGATATAAATAAACTCAACAACAACATTATCTATCGACTGGATGTAATGAACATCTACAGATCATTTAATCCAGCAACAATATGCATTTTTTTTTTTTCTGAAGCCCACATGGAACATTCACCAATAGAAACCACATTCTGGTCCATAATACACACATTTACAAATTTAAGGAATAGAAATTATACAATGTCTACTCTCCCAGACCACAATGGAACTAAACTAGAAGTCATTAACAGAAAGATAACTGGAAAATTCCAATATTTCAACATTAAAAAGGACACTTTTAAGTAACACACGGGTCAGAGAGGAAATCTCAAGAGAAACTTACAAATATTTTGAACTAAATGAAAATGAAATCACAACTTACCAAAATTCCTAAGATTCAATAAAAGCAGTGCTTAGAAGGAAGGTTAGAGCATTGAAATGTACATATTAGAAAAGAAAAAAGATCCAAAATTAATCATCTAATTTTCTACTTTAGAAAACTAGAAAAAGAAGAAAAAATAAACTCCAAGTAAGCAGAAGACAAGAAATAATGAGGATTAGAGCAGAAATTAATGAAAGTGAAAATAGGAAATCAACAGAGAAACTCAATAAAAGCAAGAGCTGTTTTTTTGAAAAGATCAGTAAATTGATAAGCATAGTAAAAGAGCAATGAAATACCACTACACTCTATTAAAATGGCCAAAATCAAGAACAATGGATAAACCAAATACAGGTGAAGATGTGGGACAACAGGAACTCTCATTCCTCATTGACCAGAATGCAAAAACGGTAGTCACTTGGAAGACAGTTTACATTTCTTACAAAACTAAACACGTTATTTCCGTACAATCTACCCTTTGCACTTCTTGGTATTTACCAAAAGGAGCTGAAAAGTTATGTTCATACAAAAACTTGCACATGAATGTTTATAGTAGCTTTATTCTTAACTGCCAAAACTTGGAGGCAACCAAGATGTCCTTCAGGAGGTGAGTGGATAAATAAGCTGTGGTACATCCAGACAACGGAATATTATTTAGCACTAAAAACAAATGAGCTATCAAGCCATTGAAAGACACAGAGGAAACTTAACTGCATATTATTAAGTGAAAGAAGCCAGTCTGAAAAATCCTGCATACTGTACAATTCCAACTATATGGCATTTTGGAAAAGGCAAAACTATGGAGACAATAAAAAGATCAGTGGTTATAGAGGGTGAGGGTAGGAGAGTAGAGATGAATAGGCAAGGCACAGAGGATACTTAAGGTGAGGAAATACTCCATCTGCTATTATAAGGATCGATATACATCATTAGACTTTTGTCTAAACTCATGGAGTGTGAGACACCGAGAGTCAATCCTAAAATAAACTGTGGATTTGGGGTGATTGTGATGTGTCAACGTAGATTCACTACACTTCCCTGATCAATGTTGTTGCTAACAGGGGAGGATAAGTATGTGCAGGGGAGGGGGGACAGGGAGCATATGAGAAATCTCTGTACTATTCTATACTCTGTACTCACCTCCCAACCTTGTTAAACCTACAACTGCTCTTGAAGTTTTTAAATAAGAAATGTTAAAACCAATAAGATATCCCTAAACTGTCTTCTTATTTTTAGTGTCTTTGGCTCATTTTCTGGACTAAACTTGCTTCAAAATTAATTTCCTTTCATATAGTAAATAAGCGCTAGGAATCTTTGCCTGGTTATGTTTCTTCCTTCTTCCTGGTCCTCTTAGGATTTTGTCTGAATGACTCTTCTTGTGCTTTTGTTTCTTATTATTGCTCTTTATTTACTTGACTCATTCTCCCAAGCTCCATATATTTATTGTTAACTCTTTGAGGGCAGGTACTTAAGCTTAAAAAAGTAATATTTATTTTCTCCTATAGGGGTTTAATGAAAAATCATTGGCTTAAATTGGATGAAACATTTAATTGTGGAAATGCACATTATGAGAAAAGATCTGTGCTTTTGTTCGATAGACACAGGGAAACTATTGTGTGCCACAGTTTCTTGTGTTAAACTAATAGATACCTGTCCACTTTTAATGTCTGATTTGCTTTGATCTTTTGCAAAGAGAAAAATTAGAAAAAATGTGAAGTAGAGAGCAGAATTTATTTTTTTAGGAGAAAGTAGAAAAGGGGAGGGGAACTTCAGAAAGAGGTTAGATTACCTGAAAAGAACTTGCCATCCCCAAGGCGAGAAATGCACAAGATGTCATATTGGAAGCATCAGAGTAACCACTCTGAACATAGTTTACAGCATGATCTTCCTTCCAGGTACAGTCACAGCATCCAAGCATGCTTCTCTTTTACCCTGTCTCTAATACTTATTAAACATTTAGTATATGCAGAACACTGTGTAGTAGGAGCCATCATATTTTGTATTCTAAGCACCTTAAGTTAATTTTGCTGAGATGGATAGATAAATGATTGTTTATTCTAATTCATGATAATGAATCTGATCTGAACAGACTTGGTGGTTAAGACTAGCGGCCATGCCATGTGTTTTGGACTATACATGTGTTTTGGACTATAGGCAATCCAATGAAAGATGAGCCAATTGTAAAACATAATATTTTGTTCTTTTACAGGCTTTGAAAGCTAATTGTCTTAGTTCAAATTCTGATTCTTCCATTTATTAGCTGCTTGTACTTTGAGATCATTAAGGAAGTTCTATAAGCTTCAGTTTCCTTGTTGGGTACACAGGGATACTAGCAGAACTTAGCCAATAACATTTCTGTGAGGATCAATGGAAATAATGCATTTAAAATACCCTGCATATTATTTGTACTCAATAAATACAATTAATACTAGTGTAATTAGTGTTGATCTATTCTACAATTGTTCCTATTATGGATTCCTTGACCTCTGGGGCAGACATTTTTGAGTGGATAGTTAATGCTGATACAATTTGAATTTATTAACTGCACTTTAATAAGCTGTTATTTGTCCATTCAGAATGCTTTATATAAATATAACTGTCCCAGGCCTGTGAGTCCTTGGTATTTTCTCTCCATACTTAACAGATCACAGAATCCCTAATCTTGATGATCTTTCCATCTTTATCTTCATTTTTAAGTCAGCTATAAATAATATGATGTGTTCAAGTATATCTTATAGTTCATTAGGTATTTAATCTGAATACAATATATAAACCAAAAGAGTGTTTTTAAAATGTAGTTCTGGAATGTTAAGTCTTCTAAGTATGTCAACAGAGTTACTCACAATCTCTTCACTGTGAACATATGATACTGATTGAAGAAGTGAGGGGTAGGCTAGTTTAATCAACTAAAATGGTTAATCTTACTATTATTTCTAAAAATGAGGTTTCTGTGAGGAGCACCTTATTGGCTTCTACTCAAGCTTATTAAAATTATCATTGATGTTAGGAATAGCTAAAAAGAAGTTCAGAATTCACATTTGATGTCCAGGTTATTTAATAATGTCTTTCCTGCCACACGGGTAGCTAGATGAAAATGATTGCAACCACAAGACTCAGGAGCAAAAGCGAAGGAGCTCCCTTGTCAGTGAATATAGCAAAACATTTAGGAAAAAAAAGAGAAATTCCATTCTCAGATGGCAAATTAAATTTTTTTTTATGATCTATAAATGATATAGAGTATCTAATTTCAAATATCATTTATCTAATTTTTTTAATGTTTATTAATTTTTGAGACAGAGAGAGATAGAGCATGAGTTGGGGAAGGGCAGAGAGAGAGAGAGAGAGAGAGAGAAAGACAAAGAATCCAAAGCAGACTCCAGGCTCCGAGTTGTCAGCACAGAGCCTGACTTGGGGCTCGAACCCACAGACCACGAGATCATGACCTGAGCCAAAGTCTGAACCTTAACCAACTGAGCCACCCAGGCGCCCCTCAGATATCATTTATTAAAAAATAAACTACATTAGCCTAGAGGCAAATAACATTTGTCCCAATATGGCAAACTAGCATACATGCAACCCCTCTCCACTTCTGATACACACAGCTTTCACAGCTGAGTAAGCAAATCTACAAGTTTGGATTGGGTAGGTAAATTAACTACCTTTGCGTAAGTTGAAGAAGGAAACTTCTAGTGCAAAACTATTCTAAGCTTAGAGATGGAAGAAGCATGATTTCTCACTAATAAATATGTCATTTTGAAAATACTGATCCTAGGAAGTACATGATGTGTGTGGGGGGTGGGTAAAGGTTTTGTAGGAGATAATGAAGGAGGTAAATCATTCCTAAAGAAACAAATTTTAATATTTTATTTTGGTATAATATATGATTGTTATACATTGTGATTTCAACATTAAATTTTGGTAGTGTCATCTTTCCTGAAATTATTAAGGTTTAGGAATTTTCTTAGAAGTACTGAGAAATTTAGCATTCAGTGGTTCTCAAAATGTGATCCCTAAGCCAGCAGCATGCGCATTACCTGGGGACTTAGTAGAAATGCATGCTTTTAGGCCCCACCCCAGAACTACTGACTCAGAAACTGTAGGGGTAAAATCCAGAAATCTGTGTTTTCATGAGCTCTCCAAGAGATTTAGATGAACACTAAAGTTTGAGGACCTCTGGTCTCATCCAATTCCTTGGGAAAAGTATAGGACTTGCCAAAAAGTATAGGACCAAACACAAATCATTAATTTAAGTGGTGTGTATGTCATTGATGCTTTTTCCAGATCCTTTCAGGTCCTGTCTAGCTATTTTACTACTTTGCCTAATTAGAGAACAATGCCTGCTCCTTTCTCCATACCTGTTCCTTTCTCTGTGTTAACAACCTTAAGCCCAACCTCATTTTGGTCTTTAAGATGGATCTTGATCATAGTCCAGGATATTCAAGTAAACTCTAAATCAGTAATTTGAAGTTCAGTGTCATGACGCTCATTGACAATCTGACTCGCCAAACGGGCTAGTTCTACTTTGTGTAGTTAGCAAATTGAGTTCCTATTTCTAGAAAAGAGTAAAACATAAATGCCCCTCTTTTCATATTCCCACCCCTTCCCACTGAGGATAGAATGTCTAGCCAAGCATGTGCCTCTGACCACTCAACTTATTAGCTACTCTGAGAGAATGGATTGATTAGTAAGATTAATCAGAAAGGAAGTCATTGAATGGCCACTTTTCACTACCATGCAAAAATACTGTGTTTATTGGTAAGAGGATGAATAATGGGGGTGGGCAGGAAAGGTGGGTGGAGAGGAACAGAGGTACTGCAGGAAGCACCCAACAGATACTTACATCTAAGCTTCAGCACTACTTTTCAGCCAAACCCTGAATGTGGTGAGGAATGGCTGCCATGGTATCAGGTGCTTCCTTATCAGAGAAGGCAGAGGAATAAAGCACAGAATTCAAACACTAAATTGCACTCCCTGAAACTCTAATTTGCAGATCTAGTCCCTGTTTTGTTCTCTGAATCCAGATTTCATCCTGGATAACCAAATATGTCCAGTCTTGAAGGACTGCTTCTACTCTGATAAACACCCAGATTAACTAGAATATGTGCTAGAAACCCTGTCATGAGCAGGTCCCTGTGGCCAACCATAACTTTCTACGCCAACCACTCTCAGATGAATTAGCAGTATAAAAGCTCTACTTACCTGCCTTTGGGACATCTTACTCCTTGTTAGTACTTCCAAATGTTGGATTATGTTTTAGACTATCTACTGTGGTCTCTTGTTATAATTCCAATGTTCTAAGTTTTTCACTCCTCTCATCCTTCCAACTAGAGTAGTCAAACTCTCCCCATGTGTCATTAGAAGTGATTATAGTTCTAGCTCTAGGCCTTAGATCTCTCTTTACAATTGTGCTGTAGTTATTTGGTCCATGTCCGATCTTATTTTGAAATACGGTAACTTTGGCAAATGACTTTGTGAGAATGCCTCATCTTTGAGTTTGTGTTTCTATCATGAAAGACCATCTGGATAAGAAGAGCTCAACAGATAAAACACTTAAAGACTTTATCAAAAGTGTCTTTGGTTATTGCATTTAGCCTAATGCAGTTTTGCAATTGCTACCATCTTGAGAAATTTTGGTAGGTATTATACACATTTTTATCCACATCATGAATGTGAAGAAGTATTTAAGAAACACAGCCAGCATCCCTCAGTGGGGCGCCTGATTGGCTCAGTCAATGGAGCACACAAGTCTTGATCTCAGGGTTGTGAGTTTGAGCCCCATGTTGTGTGTGGACATAACTTAAAAAATAAAAATCTTTATTTTTAATTTTTAAAAAAGTGTTTAATATTTATTTATTTTTGAGAGAGGGAGACAGAGTGTGAGTGGGGAAGGGGCAGAGAGAGGGAGATACAGAATCCAAAGCAGGCCCCAGGGTCTGAGCTGTCAGCTCAGAGCCCAACACAGGGCTTGAACCCATAAACTGTGAGATCATGCCCCGAGCCAGTGGGACACTTAACTGAATGAGCCACCCAGGCGCCCCAAAAAATAAAATATTAAAAAAAGAAAGAAAGAAAGAAAGAAGAAAGAAAGAAAAGAAAAGAAAAGAAGAAAAGAAAGAAAAGAAAAGAAAAGAAAAGAAAAGAAAACATAGCATCTTGGATTTGAATCAGAGGTAAAGAAAGATCTCAGGAAAAGTCTCATTGGCTATTTAAAATATACAATAAAGGGGTGCCTGTCCAGCTCAGTCATTTAAGCGTCCAGCTTCAGCTCAGATCATGATTTCATGGTCCATGAGTTTGAGCCTGGTGTCGGGCTCTGTGCTGACAGCTCAGAGCCTGGAGCCAGCTTTGGATTCTGTGTCTCCCTCTCTCTCTGCCTCTCCCCCACTCACGCTCTGTCCCTCTATCTCTTTCAAAAAATAAATAATTAAAAAATTAATTTAAAAAATAAAATATACAGCAAATAGCAAAATAAATATATTTTCAGCAGGGGAGAGTCATTTATTTTGTGGTCACTAGTACAAAAAAAATAAGGCTAAAAACTGCATTTTCTCTTCTCTCTTTCTTTTAATTTCTTTTCCCTCTCTCCCTGGGCAATCGTACCCAGTGTAATTATCCAGTTCAATGGAGATTACTTTCTTTTTTTTTTTTTAATTTTTTTTAGTGTTTATTTATCTCTGAGACAGAGAGAGAGCGCGCGCACGCGCGCGCATGAGTGGGGGAGGGGCAGAGAGAGAGGGAGATGCAGAACCCCAAGCAAGCTCCAGGCTCTGAGCTGTCAGCACAGAGCCCAACACAGGGCTCAAACTCACAAACCGTGAGATCACGACCTCAGCCGAAGTCGGATGCACAACCGACTGAACCACCCAGGCACCCACAATGGGGATTACTTTCATATCTGTCTCATTGTCCCCTCCTGACCTCCACATACACACCATTAATGGCTACATACAGCTGAGCATCTCATGGGCATCTGAAACATAAAACAACTGCACATGACTCATCCTTGTCACCCCAAGTGCAACATACACCAAGCCCGCTATTCCTTCTTTATGCCTTATCTCAGGTAAGAAGACCATGAGGTCTTCCAAGCTAAAACCTCAGACATATCCAACACTCACCCTTTCTTTCAATATGAATCATATATTTGGTTACCATGGTTTTTTTCTGCTTCCAAATTATTTAGCCATTTGGTTCCCTCTTATTCATCTTTGAGTGCCTCTGCATTAATTCTTCCCCCACTAACAGTTCCTTGGATTTACTGCAATAGCCACCTCATTGAACCCCATGTCTCCAGTCTTCCTCCCAACCAATTCTCAGCATCACTTCCTGGACTTCTTTTTTGCAAAATCATCATCATCACCAGTCACAACCATAGTAAAGGCAGGTCCCCCATACTTCAGAGACTTCAAAGATTTCTCACTGCTTCCAAGATGAAGTCTAAGCTTTAGTTTGACACACAGGATATATAATTTGGCTCTAAACTTTCTTTTCTGACATTGACTGTTCCTTCCTTGCACCCCCATAAACACTCAGATCAAACTACACAAACCTCTTCATTGTTTTAGAAAAATGGCATGCCTTTTATATGTTTCTTGGTATACGCTTTCTCTTGTGTCTAGAGTATATCCTCTACTTCATTTTACTGACATTCAGTGTTTTCTGAATGTGAGAATGGCTTCTCACATGTGATTCTGTTTTTTGTGACTCTGCTCACTAAAATGTGTTCCCGGAGGGAAGGGAATATAAGTAAACTATAGGCATCTACCAAACAATAGACATTTAATTTCACTGACTACATAAATGAATCCAAGGCAAATGCGTAGTAATTACATCTATAAATAAGGATTTTTGTGATTTTAGAATAAAGTTGATAAATCAGTGAGTAGTAAGTTGTTCAAGAGATGCATACATTTAAGAAAGGATGAAAAATCTGGAAAGATACCATTTTTACTCCTCTTTTCCTTGCAGAATGAGGACAATCTTGATTCCACATGGAAAGCAGCCCAGAGAATGCTACTTCACATTCCTATCAAAGAAATTATGCCATAGATTTCCCACATATAACACCTACTCAATCTCCCATGAGTAATGTCAGGCACACTTCTTTTTTTTTTTTTAATTTTTTTTAATGTTTATTTATTTTTGACAAAGAGGGAGACAGAGCATGAGCGGATGAGGGGCAGAGAGAGAGGGAGACACAGAATCCGAAGCAGGCTTCAGGCTCTGAGCTGTCAGCACAGAGCCCGATGTGGGGCTCGAACACACAGATCGCGAGATCATAACCTGAGCTGAAGTTGGACGCTCAACTGATTGAGCCACCCAAGCGCCCCATACTTCTCCTAAGTGAGAGATAGATGGTGACCATGAATGCCACACAGAAACACATGTTTAGGTCTTTGATGATATTAAGAAATAACTGATAATGGTATTGTATTTACATTAGAAAAGAATCCTTAAATTTTAGTGATACAGAGTGAAAACACAGGTGTGACAACAAAGACTGCTTCCCAAATAATATGAAATGGTGAGGTAGTTAAGAGTGTGCTTATGGTAGCTTTAGCTGGTGTGGATGCATGTTTAGGACAGATGATGGATAATGAGCATTTATTAAAATATCTGTCCACTTTTGTATGTGTTTGAAATTCTTTCAATGTATTTAAAAATGATTTTCCATCATGAGCAATGCCTACCCAATTGTGAACGATTAAAGTGACATTAAATACTTGGTATTGCTACTTGTGATGCACTCTGGAACTTTCTATTTTTATTCTCCCTTATTCTATTAAAAAAAAATAATGATTTAAAAAAAAAAAACATAATGTGGGGAGTCTAGGTGGCTCAGTTGGTGAAGTATCCGAATTTGGCTCAGGTCGTGATCTCGTAGTTCGTGGGTTCAAGCCCTGTGTCGGGTTCTGTGCTGATACAAAGATTCAGATTCTGTGTCTCCCTCTCTCTCTGCTCTTCCCCTGCTTGCATTCTGTCTCTCTCTCTCAAAAATAAATAAACATGAAAAATTAAAAAAATACATAATACTGACCCACTAAATTTATTTGTTTTTGCTAATGGGTAATGGAAAACACTGTTTTGTATAGTGGAATAGTTCTTCATGTGTTCATCTCCCCCCTTCCAGTGCTCACTTTAGTTTTCTCTTATTAAATATCAACCTTCTGCTAAGGCTCCAGACTTTGAAGTACCTCATCTCCCTGATGTCACTCTAATTTTGTCACATGGCAAAATATGGCATCTTAAAAAAAAAATGTGACATCTTAAAATTATGTCCCTGACTATATCTTTGAACAGAAACATTACTTGGACCTAAACAGTGTTGTTCCAGGTGAATAAACTCTGTCCTTTATTCAGACTTGACCCTGGTGTAAAAGGAGAGTCCTGAATACCCACCCTTCCCTACATTCCACCCTGCGTGCCAGCATCTGCACTCTCCTTGTTTTCTTGGCTTTTCCAGCCTTATGTTCTGATTATTCCTTAGCTCTACAACCATAAATAAATGTCCAGATTCGTAGACTCTCCAGGCATCCAAGTTGTTCCCTGACTTATGTTTAGATGGCCTGTTTTTCAGATTTTTAAAAACTGAATGTCATTCTGTAGTTTTAAATACTTTTCCATTTACCAAGGTCATTTTCAATCTTATTTTCTACGGCACAAGCTAGGCCTCCTGGGATGGTGCCATCTACAAAAATATTCATACTTTTTACATGGCGGAATTCCACAGGATGATAAAGTTGAATACTATGTGGTCCCACTGAACCACCTTTTTTACTGTCTCCTCAACATAGTGACACTTTATTTCAAGCCTCAAACCTATTTCAACTGATCAAATAAATGTAATAAATAATGAACAGCTGAGTACAACTAAGTTCTTGAGAGTAAACCATATAGATTATCTAAAAAGTGACAAATGTAACAGTTTGGGGAAGATGTAATAGGCATTCATCTACAGTACTATATTTAAGAACCATAACCCTTGGTAAAAATTAATAAATAAGCTTACACATTATGTTATCGTCTCACCTTCTATAATTGTTCTTACGTGTTCACATAATTTCCACAAATATATGTCATAATCCTTGAGGCCTGTTATCCCTAATGTGAAAGATGGTATTTGATGTATGATGATGTAATTTAATACTATGCATAATGAATTAAAAGCCAACTCATCTTATTTCTTTAGTATTCTGACATAGGAAGATATAAAGACAAATAACTTCCAGGCACAGAAAAAATAATTTGTTAAGTACTTTAAAAAATGCACCTACAAATGGTTTTTGGTGATTATATATTGACTAATGTTTAGAAAAAAAAAAACCTGAAAAAAGTAAGAAAACTTGAGTTAGAAGTTGCTGCTGACAAGAGGTGCCCAGTGACTCACTTGTTTGTGCATCCAACTCTTGATTTCAGCTCAAGTCATGATCTCACAGTTTGTGAGTTCGAGCCCCGCACTGGGCTCTATGCTGACAGTGTGGAGCCTACTTGGGATTCTCTTTCTCCCTCTTTGCCCCTCCTCTGCTCTCTCTCTCTCAAAATAAATAAATAAATAAATAAATAAAATATAAAAAAATAAAAAATTAATTAAAAAAAGAAGTTACTTTTCATGACAAGGTGAAATTACAACTCTGGCTTCGGTGTGATCCTTTTTCTCCAGGATTACCTCAACACTGAAGAAGCTTGACCCTTTGGGACAACAAAGCTGTTCGGCTCATCCTGCTTGGTTATCTTCAAATGACTAATACTCTCAACACCAAATCACCATCAAGAAACATTTCAAGATGCTCTTGACCCAGCAACCAAGCCTTCTTACCACCTATGTTCTTTGGAATCCAGTTTCATTGTTGCCTTTGATCATGTTTGTATGAGGCAATCATGGTAGCATCCCCTTTAAGGGAACCAGTTTGAATCTTCTTTCCACATTTTGAACCACTGCCAGGTTACTAAAATGATTTGAGAAAGAAAGAAAGAAAGAAAGAAAGAAAGAAGAAAGAAAGGGAGAAAGAAAGGGAGAGAGAGACAGAAAGAAGAAACAAAAAGAAAGAGAGGGAGAAAGAAAGAAAGAAAGAAAGACTGACTTGAATTTGGAGAAGTCAATATGGAGCCAGATGTAGAAAAGTATGCAACTAGTCTAAAATCCACAATTTACTATGGATAAGGATCACTCCTGGTTGCCACACTTTAAACACATGTTTTGCCACTAGCCAAACGGAGGTGTATTGCTATGGTAGTAGTCAGTCAGAATCCCAAACGTTTTTAGGATTCCCTGATTTGAGATAAAGATAACTTAAAACTGGCCTCTCATGTTCATTATACATTCAGAAATCTCACAATCGCTAAAACCACTGCATTTAGGAGTCCAATAAGAGGAAATGGGATGCTGTCCTTTTTACAAATGGAAGAGCTATAACTCCCTGCAAGTGACAGAAAGCCCGAGCAGAACCTCGGCAGCGAGAGGAGCTAGAGCAGCACCTGCTGCCCATGGGCCTGCCCCGCACACCCCCCACCCTGCGCCATCATTCCATTCTAGCCAACTGGTAATCTCTGGTTTTCTTTTTTCTTTTCTTTTTCTAAATGTTTATAATTTTGAGAAAGAGAGAGACAGAGCATCAGCGGAGGAGGGGCAGAGAGAGTGGGAGACACAGAATCCGATGCAGGCTCCAGGCTTTGAGCTGTCAGCACAGAGCCCAACGTGAGGCTTGAACTCAGGAACCATGAGATCATGACCTGAGCTGAAGTTGGACACTTAACTGGCTGAGCCACCCAGGTGCCCCAAACCTCTGGTTTTTGATTTTTTGGAACTCACTCAAAAACATTTTAAGCTAGATGATATTTAAACATGTATTTTACCTTCACATGTTTCAAGTTTTAATTTGCAACATCTGGAAATCAACCTCTTTCTCAAACTTTGAGTTTACTGGAGATAACTACATAAACTCACTTTAAAAATGCTAGTCCTACTATGTTAATATTT
Source organism: Panthera tigris (assembly GCF_018350195.1). Taxonomy (NCBI): domain Eukaryota; kingdom Metazoa; phylum Chordata; class Mammalia; order Carnivora; family Felidae; genus Panthera; species Panthera tigris. Next base: position 52,106,501 of record NC_056664.1, on the reverse strand, counting down.
ACCTTGTGCCCTTTTTTCGAGGGAACCCAAATTACAAAGTAAACATCTTTAATATTCAACTACTTCTACAAAGTATCAAATAATTATTTTCATGTATTATAAAGGAAATCAAGTACAAAGAAGTTCAGTGTCAAAAAGTGTTTTGCCAGAAGATAGAAGTACATTCAGGTTTTCACCTTCCCTCTGCTCTTCCTTTTATGTTTATCTAATTTTATTTTAAAGCAAGGCCTTTCATCTTATCATGATTAGAATTCAAAATATTCTCTAGTTTTTCCTCTGGAAATCAAATGAGATTAGCACTTACAGTCAGTCCCTTCCCTGTGCCAAGCACTGTGAAAACACTTGATAGAACAAAGGTTGTTTAACTCTGATTCACATAAAACACATTTTAAGAAATGCTTTGCAAAGCTCAATGCACATTATGTTATACTTAAATTAGCAAAACAAACAACGGAATTTTCTTTTGTCTTTAAAAAAGCAGTATTATATTCTGCTTGGGGGAGAACACAAAACTCGAACCAAGTGTGGACTCCCCTGTGGACTAAAACTGCAGTAGGTGACTGATGTCAGCCTTCTGTGAATGTCGCAAGTGATCTCAACAAGATATCAAAAACAGGAAGAACCAGAAAACCAGTTAAGTGGAGGCATGCAGGCAATATTTTTGAATAACCAGATATGACAAAAACATAATGTATGAAGAGGACCTAAAGGTCTTTCTCCTGTCTATGTGGAAACCAGAAAACCTTAAGTTTTACAACTGTAACCTGTTTTACCTGTGACACAAGTATTTGGAGAATTGCTTGCAAGCATGAATCCTCTCTCTAGGGATTTGTATATATAACTCCTGTAGCTAACAAGCTTTGGAAGAGTTCCTCAAAGCAATCTCAAAGACTGTTTCCTGGGCTATGGTCCTCAGTAAGACAATAAATAAAGCATTTACTAACCTATTTTGAGCTTGGCTTTCTTTCCGTTGACAATTTGGCAACCACAAAGACCCCAGAAGAGACAACCACTTTCTCAGCTGCACTCCACCAGGAAATGGAGCCTTGGTACTGGCATGGCCTCCTGTGCCCAACAGTCTCCTTAGATGGAGTATAATAAATAGACTAAGTTCTTCCTGGGATCTGGACCTCCCAACTTGGTAGATGGTCCAGAGCTTATTCACTGTTGTTTCTTTTCTTTCTTCTGCAAAGTCAAGAAAAGATGCCATTCCGTGTGTGACACGGGTTTCGGGTCTTAACGGTTCTTTCTTTCTCCTACAGTCAGGAAAGAGTGCCATTTTGTTCCTATCACAGGTTCCTGGACCCACATGTTGTCTCGTTCCTCCTGCATCATTCAGAAGGGGGCGCTGTTGTGTGTGGAGCACAGGTTGCAGTTCTGTGGGAGAGACAAATCTTCATCCCAGAAATCAAAGATTCTTCATAATTTTGTCAATTTGAATACTCGATGCTACAATGACATACATGAGATTCTGAAATCCAGACTCAAGGGCCAGGAGCTCATCTCATTGGAGAGTGCAGACATTAAGTGTATGCCCTGCAGTGGTCTGGTGGGGATTGCCGCTCATAATACAGATAATTTAGCTGCTCTGCCGAGGGATGCACGAGAGAGTTGCTTGCTGAGCATTCGGAGCACTTCAGATTTCACCAGGCTAACTGGAAAGAAAACTGGGACACAAATACCATCTCTGCTTGAGATTCTCTCTCTCCCTCTCTCTCTCTGTCCCTCTCCTGTTCTCACAGGGGTGGGCGGGTTCTCTCTCTTAAAAAAACAAAACAAAACAAAACGGGTGCCTGGGTCGCTTGGTTGGTTAAGTAGCTGATTCAGCTCAGGTCATGATTTCCAGGTTTGTGAGTTTGATCCCAACCTCCGCCCCATCCCCACCCCTGCAAGCTTTCTGGAGCCTGCTTGGATTCTGTGTCTCCCTCTCTCTCTGCCCCTTCCCTGCTTTGTGCTGTCTCTCTCTCAAAAATAAACATTAGAAAAAAAATTAATAAAAAAAACTTAAAAAAACGCTAATTGAGGTTTGTTGGTTTAATTAAAATAGGATTTTTTTTAGTTGTCAACATTGAATACAATACTTGTATTCTACCTCGGTTTACTAAAACTCAAATAAGCTCATCTTACCTCTGTTACAGAATTTATCAGCAAGAAAGATAATTTAAAAAATGATAGCTGATGAACCTGATAAACATCTCAATTTTTTTATTAATAACAAGTAGATAGAAAAGTTTATAAATTTTTCAGCAATATTTGTGTCTGCTTAAAGTATGTCCCCTGATTTTGTTTGTTTGTTTTGGTAATTTAAAACTTTCGAGTTTACTAAGTTAAATTATATGAAGGATAGCCACTAAATACCTACATCATTTTCAAATAAGACAAGATACTAAAACATTAATTACTAACATAGGTTAGTTATCTACCTTTGACTTGCTAATATAGAGAAACTAAAGATACTTGGGTCTATTAAGAAACATATTTTGTACCATGCTGATAAATTTGCTACAAGAAGGCATCTTTCTAAAATGTATTAAGTGTATTCATAAATTCGTTCATCTAAGAAATACTGGTATAACAAACAGTTCACAATTGCTTAGTACTTTAGTTTTCACAATGGCCATTTTTAGATAATCTTCATGGCTGTTGCTGTATGGGCCACACAGAAAGATCACCAGAGACATTCAAACTGAATCAGGAAAATCTATCAGACTGCACTGCCCACCCTCACTCCATCTGAAGATGCTTCGAGCCAACATAGAAATCATCTCACTGATAGCACTCAGGACTCAGACATTGGATTTATAATTTGCCCCATTAACCTGTGCTTTTCTTTTCTTTGTTTTCTGTTCTTAGTAAATCTAACTGCTTGCACAGTGGGCTAACTTTGAGAACCCATCTGTAGGACCACCTCTTGAAATGAGACAACTGTTTAACTGAACTGACCTGTTCCCAAGACTAAGACTGGTTCATGAGCTATGAAACAGACTTCTTACCAGGTCCAGAACAGTACAGTTAAACTCCAGCTAAGAGGGAACAGTGTTGATCTGTGATGTTATTCTAAGGAAAAAAAAAATCATCAAAAGGGGGGAGAATGTTAATTTGTAACCACACCACAAGGACTTTTGGTGAAAATTGATTCCAGATATGGGACATATTTGTGTGGCTGACTCCCCATGAGGTTAGATTAAGTCAGGGGGCTCCACCATGCCAGAATAAGCTAATCATACCAAATATCAGGTTTAAGTGACCCAACACCCAGTCTTGGGGAAATGTTAGCTAACTGGTTTAGTTCTGATATTCTTGATTTAAACTTATTTTAATGTTTCTAGCTAAGACATTAGCCTTTTTACTGTTAACATATTTACTACACAAATTAACTTCTTGTTGTGTGCACGGCTCTACTCAGACTTGCACTGAGCTAATGATGGTCAAACGTCTGGATACTATAAATAATATATACCGTTCTGTATAAGGTTTGGCAGTTTATACCTAGACACAATGAAATACCTCAGGCTATAAAATTCCAAAACTTTAGCAAATTTAGAAGTTTGCAGATGGTTATCCTTTTTAAGACATGTTTGTCTCATTTATCTGACTAGGCATGAACCTTCCTAGTGCCCTGGGACAAAGAGATACTTGGTCACCATTGTCTGCCATAAGCTGCATTTTGACTAAGAGGGGAAATGTGCACGAAAACTGCCGTAGGTAACTGATGTCCACTTCTGTGAATGTGTCAAGTGACCTCAATGAGATATCAAAAACGGGAAGAACCAGAAAACTAGTTAAGTAGAGGTAAGCAGGCAGTACTTTTGGACAATCAGATACAATTAAAAAAAAAAACAAAAAAACAAAAACAAAAACAAAAAAACAATGTATTAAGAGGACCTAAGGGTCTTGCTTTCCTGTCTGTGTGGAAATCAGAAAACCCTAATTTTTGTAAATGTAACCAGTTATACCTTGTGACACACGCATACTTGGAGAACTGCTTACAAGCATGTACACCCCTTTCCCCTTTTTGTAAATATCATCCCCTGAAGCTAACAAGCTTGGGAGAAGTTCCTCAAAGCAATTTGAAAAAAACTGTTTGCTGGGCTTTGGTTCTCAGTAAGACAACAAATAAAGCATTTACTAACCTATTTTGAGGTTGGCTTTCTTTCAGTTGACATCCCATTTATAAAAACACATCCAGTTCTGAGCTTTATTGTAGACCCTTATTAACTAGAACACTTATTTTAATGTAGTCTTAGTAGTGAACCAAAATAAAATTTTGATAGTTTGTAAAGCTACACACACACACACACACACACACACCAAAAGAACTTTCTTTTAAAAATGTGGTCTACTAGGGGAGCCGGGCTGATTCAGTCACTTAAGTGACAGACTCTTGATTTGGGCTCAGGTCATGATCTCACACTTCATGAGGTAAAGCCCTGCACTGGGCTCCATGTTGGGTATGCAGCCTGCTTAGGATTCTCTTTCTCCCTCTCTCTCTCTGCCTCTCTCCCTAGCTGGAGTACATGCTCATGCTCTCTCTCAAAAAACAAATAAATAAAAGTAAAAATTAAAAAAAAAATGGTCTATTAAATCTAGTTGAGTGTCCCTGGTAATCGAGACACATAAAGATTGTTAAAAATTTTTATTCCTACAGCTAGAAAAAAAGTGTAAAAGTAAAATGTGTTGATATCAGGATGTACCCTGAAAGTTGTTCTCTAAATTAAGTCCCTGATAAAAGGTTCTTTTTATTTTGTTTGGGGGGTGGGATTGGCTTCCCCCCTCCCATTTACCTCTTTCTAATTAAAACAGTGGAGACCATTCTATCAAATTCATTTTGTGAATTTTGTCATAAACACTTTGTTTGTTGTGGATATGTGACAGACATGACTTGTATTGGCCAAGCCATTCTAGTTCAGTAATAAGGGAATGGTAAGTTCCCATCTAAATATGTTCTGGTGGAATTTCCACCCCTCCTAATTCCCCACTGTATATGTTCTAGGACTCCCTAGAAGGTTTTACTATCTTGGCTTCCTCATGGTACCTATTCTTTTCTGCTCTGGCCCCCTGTGGCAAAGTGGCCAATCGCTGCTCACACCAAAACTGGTAGATATACCTCATTGTTGTTCAGCGTAGAGTCTACAGTTGTAGCTATAACTTAGCGTTAGCAGAGACGCTGCTGTTGAAAATGGGAGGCTGTGTGCTGAGGGTCATGGTGAAGGCACCCATGGCGGCGACCCTGACACTGGACTCTCCATGTATCATCCATGGAGATTTTAGGGAAGTCACTCTTCTGTTGCAGTCCCACATAGATGACTGACATTGCTAAACAATCTGAATGACTTTACATATGGTCACCACTTCCTTCCCTTGTGCGCCAAGTTTCTCTGAGCTGAATTTGAGCAGCTCTACTCCATTTTCCTTCAGAATGAATTCTTCATCAGGGGTTTCCTTTTCTTCCAATATATGTATCCTCAGAAAACGGATCTGTTGGACCTGTAAAGATGTCCAGATTGTAGGGTAAATGTGGCTGAAATTTAAGCTAGGACTCCTGCTGCATTTATCCATCCATATTTTTTAGTACAAATGGCTATTTAGATACCTATAATATGTACATTTTAATGTACGGATTTATCTAACTACAGTTAAGGAAATGATAGAATGCATACACAGACTTTATCAGGCAACTCTTCTGTGCACTTGCTAGACACTAGGAGTACATCAAGGCACAAATTAGGACAGACTTCGGGTAAGATACACATTTTTGCTGTTAGTTTGGGCTATTCTTAAAACACTCATGAAAATTTGCAGCAGCATCTGATTATCCAGACATTCTCTTTTTTTCCCTTACATCAATGTTCTACTACAACCTGAATACTTGGAACAAAGTAGGTTCCCAGTATGTGTGTTAAAATGAGCCAGATTGGATTCCAGTGGCAGAGGAGTGGATTACCCTGTGCCTAGCAAAATGGATCTTGAGGCTGTGAGTAGATAAACCAGCCCATTGAAGCTGGCTGTCTTCCCCCATCTGACTGTGGTGCTGTTGGCCATTTGCATTTCTTCGTGCTTAGTTCTTTGTTTATGAGGTACCAAGTACAGTCGGGGTATCAGCAAAGATCTCCTCATCTCCTAGGTTGCCTCGCTTTTCATGGGCTTTGGAGTCCTGCTTCTTGCTGCTCTGGGTTGTCATCTACATATGAGCTCCCAAGGGTTCCAACCAGAAGACTTCACCAAATTCTCACTTTTGTAAATTATTATTTTTTTTTTTTTTACTACTGCTGGAAGTGTCCTATTTGCTGTTCAGAATAAAGGCATATGTGTGACCATCAAAAAACAAACAAAAAAGGCAGATTGTTGAAATAGATTATTATGGGAGAAATGTCTCATTTGGCATGTTGCATTTTGTTAACTCAGAGGAGTTTTCATCTCTATATCTCTTGCTTCAGTCTCTCAATGCTTTCAGCTCAGGTAATTTCACCTCATGTAATTCTTTCCCACAGGCAGGGCACACGTTTACTCCTTTCAGTCCCCTTTCATCTTTAGTCCAATTACCTCAGGTTGGTCTTAGTATGGTCACAAAAGTAAAACCTTATCTATTTTCCTTATCATTCCATTGAACTAGGTTTTTGTTAAACATCTATATTTATGGTAAATGGAGAAAAATTCAAGATTTTTCCTTAAAATTATACTTACCTACTTAAATTATACTTACTTACATTTGCCTTTAAAACAACACTACTTAATTCCCAATACACAGTATTTGACTGCATCTTAATCTGTGATATAAAGGGCATTTTTTTCTAGAAAAAAATGCATTTTGAGTTTTAAATAACTTTCAGACTCTAGATTATTTAATGTCACTAATTGATCTAGTACAAATGCACCTTAAGAATATTTTACACAAGCTAAATGCTGTAACATTATACAAAGGTCAGCTATCAATTTTTTAACAAAATTTCCTCTATTTTTCAAAGTGCCAAGTTATTTAAAATAACTGTATATTCCAGTAGAAATAGAAATAGAGAATGAATGTATATGATATTGTGCTTAAGGGAGAGTATTGTCACTGGATATCAAATATGGATAAATTATTGTATGAAATATAATTGCTAATCAAAAATAAAACCTAAAGTGTTTAAGATATTATTTCAAAATTCATAAACATTAAAATGTGCATAAATTTAAATTCATGATATAAAGCTAAGTGAAAACGTGTGCTTAAATGGAGAAATGCATATATATCTGAAGATAAAAAACAAACAACATACAGTATATTGATGTTTGTACAAAATTAGTTAATATTTATTTATTAGATCTAAAACCAGGCTAATTTGGAAGAATACTTCTTTGGTAACATTTATGTATACAAAAATTGACTCTTTGGTTTATAATTTCATCCTTTTAATTTTAAGTATTCTAGAACCAAACTGACTATTAAGACAAACTTTTTTTCAAACAGTATCACATGTAGTTAATGTGAAATAAAGACTCTTCTTTACACCCCTTGGCCAGTCACATTGAGTTAACAGATATTCACGAAAGACAAGCATCTGTGGAATAAGAGTTGAATAACTGGATAATCTGGAGTAAAGTTAAAGTTGAATGTAGCCAGAGTTCAACTTCTTCCTTGCTTATCTAGATCACACTAGATGTCGTCTTGGTTAAACAAGGTCATTTGCTTCCATAAAAAGTAGACTGCCAACATATACCCATCACTCAACACACCACATTAGAAATGTGGCTAATCCCAATCATAATAGTAGAGAGATACCAGCATGTTCAGGATGTAGGCACTTCAACTATTCTGAAGACATCTGCCCAAAACTACCTTGAAATTGTACCTATCTTTTTTGAGTTTCTGCGTACAAACTAATGTACGATGTAGAGAGTAAAAACTGCCTTACCAAACTGTAATATGAAAGTACATCTAAGTGCCATTATCTTTCCACCAATATTGATATGGGGAGAAAAAGTGTTTTGCTTGAAATGATTATATCCATAAAGTTGGATAGTGTCTGTTTAAAACTTAAACTCTTGAGTAAATTATCTGAAGTATTACGTGCTTACTCAGTCTTAACCCTGAGGAATTTCTCAGCCACAGAAACTTTGGAAAGTATAGATTCTGAAATACAGATGTTTCTGGAGGAAAAAAATAAATAAATAAAAGGGAAAAAAAAGGTAGAAGAATATAAATCTGTGCAAAAGCCCAAGCTACTTGTCACAGGTAGATGAAATAAAGCACCCTGCACTTCTCAATTCCACTAGGGAGAGGAGCGATTCAGGGACTATTTAAAAGCTATCTATGCTTCCAGAAATGATGGCAGTGGCTGTACAAAAAAGCAACAAGCTTTTGCTTGTAATTAAACATGATTAAAACTAGTCTATGCAATTTCAGCTTCAAAGTTATCTTGCTCTACATTTTAGGGACTCCAATTTCAGAGCTGCCTAAAGACAATTAGCCCATTATCCCCTTAGCCCATTATCCCCTTGCCCCATCTAAGAGACAAAGAATGGGTAATATTAAAGTCAATTTGGTTTGGTTAGCTATGGGTTCTGCTTTGGTGAGTGGGTAAAGGACCATGGTTCATAATTACAAAAATGACTTTCTAAGAGCAAAATGAAAAATCTCTTTCATTCACTGGACTCCAATTCTAATGATTTTTAATAATTTTATACTAATATATGAAGATTATACAATTGCCAGAGGATTCTGAAAACTAACCCACTAGCAATTAGGTTTTTTTCATTGCAACTGAATTTATCTGATTATAAGGAAATGCACATTCCAAAGGTCATTTAAAAAATGCAAAATTTTTGTAAATACAACAGTATTTTTGTAAATACAACTGGCTACTTTTCCTGTTATTATTTTTCAAGAAAGAAAAATAACTTTCCTTCTCAATTTTATTTTTATGATATTAATTTATTAGGAACTGTGCTAAATTTCCAATCTATTACACAGCTTTCCAAAACAATGGGACTCTTATAACAATGAGATTATGAGTCTTAAAACCCACTTTTATGAATAATGTTAAACTGAGTTTATATTCTGGATTTGTGTTTCTAAAATGGTATTGCTGTACAGTTACTGGTATATTTCTACAATTTGTAAAGATAGAGCAAAGGAGAGAGACAACTTTCAGGAAAGGTTCCTCAATCATGGTGGAGTAGAAGCCAACAAGGTATGGTAAGGTATAGTACCAAACCTACAGGGGGCACCTAGGTGGCTCAGTTGGTTGAGCGTCCGACTTTGGCTCAGTTCATGATCTTGCAGTTCATGAGTTCGAGCCCCACATCGGGCTTGCCGCTGTCAGCATAGACCCAGCTTCGGTCCTCTGGCCAACTCCCCCTTGTATCCCTCCCCTGGTCACTCTCTCTCAAAAAGAAAAAAAAAAAAGGTATTAAAACTACAGGCTTTTGTGTTTAAACCCAGTTATACCAATTCAGAGCCATGCAACTCTTGGAAGATTTTGTAACTTCTCTGAGGACTAGTTTTCTCATTTGCAAAAAAGGATGTACGTACTTCACAGGGCCATTGTCAAGAGTTAAGGGGATCATATATTTAACATTGAGTTCCATTCCCTGCCCAGCTTCCTAACCCAATGGACTGCTTTCCCTAGCACAAACACAGGTTAAATTCACTTATAGTTCCTTTTCCTTCTTTTTGTTGTCACAGGTTAACCAGCACAAGATCAAAATGGTGGCCTAGCAATTAAACCTGGCCGGCTAAGTTACAATCGGAAATTAATGTCAATTTCATTCCCTATCTCACCTACTATGATTATTTTAAGCCCCTGCGTGTCCTTGCTGTCCAGTGGAATTCAAGTAAACCTTTCTTAGTGGATTACTGTTGAATCAGAAAATATAAACATTCTCTCATTTGATTCTCAATAGTTCAGGTGAGGCCAATATTGAACACATTTGGGAGGGATATGACTGCATGTTAGACACTTTAGCACCATTACCTTTTAACTGTGTGAGTTAGGGGCCTTACCTCTCATTTATCACCTCAATCATCACCTACAAATAATGAGGACAAAGGTACCGCAAAATAATTGTTGTGGGAACTATAGGTTCTATAAAAGTGCTCAATAAATGTTAGGTTTTATTTTCCCTACTGTCATGTTTTCTCTTGTCATGTTCTTATCATGGTATTTTAATACTACGGACAATTATTTTAATGGCTGACATTTTAAGGCTGTTCTTTTAATTTAATGACATAGACATTATTTAACTTAGTCTTGAATTTTTAAAACAACATATTGGCCACACTGCAGCTCAGAAGCTGTTAAATAATATATTTAAAGTCTTATAGAAACACTTCACACTTCTCAAATGATCCATTGTTTCTTGAATTCTGTACTTTGTGGATGAAGTAAAGTCAAGTTAAATCTCTTTAATGGATGTGGGCCTTTAATTTCATTACTCTAAGAAAGGCAAAGGGTATCTTCTGATGTAAATATCATCATCAGATTAAGATATCGAAGGATTTAAAACTTTCAACCAGGCTCGACTGTCATGGAAGAAATGGGCCAGATACCAATTCTCAGTTTCATCACAGAACTTTTATGAAAACAGTACACGGTCATATTGTATTTGGCACAGCGTAAAAAAGATCATGGATTTTTGTAAGCAAAACACTAAGCATTGCCATACTAATCCAAGATAAAAATTTAGGCAGAAGTTTACAATTCAAGTTTCCCAAATATCTATTGCTTGCTCTAAGTTTCAAAGAAGGAATGGTTACAAAAGTTCAGCAGCTGACTGGTGAGTGGAATATAGGCTCCCTTGGTCCAGAGTGGAAAGAAAGACAACCTGGATGGTTTTCAAAAAATTAGGAAAAGAAATTCCTACCATGTACTATATGAGGCTGAGAGTCTGCAAACACCTCAGTTAAAATGAAAGATGTGCTGAGCTATATAACTTAAATTGTACTGCTGCTGCCCAACCAGTTGCATATGTTCCACAGGAAAATTAATAAAACACTAATAAAATATAACAAGTTACCCTGTAGAATTTAAAGATAATTAAAACCCAAAAAGGCTTTGTCCTATTTTCTCATAATGTGAAGATATGAGAACCCATAAAGATATATTATAAAGGGCCATTGAGAGTATAATGATCCTTTTTTCAAGGGAAAGGCTTTAGAATGAATGCTTAAAATCCATACACCATCTCTCCACTAAAGTTTCTATTTTGAGACCTAAGTAGATCTTCAGTCCGAAGAAAACAATTACATTTTTTTTTTACCACTACCATTTAAAAGTCATGTGTATAGAGACATTCCATCTACACTGCAATTAAGTACAACTAACTTTATCACACAGAACTTTACTGTATACATTAGTACACTGGTAAACATTTACATCATACCCCCAAACTCTGTCCCTATAGAAATCTATTGGCATGTTACAAAAACCATCCACAGGGTTCTTTGGACAAATATTTATAGTTACAGTCATTTGTATTTTTAAAACTATTTGAAGTTACAGTATTTCACTTATTTTTGTGTATGAAGTTTCCAAACTTCTGCATAAATCCTCGGAACTTGTTTTCATTTGGCTGGTATGAGTGATATACACCAGTATTGTAATTAAGCAGTGGGCTGGACCTGCCATAACTATTGCCCACAGTTGTGGATTTTATTTCTGGGCGATGCACACCAGTATTTGGCAGGTTGCTTGCAGGCTGAATAGAGCTTTCAATCTTATAAAATGGCTCAAAACGACTGTAAACGCGCCTGTCAGTTGAGTGAGATCTTAGAAGCTCATTGGGCTTTGGTCTTGGAGAAGAAGCTGGTTTTCTTTCAGGAGCAAGAACTGTATTAATCTCCTTTGAATCTCGGTATTGGATCTGTTCGGTGTTAAATCTAGGGGCAGAAGCATCACCTGCCCTTTCCAAGAACTTGTTCTCAACTGGACCTGAAGAAGGTATTGTTTTACTACCTTCCTCGGATGGAGAACTGATCCCCTGGGATGGGCTAACTGTTACATCTTCCTTACTCTTGTGAATACTGCCTTGAGAGTTTGATGAGGAAGAACGCTTTCTTCTGGGAGATGAATCAATTTTTGGCTCTGACTTCTTTGGTTTTTGATTCTCTTCAGCCTCAGAAACTAACGTGTCAGAACTGCTACACATTCTATAAAAGGCAGGTGCTTTATTTTTGGATAGATTTTCTTTCTTTTCTGGGGTAAGGCTAAGTAATGACCTTAACTTCTGAGACCCCTTTTTCAAAAAACTTGGCGAACCTTTAACTTCCTTTTTTGAAGTCAGTTCTTTGCTAGGTTCATCTTTATTCATTTCAAGCAAAGCAGCAATGGAAATTGACTTGGTGGTAGTGCCACTCGGAGGGTCTCTCTTGATGACCTCCCTGTCCTCTTCCGCGCTCTGAGTCACATTGTGCATGCTCTTAGAACTTTTCAGCAAATCCTCTTTGGGTTTTTCTGGTTGTCTAACTCGACTCCTGGTGAGTGTACTATATACATAATGCTTACTGTGTCCGTGATCTAAATTGGCTTTTGAGTGGTCAAAGAATGGAAAACTTCGCCTTTTGAGCAGATTCTCATTTTGTTGATTCTTTGGATTTTCTGTCTGCTTATTTACACACAAGGATGTATATAAATAGTTGTTTGACTCTGGATGGCCATTTGTAGTTTGATGTAAGACAGCTGAGTGGTTTTCGGGAACCTGCAAGGTGTGCATTTTGGGTGCCTCCAACTGCAATGGGAGCTTCGGAGTTGATTCCGGCAAGGGCTTGTCTGTCACATGCTGTACACTCGTAGGGGTGTCCAGGACCTCCTTAGGTGTGTCGCTTCCCTGGGAACCGACTACAGTTGAATTTGAGGAGCCGGTTGTACAACTGTTAACTTCCTGCTGCTCAGGTAAAGTGGGTTTAAACACAAAAGAGGAACGAAGCCGAGAATGAGTATAAAGGGCGTTGGCTTTCAAATTTTCAGAACTTTCGTAGCCCTCAAACCGGTCACCTAGAGCCGATCCATTTGAATCAGGTGCAGCTTCTGAATGATCATTTAAGTAGGATTCGATTCTCCAGTTACGCAAGAACGACTTTGTGGTATGTTCAAGGGTTGGCATTCGTTGTTGCAAAAATCGAATATGATTATCTGTCCCGTTAAAAGACCGCCGCACATTTGAGTTCCTTTCTGCGAGATTTGTTGTTTTTCTCTGGGCAAGCCGATCAGCAAAACTCTGGGCAGGTGTATTACGGTGACCTGCATAGCCGCCTCGTGATGAGGACGCCACACTCAGACTATCCGAAGGCTTTTTCCAATTACCTGGAGGATTGATGTTTCGATTCAGAGCCCTGTTAAGCAGCAGGTATGGTGTTGTTTCTGGCTGTTCTCCAGCATAACTATGCCTCTTCCAATTTTCATTTATTTGACTGGATTGATACTGACGGACTGTATTTGGACCATTAAAATTTGGAATAAAATGAGGCTTGTAGCCATGATTTCTTATGCTATATTTGTCATGTTCATTTAGAGTGTATATCCCTCTGTTTTTGAAGTAACTAGAGTCTAGTTTGTGAATTTTGTCCTGTCTGCCAAAAAGGTTTCTTTGGCTGGAAACAGAAGCTAGTGAAGAAACTGAACGCTGGTAGGTGCCATTCTCCCAGAGTGATTTGCCATGCTTCACCCTTGCTGATTCTTCCTGGGCGAATGGACTGGGGACACAGGATCTGGCATAAAGAGTTCTAAATTCTTCATCAAAAGACTCAACAAGTTGTCCTGTGATTATCTGAACCATGCTGAGGTGAGCTTTCTCAAACGACCACATGTAGCTGGAAAAGAATCAAAATGGGAAAATTTTAATTTTGCTGTTAAAAGATTAAGGACAATATATAAATCCACTAAGCAAAATTTGTCATTTAATGTCAACAAGAGTATTTTTTGCTTGTTTTCCTCAGCTACGACAATTTAGAACATCTTCAATCGTTACTTGCTTGCAGTCCCTGGAACTCCCTACTCCCCCATTTCATAATTAACATTTTTAAAAAATGTTCTTAATGTTTATTTATATCTGAAGGAGAGAGATACAGAGCATGAGTGGGGAGGGGCAGAGAGAGAAGAAGACACAGAAGCCAAAGCAGGCTCTGTCAGCACAGAGCCCAGCGCAGGGCCTGAACTCACAAACCATGAGATCATGACCTGAGCCAAAGTTAGACGCCCAACCAACTGAGCCACCCAGGTGCCCCTAAACATTTTTTAATGTATATTTTTGAGAGAGTGAGACAGAGTGTGAGCAGGGGAAGGGCAAAGAGAGAGGGAGACACAGAATCCGAAGCAGGCTCCAGGCTCTGAGCTGTCAGCACAGAGCCCGATGTGGGGCTAGAACTCATAAACTGCAAGATCATGACCTGAGCCAAAGTCAGGTGCGAAATGAGCCACCCAGGTGCCAGCCCCCATTCATATTTTAAATAACAAAGCAATTCAAGTCCTGGCTTTGAAACTACCCATAATTTTTGACATTACTTTCTACAAGTCCAAAGAAAAACCTGCTATACATTTTGCACATTGCCTACTAAGATGTTATGGAATAAAAAACATTGTATTTTATATAGAGCATCCTGGCAGAATGCAGGCAAGCCAGTATCAGTAGGAAAGTTGAGAGACCTGGCTTCTGCTGAGCTATCCACCCACATGAGCTTGGGCCTCAGTTTCCTCATGTCCAAATTGCTAGCATAATCCTACCATTCCTTATAGTTCTAGAATGTTAAAATGCAAGATAGGCCTTTGCTAATACATGCATTTTATCTCTGTGGCCTACTTAGTAAGTATACTTTGGGAAGCCAGGGCTTTGGGATGCCAAGTGAGATCTTTTAATATAAAATACAATTTCTAGGAAGTTAATGTTTGTAACTACTTTATAATACTTTGTGGAATTTCTACAATTTAAAAATGACAGTTGGAATTTCATATAAAAATATAAATCTGACATGTAAAAATTTAGATAATGTAACACAGAGTCACTGAGCTAAAAAAAGAATCTCTAGTATGCTATATATCAAATACTGTACATGACATAACAGGGGTTAATAAAGGAAAAAGGAGACAAAGACATTCTCTACAATGAACGAGCTTACTGTTTATAGAGGGGACACAATAGCAAAGGCAGATGAAAATACTAAGAGAATGTGTAGAGTAAGAATTTAAAATATACAAAATATCGTAAGGAGTGTACAACTTAAGAATCTTACTATTCTGATATACTCAGTTTTGTCTAGTATGCTTATTGAAAGCATGGTATGAGAAGAATCATTTACCGGGTGCTCTTTTTGTGCAGATGTGCGGGCCACCAGGCTGACTTAAAATAAGTGACACAATGTGAATGATTAAAGGAATTTTCAACCCCACTGCAGATATGAATATAAAATTTGTGCGAAAGAGCAAGTAAAGGAATTGAATAGTCAGCTATCACCTATGAGAAAAGCCCCAGAGACAAGCAGGGTTTTGGCTGTATTCTGAAAGAAGCCAGATAACCCCGAAGTTCAAGCACGAAAGGCATGGAACAGTTTGTGTGGAAGAAGAAACATACAGGAAAAGAAAGGAAGCAAGAATGGCCCTCTTTTGGTTGAACAGAGAAAACAAATTCTGTTTAGCTGAAGTAAAGAAGTTTTATTACAGACTGATGAGCAAAGGGGGAAAATCCGGAAAGCAAAGCAGAGAGTTTGTACAGGATTTATTTCCAAATTCGGATCAATTAAAATAAAAAGATGTTTGAGGACTGATTTTTTTCCCGGTAGCTCTTTGTAACACAGATGTGAAGGATGAGGGACTGCATTTACTGTGATGAGTAAAAGAATTGACATAAGGTGATAAGAGCCTAAGCCAGTACAGAAATTGGAATAAAGAGTAAAAATGTTGAGCCAGTAACAAGAAGAGAGAACCAGAATATCTGCATGTCCTAAAGGATGTGTATAGTTTCTGAAATAAAAATAACCTCCACGTGTCGAGATTAGGAAACTGACAAGGTAATGGTACTGGGGAATATGTTACAACTGGAAAAGTTTTCCAGGTTTGGTAAATCAGAAAACAATATTGTGATATGTAAAAGGAAGACACTCAAGGGTATATATTCAATTTGAAGATTATTCTCTGGAAACACTGAATAGCCCCAAATAAAAGAATTGTTTTACTGACCTTCAGGGAACTTCCTATAAAATGTGAGAACCTCAGCCAATCACCCTCCTGTAAACCCAACAGTTGATAAGGATTTCCCATGCGATTTCCAATAAGCATTTGAGTCCCTTATCAATACGTAGCAAAAGATCAGCAGACATTTAATGAAAGTTTAGAAGATTCCTTATAAAGCTTAAAAACTTAGATGCAAAACAGAGACCAAAACAAACAGGAGAAAGACAAATGGAGAAAACAGAAAATGCACAAATAATATGTATAAAAACACAGACACATAAAAACTATAATCAGTGTCTTCAAAGCAATAGAGAAGATCATGCATCTATAAAAAAAAAAAAACACACACACAAAGGATACTTTGAAAATGGTGAAATTTGCAGATATTCAAAATATTTGATAGCAAATTTTTTTTTAATGTTTATTTATTTTTGAGAGAGAGAGAGAGAGAGAGAGAGCACAAGCAGGGGAGGAGCCGAGAGAGGAGACACAGAATCCAAACCAGGCTCCAGGCTCTGAGCTGTCAGCATGGAGCCTGATTCAGGGCTGGAACCCATAAACCATGAGATCATGACCTGAGCCGAAGTCGGACACTTAACCGACTGAGCCACCCAAGTGCCCCTATAGCAAAAAAAAAAAAAAAAAAAAAAATTAAGTTATAATAGATGTGTTAGAATGAACAATTGAGAAAATCCCCCAGACGTTACAATTCTATCCACTCCCAGATAGAAAATCATAGGGGAAAAAAAATAAAAAAACAATGGGAGCAGATATCCAGTTCATAAGAATTCCAGAGAGAGAGACAATAGAGACAACTGAGGAGAAGAAATGAACAAAGAATATATGAGAAATTGTTTCAGAATTGAAAGACATGAGTACTTGGATTGCTTAGAACAATAAATAAAAAAGACCTAGATCTAGAAACATAACAAATTTGAGAATAGCAGGGAATAAAGAGAAACCTTAGATGTTTCTAGAAAGGAGAAAAAAAAAAGTTACATAAAAAGAATAATAACTGTTTGAGACTTCTCAACAGCATGTTTGATTGTCAGTCAATGTCTTTCAAATTTGAAGGAAAAATGATTCAGCTTAGAGTTCCATCTCTAGTTAAGTCATTAACCACCTAAAATTATAAATTTCTGGACTTAAAAAAAAATTCCATGCTGACGGAAAGTATTCTTGAGCAAATGAGAGAAAAAACTATGACTTAGAAACAAAAAAGAAGGAAAAATAGGATTAAGATGGGATACAAGAAATTGTGGCTCAAACTGCCCAGGAATACGGGAAATTGCAGAACCCTAGCAGTGTTTCAGGTTAAAGATCTGCCAGTCCAGATTGGACACGACAAACTTGGCAGTAACTGAGCATTTGGAAAAGTTGTTCATGTGCTAAGAAATCTTCAGAATCAACTGGAAAAAACATAGCAATAGATAAACAGAAAGCAAAGACAATGAATAAAACCAAAACCAAATGGTCATT
Source organism: Panthera tigris (assembly GCF_018350195.1). NCBI lineage: Eukaryota > Metazoa > Chordata > Mammalia > Carnivora > Felidae > Panthera > Panthera tigris. The sequence continues at coordinate 52,088,880 of NC_056664.1, read as the reverse complement.
ATTAACTTTGTTATAAAAAGGAAGCATATCACAAATGACTCTATGACTCATCAGCGATCAATTCTGACACAACTTCAGTAATGTAAATTGAGACTTCTTACTTAGCAAACAATTTTGATAAAACTGTACGGGGTGAATGGCAAGCAGGAGGGAAAGTGGATATGGGTGAATAGAAATATAACCCTTCAATCATCATACGATAGAGTCAAGACATAATACCTAAAAGTGATAGATTGAGCATTCACAGTATAATCACATTATGTAAGAGAATGGAGTAAGTATGGGAAGAACCAGCTCAAAGAATTAAATAATTGCACCTGGAGATCAGGATCCAGCAATGGAGAGACATGGAGAACAAAAACTTTTGTATAACATATCTTTTAGTAATATTTGATTTTTAAAAAAGTGTGCACATATTTACCTAGATAAAAAATAAAGTGAACTTACTACTCCCATTCCCCCCAGACCCACTGTCACACTCCTGCAGTTGGGAATGTGATTATGAATTTACTTATTAAAAAGAGGCTCAAAAACTCTGAGTTCCTGGCTGGGGATCACACAGGGAAGTCTACGGAGTGAAAGCAGTGACATGCTGCTGGCTGTAGCATGGATCTCTCAACGTGACAATCTTCAAGTCTGACCAGAGATGGCACCTGGAAGCCAACAACTTCGGTGAAACTTGTCTTGTGAAAGTAGCTTTTATAGAGACAGCAAGATTTAAAAAAATGCTTATAAAATTCTCTCCCAGTCAAATTTGTAGACATTACTTTACTAAATATGTTCCAGATTTCATACGACAATTTCAAACAAGGGCATCCAATTCACAATTCAATTTGCACACATTGATAAAAAGTATATGTGTTTTATCTCATCAATGTTAGTATCATGAGAGACCAAAACACTTGTCCTGTTTTTGCGATAAAACTGTCATCACAATGACTGAACCGTCACACAATGTGTGACTGTGGTTAGTGCTGACATCAGGCCTCTCTGGAAATAAATGCTTGCAGTTTAGAATAGGAAGACGTTTTAGGGCAAAGAATTTTGAACTAAAGACAGTGGCATTTTGATTTGGGCTATAAGGAAAATGATGGTGATATTGGAATATGAGACAAAGACTGGTTTTCACCAAAAATAATTAAATTTTTAACCAGTTTCTATGAAGACTGGCTCATAATTATTCCACCAGATCCTGTTAGAATACTGTTAACAGGAAAGGTCCAAGATAATTAGTAGAAAGAAGAAAAGAAAAAAAAAAAAAAAAAGGGCTGACAACCATATTTTTTTCAAGAAGTGTATTTAAAATTAACATGGACTAATAAGGAAAGTAGAGTTGTTAGATAAGAGTTTGGGTGAATTTTTATCATCTGCAGTACTAGGCATTCGATCCTCACTTCCATAAATAGTAACTTAAATTCTGCCTCTGGCTTATGATGTACATAGAAAGATAAAGGGTTTTTGTTCCTGTGGTTTGTTTGCTTTTCCCAATATCAATTCGAAAGTAGTTTAGCCATTGTCATCTCAATATACAGCACCTATTAATGCCTAGTGGTAGCAAAACAAAGTTAAGGTGAATTTATGGTTCAAGGTAATCTTAAAAGTCAAGTTAAATAATAAAAACAGAAAGCATTCATTATGGTGAGATTAATAAATACCATTCTAGAAGTCAAGCGAACTCCTAATTTTAATTAAAATTTCAATTAAAAACCCTGTAAAACCAAGTGGGTCTGAACAAATACATACACATATAATGAGTCTTTAAAGGGACTCATTAATTTCAAGCACTGGTTGTAATTTCTGCTCTTAACAAGTTTTCCTTTAGAACTACAAACAGCACTTTCAAAAAAAGGTCTCTGAGCTTAAAGGGAAAGTTACCAGGTAGTAGTGGCTAAAATATACCTAAAATAATAGCTGACTTTAGGGGTTACGGATGCATTAACTCATTTAATTCTCATGACAAGAAGGTGAGATAGGCTCGAGGATTATCCTTTACAGCGGAGCAAACCTAAGTGGAACCAAGTTAAACAACTTGCCCATGGCCAATCACATCAACATACTGGCTCCTTCTTGTGGACTTTTTAAATTATTAAGGGAAGAAGCAAAAGTTTCCCCTCGCACTGCCCTGTTTACCCCCATAGTTCTCCTGGCTCCTTGGGAGTCTGTGCTGCCCTGGTGACCTAGAAGTTCACATGTGCTTGTTGGTATTTTAATCTGCCTGTTGATACAATCTGATTGTACATCCCATTCAGGACTGATGCCCGGAATTTGTGAGAGTATTAGGGCAGCACTTTTACTCTGGAACAAGCAGAGCTTGGACTGGACTGCCAGCCCTGGACTGCTGTTGGCCTTTAGCTGTGGGGTTTTGACAAGTCACTTAACCTTCTGGAACTTCAGTTTCATCACTGATAAATGTAGATGCAAACAACTGCTTTGTAGATAAGTGGTAAGGACTGGGGATGACATATGTAGAAGAGACTAGCCGGAACAGAGGAATGGAGGAGGTATTCTCCCAATGGGGACCTTGAATGATGCCGATAATAGTAACCTGTATAACCTTGTCTAGTGTCTATTATGGCATTTTTAACAGCCAGACTCTGAAATGCATTTTGGGTAGTACTATACATAGTGACTACATGACTGACTATCAGATTCTTAATAATACTAAAATAAAAATAATCTGTCTGACAGGTTCTTCAAAGCAATAAAGAGCTTCTATTTTTATGAATAAATGTTATTAAGCTCATACTGCAACGATTTTCATAAGGAACAAAAACTTTTGGCATTAGAGAACTATAGGGAACCTGAAATGTTTGTTACCCATCTCAATTTGGGGATGAAGAACTTGGAGCACGAGGAAGTTGTATGACTTCCCCAATGTCTTAATGTTCTTTAGAGGTACAGCCAGAACTGAAACCCAAGTCTCCAAGCTTCCGTGCAAAGGTTCTTTTTTATTTCTAAGAAATATCTAAGCAGATTACATTAATATTTGAAACTAATAAATTCTATAAATGATTAATGATGCTGGAGGTAAACACAATGATCTTACCTGTAAGAACCATACATAACTTTCTGGCAGTCAATTAACAAAAACTTCTGTTCTAATTTTCCATGAAATTTTGCTCCTGTTTTTGAAAGATAATCTTGGCCTTTTACTGTCCGCACTCGAATATTCTAGAATTACATGTAAATATAAAGTTATAACTAGAAAGGAGATATTTTGAATGTGAAATATGTCAATATAAAATCTTAGTACCAAAAAAGTATACCTGAAATAATCTTTTTTGTAAAAAACACATAACAACAAAAAATAGGAAAAGCAAATTTTAAAACATCACCCCCCCAAAAAACACCCAAGAAAAAGTCACTAAAAAATATAGATGTATCTTAGCATAACATAAACAGGAGGCATTATGTTACATTTATACAGAACGGTTTTATAAACCACCTAGGATCCTATTGTAAGACAGCCTTTCAGGTTAGAGTGGCATGATTCCACAATAACTACAATGAAAATCCACACTTTTTTTAAAGAAGCCACATGTAACTGAAAACACTGTGCCTAATGATTGTGATAAGTAACATCTGAATGAAAGAATCACTTGAGTCAGTGGTTTCAAGGTTATATGCATGCAGAAACTGAAGCACTCATTATGACTGAGCAAAGTTAACTCAGAAACTTAAGTGCTCCATCATCAAGAAAAGCATCTTATAGACCATCATGAGAATGTGTGGTTTCAGTCACATTTCAAAAAGTACAAGCATACCCTTCTGCGATTAATCATTATGCCACCTTAAATATAGTTCTGTGTGTGTTACATATATGTAGACATAGATACATATTATATACAGATATATTTGGAATAATATAGCTTAACTTGCCTTAAATTCAACTGAGATAAAAATGGTACACAAAATAATTGAAGAAAAAACAAACATGGAATTCTTACCCTGAGTCGTTGAACTTGACAGCCCTGTTTTTCAGTCATATTTAGGAAATGATTAAAGTTGGACTCATCAAGCAGAATATATACAGATATCCCTCGAGTTGATGCCTCCACTATTTCTTTGAAAATGTCCACATCTGTGAATATATCCATCACTAAAGCAATGACCTATTAAAGATAAAAAGGCAAAACAATTTTAGATACCCAATAGGGAAAGGTTTATAAATTGCTTGCTTCCAGCAATAAAACAGAAAATAATGAAACACATATTACTTATAAATGTATACACAAATGTGTATGCAGCTTCCTAAAATAGAAGATACAAAAATATATTGAAAATAAACAAGTGACTACATACAGATTTGTAGCACAAAATAATTTCATACTGGCTTTAAATAAAAGGAAATCTGCAGTTTAGTAAGATGCTGAGCAAAGGGTGAATCCAAATTACAGATTGCAAGGGTGCAAGTAGGGTAGCGGGATGGGACAGGTAGATGGAAGGTGGAAACAAGTGTTACAAGTTTTTGTGGGAAGCATTTCTAGGGAAAAGCAAGCTCTCTGAAACTAGCTGTCAATAATAAATGTCTTGGCAGTACTGGGACAGAGAAAGAAAATCTTACAGGGGGTCCTGGGTGGTTCAGTCAGTTAGTTGAGCATCCTACTCTTGATTTTGGCTCAGGTCATGATCTCATGGTTCATGTGATTAAATCCTGCACTGGGCTTTGCACTGACAGCACGGAGCTTACTTAGGATTCTCTTTCTCCCTCTCTCTCTGCCCTTTGCCTGCTTGCTCTCTCTCTCAAAATAAATAAATAAACATAAAACAAAAATCTTACAGAAATGGAAACTAGGTAGGAAGGGGCCAAAGCTGAGAAAAGGTATAGGATTTGAAGACTAGAAAATTAAATACATTTGCCTAAAATAAGCTTAACAGACAGAGTAAGTGAAAAAAAAAAAAAAAAAAAAGATCACAAAGGCAGTATGATTAAGAAGATGAACAAAGAGAGTAATTTCTTTAAAAACAGGCCCCTAAAATGGAGACAGTCCAAGTTAACTATTGGCAAGAGAACCATTATTGACTCTGAGAAGCAGTGGGAGTGAAATAATGCCAAAAAAAGGGGGAATCATTCGACTGACCACCTTCTATGCACTGCAGAAGAACACAAAATCCCTGCCCTTGGTGAAGATTACATTTTAGGTGGGGGAAGAAATCAGGAGCAATAAATATAATAGATAAATTCGGTAATATGCTATCATATGATAAGTTTATTGGGGAAAAAAAAAACAGAATAAGGGAGATCATGAACCCCTGGAAATTGAGAAGGTTGGGTTTGTGCCTTTCTGGGTAAGTCTCTTTGAGAGAGTGTCTTTTGAGCAGAGACATAAAAAGGAATTGAGTTAGTCATCAACGTGGATATCTTGAGAAACAGTGCTCCAGACAGAGGGTACCAGCAGTGCAAAGGCCCAACATCAGGAGCTTGCCTGGCATATTCAAGAAACAGCAAGTAGACAGCAGAAATGGAGTGAAAAATGGAGAGTAATCACAATGCCTTGAAGGTATTATAAAGCCTTCAGCATTCTGTCCTGAATAAGACTGTAAGCTTATTAAGAAGCCTGTAAGCTATTAGAAGCTTTTAAGTTGAGGTAGTAATATATCTGATTTATGTTTGAAAGGATTCTTCCGGCTACTGTGTTGATCCTAAGGGTAGGAACTAGGGTGGAAACAGGCAGACCAGTTAGAACTAAAGGAGCAATTTAAGTGAGGGGTGATGTTAGCTAGGAGAAGGATGGTCCTTGTCCTAGTCACCGTCAGTGACATCACCATCAAATGGCCTAATGCTGGCCTTTGAGCCACAGGATTTCTGAATGGATTGAGCATATAGAATGGGAGAGGAAAGGGGGGAAAAGGGGAAAATGTTTAGCCTCATCCACCTAAAGGACCACGTTGTCATCAACTGAGAGAAGGAAGAATCCAGCTACACTAAATTTTAGCTAAGTATGAGGGGCCAAGTGGAATGCTAATTGGAGAAGTCTAGGCCAGACATGTCAATGGGGTGTCAGTTGTGTAGAGATGACAATTAAATCCAAGTCACCAAGGGAGACTGGATAAATAGAAAGGGAGACCAAGGACTGAGTCCTAAGACAAGGGAAGGAACCAGCAACGGTCACTTCAGTTTTTGTGGAATGGTAAGAGCAAAAGCCTCACTGTAAGGGGTTTAAGAGGGAATGGGAAGACAGATACTGAAAATAGCAGGTATGGGCAACTCTTTTTGAGTAATTTGGCTGTAATAAGAAGCATAGAAATGAAGAGGTAGCCATGGGTAAAGCTGACTCAAGAGAAGTTGTAATTTTTTGTTTTGTTTTAGGGTGAGAGAAATAATAGCATGTCTGTATGCTAATGAAATGCTCCAGTGAAGACTGAAAATTCATGATGCAAGAGATGGTGGGAGGTGGGTGGGGACGGAAAGAATTGCTGGAACAATGTCTTTGAGTAGGTAATAAAAGAATCTAATGTAAACATAAAGTAATCAGAGCACAGAGAATAAAGACCAGTAAAAGATCATTCATAACATCAAGACAGAAAACCAACTATGAGGGTGCAGATGCTGGTGGAAAGGCAGGTGTGGTAATGGTGCTATGAAAGATCTCTTGTGAATGCTTCAATTTTTCCCGTGAACTGGGAAGCAAGATCTGCAACTAAGAACACCCTAGATTATGGAAGACATGTTAAAAGATCAAGAAAGGGGTATTAAATAGGATGGTAGGAAAGAGCGTAGACCATAGAAATACAGTTTAATTACAGGGCAGTAATAAGGACTCACCATAAATTTAAAACGAGAACAGTCAACCTCATGGTGCTTACCCCAGGCTGTATTCTTATACTGACTGCACAGAAAGGAGTAAATCCAACCATCAGACAGGCCCTTTGCCTGGTCTGTACTACGAATGGGAGGGCATGGAAGAATAAGTAAATAAAATGAGAATAGTCAATGTAGCTGTCAGTTACTCTCCAACTTTAGTCAGCTGCAGGGATACAAACATGGAGCAGGCTAAAAGTTTGATGTAACCTTGGATATAGTTGTGGCCATGAGAGTATAAGGAGATTAGATTATAATGGGACTCTCCCTCTCCCTCTCTCTCTGTCCCTGCTTGTTCTCTCTCAAAATAAAAATAAAAAAATAAATAAACTAGACAAAGAGAGGAAAAAGGATGTCATGGATGTGACAGGCAGTAAAATGGCGGTGGGATCAATGAATATGAAGTCTGGCTGGGGTTAAAAACTATTGGGGCGCCTGGGTGGCTCAGTCGGTTGGATGTCTGACTTCAGCTCAGGTCATGATCTTGCAGTTGGTGGGTTCGAGACCTGCGTCGGGCTCTGTGCTGACAGCTCAGAGCCTGAAGCCTCCTTCAAATTCTGTGTCTCATCCTCTCTCTGCCCCTCCCATGCTCATGCTGTGTCTTACTCCGTCTCTAAATAATAAATAAACGTAAAATTTTTTTTTAAATTAAAAAAAGACCAGTTAACTATTAAAAAATTATTGTTAATTTTTTATGTTGATAGTAATATAATAAAAGATAAACATGTATTATCTAAAATATAGTTATTAATATAAACATGAAATGTTACCTTTATTTACTTCACATTACAGTAGATGAGACAAAATTGGCAATGAATTGATAATTGTTGAAAGTGGCTGATAGTACATGAGGGTTCTATATACAACTTTCTATTTTTGGAAGCTTCCACAGCATACAGTTTAGAAAAAGAAATAAATAAAGGAATATTAGATACTAGTAGGTACCAGAGGGAATAAGGCAGAAATATATATAGAAGTGATAGTCAGATGGGGACACCTGAATTAGGTTATAAAGGATCTTCAATTAAGGCTATGCTATTATCAAGGACATGGCTGGAAGTCAATGGCTGACGTATAGGTAGGACAAGATCATGGGAGGCAAGGAACTGGTCTTTAGAAGGATCTCTTAATATACAGTTGACACAGGAACAGTATTGAAAAGAGTGATGGAGACCAAGGAACAAAACATGTCAAGAAATGAGAAGGAATGGAAGACACACATGGCAACAAGAGTCGGAATAATGTCATGGACCATTGTGAATATGTTAGAAGATGAAGAAAGCTACGGATAATATGTAAACTTGTTTTTATTTACTCTAATACAGTGTTATAACGAAATACTGGACCGCACCCAAATAACACAAGTTGGTGATATTCTTCAAACTACCTGTGAAACATACTTCAATCAGATATTTTTCTAGGAAGAACAATTTCAATCATTTAAGTAGCCTCACATGACCCCCTTTCTTATTTATGAATGGTAAGAGGTGCCAGAAGAAGGAAACAGATAGTGATAACAACCTCATTCATGTCTTGTGCATATTCTTTATAAAATTAAATATGTGAAAAACCTTTAAATCACATCAAATTAATTAATGCATTTATTATGCAATAACAAGTGGTATGATGATGTAGAACATTGACATAAGGAAAATAAAATGTCCATATTATAAACTTATTTTACATAATAAATTCTAAAAATGTATGTATAGAACAGTCTTTTTTTAAAGAGAGGAATTTTTCTTAAATAAGGAAATACTATTATGCAACATGGTATTGTTTAAGAAATTAATCAGCACATCTAAAGAATTTATCTTTTATTTGATAGAGTCTCATGTAACAAATTAATTAAGACTTTGGAAATGAACAAAACACATCACCATGATAAATAAAGGTTTCTGTTTGCAAAAAGTAATTGAAGTCAGTCAGCCAATGGATGATTCTAGCATACTAAATGTAGAACAAATTATAGTCTCTCTTGTGTGACAGATATTACACTGGATCAGGATCCAAGAAACTAGATTACACATCTTTGACAAGCTTATCTGATGTCAACTGAGTCAGGTAGCTTATCAGGACTTCTGGTTTCCTGCACCCTCACTAGATGGAAAATTATAAAAAGTCTACAGAAAATTTCAGCTGTGCCAAGAAAGGCAAAATAAAATGTAGCTCATTTTTTTTTTTTTTTTATGGTGGGTATATTCCTGGAAAGGGATAATAATTACAAAGGAAGTATGCCAAACCTGATCTGAAAGTATTAAATTCCCAGTTAGTTACCTAAATCACATCATGTTGTAGAAATGACTATATACAATGAAAGAAATATTATATACCCGATTAGTATAAGGCTTTTCAAAAGGTACATCAATTGACTTTTTAAGTCAATAAAGAAACCAGTCAGTCACATTAATGGTATTTATTAAACCACTGTGATATTATATACTATTTAAATTTTCCTTTTGCTTCTTCACTATTTCCTGTTTTATTCTTACTGAAAAAGTAAACAAATAAATGCATTCATCAGCCACATGAGACTTAGAACATTTTTAGAAAGAAATCCTGGGTCATTGTTAAGATTTGAGTGAAGGGGCACCTGGGTGGCTCAGCTGGTTAAGCGTCTGACTTCATTCAGCTCAGGTCATGATCTCGCATTGCAGTTCATGGGTTAGAGCCATGCATTCAGGTCTGTACTGACAGTTTGGAGCCTGGAGCCTGCTTCAGATTCTGTGTCTCCCTCTTTCTCTGCCCCTCCCCCACATGCACTCTGTCTCTGTCTCTCAAAAATGAATAAAAGTTAAAAAAAAAAATGAGTGAAACTTCACATCTTTTAGTAGCTTGAGAACCTGACTCAAGAATGTTGGTTTGCACTTAACCTTTCTCACAGTAGCAAATTCTCTCAAAGTGACCCAGACACTGGAGGTCACACTGAATGAACTTAACATAAACACTGACACTAAATTTCTCATAAGTTCATAATCACGACACAATTTAAGGCCACTCAGGAGATTATATAATCAATTAAGTAATACACTGTAAGAGTAATTCAGAGGAAGAAAAACAAATGCTCCATATGTACATGGTTGTTAGGGGTGGGTACAGGGCAGAAGGAAACAGACTAACAGAGCTTCATGGATAAGCCTTACATATGAGTAAAGGGGTGCCTAGGTGGCTTAGTCGGTTGAGCGTCTGACCCGATTTCAGCTCAGGTAGTAATCCCACAGTTCCACCGTGAGATCAAGGCCTGCCTTGGGGTCTTTGCTGAGTGTGGAGCCTGCTTAAGATTCTCTCTCCCAGTCCCTCTACCCCTCCCCAAGTCTCAATCAATCAATTAAAAAAAGGTAAAGATTATTTTTAGCCATCCAACCTGGAAGACCAGCATTGCAAAGACAAAGAGGCAAAGATTAGAATGAAAATGATAGTAATATTTTTTTAAATGTTTATTGAATTAGCCTAAAGTTAAACACAAAGGTCATTATTTATGGATATGGAATAAATTTAGTTAGGATTTATATAGGTTATGAAAGGTCTTGTAAATCTGACACTGTTTAGATTTGATATGGAGTGCAATTTAAATCCTGAAAAATTAAATATCTGGCCAAAATACCATCTTGAGAAAATGAGTCTGATAGCAATATTCATATTGAAAATATCTAAATTCTACTGAGTGATATTGACTGGAGATTATGAAGTCATTATTCTTAGTGTAATGCTCATATCTATAAATGCACTAAAATGCCAAAAAATAAAGGTAAGGCAGAACTTAGCGATAGGATGAAAAGAACTGAAAATTCTACACAGATTTGATAGAGAATGTTTATCACAATGTTAATGTTCAATACTTCCACTTCCCTAGAAACGTGTTTCACAATCTTTAAATGTTAATTTTGAGCCCCATCTTATTTTTTTTCATTGTAAACCATTAGGAAAGAAAGCTATTAGCAATATGTTCTAATATGACCTAGATACTTCATGAAATGTAAGTATACCTTGAGTTAATGTTCTGTAGTCACAGAACTGTCATTATCATCCTCAAAATTGAAAAACTGAATATCATGCCTTTTATGCTTCAAAATACTAAGCACCATTTGAAAGGGTTCGGACTTCCTTGGTAATTGCCTGCATAGGTACAGGAGAATTTATTTTTTTCTAACAGAAGAAAAGCTAATAAGGAGTTCAAATTAAAAAAAAAATAAATTAATGGAGTTCTATAATAGCTATATTTTTAATAAAATTCAACACAATTAGAAAACTTTGAATTGAGTAATAGAAATCAAGAGTAATGATCACTTAGGGAATATATATTTTTTGAGTCTGTAATATCAAAAGCAATGAGCTAAGTGGATTTCAGAGGAAAGAGAGGCTGATATTAAGAATAAGTGCTTTTGGCCCTTATCCTCTGCAGCCTAAGTAAAAATGTTCATTTTGTGTAAAATTTCATATATGGTGCACAGTATACTATTGTTTAGTAAGTTACAGCTTTACATTATGAATGCCTACATTATGAATGCAGGTATTTAAGTATCTATACTAATAACTGTTATTAATATATCATTTGCTTGGTCTATCTTAAATTACCTTAGGGAAGTCACTGAAATGATTCTGAATCTCACTGATGTCTATCATACATTAAATACACCAGAGAAGATCTTGCATTTTACTAAGTTCTAAAATTCTATATTTTAACAACTGTTGATTTACTCCCAATTACTCAACATCTGGGGGAATGTTTGGGTCATATTGTGGCTGCAACATAAATTTATAGAACTAGTATACATGTGTGACAACTCCAAACAGACATTGCAAAAATTATTTCCTACATTTTTTACGTTGTATTATACGACTGAAAATACTTCTACACCGTTAAAGAATGTGCCTGTGTTCTCCCAAAATTCGTTTGTTGAAATCCTAATTTCCTGTGTGATGGCATTTGGAGATAGAGACATTGGGAGGTAATTGGGTCACGAGGGCAGAGCCCTTGTGAATGGGTAGGGTGACTTTATCACAAAGACCCCAGAGAGCTCCTTGTACCTACAACCATGTCAGGACAGTGGGAAGACAGTTGCTATAAACCAAGAAGGGAGACCCCAGCAGACACTGAATTGGCCAGCATTTCGATCTTGGACTCCAGAACTGTGAGAAATACACATCTGCTACTTAACCTACCCGGTCTGGGGTATTTTTATGTAGTCAGGATGCACTGAGACAGCTACAGAAATGAATAATTTTAGCAAAGCCTTCTATCAGCTCTGTGCAAGTAGGCATCTTTGCTTTTTTTTTTTTTTTTTTAACGTTTATTTATTTTTGAGACAGAGAGAGACAGAGCATGAGTGGGGGAGGGGCAGAGAGAGGGGACACAGAATCCAAAGCAGGCTCCAGGCTCTGAGCTGTCAGCACAATGCCCGATGTGGGGCTCGAACCCACAAACCGTGAGATCATGACCTGAGCCAAAGTTGGATGTTTAACTGACTGAGCCACCCAGGCGCCCCATAGGCATCTTTGCTTTTTAAAATAGCTTTTACCCTAATACCTCAAGAAATCAGAAAGAAAAAAAAGAATTAGAAGCAGGCCTAACCAGCCTGAAAGCAAGTACAAAGAAGAGCCATACTCCTTTCTCTGATTTCAGTTAAGTCCTCTTACATGTTCTCATTTTCCTAGTACTTTCCCTAAAATGATTCTTCCTGAAATCTGGCCTGGCAAGGGTCTCCTCGCATGAGCTCCCAGAGCTGAGGTGTTGGAGAGTTGGTGATGGTGGGGAAAAAAGAGCCCAGGGCTTCCAAGCCTATATGACCACAATAACAGTCCGCTTGACAAAGCCTAAGCAGAAGCTCCCCCCAGTAATGACACTGGGAGCTGAGACAAGGGGGAGACAGCCCCAAACCTGGTTCCATTCAACCAGCAAGTTATAATCCCCCCGACTTGGTGCAAAACCCAACTCCATCTGTCAAAAGGATTTTTTTTTAATGTTTATTTATTTTTTTTAATGTTTACTCTTGAGAGAGAGAAAGAAAGAGAGAATGAGTCAGGTATGGGCAGAGAGAGAGAGAGAGACAGACAGACAGAGGGAGACAGAGAGAGAGGAAGACAGAATCCCAAGCAGGTTCCACCCTGTCAGCGCAGAGCCCAATGCAGGGCTCGAACCCACGAAGCCATGAGATCATGACCGGAGCCGAAACCAAGAGTCAAACACCGAACCGACTGAGCCACCCAGGTGCCCCAGGAGTGGAAAATTCTTAAAAAGTTAACTTATAGTCTTATAAAAACTGTAATTTTAATTAAAACCTCTATTTAGACTAAAATATATTTAATTATTCTAAGTATTCTATAATTATTGGGTTAGCTAGGTCTTTCTGTAACTAACTCCAAAAACTTGAGTGTATTTACTTTGTTAACTAGCTCCCAAGGTAGGTATTACTGAAACAGATCAGGTGTTTAATTAATTTTTGTGGGGATGAAGTAGCTACATGGTGTCTGCTCTCAAGAAGGGCACCATTTTATAAGAGATTCATTTGTAGATCAATGTGTTATCTGCCGTAATAAAATTATGACCAAACTACTATAAGGGAAAAATTCCTTCTAACTAAGAATTGTATGTCATCGGTACCTGGAGCCTAGATGAGGGAGGTGCCTCCTTAGATCTTGTTAAATAAGGGAATGAGACTACCTTCTAAGAATTAAATGTCATTAAAGAGTGGATCAAAGCACCACTCCAGCATCTGTTAGCAGAGAGACTGAGGTCTGAACACTATGACTACAGCAAAATGAATCTAGATAAATGACAGTAACATAAACAAGAGTAGATGCTTCAACAGAAGAAAATGGCAGTTGGTTGGTAAATTGTGGAATCAGAGTCACAGAGATAAATACTGCCCACGTTCATTTAAGTATTGTCCAGAAGGACAGGGGAATGACCGAAGGCATGAACTTGACCTTTCTGTACTATTGGCCAAGTAGAGTTAGTTTAATAATGGCATCTGAGCCAGATGCATTTTAAATTTTTTTAACGTTTATTTATTTTTGAGACAGAGAGAGACAGAGCATGAATGGGGGAGGGTCAGAGAGAGGGAGACACAGAATCGGAAGCAGGCTCCAGGCTCCGAGCCATCAGCCCAGAGCCTGACGCGGGGCTCGAACTCACGGACCGCGAGATCGTGACCTGAGCCGAAGTCGGCCGCTTAACCGACTGAGCCACCCAGGCGCCCCGCCAGATGCATTTTAAATGTCATGTGACAAGTTCCTCTTATTCCAATTTTGTGACCTTCAAGTATATGAGGGCTTACTATGCATAATGCCACAGGGGGAGAATGAGACAACTAGATAACTAAAATCTGTTAGGACAGTGAGCCCTTAGAACTGGTATTGTTAAAATGGCAATCTGATGTCAGACATCATTATTCAAAACTTAGGTTAAAATAAATTTATTTATTTCATTTTATTATAGGGAGAGAGTGCATGAGCAGGGGAGAGGGGCAGAAGGACAGAGAATCTTAAGCAGGCTCCATGCTCAGTGTGGAGCCTAGTGTGGGACGTGATTCCATGAACCCGAGATCATGACCTGAGCAGAACTCAAGAGTCAGATGCTCAACCAATTGAGCCACCCAGGCCCCCCCCAAAAGAATGTTACTTTAAAGAAATGGATGAGGCTCTTAAGTCTAAGGTCCAGAATTTAGGTCTTGTTAAGTTGACTAAAGTTAACTTTTTTCCTGAGACTCCTGAGAGGTCTTTTTTGTTCTGAAACAGAATCATCCATGTGCTTGCAATGGTGTGTATGTGAATTTCTGCAATATAAAGGGGTGTCTGTTATGAAGAAAGGAGTGAAGGGCACTGCAGTCAGAAAGAGAAAGAGGGAAGAAACAGTAAAAATCAAGGTGTGTTAGGAACTTTAAAGAACTGTGCCTCAAGAGGAGGAAGGGTTTCGGTAATGGGAGCTGAATCATAAGGGAGGCTCAGAGGCAAGGCAGCACTAGAGTGGGAACAGCTAGTGATCCAATTCTGCTGAGACACAGAAATCTGCTGAGGAGTTAGCCATAAGGCTAGCAAGACTAGAATGGCCAATTTGGCCCAGAATGCAGGGGAAGTCCTTGAAAGCCCATCCAATCACAGATTCCATAAGGCACAAAGGGTTAACAGTTAAAGCTTTATAGCCAAAGAATGATGTGATCAAAACAATACTTGAGAAGATTAATATGTTGGTATATATGGGACGAGTTAGAAACTGGAACACCCACCTGCAGGTAGAGGAGTTAGGGGGGTTTCAATCCTAATGCAGCATAAACGTATAGGATCCCAATGTGGATGGTGAAGCAGGAATAAAAATTAGGGGTGGAGGTAAATTTGCAAAGGATGTTTTCACAAGACTCAGTGGCTGAGGGCTTCAGAAACACAACACAGGGCAGCTAGCCAGGGATCACTAGGGATAAGAGACCTAAATTAAATGCATAATTATTGCACCATTATAAGAAAACTTAAAATTCAAAAGTAGTGTTTCATTTTTGTATGTAAGGAAAGCCCATACGGTGTGACAATGTGCTAAAAAGTTGTATTCTTTGACTTTTCTACCTACCTATCGATCCATTCACCAATCTGTCCGTCTATCCTTCCATCCACCCACCCACTCATCCATGCTTTGTTTTTTAATTTTTTTTTTTTTTTTTTTTTTAACCATTGAAACTTCAGCATTAGGCAACTTGAAAAGCTGGGTGGACACCAAAAGAACAAAATAGGAAAGAGGTGACTTGGCTGATGGTGTAAGATCTCAGTGGTGTTAGAATGGCATGAGGTCAGCACAGGAGGAAAAGTCTGCCTTTGAATTAGGTTATACGAAAGTGCTAAGACCACAGGGAACAGAAAACGGGTGGTAACTGAAAGAAACAACAAATACTTCTCGGTTGCAGATAAAGTGTTCCTTTAGGTGTGGCCAGGAAGAGCTTAGACCATGGGCTTGCACAGGAATGAAAAAGAGCTGGTGTCAGGAATCCCATAAGAAGTTAAAGGGACATGAAAAGAGTCCGCAGTGTAAAGTGAGAGACCAACTGTGATAAAAAAAATTAAAAAAAAAAAAAAATACACTTCTCATTGACATTTTACCAAGTTGAGAAATTTCCCAGCAATTTTCAACAACTATCAAAGACATTTATGTAATGAACAGGGAAATTTTAATATTGATGGGATATTTTAAAAAAACTTTTTAATGTCTATTTACTTTTTGAGAGAGAGAGAGGGAGAGAAAGTGGGGGAGGGGCAGAGACAGCGAGGGAGACACAGAATCCGAAGCAGGTTCCAGGCTCTGCACAATCAGCATAGAGCCTGATGTGGGGCTCAAACCCACAGACCGTGAGATCATGACATGAGCTGAAGTCGGATGCTTAACCAACTGAGCCACCCAGGCGTCCCAATATGCAATGGAAATTTAATAAAATTAATGATTTTTTTAGGTTTGATATTGTAGTTTTTTAAAAAGCCCTTATGTTTTAGAGAATGAAACTAAACAATTATAGACATTGTATGTGAATTTATTTTTAACTTAATTCAGCAGCAGTGGCAAATATGGAAGAGGCAAAATTGACAGCAAGTTGGTAATTACTGAAACAGAGTGGTGGGCACAAGAAGTTACATTATATTGTTTTCTCTTTCATGTATGTTTGAAAACTTCCCTAACAAGATAAGCAATCATGAAACTATCTAGACTTTGGTTCCATCTTATCACCTCTTTCTCTCTCTTTTTTGTTTTCTATGTTTATCTTCTTAGCTCATGTCATCCATGCTAAATTTTCCATTTACTTTTGTACTCATTCTTCCTAAGTCACTTTTAGAGTTTTCCTTTTCTTCTACAAATGTCTGTCCCTACATATCTATTTGAATCTGGAATCAGCCACTTTCTAGTGGGGTAAACTCCAGAGAGAAAAGTTAATGTAAGCCTCAAATTTCTCATCTATCAAATCAAATAAATAACTCCTATCCTGTAGGGATTGTTGGGGAAATTAAGATGATGTATATCAAGTTGTTGGTCAGTGGCCCATGATAAAGGATGGTAAGCATCATACGCACATGGCAAAGGATCATTAAATAGTTCTATTATTAAGAAAAAATGTTGGTGATAACACAGCTTGAAGAATAGACATTTTTATTGTATTTGAGCAGAACTTCATAGTTCCTAATTTAACAAGAAGATGAGTAGAGTGTTTCACATTTTTCAATTCATTGTTCTCTTAATTAATAATATTGGCCTTAACCAAATTATTCCTGAATAATTAAAACAACTACCACAAAACTTTCTATTCCTGCTTTAAAAGGCTACATTCTTAATTTGGGCAATAACTATTTCCCTTTAATGTCAACTACAAACAACTAATTAACAGGACACAAAAAATCAAACCTACTTCATGGCAAAAATACCACAAATCCTATTTATTCTAGTAATTTCTATTTGAATAAGAACTTAAATATCAAGAAGTTCCATTAAAGGCATGAAATAATTGTGATGGCTTTTGTATTTAATACAATTCATCATTCCAGTGTCTCTACCCTACAGTCAAATTATATTTCATCCCCTGATAATTTAATTCGACTACTCCTCTTTTCTCTATTGGGTAATTTTCACAATACTGACTTCTGTGAGTTGTGTAATATTTTTCACTGAGCTTGAAAGTTACAAGATAGCATACCTATGGTATAGGTAACAGGGTTTCTAAAAGCTAGCAGATATGGACAATAATTTTCAGCAGACCATCAAGCTAATTTGAAAAACTTCAGCCACATTACTTGGACCATTTCTTGTGTAATCCCTCTCCCACAAACTTCACGTTTCTTAAGCATTTTGAACACCTAATGACAGTCATTCTATACAAACAAATGATACAGAGACACAAAACAGCAAATGTTTTTTAGTTGGACTCTAGTAAGAAGACACAGATTTTTTATTTTATTAGCAGCTATTTTATTTTTAAGTTTTCAACAATATTATTAAAATCCCATTGTGAATATCTTCACTTTCTCTGCTAAGAAAATTATAAATTATAATCTGTTTGTTTTCCTAAAGTAGTTCATTAGAAGAGACTGGTCAGATAGCTACATAAAATCCATTTCTGTTTTATTATTTTGCATCTGAAAGTTGAGGTTTTATCAAAATGAGATTGCCATCAGAAGCAGAAATAATCACACTTATTCCAACCATTTTCATTACATTAAGCCCAAATGTTTTTCATCTGTAAAATTAAGAAAGTTCCATGCCTTTATATATCACCTTTGATTGATATCCTATATAAATGTCATTTAAAAAATAAAATGTGTTCCATATAATACATCCTCAAGCAGTCAGTCAAGCTGTAAATAGAGGAAAAAGGAAAGTCAGTGATTAAAGAGGAACAAAATGAGATAAGGACAAAAAACAGAGAAACTATACAAAATATCTCTTGGAATAATACATCAAATTTGTACTTCCATTCTAACAAAAATCAGACTGGAGTTTCAATTTGGGCAAATAATTTTTTTTTTTTTAATTTAAATATGCCTGTAATTTAGGTTTCTTGAGAGGCTTCACTGTTGGAAATAGATCAAATGGCAAAAGAAAGTTACACCAGATAGGCATTAAAACATTCAGATAATCAGAGCAGAAGAAAAAAATTATCCAAATCATTAAAATGTAGAGCAATTCAATAAGAAATCCAACCAGAAGCTTTTATTGTTAAGCTAATGAAATGCAGCAGTAAGACTGCCAACTGATAAGGGACCCAAAGTACTTTGTCCTCTGAGAAGAGTGTAGAAAAGGGTTTTGCAAAATACTCTTGGGGATTTAAATACCTGAAAGAATGCATCATTTAATTAATTCATTAATTCATTCATTTATTCATTTATTTAATTTCAAATCTTTAATTAAATTCTATTTAGTAAATATATAGTGTAATATTGTTTCCAGAAGTAGAATTTAGTGAATTATCACATACACCCAGTGCTCATCACAACAACTGCCCTCCTTAATACCCATCACCCATTTAGCCTATCTCCCCGCCCACCTTCCTGCAACCCTCAGTTTGTTCTCCATCATTAAAAGTATCTTATGGTTTGCTTCCCAATCTCGAGATCTCTCCCTTTGGTTTTCCCTTCATTTTAAGTAACATATTTAGTTTTGAGTTAAAGTACAATTCATGAGGATCTAGAAAAGACTCCCAACTTTACTTCATATATCCAGTTAAAAGATCATCTCGCAGTTTTTTTAGACTTAATGTTAGATTTGCCCTTTTTTAATCGAACTCAAGCCTTCTAAGTAAAATTTAGGGGCATCTCTTTCAATTCTAGCACCTGGATCAGAAAGTAAACATACCACCAGCAGTTAGCGACATTTTTATAATATCAAAAAAGTTATACAATATTTGTCTATTGTACAAATACAGTTTGTCTAATTCTATCCACAGAGTAAAAATTACAAAACAAAACAAAATGAACCAAAAACAGAATAAATAAAGAAAAATAGCAATATTTTCGCAATTATTCCAGGGACAATGGCATTTCCCTTTCATACTGGAGTATGCACATTTTTTACAAAATTGAGATCGTGTTATTCACATAATGCCATATGCTGTATATTGGTCATTATAGAATATTCTCCTATTATACAAACTGTCATAACATCACATGTTCAGAAACGATAGTTCTCCAAAGCAGTGTGAAGAATGTAGTCTGGACACAGAAGGACCAGTTAGAATTTCACTGCAAAAGTCCAGAAAAGTAATTGGCAAAGAGGATTGTATCTTCAGAGTTCTGGCAGAAAAACAGATTTCCTTCAGAGTTTTAATGTTGAAAAATTTATAAAAAGACTATTTACAGAAATGTGGGCATAACTAAGGGTACCAAGAAGGGAGACGGAAGCCTGGCACTTAAGCAGGGAGTGTGCCAGGCAAAAAACAAAACAAAACAAAACAAAACAGAAAATGAACTTTTCTCTGTCCTGTGTTTACTCTCCTGCTGGCATCTCCCAGTGGGCACCCAACCCCCAAGAGGAAGGCAGGCAGCAAGGACCCAGGTGATGTGGCCTACTCCAACAGCCTTTGAAAACCAAAGGGCACAGAAAGGTGGAAAACAGATCTGACAAGCATGGAGCAAGAGGCGAACAGGCTCACAGATGTAGAACAGAAGCCAGATTTCAGAGATATTAAGGAAGTAGGTGACAAAAACAACATATGACAGTCAACTGGATGGCAGGGTACATGAGGAGACAATATTTGTGGAAAACTTCCAGATTTCTGGATTGGGTGACTGAGTAGTTGTTATTGTCAATGACAGACACAGGCAGATGGGAGGCTGGAAAAGAACGAGCTTGGTTTCAGGTCCGTCGAGTTTCAGCAATATGACACAGTAGGTGCAAACCCTGATAGGCTACTGGTTTTTGGGGTCTGGGATTCAGGAGAAAGCTTCCAGTTTCATAAATTCCATTCTGCATTTCAGACTATTTGAAAATAACTTACAGAATCAAATGTGAATTCTTTACAATGGCATTCACCATCTAACTTTCTTCTTAGTTTCATACGTCACTGCGTATTCCATGCATCCCCCTCTGATGACCATGCTCTTTTTATTTTAATGTTTATTCATTTTTGAGAGACAGAGAGAGACAGAGCACAAGTGGGGGGGGGGGTGAAGAGAGAGGGAGACACAGAAACCGAAGCAGGTTCCAAACTCTGAGCTGTCAGCACAGAGCCCAACGTGGGGCTTGAACTTACAAACTAGGAGATCAGGACCTGAGCCGAAGTCAGATGCTTAACCAACTGAGCCACCCAGGTGCCCCTCTGTGACCATTTTCTCACCCCATCTTTCATATTACACTTGTACAGTTTCTTTTGTCTAAAATCCCCATCTCCCCTTTTCTCTATGAAAATCCTATCTTTCAAACTTTAGTCTACTTGCAGGCCCCTTTCACAAAGCCTTGGCCAATTCCCTGAGCCTAAATTAACCACATCCTAATTCCATATATTCCATCTACAAGCTATTTATACTTTTAGCATAACATTTATTTCATTCAGCCCTGTCGATTACTTATTACTTTCAAGGAAGTAATAAGCCACCAGAGGGTGGGAGGTAAACTTCAATAATTTTTGTGTCCCCATCAATTTACCAATAGAACTCAATAAAATTTATTAAATTTCTACCATTTCTCCAAAGCATCTAGTTATTCTGAAATAGTAAACAAGCAAATATTTTAAATGAATATTTACGTTTCTTCTTTTGAACTCCTCAAAATTCTTGTGATTTTCCAAATAAAGCACTGTCTCAGAAACAACTCATGGTGCTTTTCATTTAAAACTGAGGGAGTTCTGGGAAGGATATGGGTGGAGCCTGTTGACTGCTGTTGTTACTATGTTTACTGCTCTTTGGTTTGTAGGCAATATTTTATGTATGTGCACCTGTATGAAAAAGCTAGAAGCTTTCTAAAGGTTATCTGCCTGCTTTGCAAATACAGTATGTCCTCAAGTATATTCTAATTGCCACAGGTAAGCATGTAAAAAAATGTGGGTCTTAGTAAATTGGGAATAATAACATTTGCACTGTGGAAGGTGTTAATAAGAATCATATTTCTCAAAACAACCCTATGAGTTGGACTGGACAAGCAGTATCACACACCAATGACACCCATGACATAAAGGTAAAGACCACAGAAACTAAGATATCTACTTAATATCACACAGTGATGAAGTTATGACAAGAACTAATTTTCTTCTAGTTCAGTACTCTAATATTATGCCGTATGACCCCAGTCCTGACTGAATCAGGGGCAAGTGTGCATCCTTGAGGGGGCTCCAGGACATCATGGCCATCTCTTTTGGTAGAATCCAACTTGATCCCAATTGTGTGATTAAATGCTTCATTGATAATAAGAGGGAAAGTATAATTTGATGCAGAGTTGCATTCTTGGAATAAAACTGTACTGTATGTTCTGAATTTTGTTTAAAAACTTCTGACAATCTCCATGTTATTATCACAGAATTAACTATTATTTAATTCTACTTTATCTCTACAGTTTATGTAGAGCCATATCTAAAGCCACCATGGGGCAGAAGCCTAGTCTGAGAGGCTCCATTCCAGATGTATATAAACCCATTATGAATGATTTCCCATATATGCCTAAGTTACATGAGATATGAAAATTATGGCTAGATTTTTTTTTCTTAAAAAGTATAGCTTGAAAAGTGGATATTTGAAAAATCTATCTCATTAATTTAAAAATTAAAAGTCAAGGAATCAGGGGGTGCCTGGGTGGCTCAGTCAGTTGAGCGTCTGACTTCGGCTCAGGTCATGATCTCACGGTTCGTGGGTTCGAGCCCCGCATCAGGCTCTGTGCTGACTGCTTGCTCAGAGCCTGGAGCCTGCTTCAGATTCTGTGTCTCCTTCTCTCTTTGCCCCTCCCCAGCTCACGCTTTGTCTCACTCTGTTTCTCAAAAATAAATAAATGTAAAAAAAAAATTAAAAAAAAAAAAGTCAAGGAATCAGAATGAATGATATGCTGGTCCATGCTAACATTCACAGGCTATTTTAGTAAGACAGGTTTCGGAATGCTTAAAGGACCTCTTCTCTTTGGTGGTAGGACCATAAGTTATAAATATTTCTAAAAATGGAAGAACCTCACCTATTTAAAGAGTCAGTACTGCAAAAGTATAAATAGAATGGCACATGAAAGAAACTGCTTCATTTCTAATAAAGAAATGGAGGGGGAAAAACGGAACGAGGGAATAAGGAATATGAAAGTGAATGAAATCACTAACTACAACTTCTATTAGTAGAATATCTTTTCCCAACATCTTTGCCAGCATTTGCTAGGCATTTTTTTTTTTTTTCCATGAAATCCCAAGAAGGCAAAGATCTCTATTTGGTCAACAAACGAGGTAGCAAGTGTCAAGTCCACTTATTTTTTTTTTTCTTCCTCTAAATTTTGGTAAAGGAGAACCTTAAATAAGTAATGGTAATTTTTTTAAGTCCTGTAGTGGATTTTCTTTCATAATAGATTCAGTATCATATCTGTTTAATGCCATTCTTTTGACAAACAAACAAACACGTGACTCTGGGGAGCCTGAGCGGCTCAGTCAGTAAAGTGCCCAATTCTTGACATTGGCTCAGGTCGAGATCTTGTGGTTTCATGAGTTTGGGCCCCCAAGGTGGGCTCTGCACCAGTAGTGTGGAACCTGCTTGGGACTGTGTGTGTGTCTCTCACTCTCTCTGTCCCTCCCCCACTCGTGCTATCTCTGTCTCTCTCAAAGTAAATAAATAAGCCTAAAAAATCATATGGTGACTCCAATAAAATATATTATCATAATATTTATGATATTTGGTCTCTTTCCAAGTCATTATACAGAAATGTTAGCTTTAGAAATTGAGATTCCTTTAAAATTTTTATTTCAAGTGTTTATTTAAATTCTAGCTAGTTAATATATATAGTAAAACTTGGTTTCCGGTGAGAGTCCTTCAAATTTTAATACATTCTCTGAAATTTGGTCACCCTACAATGTTTAACTGGAGCCCTCCATAGAATAGAAGAAATTCATTCATTGATCAAAGGAATAAATTAGGTCAATTCTGACCTCTGAAATTCTTTCAAACTCTGAGACTCCATGCTTCTATTAAACACACACACACACACACACACACACACACACAGACACAAACCCAAACAAAACAAAACAAAAGACAACTTTATAAAACACATTCCCCATGAAAGGATCACCAAGACTTCTATTTCCTTGGTCTCATGCTATCAGTAGGCTCCTTATGTTACAAGCTAATGAGATGTTAGGTACAGAAGCTGAACATAAAGATCAAATGAGAGCAAAGAGAGTAAGGAACTGAAGAGATACAGCATTTCCTTTATGAGAATGGCTGACATTACTCAAAAATGTTAGCCACAGTGAATGAAACTTTTTACTTCTATATTTTAGCAACATTTTAACAATGCTTTGGAGTTTGATTGTTCTCCATGGTAACATTTCCAAACAATTGAGATCAGTAAATACAATTACACTAAGAAAAATAACACATTCGTAAATATTATTTCACTGAATAAAACAATGATACGAATAATCTTCTTTAGTCTAATTAAAAGTATAATGACTTCTTTAGATAATGACTATACAGCACTAAAGAAACAAAAACAAACAAGGCCGGAATATGTTTCCAACACTTGTGTTTTTTATGTTTAACCAGCATTCAAGAAAAGGCACAGGCTAAAAATGGATGCAAGGCACATATTAAAAAGTAGGCTTTTTCCATATAACTGTAATGAGGCTAATATTTGATGGTATTGTTTACTCTAAATACATAGCAATAATAAAATATAATGGAAATGGGTACTTCATAAAACAGAATGAATTTTAATATAACCAGAAAAGGACATCTAACCAAAAGCATTCATGAATATATATAGGATGAAAGAGATTGCATAATCCCTGCTGTACCTGTGGATGGATATTTTACCACGTTGTTATTCAGTCATAATAGTTTACCAAAAATTAAAGATAATTCTTAACAACGTTATATCAAATTTCCATTAAAGAAAATCTATAGCAACTGTGAGAATAGTTAATAACTGGTTTCGACCATACAGTCTGTAGTGCAGAGTTAGATTGAGTTCTAAGTGTAGGAAACACTGATTTTTTAACTTTAAATTTAGATGATATAATCAGAGAAAACAGATAAAGTGGCAGCTCAGTTAGGCCCATGTATTACCTATATAGGATCATTGTCACAGGCTCTGGTGCTTTTATCTGTTAATAGTATAAATGACCTAGTTTATTTCTAAACTTAACTAGACATTCTGTAAGTTGTGGTCCTTTTAAAGTTCCACTTAAGTGGAATTTAGATTCTCTGTAGTGATGGAAGAGGATGGTTAGTTGAAGCAAGATTCAGATTCTTCCTTGAGTTCTGTCAGCACAATCACACATACATGGATGGCTTCATATTGGAACAATGGGGGGACCTGTTTCCTGAGGAGTAGATTGATCCCTGGCACGTGGTCATGATGAGAGCAGCTCTGAGAGGCACAGCTGAAGCCCACAGTGACCTCAAACTGCTCCAAAGCCTTCGATCTTTGCTTACCCTGAGTCCTTTCCTACCCCCTCCCTCTTACCCTCAGGGGAAACAGAAGAGACTTCACAATGAGGAAGCAGCAAGACATGGGCAGGTGCAGCTCCTCCCGATTTCCACCTACTCTATCCCTGCCTTCCACATTGGCTCCTACCTCTGGGGACCGTCCCCAGGCCTTGCCAGAACATCCTTCTTTTTCCTTACAGGAGTCAGTCTTCCCTCCTGTCCCCTCCCTTCTCCTCTTGTCTCTTCCTCCTCTCTCATTTTCTCTTTTCCCCTTTTTCTCTGTCCCTCGGGATATATTTTTTTCTTTGCTTCTCTTGACCCCATTGGCTTCTCCACAAAGTTAGTTTTTGCCTCCCACTGCCACTTGGCAACTCTGGCTTGTGTCAGGTTCATGTAGCCCAAGCTAGACTTGGAGTCTTAGTATTCATGGCTTCACAGCTCTAGTGCAAATGTCGTCTATAGGTTCAGTCTCTGAATCTCTTAATGTCATAGCAGTCAGAATCTCTTAAGCCCATCCATGAAACAAACACTAATACAACTGAAATGGGCAGAGGTGGGGTTATGTCCATCTGTTTATTTTTTATTTAAAAAAACTTGTGGGGGTGTCTGGGTAGCCAGTCGGTTGAGCATCTGGATCTTGATTTTGGCTGGGGTCATGATCCCAGGGTCCTACAATCTAGCCCCACGTCGGGCTCTGTACTAGGTATGGATTCTGGTTGGGATTCTCTCTCTCTCTCTCTCTCTCTCTCTCTCTCTCCACCTGCTTCCCTTTTTCTCTCTCTCTCTCCCTCCCTCTGCCCCCTCTCCCATTCACACACACACTCTCTTTCTCTCTTGCTCTCTAAAAGAAAAAAGAAAAAACTGTGTACTGAGCTTTCATTCTCTGTCAGACACTGTGAGAGGTATTATTGGTGCAGGAAGGTGGGCAGGGTTCTGTGGATGACTGTTTATCTTAAATTACTTAAGAGTGGGGAGGCAATAATCTAGATAACAACAATACTTAATTTTGGGGCAATACTACTTCTAGATAGAAAGGTAATATCTGTAAATTCACTTGACGGGGTGCCTTAGGACTTTTGGAAGATAATGCTACTCACCGCTTTTGAACAAATTTTGTTTGTTCCAGTGAAGTTGTTGTTATGTGCCTTCCTATCAACATATTTACTGATCATTACTCCTTAACATGATTAAATATCTGAGAAGAACAACTACTTTTTAGAGCCTTTTATAAGAAAAAGAGTCTTTCAATTATAATTTTTAAAAACATTGACTCATTTGGGGCACCTGGGTGGCTCAGTCAGTTAAGCATCTGACTCTTGAATTGCACTAGGGTCATGATCTCCCTGTGTGTGAGACAGAGTGTTATGTCAGGTTCTGCACTGACAGAGCAGAGCCTGCTTGAGAGTGTCTCTCCCTCTCTCCCTCCCCCTCCCCTGCTTGTGCTCAGTCCCTCTCTCTCAAAATAATTGAACTTAAAAAAAAAAAAAAATTGACTCATTACTTAATAACTGAACATTGAACAAACAATATGTAAACAAAGACTTTAAGCTATTTGTGATTAGTCACAGGAGCCTTAAAATAAAAAGCAAATATCTTGGCTAAATGGGGTGGGACAATAACAATCTAGGGTGCATGAGGTAATTTTCAGTATAACAAAGAAGTCTTCCCCTAGTGAATAAGAGTTGACACTAATTCCTTAGGGAGGAAGAAGTGGGTAGTGCTGTTAGAACCTACTCTATATGTATATGATCTATAAACATGTGGATCACGATTCTAATATTTGCCTAGAAAATAAGACTTGAATATATAGAAAAATTCACAGAAATCTGAGTAACTGTGATATATAATATTTCGTTAAAATTAAACAGTGTGATACTAACAATATAAAAATAGTAGAAAGGGATGGAGAAAAAATACAGGAAAGAAGAACGAGTAAAAAACCCATTCGAGGTGCTTTTTGATAAAGACGATTATAGAACACTTGAAAAAGAATGATGTATTACATTAATAGAGCTAGGAAATAAGAAAACAAAGACTAATACTTCTAATAATTAAAGCCAATATACACGGCCAATAAACATAGGAGAAGATGTACAAGACCTCAACAACAGACAGGAGTGCAAATTAAACTAGTTGTCGTGTTTTACCTATCATCATGTCAAAAAACTGAAATGATTGACAACACTCAATGTTGGCAGGTAATGAGAAAAAAAGTTTGGTACTCAAATGAAATCTCAGCAGGAGTACAAACTGGAACAATTTTCCTAGATGACAATCTGACAATATTCTTTACAGTTAGTAGGTGAACAAACTATACCCTTTTATCACACCTGACCAACTCTCTGGGCTTAGCCTAAGGGGACACATAACTCCGATGCAGAGATTTATGTACTTGAATGTTTGAAAAAACACTCTTGAAAATTGTTGTTTTTTTAATTTTTTTTTAAGTTTATCTTTATTTATTTTGAGAGAGAGGGGCACTCATGCATGAGCAGGGGAGGGGCAGAGAGAGAGAGAGAGAGAGGGAGAGAGAGAGAGAGAGAGAGAGAAAGAGTGCAAGCGAAAATCCCAAGCAGGCACAGAGCCTGATGCAGGGCTCAACCAGATCCCATGGACTGTAAGATCCTGACCTGAACGAAATTAAGAGTCAGATGCTCAACTGACTCAGGCACCCAGGGGCCCTAGAAAAAATCTGTCTTAATGAGACTTATTTCTGCCTGAGTGAACCATGGGTGACACGTATAAAAGATTTTGGACATCACTAGTGGAGTAGTAGAAATAAAATGAAGAGAACAATCTTACTCTTACACAAAGTAAGGGAGTTCTGCCTGGAATTCTGCAGTCCTTTTATCTTAGGACAAACCTGAAAGTATTAGAAATTGTCAAAAACAAGAGAACTATAATTAAGAAGGGCATGTATAGTCTCTCCAATAACCAAGACAAACTGGTTAGAATTCTCAGAAAGATATTATCACAACATGGTTATAAAGAATCTCATGAGAGACCTGGACAATTACTACTAATGTGTCCTTAGATAAGATGAAATTCCATATGGGGATTAGACTTATAAAATTTCTACTTCTGGAAGTCAGCACAAAAACAATGGAAATATGGTCCAAAATTACTGAAAGTGAATTCAGGATTTTTAGATTCTCATATGCCTCTGAAATAGATACCTAGGGGCATTTGGGGACACTGTCTTCCAATTTTGGAGTCAACATCATGAAACACAATTACTCTGCTATCTTACAACATGCAGTTTGATTTCAGTGTCAGAAACAAAACAGAGAGATACGGGAAACAATGTTTGACCCAAAAAGGCAATCCCTTTGCCATGAAATTAGATGAAATAAGCCACTATCCTGAAAGTGGTTCAAGCAAATGGTGGCAACATTCACATATTCTGAATGCAAATAAAGTCAGTCTTACCCTCCCTAAATAAGAAAGACCCAAGGATGGGAAGACAGCTGACCTCTACAGATTTGGAAAGGAAGCAGGAGAGGGACTCCTGAAAGAAAATGCAGTCTGTCATATTAGCGACTTGCCATACAAATGGCACACCTGTCACTAAACAACATCGACCTGTCAAAGTGCTTAATTACCTCAAATTATTTCTTTATAAAACTGGTTAATAAAAATGATGTGAATGTAAAATACTGACTTCTCTTCAAAGTCATTCCAAGGTAGAACTTGGTACTACCTCAACAGCATGACTTCAGCCAGCAAATGTTGCCTTTTCTCTGTTTCAATCTGAAGGAACCGATAAAGGAAGCAATGCTATATTTTTAATAAGAACCTACATGTTATTTTATTAACTACCTTTATCATGGCAATAGTGTGTCACCAAAATATTTTTAAAAGCTTCTTTCAGTGGGTATGTGATGTGTTACATATTCCTTCATAGGACAGGAAATTCTTTAACATAATGGTTTCAGGAAATAAGATCATCACCTCTTTGCCTTATCATAACAGGCTTTTACCACATTTGCTTCAAGAGGAGAAGAATACAAAATTTCTCATAAAGGTGAGCAACCCTGTAAACCTGATACATTTTGCTTATTGACATACTATATTCAGCTAGGTGTTTACCAAATCCCCTAGTCCCAGTTGGTGTTTCCAATCTAGGAAATGGGGTAAATGTACTGAGAGGAGGGCAACAGATTTCAAGGATAATAGACTCAAAATAAAAGCAGGAGCAATATAGATCATATTCTGAGACATTTATCATCTTCAGCCTTCAGGCTTTTTGTTTTCAGACCATTCAAGAATCCTGGTTTGGCTAGATATATAGACAGATTCCTGGTTTTTTCTATACGTGTCAATGATAGCTTTTGTTGCCAGCAACTTGGCAAAATTGACTAGTGTCACAGAACAATCATCTTCTATTGAAAAAATTTATATTCTGACCTATGACTGCCCTTTAATGTCTGCATACACAATTAATGTTGTTTTGAATGTTGAGTATACTAGTACGTGACATTACTTAGCAATTACACATGTAGACAGAGTTCTTATGGTCTTGCACCCACATTTCCCAGCCATTCCTACTCAGTAGAATGGGTAGTCTATCATGCCTTTCAGTTTTGGTATCTCTCACTTCTTTACTAATATTTATTTTTACTTATTACGTATTTATTTATTTATTTACTTTTTGAGAAAGAGAGAGCATGTGTGAGTGAGGGAGGGGCAGAGGGGAGGGGGACAGAGTATCTGAAGTGGGCTCTGTACTGACAGCAGCCAGCCCGACGTGAGGCTTGAACTCATGAACTATGAGATCATGACCTGAGCCTAAGTTGGAAGCTTAACTGGCTGAGCCACCCAGGTGCCCCTTCACTTCCTTATTAAAGGAACATATTTGAGGCATGCCACCATTTAGCTACAAGCACAGAGAAAGCCTTAATTTGTCAAGCAATTTATTTGCTATGTATATGTTAGAGTGATATGTTACATATCACTGATATGTCCCTTTTGCTCCCCTCAGTCACCAACATTTACTTGAGTAAGAGAAAAGAATCTGTGACACTGAAATTATTTTCTGAATACTACACTTCTGTCAAGTAAAAGCTGTCATCACACATGGCGATTCCTACTGGGTACAGGAAGAATGAGCAGTCTGAAGAGGCCCCCACAGATTCTGATATGCTGTCACGGTGGGATGAGGCTGGAAATGCCTCACTGTCTTCCAATCCCTCCACCCCACTGAAAGGCAATGATCTAAAGACAGAGAAATTCGGGGCACCTGGGTGGTTCAGTAGGTTGACCTTCCAGCTCTTGGTTCTGGCTCAGGTCGTGATCTCACAGTTGTGTGAGTTTGAGCCTCTCATGGGCTCTGTGCTGACAATGCAGAGTCTGCCTGGGATTGGGATTTTCTCTCTCCCTCTCTACGCCCTTCTGTGCCCCCTACCCCCACTTGTGCTTTCTCAGTCTCTCTCAAATAAACTTTAAAAAAAAAGGCAAATTCTATGCTCTTGCTTTCAAGTCATGCTTTGTAATAATTTGCATGAGGATACTAAAAGCTACAAAGCCCATTAAGCTGAAGTATGCTGTAATAATTACTGCATTAATAACTTTACATAATTACATTTTGCACATAAATGTAACTGTTCACAAAATTTTAGCCAATTTTAAATGTGAAACTGCATTGTATAATCATCTGTAAACTATTTATCATGGAATAAATGACATCATGGTATAAAATAAAAAAAACCTGTTTCATATACAGGTTTTATTTTTGCTTATTTTTTACCTGAATGATTTCATTTTATTAGGATTAAAAAGTGTGCTCTGGGTCACTTGGTCCCTGGAGCTCAACTTATCTTCAGTCACCAATATCCGAGAATGAACACTTGAAAAGCATTCAGTTGAACAATTTCCCTTAGCTGTGAAACTAAGTGGACACAGACAGAACGAAGTAGAGTGCTGAAGCATTAGGTATGACAAAAGACAAAAAGTGTATTTTGATTCAGGCACAGAGTTGCTGCATTTACTACTATATCCTAAAATCACAGTGTAAAATAATCTTTGCTTGTGATTTTTTTTTTAATGTTTACTTTTGAGAGAGAGAGACAGAGCATGAGTAGGGGAGGGGCAGAGAGAGAGGGGGACACAGAATCTGAAGTAGGCTGCAGGCTCTGAGCTGTCAGGACAGAGCCTGACACAGGGTTTGAACCCACAAACCGTGAGATCATGACCTGAGCTGAAGTCGGACACTCAACCTACTGTGCCACCCAGGTGCACCTCTTTGCTTGTGATTTTTAAAATACCTAAAAGAGAGATGTCAGGGAAAACCTGCCACTTCTTCTTCCACTAACATAAATGTGGTACATAATAACGTCTGCTTAAAATCTAATAATAAGGCCTTCCTAACTGCTGCTTTCTCAACTTATACCACTAATTTTGGATTTCATAACAAATCACAACTTTTTCTATCAACTTTATTTAAGAAACATGCTAGGTATTTACCATGGGCTAGGAATTTTAAAGTATACAAGACAAAGGTCCTTTCTCAAGGACTTCAAAGTCAAGTTGGAGAAACAGAGGCATAAACAAAGATGTGAATCACAGCATGAGTAAGACGTGCATGGGAGCATGGAAGATAATACTGGACTAAGGTGGGAAGTTCAGGAAATGCTTAGTAGAGAAGACATTTAATTAAAACTTGAAGGTTAAGGAGAAATCAGCAGGAAGGAACACTGCAGGAGAACAGATAAGAGGTTCCCAAAACGATGTAGGCAAGAGACCACGCAAGCCCAAAGTAGAGCAGACAGCACTGGGGACAGAGCAGATAAAATCAATTTGGCATGTGTTGGTGAGAGAATCCACAGGTCTTGGTAAAGATTTTAAATGGGAGGAAAGGAAGGTATATGGGAGACGGAGGAGTTAAAAACTGATTGCAAGTTTACTATTTTGAATGCACAGTAAGATCGCGATAGCATTACCCTACTCAGAACATATAAATACAGTATCTGATTTGAAAGAAGGGTAAAGATAAAGAGTTCAGGAAGTAATAAGTCTGGGGTACATGAGGCACTCAGGAGATGTCCAGAAGACAGTGATTGGGAACTAGTGATCGGCAGCAATTTGTTCTTTCTGCTTTGGTCCCAATTCTCAACAAGTAACAAATGACCTACAAGGCCAGCCATCTCCATGTCTGAGTTTTCACAAAGTATAATGAGAACCCAAACCTGCTTCACACCCGAACACAGCTAGTGATGAGTCTCCAGAGGATTCCTATTATTCCCACACAGTCTTGGGAGTTGGCGGAGAATTCTTTTCTGAACTAGAGG
Source organism: Panthera tigris (assembly GCF_018350195.1). Lineage (NCBI taxonomy): Eukaryota > Metazoa > Chordata > Mammalia > Carnivora > Felidae > Panthera > Panthera tigris. The sequence goes on along the minus strand of NC_056664.1, from coordinate 52,056,726 downwards.
CATCGTGGGAGGAGAAGAGCAACTGAGGGCACCAAGAGGCCAGTTTGAATGTTCCAGAAGCTTCTTGATCATCTCAGGCATTAACTCCCAGGGGATATACAGAGAAAGTTATGTTGGTTCCTTGGAAACGCTACTTAAGAAAAAAACAAACGTAGCTGAACATCCAAAGGGGTAGGAAGATGGTAACTTTAGCCACTCTAAGAAAGGCCAACCTGAGTAGAATAAGGAAAAGTATGTAGGTGATATCCTGATTTTGGATATGTCTCTCAATACTCGGTAAAAATATATAGTAATTCAGATATTTTTTTCTTATTCAGGTCTTCTCTTTGGTACAAATAATTGATTGTTTAACTTGACTGTGCTGTAACACTGAAATTCCTGAAACTTTAAGGTTGGCTGATTTGGAAAATAATACAGGCATTATTTCTATTTTATAGATGCCTAACCCCTATCTGCTGGCCAAAAGCATTGCTGACTGTGAAGGGAGCTGTTCAATTCTTCTGTTAGATAGCTTCATGTTACTTCCATGTCTTTATTCTCACATTATCTTCCTAGTCCAGAAAAAAAGAGTTGCTAAGAAGTTCCAGAATATAAATCTACCACACAGAAGCTTAAACACTCTGACCTGAATTTGACACCTAACTTAGCAGTTAGGTTTTGTGTTCTTTTGCATTTTTCCAGACATCTGCAGAACATTTCAGATGGAAATTATTAGGATTTCTGCCAAAAGTTCTAAGAAAATTTCCTTAACCCTCTGCCCCTATATTCTATTCAGGGAGAATACAATATTATGTAAGTAAATGTCAAAAATTTTAACTTTATTTAAGCAGCTTTCTATTTATAATATCTAAACTACTGAGAATACACAGTGATATAATCAAGACTTTCACTATTAGCAAGATTATAAATATTATTTTAGATTAACCATGGTACCCAGAGCTGTATCCCATCTGTGGTTTCCCTACTTTCCAGATGTCATTGTTGTTTTCCGCTGGGCCTCATGGTGGGTTATTGCCACACCAGTGCAGCAGGAGAATTAGCAGGTAAGGCTGTTCCAGGTCTGTTGGAAGGAAGGAAGTAGTCTAAAGGGTCTCAGGGAGAGGACATGGGAAGGAATGGATGCAGTGTTAAGTAGAAAAATATATGAAGTATTAACAACAACACAGAAGACTCACGTGAAAAAAATCCACAGACAACTTTTACTTAAATACTAGGACGGTGTCAAATGTATTTTTATATTATTTTGCATTCCTATTTTTTCCATCTGACCTCTAAGAATCTAGGTTTGACCATAATACTCCATTATGTTTAATTTTTAACAAATATGATTGATTTTTATCAAAGGAGTTCCTTCTAAGGATTTTGGCTAACATATATACACTCAAACCAGGTACGTTTTCCTGATAGTTGTAGAAATGTGACTCTAAGTACCAAAAGAATTTCGTTGTTTTTAAGTGAAAAACATTCTTATATATAGAATAATCTTCCCTGACTTGTCAAACGTAGTAGACTGAAATTGGTTCAAATCCGGAATTATTTAAAGGTACCCTAAGACAATGACAGTTTAAAAACTTGTTGATGGTGCCAATCACTGTATTCTAGAGCCTTAACTGCTATGCCCATGGTCATCTTTTGTATGCTTTGAACAGTTTTTCTCTTGCTATCAAGGTGTCAAACTAACCTTTCCTTTTCTTATTAGTACGGCTCCTTGTATTCTAATTTAATAGTTGTAATCTGATCGAGGCTGGGAAAGATTAGGGAGTTTGTGTGGAAAATAAAGGTAAATAGGTCTGGAGGAGGACCCAGAGGCATGCTGCACCAAAACGTTGTTTTTTGTCCTATATTGGCTGTTTCAGGACTGACACTGATTTCTTGCTTCCTTGCATCGTTCTAGCATTAACAGGCAGTCTGTTTCCAAGTCTGGAAAGGTAGCAATTAGGTGTATACTTTCAGTTTAGGCAATCAATAAAGTGTTTTAAACAATGATTTTTAAAAATCTGTGCTATATTATTGGTTATATGGGTTTTAAAACCCATTTTTCCTGGGGCATCTGGGTGCCTCAGTCAGTTAGGTATCGAACTCTTGATTTCAGCTCAGGTCACGATCTCACAGTTCATGAGACTCCGCCCTTGTGTTAGGCTCTGCGCTGACAACACGGAGTCTGCTTGGGATTCTCTCTCTCCCTCTCTCTCTGCTCCTCCCCTGCTCATGCAGGGGCTCTCTCTCTCTCAAAATAAAGAAACATTAAAAAAAAAAAAAAAAAAAAACAAACACGTTTTCCTAATTTAAAGTGTCTCTCAATAGAAACAACCATTATACACAATCCATACAACCCACACAAAGTAAAAACTGTGAACATGAACCTTACATGCTTACTTTCAGAATATGTGTTGCCTTGGTATGTGTGTATTAAAACTCTCGGGTGAAACAACTATGTTCGAACACATACTGCTTGTGAAAGTAAAAGCCAGAACCGCAAACTGGCAGATGTACGTGAGGATAGAAAAGATACACAAATATAAAAAGAAACATGCAAGTCTAAAAGAAGTACAAAGACATATAATAGAATTTTATGCAAGGCTAAAATGAGAAGGACTGAAGGGGCCTTGACATCTCTTTACCATCCCAATAATACGCTTGTTCCAGTCAAACCAAAACTTGTTCTCTCCAGCTCAAGAGTGGTCCTTTCTTCAATAGCTCCTTGTAATGCTCATTCTCATTGCTCCAGTACCTGGATATTATTGTTGTTACTGTTTTTCCCACATCCCTTCTGAGTTACAAAGTCTACAACCATACAGTATTTGTAAACCCTCTGGCAATACGTCAGAGACAGGTTCCAGTCTTCGATCTCCTAGGTGTATCAGCTATTAATCCTGGTCAAATTACTTAACTTCCTAAAGTCTCAGTTTCTTTTTCTGAAAAATGGGAACATAAAACACCCCTCCAGTGTTTTCAAGGATTAAATGAAATACTCTTTTAGGCACGCAGCACCATACCTAGCACATAGTAAAAGTTAAGTTGGTAGATTCAAAGTCAGGCAGCCTGGATCCAGAGCCCATGCTCAAAACCATTGCCTTGAGCTGCCACATATACTTGTATATTTGGAAGCTTTTCTCTGAAAGGTATAATACCAGATTTGTCCCTGCTGATTTCTAAGCCTTTTCTGGCCAAACAAAGCCACTCTCCACTAGAATCCTAAATTCCAAGGGCTGTATCCTTGCCAATATGTCATCTACTAAAACTTCAGGAAGAAGCTTTGTGTTATATTCCAGTCAAAAACAAAAATGTTAATTCTAATAACAGATGGTTGAGGACAAACCCCTGTAGAGTTCTGTGTGTTAGGTTCCCTAAGATAACACATATTCTTAATTAAAATCACTTCAAGTATGTTCTCTCAAATATAAGACACCTGCATAAACCAGATTATATCTGTCCATTTCCGTGAGATATGTGTTTTTTATTGGCAGACATCACACACATATGTTAAGTTGCACAAAGTAGCTTGTATTTCCCCAATTTACCTAGGAGACCGTCATCCTAAACAAAATCAAGAGAATCATCAGAAACCAATAGACTATGTGTACCATCTGACCACTATTCTATGAGGAAAAAAAAAAAAAATGGTGCTAGGACTTGGGAGTTTGCAAGCTGTTGGTAGATCCATTGCTTCCTGAGTTTAGATATGGAATGTTCGGGACAGCCATTTAAAGCAATGGACACCACAGTCATGGAAAGCCACTGGCTGCATGTACTACAGAATTAATGTGATTAGGGAGCAAAAGACACACTGTTAAATATGAGCCTAGAAAGAACTCTTCTCCCTCACCCTTAAACTAACCCTCTACAAATATAAATGTCCAAATTGAAAAGAAGAGTTTTCTTCATGAAATAATTAAAGAGTACTGTTCTCTGACCACCATAAAACATACTGATTCAGGTTAAAATAAGATGACAAAAAACCAATTATACTTCAGCACTTGTAACACTTCAAGTGATTAGATTGTCAAATCACTTCTAAAATGGAGAAGTAGGAAGACTATAGTCATAAAATATTGAGGCGTCACACATAAAAATGTCCATTATAAAGTACTCTTTGAGATTCCTTTTTACATTTCTCTGCTTATAAATGTTATCAAAGGAGACTTTTTGGTGCTAAACTTTTGAAGGTTTTTTATAAAAAAGAATCACTTCCCATCTATATCACTTTGTTCAAGTATTCAATCTTAGATTTAATTTAGAAATTGGCTCTTTATGTAACTTGTAACTTGATTTACTAGAATCACAACATTTTAACTGGTTCATGGGTGTTGACATACAACATAACTGGAAATATAAAACTTAAGATGCTGAGACCATCTTTTAAGAACTTCCAGGTGATGGTAAACATTCACATCTAGAATCTCCCAGGACGTAAAGTGTTAAGTTACTGAAGTGATAAAGAAATTTGGCTCCTATATTCACATAGTTATTAGACAGCTCACACTTGTAAAGGAATTTGCCCTAACACACCAAAGTATAAAGTTTATTGACAAATAATTACAATACAAATAGACAGTGGTAAGGAACATGTCAGTGGTATAAATGAAGAGAGTTCTAAGGAGTAATCTCATCTCGCCAGTAGAGATCAGGCTTCCTGTATTAGTTACCTATCCCTGCATAGCAAATTGCCCCCCAAATTCAGTGGCTTAAAATAACAAACATTTATTGTCGCACAGTTTTATGTGAGAGAAAAATCTGAGAGAAGCGTAACTGGATAGTTCTCACTCAGAGTCGAGGTTGTGGTCGTCTGGAATTGACTGGGAAGTAGTATCTTGCTCCCAAGAGGCTTTATTTACAAACAGGCCTGTTGTTATGAGGTCTTATTTCCTCACCCATGGGCTTCCCCATGGTGTCCTCAAGTCACAGAAGCTGTCTTCCCCAGAGAAAATAATTAAAAGAGAGTAAGGAATAAGCATTATGTCTCTTATAATCTGGTCAAGCCATCACTTCTGCTATGCTCTTTTCATCACAAGGGAGTCACTAAGTCCAGTCTACACAGAACTGGAGGTGTAAGCTGAGAGAGAGATGAATGAAATGCGATGCCAAAGTATTTGGGCCTCGGTGTCAGAACGCGATGACACCTTTCCCAGAGAGAAGATAGCAGGGAGAGTACAGTGACGCTCAGAAGCTTGTAGCTGCTATTTTGGACACATTGAGTGTGAAAGTTTCGTGGGCCAAGGAGGTAAAGATGCTGAACTGTCAGCTAGAATGAAAGGCCAGCGTTCAGAAGACAGGCCACATCAGACTTGTAAATAGCACTGGTGGCTGAAGGTGTGGAAGTGGAAAGCAGCACTAAGGAATAAAATGCAGAGAGAGGACAGACCCGAGCACAAAAACCTCTTCAACATTCACTTCCAGGAAACATTAAGAAACAATGGTTAGAAGTACCGGAAAAGAATGAAGAGAGAATTATCTCAGAAACTGATGGCAAGAGAATTAAAAGTGGACACTATTGACAGTAAAACAGAAGAAACTGAGGGTTATTAAAAGGTTGCCAGTGTGTCTCAGGGGACAACAGTGACATATAAGGCACCAGGTTTGGAGAAGAATGAAACAGAAATCCAGACTGCAGAAATGGGAGGAAAGAAAAATAAGGAAATACACTTGATGGAAACTATTTCTTAAGGAAGTATAATGCTTAAAAAGTAAGAGATAAAAAATGGTAGAAGATAGCAGGATGGAGGCAAGTTTTGTTTGGTTTTTGTTTTTTTTTTTTTTTCCAAAAAAAAAAAAACCACCCAAAAAATGGGCGCCTAGGTGGCTCAGTCGGTTGAGCATCAGACTTCAGCTCAAGTGATGATCTCACGGCTTGAGAGTTCGAGCCCCGCGTTGGGCTCTGTGCTGACAGCTCAGAGCCTGGAGCCTGCTTAGGATTCTGTGTCTCCTTCTCTCTCTACCCCTCTCCCACTCATGCTCTGTCTCTCTCTTCTCAAAAATAAATAAAAATATTTTAAAAATTAAAAAAAAAACCCAAAAAGCAAACAGCCAAGTGACACATGAAAAGATGTTCGATATCACTCACCATCAAGGAAATGCAAACCAAAACCACAATGAGATATCACCTCACATCTGTTAGAATGGCTAGAATCAAAAAGACAAGAAATAACACGTGTTGGCAAGGATGTGGAGAAAAAGGAACCTTCGTGTACTCTTGGTGGAAATGTAAATTGGTATTATCACTGTGGAAAACAGTATGGAGGTTCCTCAAAAAAATAAAAATAGCAATACCATATGATCCAATCATTCCAATACTGGGTATTTATCCAAAGAAAATGGAAACACTAATTTGAAAAGATATATGCACCCCTATATTTTTGGCAGCATTATTTACAATAGCCACGTATAAGGTGAATGGATAAAGAAAATGTGAGATATAATATATGTTATATAATTATTATATATATGTATAATTATTATATATATGTATAATAATTATATATATAAAATATATATTATATATATTCTATGTTATTCTATATATATTAGAGATATATTCTGTATTATTATTATATAGAATATATAGAATATATAAATTATATGTTATATAATAATTGTATATAATATCTATAATTAAAGATATTATATATATAATATCTATATCTATCTATCTATATATATATATAGAGAGAGAGAGAGAGAAGGGGGGGTAATTACTGACCCATAGAAAAAATTGAGATGTTGCCATTTGTGACAACATGGATGCACCTAGAGGATATTATGTCCAGTGAAATAAATTAGAGAAAGACAAATACCATATGAAGTTACCTTTATGTGGAATCTAAGCAACAAAACAAATAGACACAAAGCAGAATCAGACTTATATCAGACCTACAGAGAACAAACTGATGGTTGGGGTGGGGGAATTGGCAAAATGGGTATAACGGGTGTGAGATACAGTTTCCGGTTATGGAATGAATAAGTCACGGGAATAAAAGGCACAGCATAGGGAATGTAGTCAATGATACCACAACAGTGTTGTATGGTGTCAGATGGGAACTCACTTGGGGCGAGCATAGCAAAACATATAAAGTCGTTGAATCACCATGTTGTACACCTGAAACTAATCTAACATCAACTAGAGTAACAAACAAACAAAAAATCAAAGTAATAGAATTGCAGGGGTGGGGGTCAAGATCACAGATTTTTCTTCTTCTGAAGAAGAAAACAGATCAGAAGAGAGGGTAGCATTTGAGGCAAAAAAACTGAAAATGCAAAGGAATTCACCTGGAAAACGCCCAATTGGGAAGGAAGCTGTGGGGATTTTATCAAAGCAGCCCTTGGCATTCGAGGAGAACAAAGTTGTTCAGGCCAGTTTTAAATGTTAAGCCCCAGGATAAACGTGTAGCTTTTAAAAGTTGTTCTATCACAGTTTCTTCTCAGTAATAGGACTACATGAGTTGAATATATTGTTACATAGATTACAACAACCTGTAGCAGTTTCTTCAGTAGTAACCAGGAGAAAAATGGACCTTTTTTTACTTCTGAAGTTGGGAGAATTTCACGTGAGTAACACATGAGTGCATTCTTTGGGGCACATTTCCTGAAATATTATTTTTAAATAATTGTTTGGCCTCTCAATTTCTTTGATCTTACCTTTAAAAATAAAACAGTGTGGATGTACACATTTATGTGAAACTAAGTTCTGGCAAATCTGTGACTTTGAGCTCTAGGGATTTTGCTACTGTGAAACTATAAATAAATCCTAAAAGCTACACTGATTGAATCAGAATGGGTCTACTTGTACAAAAACATGAAATGGCAGCTGACAGGGCAATCTTTTATTTTAGTAATGAGCCTCATGGTTTTTTAAATTGGATTGTTAACTGAAATAAACTATTTGGAATATAACTTCCAAAGAGAAAAGGTTAGTATACTTGGCTCAATGAATACATTTACTGTTTGAATGTGGCAAATGTTTTTGAAAAAAAAGAGGAAATAAACATACACTTGAAAAAAAATTAATATTGCACTTTCCCAAACTCATGTTTCCTAGAATACAACTGGGAAGAACATAATATATATAATATATTATAATATATATATACATATATATATATATAAAATAAAGAAGTTATATATATATATATATATAAAACACGTATATATGTGTGTGTGTATATATATATATATATATATATACACATATATATACACACACTTATATAAACGTATATGCTATATATAAAGTTATATATAAACTTATATAAAGTTATACATATATAAACTTTATTACTAAATTATATATGTATATGACATTTATGATACATGGAGTTATTTTTTTTAAGACTTTAAACCTAGGAGAACTTAAACCCTATGAAACTTCCCCAACAGTTAAACATGTGTAAGTGTCTTTCAAGGACTTGCAGGTCTCTAATATTTGAAACATGGGAAACTGGAAGTCTGTACATATACCTTCATAAGTACACATGAATGTCTATTCTTACATAGATAGAATATATGTGCACACATTCTCACATGTATATTATTTTTCAATAGTATTTTATTTTATTTTATTTTTTTATTTTTTCTAACGTTTATTCATTTTTTGAGAGACAGAGTGAGAGTGGGAGCGGGGCAGGGGCAGAGAGAGAGGGAGACAGAATCCGAAGCAGGCTCCAGGCTCTGAGCTGTCAGCACAGAGCCGGACGCGGGGCTCAAATTCACAAACCACAAGATCATGACCTGAGCCGAAGTCGAACACTTAACTGACTGAGCCACTCAGGCACCCTGTTTTTGAGTTATATTTTAAACAAAATAATTTATCATTTGTAGGTTATACAGACAGAATTTCATTGGGAAAATGGTTAAAATAATGAGTTTCATGACTTGTACTGCACAGAAAAATGTTGAAAAAGGCATGAGAAGGAAAAATAAGATACAGGATGGTTTCCTTTTATAAAAATGTTGGAAATGCTCAAAATAAGAATAAAATAAAACTAGCCTTTAACTGAATGAGTAATACCTGTAGTTTAGTATTAGATATAAATTTTAAATATTTTTTCTAAACATTCAAATAGTGATAGCTTATCATTTTTTATTTTAAGCTCCTTTAATATATTTTATGTGTATTTTTTCTTATATTCACATACAGATTTTGTGATACTTAATCATACTAATGCATTCAAAATATAATAAAAGGGACTTCTTTAATACAAGACAATGGTAGTTTTATGGGACCAACTCTCCTACTGGATATAATAAGCTCTGGGAAAAAATAATAAGGGAGCCAGGATTTGTGGGGCCAAGATCATAGATGGAAGAGAAATAACAAGGTAAGACAAATTTCTTCTTCCAGTTTTTCATCTAACACTTTTTCACATTTGCCAATTCAGAGCAAGCCACTGATGCCAAACAGTAATTTATGGTGAAGACCTTTCAGCAATCTCATGGGGACAGAGAAAACACACAAACAAACAAAACTGGAGTCCAGTACCACAAAGGTAAAAAGGACTTGACAAACCTTTAATCACGGAGCAAAGGGAATCACAATAAACTGAACTCAAAATTCCTTATGGTACTGCCCTTAAGACATTTGCCACATCTTAAATTTTTCACTGAATAAAAGGATGAGAAACCAAAGAGAAACTGATAAGAGGGGGAGAAGTCTTAAAAAAACTTTATGAACATCACATTGGAGTTTGGATTCTTCTAGGAAAGAGGCTCCCAGAAGTATTATCCTAGCGGTAAGTGAAAACTGAAGATAGATCACTATTCTACAAGACTAGATCTCAGCCTCATTATATTTCAAGCCCTAGCTGGAAGAAGGGAATCTAACCTTGCTCTAGCTATCAATCCAAAGAAAACTAAATCCTCTCTAAAGGAGATGATCTCTACAATTTTTTATACTAAATATCCAGTATTCAATCAAAAACTCCCAAGCATGTGAGAGGACAGAACCAAATGACCAAACACCAAGAGAAAAATAAATGTAGAAGTAGACCTGCAGGTAATCCAGATATTAGTATTATCATAAACATACTTTAAAATAACTTATTTAGGCATTCAAGAATCATATGAGTGAAAAATACCAATTCCAAAATTAAGAACTCAACAGACAAGTTTAAGAGTAAATTATACTTAAATGTAGGATTAGTGACTTAAAGCTAGCTATACAGAAATTATACAGAATGAAGCAGAGAAAATTATAGAAATTTCAAAAATGAATATGAAACTTATATGGGATGTTTTAAATAAAGAAACAAAGATGTATATTATACTTCTAATTAGAATTCCTAAGAGAAGAGGAGAAATAGAGTAAGACAGAAGCAATATTTGAAGAGATGCTAGCTGAGATATTTCCAAAAGAGCAGGAATATTTTAAGATAAAGACTTAAGAAGCTTTAATATGTCCAGGGGCACCTGGGTGGCTCAGTCAGTTAAGTGTCTGACTTTGGCTCAGGTCATGATCTCATGGTTTGTGAGTTCAAGCCCTGCATCGGGCTCTCTCCTGTAGAGTCTCTGCATAGACCCTGCTTCAGATCCTCTGTCCCTTCTCTCTCTGTGCCTCCCCTGCTTGTACTCTCTCTCTCTCTCTCTCTCTCTCTCAAAAATAAATAAAAGCATTAAAAAAAAAAAAAAAAAAAAAAAGAAGCTTTACTATGTCCAAGAGGGAAAAAAATTGAAAAATAAGTACTCATATAGTTACATTATATGAAAGCTACTAAAAATGAGAGGAAAAGAAAATCTTAAAATCAGACACAGAAAAAAATACATTATCTTTAAATAAATATTATCTTTAAATAAATAACATTAAAGGTCAGTTGACTTTATAATTGAAATGAGTCTGTTAAGGGGAACCTAGGGTGCCTCAGTTGGTTAATCATCCAGACTCTTGATTTCAGCTCAGGTCATGATCTCATGGTTCATGAGATCGAGCCCCTCAACGGGCTCTGCACTGACAGTACAGAGCATGCTTGAGATTCTCTCTCTCCCTCTCTCTCTTTCTGCCCCTCCTCTCTCTCTCTCTCTCTCTCCCTCCCTCAAATAAAACTTAAAAAAAAATCCACAGTAAGTACTATTCATATTTCATGTTATATTTAACATTGTAATGGAAGACATAGCAATAAAATAAGGTAATCAAAAACTATGAAAACTATATGAGAAAATAAAACTAACATTATTTACAGATATGATGGCATATCTACAAAATTTCCAATCTACTAGATGACTATGTGAATTTATCAAATAAATGGACTCAAGTCAAAATACAAAAAAAAAAATGTATTTCTATATATTAGCAAAGAAGATAAAAAATTAAAACAAAAGCAATTATTTTTAGAGAGAGAAACAGAGCATGAGTGCATGAATGGGGGAAAGGTGCAGAGGGAGGGAGGGAGGGAGGGAGGGAGGAGAGAGAGAGAGAGAGAGAGAGAGAGAGAGAGAATCCATGTTGAGTGTGGAGCCTGATGTGGGGCTCGATCCCACAACCCTGGGATCATGACCTAAGCTAAAAACAAGAGTCAGACACTCAACCAACAGAGTCACCCACGTGCCCCAGAACAAAAAAATTTAAGGTATCATTTCCAATAGGATGAAAAATACTAAATAACCCACAAAAAAAACAAACAAATGATGCATGGGAGTTATATACAGAAAACTACAGAATCTCACTGAGAGAAACTAATAAGTAAAAAATGGAAGAACATACCTTGTTCATGGATAGGAAGATTCAATATTGTAAAGCCCAAATCTGTTCAAACTGTTCTATGTAATGTCAATGCAAATCTTAGATTTTTTTTAATTGACAAGATGGTTTTTAAATTCCTACAGAAGAACAGAGGATTTAGAATAGCAAGGGCAATAATAAAGAAAAACAAAACCAGAGGACTTACACTACTACACAGAGGTGTTTGCTATAAAGGTACGGTAATAACTAAAATACTGTGGTCTTGGCACAAGGAGAGAAAATAGATCAACAGAGCAGAGCCCAGAAATATACCAGTGTATAAGTGGTTACTTGATTTATAGCAATAATGACATTGCAGTAAAACATGGAAGGGATGATTTGTCAATTAAAGTTGCAGGGTCAACTAGATCTTCATACAAACATTAACTTGGACTCCAACCTCATATCATACACATAAATCAACGCTAGAAGGATCTGTACACCCAAATATAAAAGATAAAACTTCTAACAGCCAACAAATCTTAGGGTAGGCAAATATTTCCCCCAAGAAACACCAAAATAGCTAATCTTAAAAGATTAACAAATTAGGCTACATTAAAATTAAGAACTTTCGTTTATCAAAAAAATACCATTACCAGGGTAAAAAAGTAAACCACAGAAGATATTTGCAATACATGTATCTAACAAGAATTCATATCCAAAAAAGAAAAAAAAATTACAAATCAATTTAAAAAAAGTAATGCTGTATTGTGACAGATGGTGACTACACTTATGCTGAGTATTGTGCAACATAGAACTACTGAATCAATATGCTATACACTTGAAACTAATAACACTGTATGCTAATTAAATTTCAATTAAAAAGTGAATCTAATCTTAAAAAGAAAACTAGTTTAAAAAAAGGAGAAAGAAAAGAATGAGAATCCCAAGCCCTATGACAGAATGGAGACTATATCTCATCTAAAATCAAAGGACAATTACAAAGGTGACAATATCATAGGAGGTGACTAATCAAAGTCTGGCAAGATAAATGATCAGGGCTCAAATAAGTAAAATCTAACATGGATTTTTAAAAATTGAATAGGAGGCAAAAAGAAAAAAAAAACTACAGAAAAGGGGGCTCCAAAGAGGGGAATAATCATTACAAAATTAAGAAGGAATAAGCTACCATGGAAAGACCAGAAAATGGCAATTCAATAACACCAGAGTTTGTGGCACCTGGGTGGTTCAGTCAGTTAAGTGCCCAACTCTTGATTTCAGCCCAGGTCATGATCTCACAGTTCATGGATTTGAGCCCCTCATCGGGCTTGATGGTGCAGAGACTGCTTGGGATAATGTCTCCCTCTTTCTCTGCCCCTTCCCTGCTCACTCTCTCTCAAAATAAATAAACATTAAAAAAAAATTTTTTAGGGACGCCCAGGTGGCTCAGTCGGTTGAGCATCCGACTTCAGCTCAGGTCGTGATCTTGCGGTTTGTGAGTTCGAGCCCCGCATCGGGCTCTGTGCTGACAGCTTGGAGCCTGGAGCCTGCTTCAGATTCTGTGTCTCCGTTGTCTCTCTCTGCCCTTCCCCCACTAGTGCTCTGTGTCTCTATCAAAAATAAATAAAATGTAAAAACATAAATAAAAATAAATATTTTTTTTTAATAACACCAGAGTTTAACGTGACTAATGGAAGGAGGAAGGACATAAAGCACAAAGGATTCATGAAGAGCCTCTTTCATATATAAAAAGTCTCATATATGCCATGCTTATTGAGTTCGACTCTATCTGGTAGATCATCAGGAATCAACTGTAACAGTACCTGCACAAGTGTGGTTGCATATTCAGTTGGTTTGCATGATAGCAACATGAAATAGTCTTCTAGAGGTAATACTGATGAGTCTATTAGAGGTAATTTGAGCCCTGCCTGGGCCCCCTGCCTGGGCTCAAATATCAGCATTGCCATTTCCTACTTCTAAATCCTAGTGTAAATTATTTAACCTCTTTGTTCCTCACCCCTGAAAGGAGCTGTTGGAAATATGTTAATACATACAAAGAGCCTAGAACACTGCCTGGCATATACCACTCAATAAACATTAGATGTCATTAATGTGGTGAAGAAATTTAGTTCTCCTCCCCAGCAGAGAAGCAACAAAATAAAAGTCTGGTAATGGAAATCTAGAAGCTGAATACCATCTACCCAAATAGTTACCAATCAGTTGGGTGACTGTGGACTTTAAGACTTCCTTAATTTCCAACTGCCCATTTGTCAAAAAGAGTACATAGCCACAAACCCCAGTTCTCTTTTTATTTTTTTTTTCACCAACTGTTCCAGAATTTCAGCAGGCTTCAATATGACTACTATGACACAGACAATGCTTTTGTTTTCCCCATGATTATGGATTTTCTGGTAGCCCCTACTGGATTGCTATTTAACCAAATGGCTAAATATCACATTTGCTTTTCACATTATTCACTTGTTTAAAATAGTTGTTTGAATTCTTAAGGGGTAAACTGAAAGGTGATTATTAGTAAGAAATTAATACAGACCAAAGGAAAGTTTTGGTTTGTGAAAGAAAATGTATACTTACTGATGTTTTCTGCTTTTAAAGCTTCACGAATCAACTAATTATTGAGTGCCTAATGATTAGACAGAAACAGTTAAGAAGCTTTGTTCTTTCCTAAAGGAATATTACCATGAGATTCTCATCATGTCAGGACTGGTGTATCAAGGAATGGTAGAAGGGGTGAGGGTGGGTGGGGGTAGCAGAAATCTGGTCTCCCTGCAGCAAGGTCTGCTCTGATGAGGAGCAGTATGTTATCACTGGCATTGTTTACAATTGCCAGCATGTAATAAAAAGCAGACTGTCTTTCAGTGAATCCTGTTTTTAAATTCCCTGGAGATAATGAACTTCCTTATTACCTGCATCCAGGGCAGGCAACTCCCACTGTTGCTGTTTTCTTAAGCCATTGCTTATCAGTACAGGAAATCAATTATTTTATTATGGGAAAAATCCTAAGTGAAAAAAAATAGGAGGCAAATTTTTATACATAATTTCAAGCATGATTTCAAGTATGTTACCTATGAACATTCTATTTCAGAGATCTATATAAGCATTAAAATGCACACACACGCGCACGCACACACACACAAACACACACACACCTGTGTGCCCATGGATTTCTCTATCCATCTATTTACCTTACAGAGAAGAAAATTTCTAAATTTTATTTCCTTAACGATTTCCTGTATTCTTCTATGTTTTCTATAAGGAATACCTGTACTCTGATAATAAGAAAAAATATACCATTTTTAAATACATTTGTTGATCTAGTAAGCTGTGTTTGCCAATAAATATTTTGAAGGTATTTTATTTATATCAAAATTTTTCTGCTTTGAAACTTTAGGAAATGCCTCCATAATCTGCTAATACCTAAAAGTAAAAAGGTGGGGGAAAAAATTCAGATCCTTTATAATACATAGGTCACTCACATAATGTTCATACACCTACAGCATTTTATCAATATATCTCTATGAATCTGTTAGCACAGCTTCCAAATATTAATACTATAAACCACTTGAAGTGTTTCCTTTTCCATTTATATGACATAACAGTGTCTTACATATAGCAGGGATTCAATAGGTACGTACAGATTTAAATTATGCATATACAGTAAACTTTTTGAGTTAAAAAAAAATTAACGTTTTATTTATTTTTGAGAGAGAGAGAGACAGAGTGTGAGTGGGGGAGGGGGAGAGAGGGAGGGAGACATACAGAACCCAAAACAGGCTCCAGGCTTCAAGCTGGCAGCATAGAACTTGGGGCTCAAACCACAAACCACAAGATCATGACCTGAGCTGAAGTCTGACACTTAACTGTCTGAGCCCCCAGGCACCCCCAGGTAAAGTTTTTGTCAAAAATACATTTTGACTTAAAATCTGTAATTAAGACATTTAAATAGTAGCTTTAAGACACTTTGGGGCACCTGGGTGGCTCAGTCGGCTAAGCGTCCGACTTCGGCTCAGGTCATGATCTCGCGATTCATGAGTTCGAGCCCCGCGTCAGGCTCTGTGCTGACAGCGCAGAGCCTGAAGCCTGCTTCGGATTTTGTGCCTCCCTCTTTCTCTGCCCCTCCCCTGCTCATGCTCTGTCTCTCTCGGTCTCAAAAAATAAATAAAACATTAAAAAATTTTTTTAAAAAAAGACACTTCAAAATCACCTTCCTATAGATACAGAATTAAGTAGTTCTTTTTTTCTATTCTAGAAGAGAACAGTACATATATTTTCACTTCAGAAAGACATCTTGTTTTATGTTGAATTTTAGTCTGCCTCAAGTTATTGTTAGCCTGTTGGTGAGCATTATCCCAACATATATTACAAACTGTTTTATATTTTCCCCTTTGTTTTAACTAACCAACTAAATGTTATGATGTCCGAAACCAGGTTTCCTGGCATCACTGACCTACTCAAAAACATTTCATGACTTCCTACCAGCAAATCCACTGAACTGGTTTGAAAGATCTCCACAATTTGAGGTCAATGGACCTCTCCCACCAACCCCTGACTTCCTTTTTTCAAACCTACTCTACTGGCCCCACACTCCCTACTGTCTGAAAATGCCAAATTTATTCACCTAAACAACCAATGAAAAAAGTGACTTCCCAAGGGACATCTTCCCAGCAACTCTCCCTTTCGCTCACCTGACCCAGTATATGAGAGTGGCTAAACCATTGCCTTTGGGAAGTTCCACTTCTCAGCAGGTTATATAAGCTCCTGCTTTCCCAGGTCAGGGTCAGGAGCCAGCCAGTCTTATCTCTTGCTCCTTATTTATCTACTTCTTTGTATCCTAATTTTATCTAAGTTACTTTCCATCCCTCAACTGTGCCCTCTGGATCAGGACTGATCTCCAAGTCCAGTCTCTCTGTGTTTAGATTCAAATGTGAACCCAAATCTCCACTCAGAGATGTCTGTAGGTCTTGGTGGTGAGGTTACTTGTCAACCATCCTGGGAAAGTGGTGAAAACAGTAACTTGGAGGCCTCTGTAACTTGGTCTCTGTGCTTCCTGATTCCAACTCTCTGATGAGTTACACCAACTTCAAATGACGATGCCATCATTCTAATTGCTCAGGCCAAAAACTTTGGAGTAATTTTGTATTCTTTAACTTATTTCACACCCCTGTCTTTAAAATATATCCAAAAATCTAACCATCACGGCTGCCATCTGACCAACTAAGGTATCATCTCACAGTTGAATTATTTTAAAAGCCTCTGATATTCTTAAGCCCTATAGTCAACTTTCACTAATGCAGCCAGATGTATTCTTTAAAATAGAGCATTTTTGAAAACGACTGTGTCTCTTTTGCTCAAAATTCTCCAGTGGTTCCCCATTTTACATAAAGCATAAACCAAGATCCTCATAATGTCTCATGAGTACCTCCATGTTACTTCTCTAAACTCACCTACTCACCCACTCATCTCCCCTTTGTTTTCTTGGGTCCAGCAGTTGGCATCTTTACTGGCATCCTCTAACAAATAGGAAGCCATGTTCCTGGCCTATAGCTTACTCTGTATCTAGCCTGCTCTGCCCTAAATAGATGGATGGCTCATTTCCTCTTTCCTCAAAAGTCATTTTTTGATGAGGCCTACTCTAAACACCCTATTTAAAATGCAGAATAACAGCCACCACCACTCTAAATCCTTCTTACCCAACCATATTTGTGTTTTGTTTTCTTTTTCTTCATAGCACTACTCATTTCTTATGCTTATTATCTACCTCATTTGTATGTAAGCTCCATTCAAAGGCAGGATTTCTTATGTACTTTACATTCGTATGTATGCACCCATAGAGTTTAGAACAGTACCTGACATGCAGTAGGCATTAAATGTTTGCTTGAATGAATAATAAACATCCTGCCATATTTTTTACCTATAAGGTTGGCCAAAGACTGACCCCTTATAGTTGAAGCCTGAAGGGGCCAAAGGACAACTTCATTATCATACTGCCCTTCTCTCACTTCTTCAGATTTCCCCTGCATTTGAACTCAAGAGAACCCATTTCTTTTTCGTGCCTCCTGATGGAGTCTGCATTCTACATCTCATCAAGCTATCATAACCTTCTGTCAATGGCAGGTACGTTATTTTGACTTCTAATAGCAATCCCAGAAAGGCTTTTGTATGTGGTTCATTTAGAAACCAGTGCTTCCACACCTCCACCAATTGGTCTTAATCCTAGACCCTCTCAACCATATCTTCTGATACCTCCATTTAGAAATGGCCTGTCACCACTACTTTCCAATTATGATCACTTTGGATTATTACCACTCTCTAGAGTGATACCTCTCACAAAAAAGCAGATTATCCATCAGTAAAATATAGACGATAAAAAGTACATAATTCACAGGGTGGTTGTGAAGATCAATTTAAGGTAATGCATGTAAAGTGCTTAACATAGTGCCTGACACGTAAGTGCTCAATAAATAATAGCTATTACTGTTACTAGATTACATAACATAAATCCATTACTCAAAATCAGATCCTTGTTTCAGTCCTGATGATAAAAGCCAACAATTTCTTTTGAGATAATTTGAAGAGTACCTAATTTAAAAAAAGAATAATTAATATAAAGGTATACACTATATGATGAATCTGTGGCAACTATAAAAAAACAGGCAGAATCCTTTACGTACAAAATGTTAATCTGGTGTTACAGCCCTCACCATCTCAAAGGCTCCTGCAGGAAACCCCCATTACATTTTACATTTCATTAGAAGGACAAATAAGTAAAGGACAGCTATATCCTCTTATTCTTATGAAAGTTAACTTTTGATAAGATGCCTCAATGTGCACTTCAGGTCCCAGGTTTATCTCATTTAGCCATGAGCAACACTTCACTCATTACATTTCTAGCTTGGTTCTAAAGGGATCTGAGTTTGTAAGATTCTACAATTCTATCCTTTTGGAATTTAGGTGTTATTTAAACATTAGGAAAACTGGTATCTTAGGGACATAATGTGTTATGGTGACCATTAGCTTAGCCACTCCAACAAACTACCAAAAGTGTGTTGTCAGGAAAATATTACACGTTTCAGTAACTATGTAAGTATTTGGTTTTTATTTTAATCCTGTGATAGGAAGGAAAATGACTAAACGGAAATGATCATAAAAAATAAGCATCTACTTCAGAGATCCCAGAATACACAGAACCAAATATTAATAATTGTACTTCAAAGTTCAATACAGATTGTACATACCACATGCAATCCATACAGGAACTTTCTCATGGATTACTTTGAAGGGGAAAACAACCAGCAAACAAACAAAAAAAAAAACCCAAACAAACAAACAAAAACAGAGCACCAAAGGGCAATAATTGAGTAGAGAAAACAGTCTTAAAAATACTTCCCCATGGGGCACCTGGGTAGCTCAGTTGGTTAAGCATCGGACTCTTGGTTTCAGCTCAGGTCACGATCTCAGGGTTCCTGAGTTCAAGCCCTTCATTGGGCTGTATGGTGACAGTGCAGAGCCTGCTTGGGATTCTCTATCTCCCTCTCTCTCTCTGCTCCTCCCCTGCTCATGCTCACCCTCACTCTCACTCTCTCTCTCCAAAATAAATAAACTTATTTTTTTCCCCTAATCAGAGAAGTCAAATGCACTTTGAAATAAGTCAAATTTTATATTGTTCTCTTCCAAATATTAATGGAGATAATATGTTAATATATCAAGACAGAGTTTCTGATAAATTTATTACCCCCTGTTAAGTTTTTCTAATTTTTCTTATTAAAAGCTAAGTTCTTTCTTAAGTTGCCAATGTTCAAATGAAAATCTGTTAAAAAATCATGGTGATCTTTAGATTTCACCTGATAACACAGTGTCTGATAAAACATCTAAAAAGACTAATTATGGTAAGCCTTAAATAATATTCCTTATCAATTTTGAATTATATCAGAAATATTCAACAAGTGATACTATCTCATGAACTCGGTTACTTAAACCAACTTTGACACCAAATGACAGTTCTATAATAAATATAAACTTTAAAAGTTACAAAATCTTGTTCTTGTTCATAAATATTAAACCAGTGTATAATGCCTTTCTTTAAAAACCTAATAAAATTGGGGTACTTGAATGGCTCAGTCAGCTAAGCATCTGACTCAATTTCAGCCAGGTCATAATCTAATGGTCGTGAGATTGAGCCTTGCGTGGAGCCCTGCACCCAGCTAGGTGTTGGGAGTAGAGCCTGCTGAAGATTCTCTCTCTTCCCCTCCCCCCTCGCTCCCACTCTCTCTCTTAAAAAAAAAAAAAAAATCTAATAAAATTATCACTTTAAAATTCTAGATGAAAATGGAATGATTTTTTTCCCCTTGATCTATAGTAATATGTCCCCCTCTCACTCCCCCTCCTTAGGTTTTCACCAGAGCGCTCTTTTCAAGGTTTCAGATTTTAGGTGAGAAAGGATAATTTAGAATTTTTTCTTCAACAACTTTCTATAAAAAAAGGATACCTTCTTTGCACATTCTGAAGCTGGCTTCATATACGTCTTATTTTCAAATATATTTACATTGAGTCAATATTACCTCTTCATCAATAGTAAGCAAACATTGGGAAAATGTTGTATTGCTCTACAGCTGATGTGGTATGCACAATCATTATAATCATTATAATCATTTTAATACCTCAGAAATGGGTTTAAGTCTTTTTAGGAATAACCTTTTCATGAAGAGTTAATAATCCTAGCTGGCATTCCTAGTAACACACTATCTCAATGGATATCAAACTTGGTCAAATGTTGCTCTCACTTTTAAAGAACAAATGCCAAATCACAATGATACAAAAATACAGACTGATTTATATATATTATACATATAATATATATATATAAAATATACTATATACATAAAATATATATATAAAATATATACATATAATATATAAATATATAAAATATATATGTATATTATTTAAAAATTATAAAAATATTATGCATATATTATATGCATAATATATAATATATAAATATATAAATAAAATAAATAAATATAAATAAAATATGTGTAAATATATTATATATAATATATAAAATATATATTACATATATAAAATATATTATAATATATATCATACATAAAATATATATTACATATATATTACATATATAAAATATATATTTTATATATGTATATAAAATATATTTTTTTTAAATAAAGGCCTGGAATAATGTAGTAAGAGGAGGAGGAGGTGATGGAAAACGAGGAGGAATCAACAGCACACATACTGTATTACATGTGTGGTATGTGTCATGTTAGACATGTCAACTACTTCATTCCATCCTCACAAGGATCCTAGGGAGTATGAGCATCTCCCTTTCACAGATGGGAAAAATAAAATTTAGAGAGGTTATAGTATAATACCTAATACAAACAGCTGTTTGAGTTGAGATTCAAACCAGCCCTGACTCCAAGATTCAGAGTCTTCATACCATTCCATGAACCTCTTAAAGAAGAGCATTATTTAAAGAAAACAATCAATAAAACTAAAAGGCAACTGATGGAATGGGAGAAGATATTTGCAAGTGACATCAGATAAAGGGTTAGTACCCAAAATCTATAAAGAACTGACCAAACCCAACATCCAAAATCAAATAATCCAGTGAAGAAATGGGCAGAAGACATGAATAGACACTTTTCCAAAGAAGACATCAAGATGGCCAACTGACACAAGAAAAATTGCTCAACATCACTCATCATCAGGGAAATACAAATCAAAACCATACTGAGACACCACCTCACCCCCGTCAGAAGGGCTAAAATTAACAACTCAGGAAACAACAGATGCTGGCGAGGATGTGGAGAAACGGGGATCCTCTTGCACTGTTGGTGGGAATGCAAACTAGTGCAGCCGCTCTGGAAAACAGTGTGGGGATTTCTCAAAAAATTAAAAATAGAACTACACTATGACCCAGAAATAGCACTACTACGAATTTATCCGAAGGATACAGGAGTGCTGATATATAGGGGCACATGTACCCCCACTGTTTACAGCAGCATTTTCAACAACAGCCAAATTATGGAAAGAGTCTAAATGTCCATCTGATGAGTGGATAAAGAAGATGTGGTTTATAAATGCAATGGAATACTACTTGGCAATGTGAAAGAATGAAATCCTGCCATTTTTAGCAACATGGATAGAACTGGAGAGTATTATGCTAAGTGAAATAAGTCAATCAGAGAAAGACATCATATGTTTTCACTCATATGTGGAACTTGAGAAACTTAACAGAAGACCATGGGGGAAGGGAAGGGGAAAAAAAAAATTAGAGAGAGGGAAGGAGGCAAACCATAAGAGACTCTTAAATACACAGAACAAACTGAGGGTTGATTGGGGGGGGCGGGGGGAAAATGGGTGATGGGCATTGAGGAGGGCACCTGTTGGGATGAGCACTGCATGTTGTATGTAAGCAATGAGACATGGGAATCTACCCTCAAAATCAAGAGCACACTGTATACACTGTATGTTAGCCAACTTGACAATAAATTTTATTAAAATCAACTTAGTTTAATTTAATTAAAAAAAAGAATTATTTGAATTTGGGTAATTTAAAGAGAGTAAGAGGGGGAATGAAACAGAGAGAGACAAAGAGAGAGAGAGAGAGAGAGAGAGAGAGAAGCTGCAGCTTTATGTCTATAAAAGTTTTCAAGTCAATTGAGGAAGCCTGAAACTTGATCTTACAATAAGGTCACAGTCCCTATATAGTGTCTTCTTTCCTCTCTCCTCTCCCTTAAGTAACTGTGTTAAGGAGCGCCTGGGTCACTCAGTAGATTAAGCATCTGACTTGGGCTGAGGCCATGACCTCATGGCTCATGAGGCCTGGAGCCTGCTTCAGATTCTGTGTCTCCCTCTCTCTGCCCCTCCCCTGCTTGTGCTCTCTCTCTCTCTCAAAAATAAAAAAAACTTAAAAAAAAATAAGTAACCGTCTTAAAAATTGTATACTTAATATCATCAGAGCTATTACTAATAGTAAGAGAAGGGAGTGAGTGAATGAAATGAGAAGAATGGGGAGTTTTTCTTCCTGTATAGCTCCAGGAGCTTAAAGAGTATTCCTATTCAGAGATAGCAATGGTTAGTATAGCAAGGTCTGTGCAATTTTAACAAGATATCTCTCTCTCCCACACATACATACACATATACATACACATACAATGTTATATTGTTATATTATATATTATATATCATTCATATATAAACATGTAATGCATTTTATTTAGAGAAGAGGTATTCAAATTAATGTCACAAGATCGAAACATGTCATTAAATCTAAGCAAAACACATTTCCTGGAAATAATTTTGACTCAAATTCAAAGCATGAAAGTATTCACAGTAAGAGTTGTAATAAGAAAAGCAAAGAGGAAAGTCTTAAATAAAAATTGGGAACATTAGGAGAGTGATGATCCTAGCCTAATAAAGGCATTGATAAATAGATCCATATCACTCAGCTGGGCAGGATATGATCACAAAGTCATACAGATGGAAGTGACACACTATGATACAATTAAAATTATTCATATAATGAACTAATTCAACAAGGAATATAACATATTGAAATAATCTTGAATTGGTAAGCGCTATCAGAGATGTGGACAAGAATATTAGAATGAAATCTTGCCATTTGCAAAATTGTGGATGGAACTAGTGTTTTATGCTAAGTGAAATAAGTCAGAAAAAGACAAATATGTGATTTCACTCATATGTGGAATTTAAGAAACAAAACATATGAACATAGGGGAAGTTAAAGAAAAGCAAAATAAGATAAAAACAGAGGGGTGGCAAACCATAAGAGACTGTTGAATACAGAGAACAGAGGGAAGGTTGCAGGAGGGGAGGTACGGGGATGGGCTAAATGGGTGATGGGCATTAACAAGGGCACTTGTTGGGATGAGCACTGGATGTTATATGTAAGTGATGAATCATGCAATTCTGTTCCTGAAACCAGTACTACACTGTATGCTAACTAACTTGAATTTAAATAAACAACAACAAAACACTAAAAGGCTTTGCTTCATGACTTTCACTAAATAAATGAAGTTACCTGAGGAGGTGCAATGACTTGTTCAATCTCTAACTAGTTAGTGGTAGACCCCTGATAAAAGAGCCTCTAGTCTAGTACTGCTTTTATAATGCCAGGCAAATCCCAGGAAAAGCCCCATCCTCTGTTCACCTTTCCATTTGTGGCCATGGGCCAATTGGTGGTTAAAGTTTCTAGGCATTACTAATAGCTCCCCAGGCCATAACAGCCACACCCAACAACAGTGAGTCATGAAGGAACCAAGACTTAAACTTAAGAGAGGCAGTATAGAACACCTCAGGTACTACTCTGCCCCAATTCTCACTAGACTCTTGCTTACGTGTCTTCCTGAGTCCCTATTTCACAAGAGTAAGATTCACACGTCACAGAAGAAGCTAGCCTAGAATAAGAAAACAGATGCAAACAGCATTCTGGTTAAGCATTCACATATCAGGAATTATAACTTTATGAATATCCACCACTGGGTTGGCTAGAAGAAAAATGACTTTTATGAAAGATAGCTTTTTAAAGTAATTAGAGAGGATGCTTTCATAAGAGGTGTTCACAGTAATTAGGAATACATACATATATCATCTTGGGAACACCTCTTGAGAGACAAGTAATTACCTGGGAAAAGTCTTGCTAGACGCTATCAGACTTTATAAAGTCGACCCAAATGTAATTATGGCAAGCGCACAGGGAAAACTAAGAAGGAGTTAGAGAAAAGAGCCAGTAAATGAAAATATGGCCCCCTTAGGGTACAAGTAAGAAGTTACCTATAACTAGATTTTCCCAGAGGAAGATTCTCTAATAAGAAAATAAGCAGACATACAAAGAAAAAAACAAAAGGAAAAAAAAAAACAAAACAGGAAAACAAAACAAAAAAACCTCTTTACAACTTCTAAGTGACAACTGGCAAAAATAAAATGAATAAAAACAAATCTATGGATTTTTAAAATAGTATAAAGAGTATATTCTGCTTATCAAAGTAGAATGATTCAGAGTCTATGTTACTTTAGATAGAAACAAGAACACATAAATCAGTGAAGTTTAAAAACAAGATATTGCCAGTAAAGATGGATATGATATGGTATCATTTTTATTTCCATTCTCAAGGGACTAGAAAGTTAATTTGGTGGTCAGACTTCTAATGCTTGGACCTCTAAGAAAAATGCTTTTGGATTCTTTCCATTATTTTCAGATTGTCCCATAATATGACCTTTATTTTCATAATACCTTATGTCAACTGCAAACAGAACAATGAAAATGGACTGAAATTCTTCTCTGAGATCACTTCGTCGGTTCTGCTTTGCTGGTTCCTAACCCTACTTGTTTGGCCTCATATCTCAACAGTTGTATAATGTTGATTACCTAAAGAATTTGCCTGAGAAATGTGAAGGCAAGAAAATTTGTTCTATTCATCAAAATATACATTACTCAAACATTTAATGAAAAAAAAAAAAATCCTCTTCATAATGCCATGACAATTCATTGAGAGTTATCTAATAAAGAGAATGTATCTTCTGAAAATAGTTTGAAAACAGGAAGTTGATCCTGAAATCTAAAGAGCTCCCATTCATTCTGAAATTATAAGAAACTAACTTATATCTGCTGAGTAAATGATAGCCATAAAAGCCATAAAAACCACAATTAATCTACAAAGCAATGTGTTCTGATAAGCTTTCACTTTAAAATAATATTTGTTCTTATTTAACAATTTTTTCACAAGACCTTGTCTGGTATGGGCTAAACAGTGTAACCTTTTGTAAAAATGGGGTCAATAACTCTTTTCTGGAGTACTTCAAAAATCCTTAAATAGACATTGTGGCACATGAAGATATTTCCAAAAGACTGGAGAAATATACATTACATACATACATAGACCACTTGACCTCGACATTTAATGCATCTGAGTTGAAATTAAAATGTTCTCCAATGCTTTTGGAAAACAAAATAACACAAAACAAAACTCTAAGTTATCTGGTATGATTTATATTCAATTGCTATATACTCAATTTACAAGGTTTAAATAATTCTCTTTGAATTTAGCTTGGATATGTATACACAAAATCAAATACAGGCACAATTCTTTCTTATATCATGACATTTTGACTTTGTGGAAGAGAAGCAGAACATTAGATCACTGTTTTACAGTATGGACTTCAAGATCCTCATCTTGCCATTGCAAGTGGGAATTCCCAGCAGACAATGAGCAAGCAGAGGATATTACTTTTAGAGGCTCACTAAATAAATAGCTGTCACATTAGAAAGAAAAATACAACAGTCATGACTACGTTCAGTTTCCATTGAATGCTAACCCAAAAACTCATGGTATCTCCTGACTCATTTTGCATCACAGAAATGCAATGCTCCAAAGGAAACCAGCTGTGGTGTAGGCTGATGAATTCATAACTACTAAGTTTACCATAATAATATTAATCTTCACTGATGTATCAATTTTCAATTATTATTATAGTTCAAAAATACACTGTCTCCCTAAACAGAAATTAGCAAATGCTATGGTACAAGATATTTGTTATTTTACATTTATAAGGATTCATCTATATTCTTGACTTTCCTTCTGCTGTTTTACAAAACACAATTGTATAATGAGTCCACAGAGCATAGGATAGTACAGTTTTAAAAATACTCACCCATAGTAAATTGAACTCACAGTCCAATTCATTCAATAAATTTGGACCCCTACCACATACCTGATTTTGTAGCTAATTTTTAGCAAATGGGATAGATTAGTACTTTCTTTAATGTAATACTGCTAAGTTCATGGCTAAAAGTCAGATTGTTTGAATTCAAAAGGTTTGGAGGTGAAAAAATCCCCTTACTTTTGCAAAGCCTACATTTGACATTAGCCTCAGAACATCATGTCTCCCTGACATGATTGCAAGGCTTTTAGTTGCCTGTCTTGCAAACTACAATGTCATTGTGGATTTCAAGGGTCTTCTATTTCTGTACTTCATAAAATCAAGCTTTTGAAGCATTTCTGGGTCTTGTTGACATGAAATAAAGCCATGTCATGTATGTGTGGATCCTCGGGTTCCTTTTAGGTCACATTTCTATGTTACATGGTATCAGTAAATAAGAAATAGACACTTTATAGCAAAAAATATTAATTCTTTATCCATTCATTTCAAAATTCTAGGCTGAGTTTAATGAACAGCTTAGGAAATTTTGTTATAATCTCAAAATTGTCTATGATTGTACTGAGTACCTAGAAAATACTCAGTAACTTTTATTTGATTGATTAAAAGAGAATGTCTACAGTTTAATTCAAGCTCTAAAATAGAATTTCTGAGATTTATAAGCCAATATAAATATTTAATAAAGAGCACAGAAGCCCTAAAATGCAAAGCACCTCAGGATCTAACTTCAGAATTTTACATTATCATGCCTGACTTCATACTGTTTCCACAAAAGTGAGGAAATAAATAAGTACATCTATGGTTTATTTAAGAGTATAAACTATATCTACAGCAAAAATTGGGCTCAGTCCTTTTGAGTACAAAACAAATTTCAACTGATTTACCAAAAACACATTAAGGAAAATCGAAGTGCCTTGAACTCCATGTGTCCCATCCCATTCCCAGTCCACGCAGACAGAAGAAGGTGGATGTACAGTAAGAAGAGAAGGAAATCTGCACCTAGAACAGGATCCTAACACCACTCTGTTAAATATACACAAGATATGGGAAGTACAATCCTCCCATGTATTTGTATTCACAGGTGTATTTCCTGAGAATAACAGGCATGGTCCAGACGTATAGAGATTCCTTTAACATACATATTTGTTATACTACTTTGATGCTTTTCCACATTTCACATTTTTCATTTAGAGTGGAATGAGTAAGTCACAGGGATGAAAGGTACAACATAGGAAAGCAGTCAATGGTATTTTAATAGTGTTGTATGGTGACAGACGGTAACTGCATTAGTGGTGATCACCACATAAGGTATAGACTTGGTGAATCACTATGTTGCACACCTGAAACAATGTAACATTGTATGTCAACTATACTTCAATTTAAAAAAGTTTCACTGAAAAACAATTTCATTTAGAAACGGAAAAGATTACCTTTCTTGCTTCTTTTATCATCTTCCGAATAGTTTCCTTAATTGTAAGTAAGTGTGCTCTTGGTGGATGAAAGAGGAGGTCTATATGGGTACCGCCTAAGAGTCCGGGCATCACGTACGGCCAGCCTAAGTCAAGATTTGGAGCTTCCACGTCAGACTCAATGGGCCAGTAAGTCCCTGAAGATGAGGTATCATCATAGGAGTTATCAGTACCATATGCTGTACTTTGTGCAACTTTCTGGACATTTTTCAAAATATAATTAATTTCTTCTTCAGCTAGAAAGTCTGATACTCGTTCCTTGGCAAGAAATTCTTGGTATGCTTCTAACCCATGTTCGATCAGTGCATCGATGGCCACTCGATACCATTCCTTGTAGTGAGGCTCAATGTAATTGTCTGATTTACACTCATCATTCAGTGAGGACAACATTGATGAGGTTTCCATGCTCGCGAGCGTTTGACAACCAGCACTTTCAAACACTTTCAAATGTCCATTTGTGCAGTGACGAGAGGTATCTGGGTGCTTAAAAAGAAAGAAATGAATATCAGTTAGAATTCTGTAACGAAATGTTTTCTGACCCACATCAATCACTATTTTTACATTTACTCATTTCCACTACCAGTAGCTCAATAGGACATACATGTCACGACCAAAGTGGCATTAATTGCACCATAATTCACAGATGTATTACAAATGAGCTAAACAGATTTCCATTTATTTATTTATTTATTTATTTATTTATTAACATCTATTCATTTTTGAGAGTGAGAGAGACAGAGTGTAAGTGGGGGAGAAGCAGAGAAGAGTGGAAGACACAGAATCAGAAGCAGGCTCCAGGCTCTGAGCTGTCAGCATAGAGCCCAACGCAGGGCTCAAACCCATGAACTGCAAGATCATGACCTGATCTGAAGTTGGACGCTTAACCAACTGGGCCACCTAGGCGTCCCCAGATTTCCTTTTATAGGCCACTAGTTGATTACTCTTTTCCAAGGTACCTTTACTTTCAATTTCTCACCTAAGGAAATACACCTTCTTTTCAATGACATCCAGAAAGATCACCCTTCTTAACTTTAATATGGGACTACATATGGTGTTTGTTCCTATAAGTTTTCTTGATTTTGGTTTTACAATTTTTTTTTAATAGAATACAATCAGTACCTGTCCATCCATTAACAGAAGCTTTTACTAAGTACTTGTTATGCATATAATCCCATACTAAAAATATAAAAAGCATGAAACACTTGCCTTCCAGAAATGTATGAATTAGCTGAAGAGGCAAAATGAAACATACACACAAATCTATTATCACTTTGAACAAAGCCATATATTGCTAAGGACCAAAATGAGTACTGCTTGTAGTCAATGCTTTCACATAAAAGCAAGTAGATATCAATGTGGAATAAACAAGCTATGGATAGCCCTGTGCAGGACGCAGGCTTCAGGTGAACCTGGGGTGATGAGTAAGAATATGATCAGGCGGCAAGAAGGAGCATTTTAATCCCACACAAGAGTGAAAAACATAACAAAAGCACAGAACAAGCATGAGCTTGGTATATTCATGAGCTAGTTAAAAAAAAAAAAAAAAAAAGTTGGTCTGCTGGAAAGTATGCTCCTTTCACTAGAAGTAGGAGATAAATTTGAATAGACACGATGCAGCCAGGTGGAGGGACACAGATTTCTGCGATTCAATAAAACCAGTGTTTAA
This sequence comes from Panthera tigris, assembly GCF_018350195.1. NCBI lineage: Eukaryota > Metazoa > Chordata > Mammalia > Carnivora > Felidae > Panthera > Panthera tigris. Next base: position 52,027,226 of record NC_056664.1, on the reverse strand, counting down.
AACAATTAGTCTGGCAGTATTAGGGACTTGAGAGACAACTATCTAGGTCTTTCAGTGTTCAAACACCCAGTGAAGAAGTGACAATATTTCTGAGCTGATTCAAAGTAAGAACTCCTGAGATTAGATGCTTTGACAGCATTTAGGTGATAAAGAAATTTAAGATATCAAAGATAATTCAGGGATTTCTCTTAGGAATCCAAATCTGCCTAACCAAGCTCATACCCCAGCCCTCTCAATGCTCACAAACTGTCATTCATTCACTGCATAAGATACCTAACTAGACTTTATCTCAAATAAGGGCCTTTCCAATCTTTTGAAGCCATGCTCTCCATTGTGCAGATTCAAACAAAATAAAGTTCTATGATGTGCTACAAGCACTAAAGGGCTAATTTGACCAAAAACATCTTTGTTAAGGGCCCTGTCTTAATTTAAAATTCTCCACTTAACCCAGCCTTTTCAGACTCAGGACTACCGAAACTCAAATCTGATTTGGGAGGATAACCCATAAAGCCATAACCATTTATTAACTCCTTAGCTCAAAAGATATAACAAGTCACTAATCAGAGAGACAGTTGTGAAGGAATGGAAAATAGTGCCACAAGTTTTGCTTAAAGGGTGGAGGGATCAGAAAAAAATCAACACAAAGGCAGAACTAAAGAAGAAAGAAGATTATAGGGTCCACTTGGCTCTTTTAGTGGAGACAATCCTGTCCCCTAGGCTCAAAATTTTTACCAACAAAGCCTAAAAGGATAGAAAACCTAAAGGTCAAATCTGATATAAGGAAAAAAAAAAAAAGAACATGTTTACGCTACTGGCATGTGGTACATAGAGGCCAGGGATAACGTTAAACATACTTCTTGGATACACAGGACGGCCACCTGCATTAAAAGATTATGTGGCCCAAAATGTCAATGGTGCCAAGGTTGAGAAATCTTCATCAAGCTGCTCACTTAATGTGCCTGGTATCACACTACGAATTTATGACCTTTCTGATGTTCATTAAGGTTCTTTTCTGTAGATGATACTAGACTCATTTTTAACAAAAAATAGGCTTTTATTTTCTTCATAGAATCAATCCATTTGATTAAAGTGTATTTCCCTAAGGTTTAGTGAGTTGTGGTTTTCATTTGACAATTCCAGTCCATGAAGGGACAGGCATCCAGTGATCACATGAAAATTACATCTATTATTTGTAATTGTTTAAGATAGTAGTTAACTACTGGTTTGTGACAATTTTAAATTTCCTTAGCACTTATTTCCTAAAGTTTTTAATTTAACTTTTGAATTCCTGTAATGTGATGGTAAACACTATAATTATCTACTTGGAAGTTAAAGCGCATGACAATGTTTGAAAACACTGTATTGATTTCTGAGCTTTACCTACGTAAATATATACACTCTGTAACTGTAAAAAATTCATTCTTCAGCTATGGGTAAGCTGAGAAATCATAGAGATCAAAAGGACCATGAAAGCAAAATAAAACCATAAAACACAGATGAAAAGTTAATTATGAGGGGAAAAAAACAAATGAATATTTAAAAAAAAAGGGAAAACATTGTGGGACTAATTAAATAGGAATGCCAGATACAATGCAGAAAAAGACATCATAGAAAAAATGCAACAGCTATGAGCACTGAAATTGAGTTATTATGTAAAAGAATTAAGATAAAAAAAATAAATATGCTTGGGGCACCTGGGTGGCTCAGTCAGTTAAGCGTCTGACTCTTAAATTTCAGCTCAGGTCATAACCTCACAGTTTGTGAGATTGAGCCTCATGTCTGGCTCTGTGCTGACAACGTGGAGCCTGCTTAGGATTCTCTCTCCCTCTCTCTCTTTCTGCCCCTTTCCCGCTTGCACATGGGCACACATTCTCTTTCTCTCTCAAAGTAAATAAACATGAAATTTTTTTTTAAATAAAATAAAAATATGCTTGATGTTGTCCTGCTAGAGAAGCTATGCTTTCTAACCACTGTCTAGAGATACACAATTATCACAAAAGCTGTATACAAGGGATAATTGTGAGGAACCATTTATAAACAAATTTTAAGGGAAGACAGTAAGGTAATGGCACTTGCATAAATGGGTACTGCAATAAAATAGCACTTGTATTTAGTTATAGACTTAACACGGCACTCTCAGGAGTTTAATCACTGAACATTTTAAGGGTTTAATTTGAGGACAAAATTAATTGGGTATGCCTTTAAACAGGCAAAGGTGTATTATTTTATTAATAACCATTAAAACTCCTAGAAACTATATAAACATACGTAATAGAGTTAATGAGTAGAGAAAAATAAAATTTCACCATGATATAAAAGCTAAACGGATCAGTAGGCTCATCTGCTAGTTAAGTGACTCATTCCAAAAAAAACAGGCTTATAAAATATGGGATTCAAAACCATGCCTCAAAAGCATTACAAATTCATTTGATACTGAATCTTTGGTATCATTCATGGAAAGTATAAATTCCCAATGTTAAATCTGTAAATACAAAGGACATAAAACAAGATAGTGAACACTAGACTTCAATTCATGGGCTACTCTGGAAAACATTTCAGTAGTTTCACTATAAAATTAAATATGTAAATGGCATACTTGTTTATGGTTTCTGATCTGAGAAGATTCATTGGGAAAGACTTGTGAAATAACAGGTCAATGGAAAAATGCTCCAAGGAGAAATTATAACTTCCTTAGATCACAAATAGTCCAAGGTTATGATTAGCAATGTGCAAGCAGGTGACCCAAAGTCAAGACTTTGAAACCCATACAAAAAGGGGAGTGCCTGAGGGGCTCAGTTGGTTAAGTGTCCCAACTCTTGATTTTGGCTCAGGTTTTGATCTCATGGTTTGTGGATGCATGCCTCCTGTTGGGCTACGCACTGATAGTGCATAGCCTGCTTGAGATTCTCTCTTTCTCTCCCTCTCCCTCTTCCTCTCCCTCTCTCTCTGCCCCTCTCTTGCTCCTGTGCTCTCTCTCCCTCTCTCAAAATAAACAAATTTAAAAAACTACAAAAAGGATCACAGCTGCTGTCGTCTCTGAGGTCCATTTTCCAACTTCTGTCTTAGGCTGTTTCTATTCAACTACTGAATGCTTTTATGGGTTAAATATGTCCCCCAACAAAGTATGTTGAAGTCTAAGCCCTTGGTCCCAGTGGAATGTGATCTAATTTGGAAATAGGGTCTTCTTTGCAAATGTAATCAAGTTAAGATGAGATCATATTAAATTAGGATGGGGCCTAACCCAATATGACTGGTGTCCTTATAAGGAGAGTGACACAAACAAATAATCAGGGAGAATTCCAAGTGACTACAGAAGCAGAGACTGAAATGCTGAGGATTACTGGCAACACTAGAGCTGAGAGTAAGGCATGGAACAGATTCTTCGCTAGAACCTTTAGAGAGAACACTGTCCTAGTAACACCTTGATTTGGAACTGCTAGCCTCCAGAACGATGAGAAAATAAATTCCATTGTTTTAAGCCAAAATTTGTGATATTTTGTTATAGTGGCACCAAGAAGCTAATACAAATGCATATAAAAATCATCTTTATTTTTAAACCTTAAAAATTTTAAATAGAGATACTTAAGAAATTTTAAAAAATAATTTACCATCCAGAAATGATTTCAAGCACTTTTTTTTCTAGCTTATGTTATGATATAAAACTAGGTCTCTGACACACTTTAAGGTTGAACAAATTTATTAAAGAACATTTGATAGTCTTTCAAATATTGACAAAAAAGCTCGATCAACCTTTTTTTGGGGAGGGGATAACTGACTTTATATGTCAAAATATCTACCTAGAGAATATGAGAAAATGCTTCATTAAAGAGTATTTCAGAACACCTCTGCCTTATAAAATCATAATCCATGGTCCACAATAGTTGAAAATTATAGATCTCTTTTTCCTTTGAATTTTTACCTGTCAAGATTGTCTTTGATTTTGAATTTGATTACCAGAAATTTAAGATGACAATTAAAACATTAAAGAAGGTACTATTAAATTAAAAATTTACTATAATATTCAAGCTGCCAAGTGCAATTTGATATCAAATTGTGGCATCCTAACTTATTAAAAATTTCTCAGCTGGCTTTATAATCATACAACAAAATGGTCCATTAGTACAGATTAAGTCTTTCACAGGGTATGCTTTTCAGGAGGCCAAGGACTACACAAACATATAGCACACTCAGTCACAGGGGTCTGGATGCAAACATCTCCATGTGTAGATCACAAACAGAATCACCTATGTTATCAGACTTATGAAAAGGAAACTAAATATCTCTAATTCACTTTATAAATCCCAAATAAAAATTCAATTTCCTCAATATCTAAACATTTATTCATTTCTTTTCACTGGGTGATGGTCTGACAATATTGCTTTATCAGATTAACTCAAAAAACACCCATTATTCAAGGGGTGCCTGAGTGGCTCAGTCGGTTAAGCGTCCAATTTCAGCTCAGGTCATGATCTTGCAGTTCATGAGTTGGAGTCCCGCATGGGGTTCTGTGCTGACAGCTTGGAGCCTGGAGCCCGGAGCCTGCTTTGGATTCTGTGTTTCCCTCTCTCTCTGTCCCTCCCTCACTTGTGCTCTGTCTCTCCATCTCTGTCTCTCAAAAATAAATAAAGACAAAAAAAAAAAAAAAAATACCCATTATTCAATATATTTTCAATCCCCAGTTTAAACTCTAGTCCAGATATAAGACTATAACGGCCCCCAAATATGTTAATGACATTAAAACATCATCATTCACTGACACTTAGAATCACTGAGTGATTCCTGCAGAGAAATCCACAGGAGGAAAAAAACAAACAAACAAACCTTTTCTCAGAGATCATATACTAGATAGTCAAACTGCAGAGGAATACTCTAAGCACGGCTTAAAATGCAAGTGGAATTAAAACAAATTACTGTTTTACCAACACCTAAACTACTCCTAAATGGCATTATATTATGATACTAGTACTCCAGAAGGTCCAATGAACAGGATAAGGTAATCCTAATAGGGTGGCATCTTGTGCTGTAAAGTGTTCCATCTTGTCCTGATCCTGATCAATGTATGTATCAATCATTCAGATGAATAAATAGAAAAGCATTGCTACACTTTGCAGAAATAAATAGCATAAACATCAGATGCCACAATTAATATTCAAAATGACCTTAAAGTGGTAAAATAATAAGTCAACATGAACAAGATTAAATCCAATACAACAAATGTAAAAGTAATAGTTTACATTAAAAATTAATTATACAGGGGGCACCTGGGTGGTTCAGTTGGTCAAGCATCTACCTCTTGATTTCGGCTCAGGCCATAATCTCATGGTTCATGGGTTCAAGGCCCCAGTCCTGCGTCAGGTCCTGCACTGGCAGTGCAGAACCTACTTGGAATTTTCCATCTCTCTGTCTTTCCCCCACTCGCTCTCTCTCACTCTCTCTCAAAATAAACATTAAAAAATTTTTAAAAATTGAACAAAATAAAAATTAATCAGACAGGGCGCCTGAGTAGCTCAGTGTAGTGTCCAACTCTTGATTTCAACTCAGGTCATGATCTCATGGTCTAGAGATCGAGCCCCACATCAGGTTCAACACCGGGCATGGAGCCTGCTTAGGGTTCTCTCTTTAAAAACAAGAAAAATGTACCATACAACTACAGGATTGAGCAGACTTTAAGACAGATTACATCTTGAAGAACAGCTGAAAAATTAGTGTTTAATCTACAGAGAACACTGAAAGAGACACAGAAGAGTAGTCTTTAACTGTATCAAGTGGGAAAGTAGGACTGAGTGACAAATCACTGGTTGGCTCAGTGACTCAGAGTGGGTGAGATGGCCCAAGTTTTGTCTCTGGCTCTGCCACAAACAGGTTTAAGATTCTGGTCATGTGACTTCAGGGCTCTAAGCCTCATGTCCCTTATCTGAAAAATGGTTAAAATAACAGTACTGACGGCAAAGGGTTCCTGTCGGGTTTAATGAGATAGAGGCCCTCAATTCTGTATCAGCCTTAAAATCCGCTAAAATAAATTGTTACATAGTAAGGAAACACAACTTCAAATACTCCCATTTTGACCTCAGTGTGCATTTTCTAATTGACTAAATTCTTCTTTCCAGCTTATCTGTTAACTCAGGCAAAAGACCCCGCAGGCAAAGCATCCTGTGATGGGGAAATGAAACTATGCTCTCAAACAGTAAGGCCTACTCTGAGCCAGCAAGACCCGCGTGACTGACCCCAAGACAAGGATGGGCCTGAACTTTCATGCCTCCCAGCAAGTATCCACTAACCTTTGTCCCACATTTGCTTTATATTAACCAGGAAGTAATTTTAGCCCTTTGGAGATAGTCTTCAAGATCCCAGTCCACTGTCTTCGGGCTAATCCTCTATCTTCCCAGTGTTGGCCTCTGCTCTGGACATTGTCAGTGGCGAGTGGCCGAATTTGGTCTGTTTGCGAACCCCGAGACAGGTGATCTTGCAGCCCCACACCCTGGTCACAGCAATATAGGAGAGAATTGTACTTAATAATAAGGATCTATATTTCTCTTACTTTCTTAGTGAGTATCCTCTTTCTGTATGTAATCAAGCAGAGGACATTTTTTTTTTTTTTTAAAGAGTCCTATCATGTTTAACAAGTTGTGCTCCAGGCACCTTTGGCTTCAAAATTCTAAGATGATAACTTACTTTGCCTGCTGAAAAGATGTGATATACCCACAAACTTGCTAATGTTATTTGGAAGAGGGAGGTGGTTAAGAAAGTGTTTCTTGAGGTGCCTGGGTGGCTCAGTTTGTTGATCATCAGCTGATTATTGAGTTGGAGTCCTGCATCTGTCTCTACGCTGATAGCACAGACCTGCTTGGGAGTCTCTCTCTCCCTGCCCCTCCCCCACTCATGCTCTCCCTCTCTCTCTCCACTCTCTCTCTAAATAGAAGATAGAAAGAAAGAAAGAAAGAAAGAAAGAAAGAAAGAAAGAAAGAAAGAGTGAGAGAGAGAGAGAGAGAAAGAAAGAAAGAAAGAAAGAAAGAAAGAAAGAGTGAGAGAGAGGGAGAGAAAGAAAGAAAGAAAGAAAGAAAGAAAGAAAGAAAGAAAGAAAAAAGAAAGAAAAGAAAGAGTGAGAGAGAGAGAGAGAGAAAGAAAGAAAAAGAAAGAAAGAAAGAAAGAAAGAAAGAAAGAAAGAAAGAAAGAAAGTGAGAGAGAGAGAGGGAGGGAGAGAGAGAGGGAGGGAGAGAGAGAGAGAGAGAGAGAAAGAAAGAAAGAAAGAAAGAAAGAAAGAAAGATTGATTCTTACTCTAGTGTGACAAGGAACTGCCTGCTGTCCTCAGTTTCTCCTAAGTCAGCCTTCACAGTTCAGCTTCATTTTTTCGAAGTTAAATGAATAATATTGTACATATCCATTTTCAAATGTCAAACAAACAAAAAGCCAAGAAAGTCAAAAGCTGCCATAGCAGTTTTGATAGCAAGCAAAAATGCTTATATTATGATGCTATATGGATGATAAGCAGGCTATCAAACCATATAAGAACAGAATTATAATTAAGAAAATTAATCCAAAAGCAAAAATAAAAACACATACATACAAATGATAATGGCTGCCTTGGTGGTTTTATGGGTGATTTTTTAAAAACTTCTTTATACTTTTCTGTTCCTATCAAATGTTTATCTATCTATCTATCTATCTATCTATAGTTTTGCTACAGGAAAAAAAAAGGAATTTTTTAAGGGAATTACTCCAATAGTTATTTTTTACTTTAGAATACCCTCCTCTGTTTCCATTCACTTTCTAAGTTTACTGTCAGATGTAATTCAAAACCCTGCATATAAAACAGTTTAGTAAGTCTTACAGCACAACACATGAACAAGTACAGAATATGAGAAACTAAAGCCATATGGGTTCAGGGATCAAAAAGGAAAAAACTTAAATAAAAATAACTCATACACTTAATGAGGTCTGAGTAAGTAGCTCACGAATGTGCCCTGTCATCCCCAGCTCCCAGCAGCTAGGAACAGAGCTACGGCAAGGAGCTCCCATAGTAATTTCTGCACATATTATCACTTTCCATGCATTATTTAAATGCATTATTCTGTCTTCTTCACTAGACTGTAAGCTCTGTGATGGTTGAGATTATGTGTGGTGAGCACAATTATCAATGCTCACTACATAAGTGTCACATAGCAAGCTAATGATATACTGCTTTAATAACTCAGCATTACAGAAGGAGTTGACTAAACAGGATACGGCAAAAAAATCCTGAAGTATAAATTCTTTTCAATGATCATACCCACATCCTCGCCAACATCTGTTGTTTCCTGAGTTGTTAATTTTAGTCATTCTGACAGGTGTGAGGTGGTATCTCACTATAGTTTTGATTTGTATTTCCCTGATAATGAGCGATGTTGAGCATCTTTTCGTGTGTCTGTTTGCCATCTGGATGTCTTCTTTGGAAAAGTGTCTATTCATGTCTTCTGCCCATCTCTTCACTGGATTATTTGTTTTATGAGAAAGGGGAACCTTATTGCTCTGTTGGTGGGAATGCAAACTGGCTCGGCCACTGTGAGAAAACAGTGTGGAGGTTCCTCAAAAAATTAAAAATAGAACTACCCTATGACCCAGCAATTGCACTACTAGGAATTTATCCAAGGGATACAAAAATGCTGATTTGAATGGGACACAGGCACCCCAATGTTTACAGCAGCACTATCAACAATAGCCGAAGTATGGAAAAAGCCTAAATGTCCATCAGCTGATGAATGGATAAAGATGATGTGGTGTGTGTGTATGTATGTATACACATGTATGTATGGATACGTACATACACACAATGGAATACTACTCGGTGATGAAGAAGAATGAAATCTTGCCATCTGCAACAATGTGGACAGAAATGGAGAGAATTATGCTAAGTGAAATAAGTCAGTCAGAGAAAGACAGATATGAGTTCACTCACATGTGGAATTTGAGAAACTAACAAACATAGGGGAAGGGAAGAAAAAATAAGATACAAACACAGAGGGAGGCAAACCATAAAAGACTTAAATACAGACAGCAAACTGAAGGTTGATGGCAGTAAGTGTCAGGGAGTGGATTAAATGGGTGACAGGCATTAAGGAGGGCACTGGTTGGGTTGAACACTGGGCATCATATGTAAGAAATGTATCACTGGATTCTACTAAAGCCAAAACTACATTTATAGGTTAACTAACTTGACAGTAAAAAAGGAAAAAAAAATGATAATATCCATGCAGAACTTTTTAACACTGAAGCACATATTTGTTTCAATTAAATGGAGGTTAATTTTTTGATAATACAAAATATTACCTGTTGAAATGGGCTTTTAAAAGAATAATTAGAAACCTAATGAGCACTGTAAAAGTAAATAGATAAATCCATAGATCTCTATTAAAAATAAACATAAATACTAATTTCAAATGAGCACTTTGTCAGAAGGATAGAAATGGTATCAAGTGTCAATTGGGAATTCTCCCTAAGAACTGTATTTTGAGATGTTTAATTATGTTAAGTCATTATGAAAATAGTTTCTACGTATTTAAATTAATCTTCATGAAATAAAGTTCTAAGTCTTGTTTTTCAACATGATACAAATTAGCTATAAAGTGGGACTCATTTCTCCTCTGTTTTTGATATCAGTTCTGTTATTATATGAACTTATTTCAGCAGAAAGAAAGGATTCACTGGGTGTTTAAACAGGTTATGATTATAGATGTTTGGTATATCATTAAGGTGCAATTAAACTATACATTCCAGAGCAATGCTGAGAAGTTTAAAAGTCCGTATTTTCCAACATGGTAAAACAGAACACTGTGATGCTTAAGTTTATCCAACACATCATCCACATGAAAACCCAGATTCTCGTTTCAAGAAGCCTATCCATCTCTCTACTGTAAAGGTAGGCAAAACTTACAACAGGTAAGTGTCTGTTGTTTTAGTTTTCTTTTGTTTTGTTTGTTTCTCCCTTGACAATGCTATAGTACCAGGGGAAATGGTTTTTAATACCGACTACTGTCACTGCCAAAGGTATCTGAAAATCATTGCTCAGATAGCCTCAATGTTGGGTTCTAGGACAGGAGGCGAAGAGTATCTTTCAAATGTGTTCCTACTATCTGGGCTTAGACTTCAGAACTTTACTTATCTGTACCTTCACTGTTCTCTGTCAATATTCTCCCCAGGATAATGTCATCCAGTCTTACAGTAGGAAATATTCTATATCAATTTTTGATGACTCTCGAAAATCTCCAGATAGGACTGCTCTCCTAGGCTCCAGACTCATATATTCCACTGGTTTCTGGACACTTTCCCCGCTATTTAATAGGCTCACTTTTTTATATTAAACATGCCAAGTTAATTCCCATTTCAGGATCTTTGCACTAGTCATTCCAACAGCCTAGAATTCTCTTTCTTTTCATTCCTGTCTTACTCATGTGGTACCTCCTTAGAGAGGCATTCCAGACTACCCATTTTAAAAAGGACCTACCCGGGGTGGGCAGGGGAGGGGTGCTAGGTGGCTCAGTCAGTTAAGTGTCTGACTTCAGCTCAGGTCATGATCTCACAGTTCCTGAGAGCCCAGCGATGGGCTCTGTGCTGACAGCTTGAACCTAGAGCCTACTTCAGGTTCTATGTCTCCCTCCCTCTCTGCCCCTACCCCTCTCATGCTCCATCTCTCTCCCTCTCCCTCAAAAATGAACATTAAAAAATTTAATTAAAAAAAAAAAAGGATCTAACCAGGGCTCCTGGGTGGCTCAGTTGGTTGAGCATTCAACTCTTGATTTCAGCTCTTGTGAGGATCTCATACTTCCTGAGTTCAAGCCCCACACTGGGCTCCACACTGATGGTGTACATGGAGCCTGCTTGGAAGTCTCTCTCTCTCTCTCTCTCTCTCTCTCTCTCTCTGCCCTGTGCATGTGAGTGCCTGTGTGCTGTCTCTCTCTCAAAATAAATAAACTTAATTTTTTTTTTTTTTCAAGACCTACCTTTCAGCTATGCTTAATTCTATTACCTGGTTTTATTTAACTTTTAGCACTTACCATCATGTAAAATAATCAAGGTGTTTGTTTACTTGCCATTGCCCATATCCCCCTCACCAAAATGGAAGTTCCTAGAAGGCCACCAAGCTGTTTATTCTAATTTATCTGTGCCTGAGTCATATTGGGTATTCCTCATTTGTAGTATCACTGCTATCATAGATAAGGCCTATTGTCTTACATTCTAAGTATGCTGGGATCTATGATCCATTCTTCCCTCACTTGTAATCAATCACAAAGGTGAAATTACTAGGGATCTATCTATTCCCTCCATCGTTTGCCTCAATAACCCTCCCCACTTTACACCTATCCACAAATCCTATTACCATAGGAAGTGGGTTCGGATCTTTTGACCTCAGTTCTGAACCTCTATAGAATATGTAACAAAGACTTGATACATTTAGGTGAGCATGCACACAATGCAGGTTACAAGGGCCCCAAGGAGTGAAATACTCAATGGGTGTCATACGCACTCTTGTCCCACCTTTTGAGTCTACTTGAGACAACAAGAAAGCCAATCTTGGTGCACGCTGACATTACAGAGGGGCAGGTGCTGTAGGAAATCATCAGAAACATGTGCTCCAATATGAACTATGAAAGTGGCTTTCCAACTACGTGTAACAAAAACAGTGTGCTTCATCTATGCTAAAGTGAAAGTTTGCAAACAAAATGTCTTAAGAAAATGTATTTTCCTTATGTATGTTGGGAATGGCTACCAAAAGTCAGGGTTCTAAGTATTTAGCAGCAATAACAAAAATCTTGGACCGTTAAAAAGCAGAGGTTTAAAACAGAAATAATATTGTGGAAACTGCTCAAGTAGACACAAGTTTATTTAGTTAAAATGCCCCCCCCCCCAATAAATGTCATAATATATCTAGCTTGGTAAGATTTTAGTTTAATTTGTATAAAGAGCCCTATAGATATATAAAACACGCAAAGCAATCCCAACGTCTAACAATCCTTTATTAGACTTTTCCTTCAGGATTCCCTTTTAATTAAGCCTGCTTAGATAGCTATATCACAGTTGAAATGAAGTACTTCTTTTTTATTTTCCCTCAGAAATTCCCCCCAAAAATCAGATCAGAAAACTAGCCCACTCTAGTTCAGACCTTTTACTGTCTTCTTCATTGGCTTCTCTCATTCACACACATGGAAGTTAAGCAAAAAAAGTATAAATAAATACTTTTTTTTTTTTAAGTGTGTGAAATGCTGCTCGCTGCTTGATTTGTATAGATGGATTTCTAGGTCCTGTGGATTACTTGTGAACAGCGTTCCCTGCAATCTCTCCTCACAACTGTGCTTGATTCCTCTGACAGTGTTTCTACCCTGGATGACTGTAATGACTGAGTGAAGGTGGGTGTTTATAAAGCTCTAGACCTGAACCAGAAACTGCACCTGGGAGCTCTTCTGTTTTATTCCCACTTGTCCTTCAGGCCCAGGTCAGTGCAACTGCGAGGGAGAAGGGAGAAGAGACTCCAAATAATGGTACCACTATGTTAGGATCTTAAAACCAAAAATAATAATTAGTTTCTTTCACGCCAATAATTAATGTTTTTATCAATCACTTCTATTTGTGATACATGCACACATCTACTTAGGATGTTCATGGGCTCCTGTCCAAACTTTTGTGGACTCATATTTTAGATCCAAACCTTAGAGAGATTTTATGGTCTTTTCTTTTAATATTTCATGTTTTAACTCCTCTGCATGTAAGATTTAACCTGATAAATGGAAGTAAATCTAGTCTACAAACAGAACACAGAATTTAACATATTGGGAAGACCCTATCTTAATAACAGGGTATTGAATCAAGGCTTTGAGTATACACAAGATATGAATGACTTATCAGAGAATACCTTCAGGTATGAGTATACAAGAATTAGCTTAGTATTGCACAAATAAACTTTTGCATTGAAGCACATTTTATGTTACTTTCATTGTATATGGACTGATGTTTTTTGCCTGACGTTAGTAGACACAAATTGTAGACATATGCTGTAATTTTAATTTTCATTAGTATTATTTTCCTACTGAGATTTTTTTTAAAGTTCATTTATATGTATTGTAGCCCTCTACTTAGTACTTTTGATCTTTGAACCATTCTACACTAGACAATAACTCTCAAAGTAACTTTCCTGTGATAAATCCACTTTTCAATCCATCAATTAACAAATATTTCAACTTACTGCACAATGAGGGTATGGGCATATCAATATCCAGTTTCAATAACATCATTATCCTTCTTTTTTACTGTCTGATTTGTACTCTTACTTGAATACTTTATTGCAACTTTAGTTTTTTTTTTTAGTTTTTGGAAAACAGAAAAATGAAAGTCTCGATTTTCGTAAAATGCTTATCTAATAAATTGAGTATAACAAAGGCAAAGATAGAAATTATTGAACATAGCAAATAAGGCCAATATTTAGTTTTAATCAGATGATCATTGTACACATGTTCCATTGTGAAGGAAAATAATATTTTTTAATGTATAAAATGCCAGAAATGACTGTTGAAAAGGGTATCAAACATTTAAAATAGAACTGGCAATTTTATTTAGAATATACTTTAACTATTAGAGAACAGAATTACCTCCATAATATGTTATTTGACTTAAATACTATTTGAATTTTACAGACTTTTAGAAATAAACAATGTACCAAAATTGGGGCGCATGGGTGGTTCAGTCAGCTGAGTATGTGACTTCAGCTCAGGTCATGATCTCGTGGTTTGTGAGTTCCAGCCCCGTGTTGGGCTCTGTGCTTACAGCTCAGAGGGGAGAGAGTCTCCCTCTCTCTCTGCCCCTCCCCTGCTCATGCTCTGTTTTCTGTCTCTCAAAAATAAACATTAAAAAAAAAAAAAAAAGAAACAATGTACCTAAATAAAAAACTGTGCTGCTATTGAAAGGTGACAGCAAGAAATAAAGACAAATAAATGGATGAACAGATGGAGAATTAGACAAATAAATAGAAGTAAGAAATGGGGGAGATGGAAAAAGAAAAGATGAAAGGTGGCGCAGAGAAAGAAGAGGAGCCAAAGGATGAGAAGGGACAAGGAAAGAAGGGAAGAGAAGACAGAGGAAAAGAAAGTAAAGGAAGAGAAGCACAAAGAAGGAAGAAAGAGGCCAGAAACCATAAGAGCAGACAGAAGATTGGAGGGACAACAAGAGATGAGAAAGGAACGGAAGAAATGCACCTGAAGCCAGGAATCGGTGGGGAACACGGTCAACAGCTCCTTAATCTAAGAACAGCTTAGCTTTATTTCACCCTTCTCTAACAATTCAGAAGTTACATTTATCGAAAAAGATGATCCTTTTAAAACATCTGTAAACAGCTGCTGAACGAGCCAAAGGAGGCTGAGTAGAGCCAAGTCCTGTGAAGAACGGAAGCCTTCGCTTGCTTGTGCAGGAAATAAAGGACAGCAGAACATGCCGCTGAGGACTCGACTACAGCCATTGAGGTGGAAGAGGCCACTTTTTAGGGCTTTGAAAACTGCCTCTTCTTCCCCAAATGAGTAATGCTTATACAATCAGAGAAGCAACTTGATGATAGAGAACTAAAACCCTTTGAAATGATAATCTGACAAAAGAAGTGAAAACAATGAGCTTCCCAGTGATACAATGGGGAGATGTTAGGTAACATTATTTTATGGTACCCTCAATAAGAAGCACAGAGAATTTCAGAGCAGGATGGGACAGGCTAGTGGAAAACCTGAGACACCAAGAGAATTTAGGCACTTTGTCCAAAATCATGACGAAGTGGTCTGCTAGTGTTCAGTTTCACAGAGGATTAATGAACATACACAGTGCCGGCTGGAACTTTCAGAGAATAGGAATGAAACACTAAGTGAATGGACTATAATTATTAAGTCCCTTAAATATCAGCTTCCTGAGATCCAGGAACAGTATCCTGTTACCTTCCTACCCAGAGTGGAACTCACTGCTAGGCACAAAATAGTCAATACATGCAAGTTTAATGAACGGATTGAGTATAAGAGCACAGAGTCGTAACCTTTAGGTATCAGGACTGCATAATTTTTGTGTAAACTCTTTAGAATAGGCCACTGCCAGTAACATGGAGATTACACCTGACCCTATGCCAGTTCTCAACAGGCTGACCGTCCCTAACTTACCTTTCCCAGAGATGGGTGCTGTCTACAAATTACTTCATACACAGCTCAAAAGATAAAAGTCATGTGCCTTTAGGGGACATCTAGCCTCACTCCTAAGGACAGTATGAAAATAAAACGAAATTACAAACTGGGTAGTAATTAGATGTCCCCAGAGGAAAAGGTTCCTCATATCAGACATGATCACATGATTCAAACACTTCCCAACATAGATGTGCCCAATGGGTAAATAACCCTTATATTTGGATCATCTCTCCAATCCAGTCTCACCTTCCTCATAGCATCATAGCTGCTGAAAACATCTTTTGCCTCCCTGATCACCCTACCCCTACTTCCTATATATGTTAGCCTCCTGGCTCCTTGATAAACCCTTCTTCCCAAACCTGGAGCCAACTTTCTCCCACTCCACCTCCACCCATGCCCCTTGTGAGCTGAGACAGACACCACAAAACAATGCTAATGCCCACTGGCCTACCTCAGTAATAAGGAAGCTCCATCTGAAGGCTCCAGCATGTTTTCTCAGAGAAATGTCAGTGGATTTAATTTGTGATGGAGCTTAGATGCTACTTGCATAAAATTTAACCCACAATATCTTGAAATCCACAGTTAGAACGCTATTTGGGGGGTGGTGGGGAGAACGTATTCTGACTCTCAAATGATAAACTCACCAACAAAATTATAAAATACATGCCACTTCCAGATTAGAAATAATTAAATAAACAAAAGTGCATTGCAAAATTAGCAGTAACATTGTGTGGAACAGACTCTGAATTGTGAAACATCCTTGTAGCACTCATATTTTACAAGTTACAGAGGGACAGATATGCAAACTTACCTAACTAGCTAAACAAGGACAACTTGTAATTTGACAAATTATTAGTTAAATTAAGATTAAGTGGGGCCTTTTCAAAAGCTCTCCTCCAACCTGATTATGGAGAAGAGGACTGCTTTGCTGGGATCATACTTTCGCCACCAGATTCTCAAGACTTAAGCTACAATGTTACATCTTGGAAACTTATTGTATAATGGAATGGAATAAGAAACAAAGTAGGTGCAGGGGAAGTCATGGTCAAGAAAACACTCAATGTATAAACAGGGGATATGGTAGCAGGAGGAGATACAACAGAAGGAATAATAAAATTAATTAACCCATCCCAAAAGAGTTTAGTCAGTTATAGTTACAGTAATAATCTCTGAAGAGTAATGACAAAACACATCACTGAGTCAGCACCAGAGGTGTGGTTTGTCTCCTATGCAATCCCTTTCAGCAACTATTCAATAGGTACAGCTTCCCACAATAAATTCTGAGCATCTGTGGTCTAGAATGTGCCAGCTTTAAAGGTAGGATCCACCCAGCCCCTCAGGCAAGCTGTGCAGGGCGCAGCCAGCAGCCTTAATAGGCGTGTCCACCACGTGTGCCCTAAACCCAAAAGCCAGGGGGCGGAATTTGAAACTGGAAGGTGTGGGGACTGTCACCATTCTGGGAATTGCAGGAAGACAGGGAAAAAAAACAAACATAACAAAAAAAGACCGACCCCCAACCCTGACTCCATCCTGTTTCACAGCATTCTTATTTAATTATTTTGAAAAACGAAATTAAAAAAATTTTTTTTTTTTAAGTAACTTTCTCTTCTAAGGCCCTCCCTTTCATCGCTGTAGCCTTGTCCTATCTCTCGTCGGGACTGATTCAGACTCAGTCATGGATTTCCCTGGGGCTCTTGCATTGGTTGGGGATGAGAAAGGGAAAGAGGGGAGGTGTCTGCCAGTGACCTGGCAAAATGTGTGGGAATCTGGAAATGAGTTGCTGGCCATCTTGGTCTACAGCCTTGACTTCCTGTCGCCAGCATGGCTTTTTCTCAGTGTTCTGGACTCCTGAGTTCTCATCTCCACTTCTCGGTCGAGACCCTAGAACCAAGAACCTCATCACTCCATGCATGATCAGCATGGTATCCTGTGTCCCCACACCCTCCTCCCTACAAAGCACCACTGTCTCTTTACACACGAACGCAGAAGCTTGAACACACAGGCACTATGCCTCCTCACACACCTTATTTTATAGGTGATAATTCCCCCAACGTGTCACAGAGAAGAGTACCTTTCCAAGTACCTTTCCAGAAACAAACTCCTCTCCCTCTAGAGCAGTGGTTCTCAAAATCCGGTATGTACCAGAATCACCTAGCCAGCGAACCAAGGACCCAGACCCACACTCAGGCCGGCCGACTCGAGGTTGGAAAGCACAGGTCTGGACTAATTCGGGGGAGGAGGCGGATTGGATACAAACAAGAAACGAGATTCGGTCAAGAGTAACCTTCCCTTCCAGTTGCAAACCCCAGGGGAGATCGAAAGAACACTCTGGCCCTTCTTCAGCCTACGCCCCCCACCGCACCCCTGCCCCCGGCCCGACCATGTTCCCCCCTTTACTTCCTCCCACGAGGCGCTTCCCAGACCCTCGCCACCGCTTCCTCCCCGGGGTCCGCCGCCAGCTCGGACAGCAGCGGGGGAAACAGATCCCGCGTCCACGGGGGGCGGCGCCTGTCCCCGGGGGAACCCGAGCCCACACCCCGCCGGAGACAACTTTTCAAACTTCCCGACGCACTCTCACCTACACGCGAATGAGAGAAAGTACACCCAACAGAGGAGACCGAAATGCCGATCCGCGCGGGCTCCCCAGGGGAGCTCCCCTCCCTTCCCCTCCCCCTGCCGGGCGGGCCCGCGGTGGGTGCAGCCTCGGGACCCCGCCGCCCCCGCCCGCCCGGGCCGCGGAGGGCAGCCCGGAGCCCCACTTACGGCCAGGAGCGCCCCCGAGCCGCGCGCAGCCGTGCCCGCCGCCGAACGTTTGCCTCCCAGGAAGCGGCGAGGCGGAGGGAGGGAGGGGAGGGGAGGGGAGTTACCTGCCGCGCGTCAGGTCGGCGGAGGGAAGCGGGATCCGGCCCCGACCGCGCCTCCCCGGCCTGGGTGCACAGCTAAGTGAGCGCAGGCGGGCGGGCGGACCAGTTGCAACAAGTCCCGAGTCGTGTCACGCCAAACCCCGCGCTGCCAGAAAGCGCCTCGGAACCTGTCTGAACTCAGAAACCCAAGCCTCCACCCGCCAAGTATAAAGTCTTCCTTCCCCTCCGCCCTCCGGGCTCTCGGGAGATGGCGAGTCCCGACACCTGGAGACCCCAGAGGACCCCCGCGCTTACCTGGGAAGGGTGGGCCTCGGGAGAGCGGGTTGAGCTCTCACCACCCCCCCCCCCCCGCGTCCTAGGCTCTGGAATGCGGGGGGGGAGGGGAGGGTTGCACCGCCCTCGGGAGAGCGGGGCGGAAGGGACCTGCAGTAGATAATTCCAATCAGCCCAGCAATGCGGGCCCCTACCCAACCGCCTGAGTGTTTCCAGGCTTGGAAAAGACCAGGAGGTGGAAAGGCGGTAGAACGGTACTTGTGCAGGTACCTTTTTGTGTGAAAGAGCAGTTTTAAACATCATCAAAGATTGGGCATCCACTCTGGACTGTTGTGGTTGCTGACTTGAGATGAAAAGATATTCTTTAAAATAGGAATACCTGCGTGAAAAGCAGGTCACTCTAGGAGCAAGGTTAGGGGAATAAAGGCATTATAATTTGGTTTCAACACAAAATAGTTACAGCAATTATTAATAATTTAAATAAAATTTATTTTAAAAATTTGTCTACAGCTCCGTAAATCTGTTAGGAATGTTTCTGATGATTGTATAACCATATAGTCTTCAAAGTATAGCCACTTGCAGCAAACGTTAAAAATGCAGCCTAGTACGGGAAAAATGAAACTTAGGGTCATAATAAGCACATTTTAAGCTTTTGGCATGATATGTAAATTATCATAAAATGGAATTGACCTTAAAAATGACTTTTATGGATATTTTGCCCTGAATAAAACACTTGGGGAAAATGTGAAACTATTGGGATTTGAGTTAGGTCTTGATTGATGAGTAAGTAGACTTAGACTGGAGGATGAGATTTACATATTCTAGATGCTGAAGCAGCAGCGAGCAAAGGACTAAGTCAGAAAGTAAAAGCAAGTTCCAAGACAGAACAAAAGTAGGCTTCCAGATTGTGATATCTGTGATTTATAGTTTGTTTTTTTCCACAGTATCTAGAGAATTATCTTGGTTTTTATATATGTGACTTTTGTCTTCTGTTCCTGTAATTTACATGTCTAACCTTTTAATATATATTTTTTAATTTTTATAATGTTTATTTATTTTTGAGAGAGAGAGTGCAAGCGGGGCAGGAGAAGAGAGAGGGAGACACAGAATCTGAAGCAGGCTCCAGGCTCTGAGCTGTCAGCACAGAGCCCGACTCTGGGCCCCAACTCACAAACTGCAAGAACATGACCTGAGCTGAAGTCAGATGCTTAACTGACTCAGCCACCCAAGCACCCCAATATTTTTGCAACCCTGGTCTTCATTTCTGATACACAATCATCCGACTCATTCAATTCATGTTATCTGTGTGGTATTTCACTTACTGGTTTGCTTTCTCAATGTGCAAAAATAATTCTGAATGTTTCTTATGAGCATTTGGGACTGCATTCATAAATATACACTTACTTAAAAATAGCAAGAATATTTAGACCACATAAGTTACAATGGGCCCATAGGAAATCTAATTTTGTTAAGATACTCATTCATACATAAATCAAGTGAAATCTCAAAGAAGGATATCTACTAGAGTGTTAATTATTAAATAGCTAATGAAAGAGAGGAAACTGTAAGTGGAGAGGGAGAATCTATGAAAGATACTGTGCTAAAGGCTTTCTGCCCTTAGAGGGATGGAAGATGAAAAATTGACCTGACCCTTAAGGAGCCTAAGCCAGGTGAAGAGGGGACACCAGCTCAGGGAAAGGGAGCTAATAGCACAACCCAGTGTGAGGAACTAGAAGTGGAAAGCACGTAGGTCTTTATTTAACAGGTAAGAGGAAGAAATGATAAACTGCTTATATCATTAAGGATTGCTGATGGCTTCACAGAACTGTTGGAATTTGAACTGAATAATGACAAAAGTGAGTATCAATAGACTAAGCTTGTGTCCCTTCAAGACTTTTATTTTTTTTTATTTTTTTTTAATGTTTATTTCTTTTTGAGAGAGAGAGAGAGACAGAGCGTGAGTGGGGAGGGGGCAGAAAGAGAGAGGGAGACACAGAATCCGAAGCAGGCTTCAGGCTCTGAGCTGTCAGCACAGAGCCCGACGTGGGGCTCGAGCTCACAAACTGTGAGATCATGACCTGAGCCGAAGTTGGACGCTTAACCGACTGAGACACCCAGGCGCCCCACTTCAAGACTTTTAAAAATATATGTATTTTAATGCAGTTTAAGACAAGGCTTCAAGGCAGATAAAGCCACCCCTAACAGAAAGAATGTCACCTATAACAATAACTAACTAGGGGAACCTGGGTGGCTCAGTAGGTTAGTCACCAGACTCAATTTTGGCCCAGATCGTGATCTCACAGTTTGTGAGTTTGAAGCCCTTGAAAGCCCCGTGTGAGCCCCATGACCGTGTGTGAGTTTGAGCCCCGCACTGACAGTGCAGGCCTGCTTGGGATTCTCTCCCTCTATCTGTCTCTCTCTGTCTCTCTGCCTCTCTCTCTCTCTCTCTTCCAAAAAAACACACACAGAGTAATAAACTAGAGGTGTTTATCAAAAACATTTTTCCTGGGCACCTGGATGGCTCAGTCGGCTGAGTGTCAGACTCAGGCTCAGGTCATGATCTCATGGTTAGTGAGTTCAAGCTCCTCCTCCGTCAGGCTCCGAGAGGGCAGCCCAGAGAAAGCCCGTCTTTCTCCCTGTCTCTATGCCCCTCCCCTGCTCATGCTCTCTCTCTCTCTCAAAAATAAATAGACATTTAAGAAGAAACACATTTCCCCCATGTACTTTGAGGGAAGTTAGGAAGTAAAATTACTAATAGTGTTGGCAACACCTACTACTGGCTGAATCATCACATTAGTTTCATAGTCTTAAGACATTTCATGTTAAGACTGCTGTGAAAACTATTGACTTTATAATCATTTCATGTATCTGCCACATGTAAATTGTTACATAAGGTATTATGTAAGTTTTACTAGTTCAACACATAGAGCATTTTCTGTAGGAAAGTCATTGTGCCAGGCACTAGGCAGAGGATAAAAAGGTTAATGCCTGATGTGGGGCTTGAACTGATAAACTGGGAGATCACAACCTGAGCTGAAGTCAGATGCTGAACCAACTGAGCCACCCAGGTGCCCAGAAAAATACATTTTTATACTTTGTACTTTCTCCACTCTTCAAAATTATTATGTAGTACTATGTAGTTGTTGTTGTTGTTGTTTTTTTTAATCTGTAAGTATCTAAAATGTTAGATCATTGTAACAAATTATTTCAGGGAATGGGGTAGAGAAATAAAATGACAAAACAAGAGAAAACCATGGTCCTCTCTAATAGGTAAACTCATTAGATCCTATCCTTGCATGAAGACATTCCTTCTTTTCTTTCTCTTTTCAGCAGATCAAATATATGAAAAGACGTATAAGGTTGTTTACATTTTCCATAACACACACACAGGGGTTTTTAAAATATTGCCAGTATTACTGGTAAAATGCATAGTCATGCAATTAAGTGGAGGGACAGAATATGAAGTAATGTTAATAGAAGACATTTGATATAAAGTACTGATTATTGTAATTATTCAACGTTTTAAATATTCATTATTAGTCTTTTTTTTTTTTTTTTGGTCAGTATTTGCTAAAACATAGGAACATTGTCCAATTTAAATATGTTTTAAATTACTTCTCCTAAAAAGTCATGAGCTATTTGTCATTGTTATGGATGAATAGGAATGCCATATTCAGAGGTATTTATTTGATCATGGCAATGTGTAACAGTCATTATCACCAAAATTACTAACACAATCACAGGCATCCATTGTTATCCTATGTTGTATAAATTGTGTAGAAACACATCAGCAGTGATCATTCTAGGTGTCCTTAGAGGCAATATTTACCCGCACTAGATTTCACAGAGGTCAACTGAGGTCTGCAATATAAATTGTACTTTTGTAATTAAAAGAAAAAGAGAATGAGAGAGAGAGAGAGGAGAGGGAGAATCAGTGAACTGCCAATTCCATCTGCCTTTTCTGGAAGGTCTAATTTGCAGATGTCTGCAACTCTGTATCACTGATGTCTCCCAGATATAGCAGGTTCATTTGCACTTTATGCCTTTGTCTACCCCTGCTCAGTGGGTCTCCAGCCTGTGATGCCCTCTTGCTCCTTTCTGCCTCTTTGTAGGATACCATCACTCAAGACTCACCTCTATTCCATCCTTTCTAACCTTAGCTTTGCTGGTGTGGGCTCCTTAAAATGCTTAAGCTTTAATCCCTTTTCTACTTTGCTACCAAAGATATGTGACCTTTTAACATCCCTACTATTGTCTTTGTTTTTTTGTTTTGTTTGTTTGCTTTTTGTTTTGTTTTGTTTTGTTTTCTGGGCTGTTATCTTCTGGTATAATTTAATCTTCCCTCTGTCTTGTCTTGTCTTCCAATCAGATCAGTAGTTTTTGGTAGAAGAGATACCAACCCATAGGGGACATTTGGAAAACGCTATAATGATTCAGGGCTCTACAGGAACTTGGTGGATGAGGTCTGGAATAATATATGTCCTATAATATGTCCTTCACAATGGAAAATTACCCCATGTCTTGTACAATTAACAGCTGTCCTGCTGGACATAATGAAGGTGAAAATGCCATTAATAATTACCTAAGACTAGCTAAGACTAGGACATCTCTTTTTTGCATACAAATACAAGACTTTTTTTTTTTTTTTTTTTTTTTTTGCACAGTTTGAACATATATTGAATCCTAGGAATCCAATTACACTATATTTTTTAATTTAGACATTTTCTCTTTCCTTTTTTAAAATCACAGTGCTAATGGAACTGCATCAGAGTTACCAATAAAACTCATCCGTCTCCTGATGTAGGAGTCTGTACGTCAGGCCTCTGACAACTTCATGTTTTCTTAGTTGTGTGTGGATATTTATATACAAAAACAAAGAGCATGTTTTGTAAATTGCTTATACTTATAATAATTAGGCATGACATCACTTTTTAAAAATATGTACATAGGTTATTTTATCAAGAAATTTCATTCTGTTTCACTATAATAAGGGGACATTGACCTTGTTAACCTAATTTGTTCAGAATCATAGAGGGGCATTGGGTCTGAGTGGTGAGAACCACAGAAACAGATTATATGCCCTTTTATGGGAGAAGCAGGACAGAAAGGAGGGGTAAGCCAAGTAGAAAACTAGGATTTACCAGGAATTTCTCTGTACCGTGCATGGTATCCTAGATTCTAATATATACCTGGTACTTGACAGGGCCAGCATAGTGATGGCATAGAACTGCTAAGTGATAAAAGAATGAATAGTTCAAAAATATAAAACATTTACTGAATGATAACAACTAAGTCCTTCACATGGATATTCATGCATGGTCTGGCCTGCTACTCTGCTTCCACAGGGCATCTCCTCCCCTCCTCCCCCACCCCCCTCTACCCACCATTTTCTTTTCTTTTCTTTTCTTTTCTTTTCTTTTCTTTTCTTTCCTTTCCTTTCCTTTCCTTTCCTTTTTTAAGTTTATTTATTTTGAAAGAGAGAGAGAGAGAGAGAGAGAGAGAGAGAGAAAGAGAGACAGCACGAGTGGCACAGGGGCAGAGAGAGGGAGAGAGCCAGGAGAACCCCAAGCAGGGTCTGCACTGTCAAAGCAGAGTAGTGGGGCTTGAACTTGTGAACCGTGAGATCATGACCAGAGCCAAAAGGAAGACTTGGACACTTAACCAGCTGAACCCCCGGTGCCCCATACACTTGCTATTTTCTGAGATCTAGCCCTATCAACCCTTTCAGTTAATTTGTTTCAACAGATTCTCTTCCTCAGGGCATTTGCAAATGATCTTTCTTTTGCCTGAAAAACTATCTTAACCCTGCTCCCCTTCTTTTTCTTTGAGGAACTTATTCTGTAAAACTATTCCTGTATTTGTTTGTTTTAAAAAATATTCTTTTTCTTACTCAATATCACTTCATGGAAATCCCTGTGTCAAAAGGTAATACACCAATTAGTTTTTTTAGTGGGTTTAAATTATCCTTTTGTGAGGATATCTATTCTATATGCGGCATTCCCCTATTTATTAGAATTTTATGTTGATGATATTTTTCTATTTTTTACAATGTTGAACTAAATATTCTTATATATTAAAAACAAAAAATCTATGAGCTCCTCCTTCAGAGTTAAATGATGCTTTCATCCAAGGAATGCCTTCCTGGCTTTTCATGCCAGATGAGTTCTAGGTTTATAAAATTTCATGTGCCTTTTCTTCCTAAAAACTATCAAACTTAGGGGCGCTTGGGAGAATCAGTCAGTTAAGCGTCTGACTTCAACTTCGGTCATGATTTTGTGGCTTGTGGGTTCCAGTCCTGTGTTAGTCTCTGTGCTGATAGTTCAGAGCTTGGAGCCTACTTTGGATTCTGTGTCTCCCTTTCTTTCTGCCCCTCCCCATTCACACTCTGTCTCCCTCTCTCAAAAATAAACAAACACTAAAACATTTTTTAAAAAACTATCAAAATTGGGACACCTGGGTAGCTCAGTCGGTTAAGCGACCGACTTCAGCTCAGGTCATGATCTCACAGTTTGTGAGTTCGAGCCCCACATCAGGCTCTGAGCTGATAGCTCAGAGCCTGGAGCCCGTTAGGATTCTGTGTCTCCCCCTCTCTCTGCCCCTCCCCCACTCACGCTCTGTCTCTCTTTCCTTTAAAAATAAACATCAAATTTTTTTAAAAAAAACTATCAAAATTATAATTGTAGGTTTATTTATGCAAAGCCTGACTTCTCTTGTTCCCAGAGAACTCCCACTAATTCCCAGAGAAGCATCCATCTGTTCCCATCATCATTGTACCCCTAATGCATAGTAGGGACTCAATAGATACATGAAGAATGAAGGAGAGAATGGATGAAGTAAATGAATTCATTAAGTGTTATACCTGAGTATGCCCTGTCTTTCATTGTTACAAGTAATGCTGGCATGCTCTCCCTTTTTATCTCTTAACAACTCCTGTAGCTGACATTTCCTCTTTCCTTCTGAGAATTGAGAATTGATATAAGGGTGAAAAGGATAAATGGAAGAGACTGTGAGCTTCAAAAATGTGACTTCTACATTCTTCAATATCAAACTTTCAATATCAAAATTTATCTCTTAATCATTTTTATAACCACTAGAAAGAAGTTATTCATACATAAACACAAGCAGAAACACTTTCGAACAGTGCCCTTTTCTGCCTTCACCACTCTCCCCTTATGACAAAAGTATATTTCCCTAGTGGAGACTAAACTGGAATTTAATTTAAATACACTAAACTTCACTTTAAGCAGATGTTCCCTAAGGCTCCAATTCTGCTTACAAACATAGGCAAAATAAAATCCACCATCATTATGGTTGTTAGTTGGAAAAAAAGAATTAAGAGAGAATGTTTAACCAAAGGGAAAAAAGTTACAGAAATATATAGAATACTATTTCCATAAACAGATTGCATGGTATTTGCTACTATACAAGGAATACAGTTTTTTTGCTTTTTAAAAATCTCTTATAAAAAGCAATTATTGGGACACCGAGCATCTGGCATAAAAAAAAATGGTAAGAAGATAATAAAAATTCAGATGGAACAGAGATTGATTTATAATACCATTACCTAAATTTACTGAGCCCATGTTTTAGAGCCACGTGATTTTCATTCAAATCCTGGGTGACTCATGAGTCCTTAACATGGCAACTTAAATTCTTGTGTTTCCATATCCCTAGATCTGGTATAATTATAATAATGCTGACTGATCTTAAATTGATGTTGGGTAGCTTAGAAAACCTGCAATTACCATACAAAAATCCGATATTACTATGGATATCATTACTACAGACATTTTGCATCTATTGCAAACATCAAAGCCAAGGCAAGCTCTATGATGAATTAAAACAGAAACACAGTCTTAGTATCTGTGTCTCAGAATTGCATTCTGATGCTTCATTTAGGATGATCATATTCTAAAGTGGTCATCTGATATTTCAAAATAACCCCCCAGAAATTAATTTTTCACTTTGCACAACCTATGAAATAAGAGAAGGAAGGCATTTGTCTTAAATTAAGCCAATCAGATTTTCTCTTGGAATTTAGAGACAACTTCAGTGTGTGTCTGGAGCTATCAAATCAGTCTGTGGAGTAACTGTATTTAGTCATATAGACAGAAAAACAAACCTGATTTGCAAAGAGGATGGGGACACAAAGAGACAGTGCAAAGTAGGAACAAAAGACAACACTAATTGTCCTAATTGTTTTCCATTTCCTAAATTGAGATTCTGTTGTGGGCTTGAATGCAATCCTGCCCTGGGACCATGGGACATGTGTCCAGTTTCATAATGTATTTTCCATTCCTATGTTTGTAAATACAAGCTGGTTTCTGTTGCCTGTGATCTAGGAAATTCTAACTAATGACTCATTTTAGTATCAGGTGAAAGGCGAGAATAATAGACCTTCAGAGAATGTGGAACTGGCTAAGTCAGTAAAGGGTCAGGTTCAGGGAGGGTTTTCTCATGCCAGGGGAAGAAATTGATAGTCCATACCATACCACAATAAAGTATTTGAGCTATTATCTGCTGGCTCTTGAGACTTTGAGCACCTACCAATGACGAACATTCGTGGAAGTAGTAGCAAATAAGGGCATGGGTGGGAGTGTGTTGTTTGCACCTTGAAATTTTTAGGTTTAGCCCAGGATATGCTTCAGTTCTTCATTCAGCTGCAAGCATATAAAGAAAACCTGGGTCACTTATTTAAAATATTTGAGGTTTAAACAACATCAAAAAATCATGAATCACATGAACTACAGTTGGTAGATGTACCAGGTACTATGGATAAAATTGAGGCACGGATTAAAAAACTACAGAATCCTGGGGCCTGGGTGGCTGTGTCAGTTAAGCATCTGACTTCAGCTCAGGTCATGATCTCACACTTGGTGAGTTCGAGCCCCACGCCGGGCTCTGTGCTGACAGCTCAGAGCCTGGAGCCTGATTCTGATTCTTTGTCTCCCTCTCTCTCTGCCCCTCCCCTGCTCATGCTCTGTCTCCCTCTGTCTCTCAAAAATAAAAATAAACATTAAAAAAAAAAAGGGTGACTGGGTGGCTCTGTCAGTTAAGCATCCGACTTCGGCTCAGGTCATGATCTCACGGTTCATGGGTTCGAACCCCGTGTTGCTCTCTGTGCTGACAGCTTGGAACCTGAAGCCTGCTTCGGATTCTGTGTCTCCCTCTCTCTCTGCCCCTCTGCAGCTTGCTCTCTGTCTCTCTCTTAAAAATAAATAAACATTAAAAAATGTTTTTAAAAAATTAGAGAATCCAAATATTGAGAGCATATATATCAAACCTGATTACCCTCTCCCACTCTTACGTCTTTAAAGCAGCCTTCAAACATTTGTGTCTGATAGTAATGATCTCTGCATTTCAGTGTAAAGCTCATTCCATCATGAGAAAGGACCAGGATGGGGTCCTGGTAAGGAAGGATCCCACTGTTACCCATCATGATCTGTGGCTTAGGCCCAACATCAGATAGAAATGGGGATGGTTGAGAAATGGTGACAGCCCATGATTACAGGCAGAGAACTTTGATGGTAAAATAGGCTTTGGAGAGCGTCCTTACAGGTAGTGTCTTGTGGAAACGTTTTTTAAACAAACTGAATTCCCCAAAATGAAGCCAGATGACAGCCCAGGAGGTTTCAGGGCAGTGTGAAATTCTGAGGAACAGTGAGCCATGATAACAAATAGCATGGGGAGTGTTATCCACTTGGGTCACTCTCAGACCCAAATCCAAGCACCACCAGGAAGTAAGAGGTGTTTGCATGCCGATGTGTGTGTGCATACACACACGCCCACACACAGAGGAGCCTTCCTCATGCTCCTCTGGGGGGTGGCCCGGAAGTGTACTGCACAAGGAAAAGATTAAGATTTACTTCATTAAAGACTCATCTTGGTTTTTTTTCCCCCATCATTGTTTATCAGGTATGTTGACCATGGTCAATGTTATACTTTTAGGTCATGAGATATAATGTGATGAGAATCCATACCGGGATAGGCTTCAAATGAACTAGAGAAGGAATGAATTTCATTTGGGGAAAATTAACCCATTAAAAAGCCCCTCAATTGTTTTTTATCCAACCAATAACCCCCTTTTTTTGGAAAACCGTATTTCCCCTGTTCCTTTTGTAGCTAATGGGTTGAGAATCACAGCACCTCTTCATTCCACCCACATCCATGATGTCAGCATATGACCTAGCCTTCCACATTTTATTGGAAAAGAAAAAATTGGGGGACAGGCTGCTCAAATCACCTAAATAGGGCCAATCAGATTGTCTCTGGAATCGAACTTCCAACATTAACATCATTTTTTTTTTCTTTTTTAAATTATAAAATATCTTGGGCATACTAAAATGTATAAGGAATAAAACAACAAAGATCCATGTAAACCAATACAGCTAAAGTTCCTAGGTACCCCACCATAGCTCATTCTCCCGTGGTCTCACAGAGATAATCATGCTCTCCGATATGTTGTTTCTCATTCTCACGTCTATCCTGACACTTTCTTTCTTCACATATGTATGCATCCCTAAGTGACATAGAGGATTATGTTGTAAAGCTTAAAACTGTAACAAAATATCGCAATGCAACTAGAGAATTAGAAGCTGTCTTTCTGCTGAGATTGTCAAACTAAGCTCCTTCTAAGGTGAAGGAGCCGGGAGTACTGGACTCCTTTCTTAACTGCATGAAGGAATGATGGAGGAGAAAATTAAACCAATTTATGAAGAAAAATAAACCATAAACAGGAGGGTGAGGGAGGGAGGAATTTTATATGATGACTGAGTTCTAGATACAACCAAGTATAAAAGCATCAAACCCATTCTGTGCTATATTTTATCCAAGTTGTGTTTCGACACTTGCACCTCAAAGAATCCTCATATATAAAGTGGTGTCTGTCGTAGATTCTAAGTCTAATGTTCTCTCTTGTCTAGCAAGAGGGGGGATGCAGGATTAAAGTGAAAGATTGCTAATGTCTGGGAAAAGACAAGAGCCCCGAATAAGGGTCCTTGCCCCATATTTATTAAAATCAGAAGGTTTACAAACATGATAGGTGTGTACAAAGAGACAAAGAAACTGGGAACATTAACTGAGGGATGTGAGGGAAAAGGGGGGTTTTGAAGGAATACAGTGTTTGGGGTTTGGGTCAATATAAAACAAAATCCTGGTGCTGGGCAGATGGGCAGATAGTTGTTAACGGCAGACAGGAGGTGCTGGATCCATTTATCTTAGCTAGCCTAGGGGATGAGACAGATAGGGGGAATAACCTCAGGGTTAATAAGGCACTTTTTCTCTCTTTAACCATCTCCGCTCTAGGCTGCTTTGCCTGCAGTGCAGTGGTCCATAGTCCAATTCACCTGTTTACCTAACTTGGCCCTTTCCTCCTGTGAAAGCACCTTTTCTGATATAGTACTAAATTGGGGGCCATTTTTTCCCTGCATGCCTAATTTTGTTTACCTCATATACCTTTGTATTGGGATACTTTGTGCCCATTCCTATTGTGGGTCTTTGACCCTCCCTCTATATTCTGGGATGCCTTTGCACCTCCCTATTCTTGGGGTCCCAATCTGGTTTACCCAAATTCAGGTGTGAGCATTCAATGGCTTTGTATTTCTTTACGCCTTGTTAACCCATTGGTGTAAGCCCAGGGGATTCCTAAACTGATTCCCCACAGTATCTTGAAAAAGAATTCTGCAGGTAACAGGACCCTAAAATAGGAAATTGAGTCCAGATGTCATTGTGAGCAGCAATGATCTCTGTCTCTGGACTGAAAGGCAGAAATATTTGATAAGTCTCCGATGTATCCTAGAATTCAGACCCCCTGCCTTCCTTAGGTGGAACCTTTGGAGCCCTAGCAAATATACGAGAATAGTAGCAAATTTAGCAGCCTCCAGTGAGATCTTGCAAGAATGGGACAAGGTTGGATTCCCAAGCCAGAAATCTGCAAGCAGAAGGAGAACAGCATTTAGAGTTGTTGACAAAGCACAACATAGGAATCTGGGATGGCTGAAAGAGAACCAGTGCCTTGCTAATCATAAAACAGAACAAATTATTTGTCCCCCCATAAAGTGAGAACAAGTGAAAGCAGAGAGATAAGAAAATAATATTGGTATCAAGGAATAGTTTAAGTTATAGACTTCATCTTCCAAACATCTCCTAATATTTGTACCCAGACTGACAGAGTTAATACTCTCTCTAGGAGGTAAATAATGAATGCATTATCTTCTGGGATGTAGTAGGACAGGGCAGAGGTGGGCTTATCCTTACTACCATCAGCTGTGGGCTAAGTGGAAGCCCTGTAGCAGTGACTTTGAGAGATAAGCAGAGCATTAGAACAATTATGGGGAGAAAATCAGTGGATTCAGTGTTCTTGATCCAGGATTTCTACTGCTAATTATTCTGTGGAAATTTCAGAAATAAATTAACAAGTAGAAGAGTGGGAATTTTAGAAAATTTAATTTTCAGAGAACCCTCAAGCCAGGAAAACAGGGATCTATTATTGCTCAACCATTAATTCAACACTCAAGTCATTGTGACCATATCTAAAGAAAGTGGGTAGATTAAGCAATTACAGTGCTATGGAGGGAGCCCTTTATCTATTCCTTTTAGACATGTCCACTGTGAAAAATGGACCCTTGTAATCTTCCTAGCAGTGAGAGCAAAGGGAGGCAGATCAGAATTTACTCCAGACCTAGAATTTACTCCACAGCCAAAGAGGAGTTCCTTACTATCACTTCCTACAGAATATGATTTATGCTGAGGTTCAGTAACAGCTATCTATTTTTTCTTCTCCCCTTTATCACAAATAAGAGGCTTATCCCATCCCCCCTCATTGTGGTTAAGTACATCATAGAGACCCACATCTGGACCTGTTCCAGGAGGAGTACCCATCTGTGGCTGTGCCATCTAAAGGTGATATTGATTTGTTGTCCTTTGGAGAGGGACTGAGTATATATTTGGTGACATTTGTAAGTAATATGGCAAGTTAGGTGAAAACATTTAATAATTGGTCTTAATGCTGATGCTGGGAAACCATGGTTGGAATTTAGAAATGAGTTGGGAAGTATTTTGCCAGCACTTCTACCTTTGTGGACCTGTTCTTCCCAATCATGAGGTTCCAGTGGGGCTGTCAATCATAGAGCACGTCCCTACTGCTCCCAAATACGCCCAGCTTCAGAAGTAAACAGATGATGCAGGCCTGCATATAGACAGAGCACCATTTTTCTTAAATAAAACAACTGATTCTGAGTGGGCCTATGACCAAATCAAGATCAATCAGAAGAGTCCTTCTCTGTAATGTATATTTGATAGTGGAGAGAAAACTGGGATAATAAACCATGAATCTAATAGTGATCTGTCACCCCTGGAAACATGGATAAAGTCCTTCTGAAGTAAAGAATATTAAGGCAATATACAGAGGGAAGCAGTGGATGTAGAGATACACATACTGGAAAATTGTTTGAACTTTGCAATCTAAATGAGCCTAAATCTAGAAATATCTTTGGACTTCCCAGTTAAATGATTTAATAAGTTTCCACTTTAAATTAATTTGAGTTGCTTCTCTCCTAAAAAGTCCTGATACGTGCCCTGTGGCATGCCTCTGGGTGAAATGACAGATTTTGTTTTTAGGTTTCCTCCAGTGATGGAGCAGTTGAGTGTGCGTTGTTATGCATCAAACAGGTGAAGGATGGATAGAATATATTTGGATATATGGAAAGAAAGACATATATGTGCTAAGAAATCAAGAGCAGGACATAGTAGGTCTTTTTTGCAGTGCTACCAGTAATTCTCCATTGTCCAGAAGCTGCCCTAAACATCATGAGGATAAGAAGACAGTCATTTTTAAATTATATCAACTCTTTGATCCTAACAAGGTCAGGAGGAGATTCCTGAATCCAGTTGGACTCATCACATTTTCTCTTCTATTTAGAAACGTTTTTGAGAGTTAGGTAGTTAGTCCTGGCATGTGACCTGAAATACAACATTGAGTTTACCTTGAGGTAAACACAGGGGCTGTGGCAGTGCCTGTGAGTTAACCTGTTGTCGTAACATATAAACTGCCTTTTCAGAGAAAAGCAGAGAGAGCCACTATGCAGAGATGAAATATTGATGCAGATGTGCAGGGCTAAACAAAAGAGATGGAAAGAGAAATTTGATGGCTCTCCTGGGCCTAATCCTATTGTCTTCTGAGGCTCAATGCCATTCCAACCCTTATGTCGTTCTTTGATTTCTGCACATTCAATTAAGCTTCATTGTGTTCTTGCCCTACTAGTAGTTGGGTTCTGTTCACTTGTAGCCAGATGTTTCAAAATAAAATGACTGTGTTATAATAATAATTTGATGGTAATGATAATAGCCACGTTAGCTAAAATTTGCTGAGCATTTTTCATAGCTTCACATTGATCATTTAATCCTCACTATAACCTCGTGAGATAGACGTTATTATCCCCAATTTAAATGTGATGAAATGAATGTTGACGTATAGTGTTACATGTTTCATTGAGAAAGTCTTCAAGTAAGTTATTATTACAAATTAAAGAATCAATAACTATCGAATTCCTTTAAATAAACTGTGATATAAACTTCCAACAGAAAAGGTAAGGAATAAATCCCAGGAAGAGAACAAGTTCTTTTGTTGGAATTGGTTATTCACTAGCATAGTATGATAGTTATTAAGAGGTAAATATCAGCCATCAGGTGGCATTATGAGTCATTTGACAGACTCTATTATCGGATCCCAAAAAGTCCCCCAAAAGAAAACAAAAAATGATACCCCACTGTTTTAAGTTTTCAGTAAAAATCTTGTGAATATGCTCAGAGAGATAGCACTTAGTGCATTCTGTCTTCAGTATCCAGTTTTGTTTTCCCCTGATATTTTTCTTAGCTGAAGTTCTGGCTTTAAATTTTAAATAAACGCTTACATGACTCAGACAATTTGATGTAACATGAAAGAACAGTTTTGCCCTTGCTGAACGGAGCTCACGTGACTGCCTAAATAAAATTATCTGGAAAAAAAGGTTAACCATAGGAAATCTTACCAATGACATGACTCATCATAAAATAACCCAAAATAACTACAGGATTTGAATCTAATATATCATTGTATCTTCCACCACACTTTGTACACTTTTACGTAGTACTCACTAGATATTTTTGAGAAAATCCATGAAAGGTAGATGCAAATTTTAACTGCACCCAGGGATGACTTTTATATGGTCCAGAAAGCTTTCATTTTAACAATTCACTACGATCACAATTTCTTGTTAATGTTCCACAGATTGCTGGAATGTGTTTTCACTGCATCACCACTTATTTTCATGTTTATCTCCCTTGTTAGAATGATTTCCTTAGTATCAGAAACTGTGCCACCCTTATTTGCCTTTCCTTCTATGGTGCCTAGTACATTGTGAGCACTTGATAAAAACAGTTAAAATGAATCAATATTATATCAAATACAAGATTATCTCAGAGTTCCAGTGTATTCACATACCTCAGGCTGTTCAGTTTGAGAAGTACATGAGTTGTTTGAGAAGTACATGAGTTGTTTGAGAAGTACATGAGTTGTTTGGCTACCTATCACCTCTCTTTATTGCTGCCATCTAGATTACTTAGTTATCCTTTCTAATTCTTCAAAGATTCTGGTACCTGGTTTGCTCTTGAATTCTTTGGTGAATGAATATCCACATAGATCAACTTTCTAGTGTATGCCGGTGACCAGGTTTTTAATCTCTTCAACAATTTTAGCCTTCAATTTATCTCAAGTAACCACTCTCCTGGTCACACCTTGCACTTTTCCATTACCCTCAAAGATGCCCCTTCCATAATATCAATGCCAGACATCACACTCTCTAAGCACCACCTTCATTCTTCTGTTTGTTCCCACTACACCTCTGATATCTAAGACTCTAACTCTAGTTGACCTTCAGTTCATCAGCTCCAACACCTTCCCTTCTTCTTTGCCTCTTCATCCCTCACTTTTCCCCTCCCTGCCTTAGATTCCACAGTCCATCATTACAGTGGTTCCTTATGCATACTCCCAATTCCCTTGCCCTCCTTCCCTCCATGGTATTATCCTGGTCAAGAGCCCAGTCCTGAGTGAATACAACCCTCCGCCTATTCTACACCTACACCTAAGGAGAGACTACAGCTGGAGAAAAGCTCACCACCATGCTGACTGGTCCCTGTTTATATTTATGATTATTAACTTCCAGAAACACCTAGAGCAACCCCCCTACTTCCCTTGTACAATTCACTCCACGCTGTACTTTCTATTTCCCATTTTCTCCTCTGTCCCTGAAACTCAAATATCTTTCCAATCTTGACTAATGACATTTTCTCTTATTTTACTGAGAGAACTGAAGAAACATGAAGAAAGTGTCCCAACATTCCAGCAACCAAATATTAAAAACTTAAAAATAAAATCCTGCTCTAACCTTTGCATGAGTTATTTTTACTCCTGCTAAAGGCCAATTCCTCCACATGTGCACTGGATTCCAACCCCTGGCACCCACTCAAAGGCAGGACATGCTTCCTCTCTCCTGCTTCATTATTTCTACTGATGTTCTCTATTAAATATTTTTTTTTTTAATTTTTTTTTTCAACGTTTTTTTATTTATTTTTGGGACAGAGAGAGACAGAGCATGAACGGGGGAGGGGCAGAGAGAGGGAGACACAGAATCGGAAACAGGCTCCAGGCTCCGAGCCATCAGCCCAGAGCCTGATGCGGGGCTCGAACTCACGGACCGCGAGATCGTGACCTGGCTGAAGTCGGACGCTTAACCGACTGCGCCACCCAGGCGCCCCAAAATATTTTTTTTAACATATAAACACATTATAGTATTTACCATATTAAATAAAATGAAAAAAATTAAAAAGTGACTTCCTCATTTCTCTGTTCCCCTTTATAACAAAGGTGCTAAAAAGAGTTGTCTGTACCAGGAGTCTCTAATGCCTATCTTATTCTTTCTGAAATCCATTCCAATGAGGACCTCCACCCCGACCCCCATCCACCCACCCCACTTAACAAAAACAGCTCTTGACAAAATCATCCATGTTCATTTCATACATGCTGCCAGTGCCAATGGTCAGTTCTTGATTTACATTTAACTGGCTCAATCAGCAGCATTTGTCATAGTTGGTCACTCTAGTCTCCTTGGAACATAATCCCCTATCCCATGCCTTGTGGCCTCTAAGGCACCTCCTTGGCTGTCCCTTCTGATTTTTCTCTGCAGATTCATCCTCATATTTTGGATTCATATACACTGATGCTTCTCAGCTCATCCTTTGATCACTTCTTTATCTATACTTATTCCCTAGTGATCTCTGATGAGTCCATAATTTTGTCTCCAGCCCAGTCCTCTCCCTTGAACTGTGGAATTATTTATCAGATGCCCCCACCATATTTCAATTTGGGAGTATAATAGCATCTAAAACCAATATATTCAAAATAAAGTCTTGGCTATTTTAAGACTTCAAAAACAAAGCAAAATAAAACAAAATTCTGCCCTACTTGTAATCTTCTTCAAGTCAGTAAATAGTAACTCCATTTCTTTTTATTTCAGATAAAAATATGGATGCATGTTTGATTCCTCCTTTTACAATATAATCTGTATTCAATCCACCAACAAATATTGTTGCATTGTTCTTTAAAATATATTATGAATCTCCCCACTTATTATTATTCCACTGTCTCTTAATTCTGGTCATTTCTTACTTGGACTATTGCACAAACCTCCACACTTGTCAACCTGCATTCATCTCACTATATTTAACTGGAATACACAAGGAGTGGTATGAACAAGAAAGAACTTTCCAGGAGGTTCCACAGTCAGCAGGGACTTCTATCTTACTGTTCCATCATATTAAGAGAATTGCCCCACAATTTAAGATGTCTGCTCCAGCCTGGGCACTGGTCTGTATTCTGAGGCACAAGGGGCTGGATGGGGAGAGCACAAAAAAGAGCTTATTCCCACTCTTTAAGGAGTTTCACATAAAATTTCACTTATTATTAGCCAGAATTTTGTCACTTGGCCATGCTTAACAATAAGAGAACTGGGGAAGTACATGAATTCTTCCATCGATGTGTTGAGCTAATGATCTATTACCGAAGAATAAGAGGAAAGTAAATATTGGGGGGCATCTAACAGTTTCTGCTACACTTTCCTATAGTGTATTCTTCAGCACTTGTAGCTGTTTTTGGAAACAACCGTCCAGATACCTAACCACTGCATGACTGGAAAGAGACTATCACCTTAATTACTGGAAGAGCCTCTTAGCCGATCTCCCTACTCTTACCCCCCTAATGGCTATTTGCATAGAGGAGCTAGAGTGAAAATTTAAATATATATCTGATCATATCATTCTAAAACTTTCTAATGGCATCTCATATTACTCAGAGTCATAGGTGATGTTCTCAGGGTAACCTGAAAGGTCATATACAAATTTTCCTCTGGTTACCTCTATGATTTAATTTGTCGTTGACTTCCCACCCACCCTGCCCGTGCTTACTATTCTATGCATGCATTGTCTTCCTTGCTGTTGCTTACACATCCCACAATGTAGCCTCACTGCAGGGCCTTTGCACCCAGCATTCCTTCTGGCTAGACTAGACTTCCCTCAATATTCACATGGCTTCCTAGGTCTGACCTCATTACTGAGGTCTTTTCCAACCACTCTACACAGGAGAACCATACCCACTCATTTACTAGTTGCTTTCACCCTTCTTTATTTTTCTTTATCAACCTACTCTTATGTAACTTTTTGTTGTTGCTGTTGTTTTTTGATTTTTGCGATCTCTTCCTATTAGTATGTAGTCTTTTCAAGGGCAGAGACTTCATCATGCTTGTGATGAATTGCATTTGGCACATAGAAGGCATTTAGGATATAATGAGGGAGTAAGTTTATTGATGGGAGGTGGGAAAAAGTTAAAGTCTGTTGCAGAAAATAATTTTTTTGAGTTCATTAGCTTTGCTTTTCTGTAGACATCTATAAGAATATTAATTACTCATTTAATAATGGCTTCATGGGTGAGATTAGAAGTGCTGCCATATGAATGTTTTTGATCATTCTGATCTCCTGATGCAGAACAAGACAGTTAAACACATACCTCCATATCAAACGTTTATGAAATTTAAATAGATTTTCCTTACCAAGAAGTTTTGTTCAAGAAGAAATCATTCTCAAAGTTAATGAGGCTTCTTAGGATTATACTTAAATAGTTAAAGACTCACTAAAGCCACACTTTATGGTGAGCAAAGGCTTTTAGAGATCTTCATGTATGTGAATGATGTGATTAGGTATTTCAAACTCTGATGATGGGAGTATTGAATGAGATTTTTGTATTTCTCCCTCCAATAATTTTCTATTACTAATATCTAAGAAGTTCAAGTTTTCTTCTAGAAACAGATGTTTGGTTGAAAATTTCCCCTATCTTCTTTCTGTTCTGTAATTACAACTATACTGAAACTAACTTGACTTAATCGAATTCAATAATCTGGCTCATATTTTAATACCTTAGAGTTGTTATTTATCTCTTACCTTGCTTCTAAAGAAATTAATTTTTTTAAGCTGAGTTCCACGTTAAGAACTTTTAATTTTCTTTTGTCCTAGTCCTAAGTAGATTGTGTTTCTCTATTTCCTGGAGACTCTAGATTGTTAATTAAAATACACAAGGGGCACCTGGGTGACTCAGTCAGTTGAATCTCCAACTTCGGCTTAGGTCCTGATCTCTCCTTGGTGGGTTTGAGCCACTGGCTCTGTGCTGACACCTCAGAGCCTAGAGCCTGCTTCAGATCCTGTGTCTCCCTCTCTCTTTGCTCCTTCCCCCCTCATGCTCTGTCTTTCTCTCTCTCTCAAAAATAAATAAACATTAAAAAATTTTTTAAAATAAAACATACAAAATTTATTGACTAATTACTATTGATTCTGTACATTAGCCTAATACAATTAATATCATTAGACCATTTTGAACTATATACCTGAGACACATACTATCTTCTCATATATTTAAGATCTATTTGCCTTTCTTATTCTGTTAGCATTTTTATTCTTTCACTTTTCAATTGGTTGATGATTATTTCCTTATTTGTTTGAAGGAATTTTTTTTTAAATTAGGGAAATTAACCCTTTGTCTGAAAATTGCAATAATTTTCTAATTTGTCTATATTTAAGTAATGAAATTCATTGATATATTATTTCACAGCTTCTGTTCTTTTTCTTTTTTTGTATTATATTTGGAAAAGTCTTTCTCATTCTGAGATTAAAAAAGAATTATCCCAAAACCACGATGAGATACCTGTTAGAATGGCCATGAACAAAAAGACAAGAGGTAACAAATGCTGGCAAGGATGTGGCAAAAAGGGAACCCTTGTGCACTGTTGGTGGGATTGTAAACTGCTACAGCCACTATGGAAAAGAGTGTGGAGGATTCTCAAAAAATCACAAATAGAACTACCATGAGATCCAGCAATTCCACTTCTGGGAATCTATCCAAAGGAAATGAAAACACTAACTCAAAAAGATATCTGCCCTCCCATGTCCACAGTAGCATTGTATATAATAGCCAAGACATGGGAACAACCTAAGTGTCCATCAACGAATAAATGGATGAAGAAATTGTGGTATATATATACAATAAAATATTATTAACCACTGAAAAACAAGGAAATCCTACCATTTGTGACAACCTGCATGGATCTTAAGGCCATTGAGTGAGGTAAGTGTTGAGTGAAATAAGTGAGACAGAGAAAGACACTGTATGATCTCACTTATATGTGGAATCTAAAAAAAGAAAAAAAATAACCAAACAAATTAATAGAAAAAGAGATCAGACTTATGGTTACTAGAGGGCAGGGAGAGTTGGAAGAAGGTATATAAAAGGTATAAACTTCCAGTTATAAGATAAATAAGTACTAGGGGTTAACATTCAGCATGATAACTATAGCTAGCACTGCTGTATGATATATAACAAAGGTAAGAGAGTTAATTTTGAGTTTTCAAAGCAAGAATTTTGTTTTCCTTTTTGTTTCTTTTTTTATTGTATCATTATGAAAAATGGATGTTAGCTGAATCTATTGTGGTAATCATTTCACAATATATGTAAATCAAACCATAATGTTGTGCACCTTAAACATATATAGTGATGTATGCCAATTGTTTCCCAACAAAGCTGGATTAAAAAAAAAAGAGAATTATCCCTATACCACTTAGGGTGGCTATTAAAAAAAAAACAGAAAACAATAAGTGTTGAAGAAGATATGGAGAAACTGGAGCCACTGTGCATTTGCTCATAGAAATGTGAAATGGTGCAGCTTCTATAGAAAACAATATGGCAGTTCTTCAAAACATTAAGCAGAGAATTACCATGTAATCCAGTAAGTCCACTTCTAGGTATATACACAGAGGAATTAAGCGCAAAAATTTGAATGATATTTAAGGAACATTATTCATATCAGCCAAAAAGTGGAAAAACTCAAATGCCTATCCACAGATGAATGCATAAACAAAATGTGGTACGTCCATACAATGGAATATCATTCAGCATTAACAAGGGATGAAAGTATTTTAATGTTTACTTAT
The DNA here is from genome assembly GCF_018350195.1 of Panthera tigris. Classification (NCBI taxonomy): domain Eukaryota; kingdom Metazoa; phylum Chordata; class Mammalia; order Carnivora; family Felidae; genus Panthera; species Panthera tigris. Next base: position 51,987,351 of record NC_056664.1, on the reverse strand, counting down.
TTTTGAGAAAAAGAGAGAGTGGGAGACAGGCAGAGAGACAGGGGGACTGGGGATCTAAAGCAGGCTCTGTGCTGACAGCAGAGAGACAGATGCAGGGCAAAAACTCATGAACCATGAGATCATGACCTGAGCCAAAGTCATATACTTAACTGAGCCATTCAGGCGCCCTGGGAGGAAATTTTGATACATGATACAACATGGATAAGCCTTAAAAACATCATGCCAAATGATACAAGCCAGGAACAAAAGGACAACTGTTATATGATGCTACTTGTATGCAGTAATCAGAATAGGCAAATTCATAGACATGGAAAGTACAGTAGTGATTGCCAGGGACTGGTAGGAGGGGGCTGGGAAGTTACTGTTTAGTGAGTACAGTTTCGGTGTGGGATGATAAAAAGTTCTGAAAATGGAATTAAGTGGCATCCATATGAATGCACTTAATTCTACTGAATTATACACTTAAAATAATGACAATGCTAACATTTATATTATGTATATTTTACCACAATTAAGCAAGCAGAATTACTCCCTTATATCATTTAATAAGCTTTATAGTTTAACTTTGTTGATTTAAATATTGGATCCATTGTTCAGTTGCAAAAGCCAGGCCAGTTTTGAATAAGAAATGTTAAAAATGATATTTATTTATTCAGCTTTATGCTGATTTGTTTATATTAATTTATTCAGCTTGTATACTAATTCCATTAAAATCAAATTTATTTTTTAAGGTTTAAAAAAACCATTATGAAGACTTTTCTGAAATATCTATTTTAGGGGCAGATAAAAAATCTGCTTTTATTATTTTTAATAGTGATTTTATTTCAGAAAGGGGAAAAAAAAGGGGATACCCTAATGCTTACTTTGTGCTAGGAATTGCCAAAATTCAAACCAGATAAAAGATAAGTCAGAGTCAGATTTTTCTTTTCATAAGTTCTCTCCAGAAAACGAAAATTTATTAACATCTCTTATGCTATGTTCTTTCTTTAATACATTATATCTAGCTAAAATAAAAATAAGTTTTTTCATAATCTAGAAAAGAGTTTAAGGATGACCTTTAATCTGTTTGTTTGTTTTTTTTTGTAAACAGAACTGTATAAAAAACTGTATTTCTAAAGACCACAAGTTCAACTGTAATGATAATTATTTTTACCCCTAGAATTTTCAGCCAATATTTTTATATAAAACCCAAGGTTTCCATTTTACTTTATCCTAACACTGCAGGGAGTGACACTCTATTTTCAGAAATTACTCCTAAATACGCATCTACTAACAATACTATTTACCAATATGACTAATACAAAGTGACCAAGCACAAGAGTGGAAAGAGATCAAGTCAGAGAGATTGCTGGGGCCAGATTATGCAAAGCCTTTCACTCTCTGGTAAGGCCTTTAGATTTTTATACCGTTGATATAGGAAGATACTTGAGGGATTTTACCAGAGGAATAATTCATATTAAAGCAGTGTTTCCACTGAAGTCTTTGGAAGATTCTGTAGAAAGGTAAGGGCGAGAAGCAGCTGGACCAGTTAGGCAGCTGTGTCAGTGGTCCAAATAAGATATGATAGCTACATGGTGTAGGGTGGTGGCAGTGAAGGTGTTGAGAAATGATTGAATTTGGGATATGTTTCAAAGTTAGAGTCAGTGGGATTTGCTGATAGACTTGCTATGAGATGTAAGAGACAGAGAGGAGTTGAGGATGACTCAGGTTTTGGAATTACAAAATCTTTGTTTGAAAGAAGTGGACGATTAGATAAATACAATGGAGCTGAATAATAAGAATCTTTAGTGCCAGATGAGTAGTTCAGACTTGCTCCTGTAAGCATTACAAAGTCAGTTTAGATTACTGGGTAGGAGAATAACATGATGTAAGAGGTACTACGGGAGCACCTGGCAGCATTGTCTAGCAGGCTGAAAGGAGGAGGACGAGGCAGGACTCTGCTGGTCTGTGTCTGACAGTGGTAAGACTTGTTACTCCTCTCTCCTCCTTTGGTGATGGAGGCCCTTTTACCCAGTGGACCCTTGTCTCTATTAAATATGCCCTCCAGTTCCCTGTGGAATCTGTTTGAGTGAGAAAATATTAGAATTAGTATGGTTGGTCACACAAGCCCCCAAGACAGAGTTACTTGCGCCTTATAGAACTTGCCAGATAGAATCATGAGCAGGTTGATGGAAATTCTCAGGCCAGACTATCTGATTTTGAATTCTGGCTTTACAACTTATATTTGCCTGAGCTTGGACAAATTATTTAACTTCCCTGTATCTTAGTTTTATCATCTGTAAACAAGGTTAAAAAGATACTTAATTCATAGGGCCAGGTGAGCATTAAATGAGTTTTATATTTTAAAACATTTGGGATGCAGCCTAGGACATAGTAAAATGTTCAATAAATGTTACAATGATGTTTTTCCCTTCACCTTCAAATAAAAAAGAATCAGTGTAGACTAATCCTTGCGATATGTTCTTATAGTAATCTTGGTATAGGTTGATTAGGGTTTATGGAAGGCATCTGCAAGAATATCATTTCCAAAAAAAAAGAATAACAAAATTAAATACCTGGATAAAGGAAAGAGAAGTGTACATGGTGACACTGAGTGTCTAGAAGAAGATGGCTGTCCTCAACAAACAATGACGACGTTTGGAAAGAACCCACATTTTTCGAATGTCAAATGCTTTAGAGCCTACCATGTTTTGTTATTTTATTTTGTTTTATTTTATTTTATTTTATTTTATTTTATTTTATTTTATTTTATTTTATTTTATTTTATTTTATTAAGCTCCACACTCAAAATGGGGCTTGAAGTCGCAACCCTGAGATCAAGAGTCACATGTTCTGAGGACTGAGCCAGCCAGGCATCCCAGACTCATGTTTTCAAATGGTAAATTTGGCAAATTTCTTTGGAAATGTATTTATTTCAATCAATATTTTTTGATAATCATACGGATATAAATTATACTTATAATTAAAAATTGCCTGTAACAAAGTTTCTCTCTAGCTTGAATGCAGAGATTTATTGATTAGAAAAATAAAAAGGAGAAGAACAAAGTCTTCAAGATGTATGAAGTGTCTGTGATCACTTTCAAATATAATTTTGTAAGAAAGGAACCATTCACCGTCATTATAAGGTTGTGTTTTCTGTTTTAAAATTCTCACTTTTCTCCTGGATTAAGATTGTATTCTTATTACCAGGCAGATTTACAAATTCTATGTATGTATGCTGACTAGCTGATATTGTTATCAGTCACATATAATTACATTATTTAATTTGTTGCATATTTTCAGATAATGATAAGCCAGAAATATTTTCATCTTCTTTAATAATAAAAAATTTAAGAAACAAAAGCTTTGATATTCAAAAAATATTTCCTAAGCAACTAAAATGATATTTAGGCATGCTAAAAAGAAGTTAAAATTTTTGAGGTTAATAAGATTAGTTATGGCAACAGTTTCCTATCCCTACTATTCATTGGAGAGTCTTCATTTCTTAGCATCTGTGGTGGACAGAAAAATGGCCCTCCAAAGATGTCTATATTTTTAATTCCCAGAATTTGGGAACATATGTTACCTTACATGGCAAAGAAATATTAAGGAACCAGATGGAATTAAAGTTGCTAATCACTTGGCCTTGAGATGGGGAGATTATCCTAGATTATCTGGGTGAGGGGCTCTGTGCAATCTTAAGAGTTATTATAGGTGTAAGAGGAAAACAAAAGAGAGATAACCAGGAAAATAGCAACAGGGAAAAGATTAGACCAGCCATTGCTGGATTTGAAAATGGAAGTGGACCATAAGCAGGAAATGTGGGCAGCCTCTAGAAACTGGAAAAGGCAAGAAGATTCTCCCTTAGAGAGTGCAGAGAGAACACAGCTTTGTTGACACTTTGCTTTTAGGCCAGTGAAGCCCATTTTGGACTCCTGAGCTCCAGAACTATAAGATAATAAATCTGTGTTGTTTTTGGCCACTAAAGCTGTGGGTAATTTCTTACAACAGCAATAGAAAGCTAATATATCATGTAAAAGAGATATTCCAAAACATGTACAGAATAAAGTTTAAGAAAACATTCAAGAGATAAAAAGGATGGAGAACAAATATTTTAATTCAAGATGTATAAAATTCATGATTTCTCTCACCAAAGGAATAGAAGTTAGATGTTAAACTCACTGTTCAAATTAACACTCAGAGCATTTTCATTTTATTTATCTACACCCAACATGGGGCTCGAACTCAGGACTCTGAGATCAAGAGTTCCGACTGAGCTAGCCAGGTACCTCAAAAGCATTTTCATTTTAACTCCATTCCTGGATTACTATCTCATTCTGTCTGTAGAATTTTCGCAGATTTTGCATAACTATAATAGCAGTGAATATTAAATATAAGGACTTTAAAAGAAAACAATGTTTTATAATACTCTCGTTTATTACATTAGAGTGGCATTCTTTTTAAACCAAACCAGTCAGAAAAATCTAGCTAAAACAGTCAAGGAATTTCTTTGATTCTATTCAGATTTATACCAGTAAGTTTTATAATCATTAGGCTGTATTTCTAACACAGTACCTAATTTACAATATTACTTTCAGCACATCACTTAACCTCATCATTTCTAGTTTACAAATTTACAAAGAAATAATTAGAGACACTTAACCCAAGGAGTGAAGTGGTGGTTAATTAGATTATATCTCCAAAATATTCTATACATTTAATAACATCCTTCATCTGAGTATCCCAAAGCACAGCCTATAAACATTATCTCAATTATATGAGTGGGGGGAAAGGCAGAGGGATTAATTAGATCAGAAAAAAAACCCATAAATAACCCACTGGTGGTAGTAGACTGTCAAGGCTGTGGATGCTGTGCTTACCAGTATTTTAATCTCTATTTTATACCACTAGGCATTATCAATAAAATCAATAATATCATAAGCCCTAAAACTCATAGAAGAAGATGTTTCAGAGATCCTAGCCTTTGTTTAACATGATGTGGAAAGGCTTAAAGTCAACTGATCTTTGACAAAAGTGACAAGAATTCACAATGGAGAAAAGACAGCCTCTTCAAAAAATGGTGTTAGAAAAACTGAATATTCACATGCAAAATAATCAATTGGACCTTTATCTTAACTAGTACACAAAGAGCAACTCAAAAGGGATCAAAGACTTAAACACAGTACCTGAAACTATAAAACTTCTAGGAGAGACATATGGGAAAACCTTCATGACATTGGTCTTGGCAATGATTTATTGGATATACAGTCAAAAGCACAGGAAACAAAAGTAAAAACAGACAATTAGATTTATATCAAACTAAAAACTTCTGCACAACAAAGGAAACAATAACAGAGTGAAAATACAACTTAAGGAGTGGGAGAAAATATTTGCAAACCATAAATAGAGTATATATGATATATTAGCTGGTGTATTAACAATACAAGGGGTTAATATCCAAAGAAATCTTTAACTCAATAGCACACATACACACAAATGAGCAAAGGACTTGAATAGACATTTCTCCAAAAAAATATACAAATGGCCAGCAGGTATATGAAAAGATACTAAACATCACTAACCTTTTGGGAAATGCAAATTAAAATTATAATGAGGGGCACCTGCGAGGCTCAGTCAGTTGAGTGTCTGACTCAATTTTGGCTCAGGTCATGATCCCAGGGTCATGGGATAGAGGCCTGTGTTGGGCTCCATGCTGAGTGTGGAGTCTGCTTAAGATTCTCTCTCTCCCTCTGCCCCTCTCCCCTGCTCGTGAACTCTCTCTCTAAAAATAAAACACATCTTAAAAAAAATACAATGAGATATCACCTCACATTTGTTAGGATAGTTATTGGCAAAAAAGCAAAAGATAGCAGCGTCAATGAGGATGTGGAGAAATTGTATACTATTTTGTTTTCCTTGTATACTATTGGGAATGTAAAATGGTGTAGTCGTTATGGAAAACAATATAGAGGTTCCTCAAAAAAATTAAAAATATGATCCTATAATCCCCTTTCTGGGCATTTATCCAGAAGAATTGCAATCAGGATCTTGAAAAGATATTTGTACTCCCGTATTCATTGCAGGATTATTTACAAGAGCAATGATGAGAAAACAATCCAAATTTCCATCAACAGATGAATGGATAGAGAAAATGTGGTATGAACTTACAATAGAACATTATTTAGCTTTAAAAATAAAGGAAGACAATCCCACCATATGTGATAACATGGATGACTCCTGAGGACATTATGCTAAGTGAAATAAACCAGTCACAGAAGGACAGATACTGCATGATGCCACTTATATGACATACATAAAATAGTCAAAAACAAAGAAGCAGAGAGTAGTGGTTACCAGGGGCAAAGAGGAGGGGAAAATGGGGAATTTCTATTCAACAGGTATAATTATATAAGATGATTACGTTTCAGAAATTTTTAGTATTTGTCAAAAATAGACAAAAATATTTTTTAAATGAAATGGTAAGTCCTCTCATCAGAAAATGTCAGTGTTAAGTAGGCAAACTTCAAAGATTGAAGACAAATGTGTAAGTTAAGCCCGAATACAAAACTAGCAATAAGGTATATTTTTTGCAATTGTAAATCCTTCTTTACCAATATTTACTTTAAGTATAAATGGATTAAACACCTCAATAAAAAGGTATAAATTAGAAGAATGGGTTACAAAAAAACCCCAACAAACAAACAAACAAAAACAAACAAACACCTCTCATGATTCATTTTTATGCAGTCTCCAAGAGATTCACCTTAGACAAAAAGGTACAAATAGGTTGAAAGTGACAGAATGGGAAAAAGCTATTCCATGCAAACAGTAACTAATAGAAGTCAGAATAGTATTATGTTTATATAGCCCTTTGCACTGTGCCTTGTATATATTTAGATATAATTAAATTTTATAGACCATAAAAGGATGTGCTGATTTTTCATACTTATTTCACTCAATATTATTGTCATATAATTAATATCCAGTCTAATATTGATAAACCATACTGTAACCAGATACACTAGTAAGAGTGGAAATTCAAAGAATGTGGGAAGTGAAATTGACTCTTAGAGTCATAACTGGGTTGCATCCATGGGGATAACAGGTAATGTGGACCTTCTGGTGTTTTAGCACTTGCTTAATATATAAGGACAAATTAATAGGACTTAATCAAAAAAGTGACTTATTCAATTCAGAGAAGGCAAAATCAGTGTCAATCTGGTTTCACTTCTATGAATTTAATTTTAGGTAAAAAGAAAATGTGAAGAAAATTTAAAAAAAATTAACATTATAAGAGCATTGAATAAGGTAGAGCTGATATCCTGGCCAGCTCTCACCACATTTATGACAGATGCATTAAGAGTGATGAGCCTGGAGGAAAATGAGCCAGCAGTATACTCTCTTTGAAACCATGTTCTCTAACACACTGAGTTTCGGTCAAGGAACCATATAGGCGAGTAATTCCTGTTTCCGAGATTTAAAAATTTTGATGGGAGAGGTCCAAGGCAGACTATGAAAAATGAAGGGGTTCCTAATTGGGATTACGGTGATAGCCTCATGTTAGTAAACCAGAACAATGTATTTCAAAATATATCACTTTCATCAAAAGTGCATAATACTAATTTTCTCTCATCATTATGAATATTATATATTATAAATCTTTATTATTCTTGACAATCTGATGGATGAAAAATGTTATTTCACTTTCAATATTAGTTTATTGTAACCTAATAACACTAAAAGAGCAAAACGGAAAGTCTTAGAGATCTACTATATAAAATTGTGTGTAGAGTTAATAATACTGTATTGTACACTTAGAAGGTAGATCTCAATTTAAGTGTTCTTACCACAAACAACAACAACAACAACAACAACAACAACAACAATGGAAGTGGTGTCACATATTTTTGGATTGTCCAAATCAAGTTTAATACAGCTGGCACTGCCTCTATCAGTATTTTTACAGGAGCTCCTTCTCCATCTCTGAGTTTGTACAGCCATGCAGTCTAAAGTGCTTATTTGGTTCAGAAAAGAGTTCCACAGTTTCCATAGCAACCTCAGTTCCTATTGGATGAAGAATATCCTGGTGAGTCTGTTGTTTCTGTTCAATGCTGAAGTTGCATCTAATGTGGGGTCTTTCCCAGCTTCCTGCCCAAACAAGAAGAACCCATTCAGTTGGACAGCTCCACTTGTGACTCTTATCCCTCAGGTCTAAACTTAATCATGGAGGCCCATGACTTGGGTTCTAAGGTCATGCTGCAATAAGCTTGTATAATGGCACACAAATTTTCTGATACCACTTCTACTGGGAAGTGAACTGCTTAGCCAAAGGGGATTAAACTTTTCTTTGTACTGCAACCCTTTTCCCCTACACTGCAAAATACCCCTCAAGAGCCCTGTTCTCAGAGATACAGAGAGCTGCAGCACCCACAGCCAAACCCAGTATGTGTCAGGTCACTTTGGAGAGATGGGAAGACTTCTGAGGAAACCTGCTGATGAGCACAGATACTTTGAATAAGTCCACTTAAAAATGTAGATGTAAAAGTCTGAAAAGAAAGAGCTGGCATACCTTCAATAGACCAAGTGGCATAAAGCAAGAATTGTGTGAGACATGTGGGAAAGGGAATTAAACCAGACATGACTATCACTTTAGGTGAGACTTTTCTTGAAGGTCTATTATAAGGAAGCACTACAGTAGAATTTACTATATGTATAGTAGAAGCACTATATTCAGTAGAATTTACTATATGTATGTAAACTCCTCTTTACCAATGAGTGGAGATGAATAAAGCCACATAACTACTACTTACAAATATGGTAGCCTCCACCTTTATGAGAGTAGAGTCCCAACCCCACCTTTTAAGTCTGTCCGAGTTATTTATGGGACTTCCCAGGGTGGTGTCTGAGAATTACTTATATTCTACTCAGTTGTTTTCACTGAATATTTTTGTGATGTTTATAAGGTTCTAAGTTAAAGAACTGGCCATGTACATGGGGCACCTGGGAGGCTCAGTTGGTTAAGTGTCCAACTTCAGCTCAGGTCATGATCTCACAGAACATGAGTTCCAGCCGCTGCCCAGGAGAGGGGCAGAAAGAGAGGGAGAGAGAATCCCAAGCAGGCTCTGCACTGTCAGTGCAGAGCCCAGTGTGGGGCTTGAACTCACAAACTGTGAGATCATGACATGAGCCAAAGTCAAGAATCAGTCGCTTAACCACCTGAACCACTCAGGCACCCCTCATAAACATTTTAAAATAACTAGTTATTCCAAGAAAACTTTTCTAACTTGGAATAGCTAGTTATTTTAAAATATGCATGAAAAATATTCTCTATTTTATATATAGTTTACATTGAGTGTTATAAGAAAATAATAACTTACATTTGTAGAGCTTTCTATAGCTCACAAACATTTTTGTATAAATGGTCTTGTATCATATTGGTAATATATCTGAAAAATGAGCAAAGGAAACAAAATCTCAAGAAATGTGAAATACCTTGCCAAAGATCACATGGCTAATTAGAATGAAATCTTGGCAGTAAGCCTAGAATCTAGGACTTCTAATTCACATTACATCATATTACATTGCTCTTCTAGCTTGAAACCATAAATGCTTGATTTAAACATAACCAGACTTAATATGATGCATTTAGTGAGAAATATATAGCAGATACTTAAGCAGAAATTATCAATAATTTAACATTACTCCAAATAGTATTAATATCTAAGTAGTATCAATATTAGTCAATATACCATTACTAATTTGTTACATGATCTGAATTTAACAGTTTAGCTAATCAGTATCTCCTGATAAGAAATATTATCCCTTTACTATTTTCTTAACATATACGGCCAAATCAGGTCTCCCAGTTTAAACAAAACAAAACAAACAGAAATCCTGAAGTGACCAAGCACTCAGATGGAGTCCAGAAAGCTGTGTTGAACCATCCTGTATCTCAAGTTCACAACCTTTATTGTGATCTACAGAGTCTACCTTGAGCAGAAATAAGGAGTGACTGTTATGAACCATCCAGCTCATTCCACTAGTAGCCTCTGTTATAACACTTTGAGTAGTAGTTCCTTTGACAATCCCTATCCAGTTCTTTCATGGAGATTCTTTGTAGTGACACTTTCTTCTCATATAAATGACTTTCTTTCCTTCCACACATATGTCATCATCTTGGCCCCATTCAGACCTTTCACTAGGTTTACCAGCTGCTCAGTTTTTTTAAAACTTCACCCCACTGAGGTGGAAAGGTCTTTAAATATGTCTGATGAATGCCAAATACAATGAAAAATAACTCTCAGAGTGAAGCATCAAGATAATCAAGTCTTTTATCTCAGTGAGAGTGAAAGTTTCCTGCTCAATTACTTTATTCTAAAGTAGTTGGCCTGTCTTTCTAAATTTTATTTGCATCGTAAAGGTCTGTCAGTTACCCTAAATTACAGGTATGACTTGTTAGGGAAAAAAGATATTTCTCTACCTTTCAAGGTTCTTTTGGGTGGTCTAAGAATTAAATTGGCATGAGACAGCTTAATATGAGAAAGTCAAATTTAATTACATACGTACAGGAACTCCACATAAACATGAAAGATTTGAAAGACAGTTTGGAAAATGAAATGTATGTATCATCTTGAACTAACAGAGAGAGGGGTAGGGGTCTGGGACTTCAAAGGGCAATTCATAGGAAGATGAAAAAGAGTAAATATTTGGTAAACAAATGTCTGCTGCCAAGCTATACAGAAACAATGGGACATAAAGAGGAATTTTAAGACTCCTTAGTTCCTCCCTGTCTACCATACTTAGTTCATATTATAGTTAACCCTTGAACAACATGGGTTTGAATCTACTTATATGTGGATTTTTTACTGTGAGTACTGTAAATGTATTCCCTCTGCCTTATGATTTTTCTGATAACATTTTCTTTTGTGCAGTTTATTGTAAAAATACAACATATAATACATATAACATACAAAATATGTATTAATGGACTTTTTATGGGCATCGGTAAAGCTTTCAGTCCATGGTAGTCTTAGTTAAGTTTTTGGAGAGTCAAAAGTTAAATGCTGATTTTCACCTGCAAGGGAAAAGGGGTTCAACATCCCTCACCTGTACATTGCTCAAAGGTCAACTGTATGCAGTTGTTATCTATGGTGATGGTTCCCTTCCTGGAGTAGGTCCTCTATCTAAATTCTTTTTGGCATTTAGAGGAAAGGTCAAAGGCTTTTTCTGAGCCTCAGTTTCTTAAAAATAACCAGCTTAAGATAATCCACATTCCAAAGAGACACATTTTGGGTGGCAAGTTTTGTTCCTCTATGGGTCCTTACCCTAGCTGGATAGGAAAGAAATGAAAACAAAAATCAGAGCGTCACCGAATAATGAAAGACATTGGACATTACATAGAAATTTGAAATAGTTAACTCATTACTATTACTTTTACAAATATTATAAATACAGTTGGTCAAAGAAATCTCATTAAAAAATTATCAATATTTTCTGGTTATAGTTGACCCTTGAAGAACATGACACCCCATGTAGGCAAAGATCCATGTATAATTTTTGACCCCAAAACTTAACTACTAATAGTCTACTGTTAACCAGAAGCCAGACTGATAACATAAGCAGTCAATAACACATACTTTGTGTATGTATTATGTACTATATATTCTTACAATAAAGTCAGGTAGAAAAAAGAAAATGTTATTAAGAAAATCATAAGGAAGATGGTGCATCTGGGTGGCTCAGTCAGTGAAGCGTCAGAATTCAGCTCAGGTCATGATCTCATGGTTCCTGAGTTTGAGCCCCACGTCAGGCTCTCTGCTGTCAGTGCAGAGCCCACTTCAAATCCTCTGTCTCCCTCTCTGCCTCTTTCTTTCTCAAAACTAAATAAACATTTAAAAAAAAGAGCAAATCATAAGGAAGAGAACATACACTTATAATATTATATTTTATTTATAAAAAAAAAATCCACGTATAAGTGAACCTGCACAGTTCAAACCCGTGTTTTCAAGGGTCAACTATATACTGCTTTCACAGAGAAGCATACTGACCTCTATACTGAAGATTTTTTACAAACATCGTTCATACTTGTAGAGCTATGTTTCTCCCAGGAGATCTGAAACTCACTTGGAGAATGACTATAAGCCTAGTGATTTGTAATTATTGAAATACAGGTTCCTAGGTATTGCCCTCAGGTTGAAGGGATAAGAATGTCTAAAGAATCTTCATTTATTAAAAAGCCTCACTTCATGCATGTACTGACATTAAAGAATCTCTTCTAGGAAAAAAAAATAAGATGCTTCTAGCACATACAGATATGATAAACACTGACAGGTAAAGAATGCATTTATTCTTATAATTAATGATATAACATTTAGATTTCTAAACATATTATAAATTTGTAGAAATCTATCTTCCTATTTTAATAACTTTAAATAAGAAAATATTTATTTTGGTGTAGTCCCAAATAGTATATTTCTGTTTTTGTTTTTCTGGTCTGAGGAGGCATCCATTAAAATGTTGCTAAAGCTCTATACAAGAGATCACTTTGTTTTCTTCAAGAAGTTTTATAGTTTCATGTCTCATATTTAGATCTTTAATCCATTTTGGGTTTATTTTTGTGTATGGTGTAAGAGTGCAATCTTGCTTCATTCTTTACATTCTTTTTAGCTGTCCAGTTTTACCAATACCATTTATTGAAGACTATCTTTTCTCTATTGTATATTATTATCCCCTTTTCCACAGATTAATTGATCATATGAGTGTGGGCTTATTTCTGGGTTCTGTATCCTATTCCATTGATCTATTTTTGCGTGGGTACCATACTATTTTGATTGTTATAGCTTTATGTACATCTTGAAATCTGGAATTGTGATTCTCCAGCTTTGTTCTTCTTTCTTTCTTAAAAAATTTTTTTTAACATTTTCTATTTTTGAGAGACAGAGAGGGACAGAGCATGAGCAGGGGAGGGGCAGAGAGAGAAGAAGACACAGAATCCAAAGCAGGATCCAGGCTCTGAGCAAGCTGTCAGTACAGAAGCCTATGCGGGGCTTGAACCCATGAACTGTGAGATCATGACCTGAGCTGAAGTCAGATGCTCAACTGACTGAGCGACCCAGGGACCCCTGTTCTTCTTTCTTAAGATTACTGTGGCTATTAGAGGTCTTTTGTGGTTCCGTAAAAAATTTTAGATTATTCATTCTACTTTGGTGAAAATTGCTATTGGTATTTTGATAGGTATTACACTGAATCTGTAAATCGATTGCTTTGGATATTATGGACATTTTAACAATATTAACTCTTCCAAAAGAATGAAATCTTGCCATTTCCAACAACATGGACAGATCTGAAGGGTATATGCTAAGTGAAATAAGTCAGAGAAAGACAAATACCACATGATTTCAGTCATATGTGGAATTTAAGAAACAAAAGAGAAAAAACAAACAGATAAACAACCACAACAAAAACAGACTCAAGAATGAACTGGTGGTTGGGGGGGGGGTGGTGGTGGAATGGATGAAATAGTTGAAGGGGATTAAGAGTACACTTATCTTGATGAGCACTGAGGAATGTATAGATTTACTGAATCCCTATATTCTACACTGAAACTAATATAACTTTGTACATTAATTATGCTGGTGTTAAAAAAAACCCACCTTATTAACTCTTCCAATCCATGAGCATGGAATATCTTTCCATTTGTTTGTGTCATCTTCAATTCCTTTCATCAATGTCTTATAGTTTTCTGAGAATGGGTCTTTCAACTCCTTGGTTAAATTTACTCCTAGGTATTTTATTCTTTGTGGTGCACAGCAAAGGAAACCATCAACAAACAGAAAGGCAATGTAGTGAATGGGAGAAGTTATTTTCAAATGATATACCTGATAAGGGGTTAATATCCAAAATATATAAACAACTTACACAACTCAGTGCTGAAAAAACAAATAATCCAATGAAAAAATGGACAGAAGACATGAACAGACATTTCTCCAAAGAAGACATACAGATGGCTAATAGACACATGACAAGATGCTTACCACCACTCATCAGCAGGGAAATGCAAATCAAAACCACAATGAGATATCACCCCCCACCAGTCAGAATGGCTAGTATCAAAAAGACAAGAAAAAATAAGTGTTGGCAAGAATGTGGAGAAAGTGGAACCCTAGTGTACTATGGATGGGAATGTATGTTATGCAGCCATTGTGGAAAGCAGTATGAGGGTTTCTCAAAAAATTAAAAATAAAAATGCCATATGATCCCATAATTCCACTACAGAGTGTTTACCCAAAGAAAATGAAAACGCTAATTGGAAAAGATATATACAGCCCTATGTTTACTGCAGCATTATTTACAATAGCCAAGGTATAGAGCCAATCCAAGTGCCCATGAGTAACAAATGGATAAACATGTGATATATTTGTATATACATATACATGTACATATATATGTGTATATATACATATGTAAAAATATATGTATATGCACATATTTGCCTATACACACAATGGAATATTACTCAGCTATAAAATAGAATCAGATCTTGCCATTTGTGGATAGACATGGAAGGTATTATGCTAAGTGAAATAAGTCAGACAGAGAATGACAAATACCATATGATTTCATTTATGTGTAGAATCTAAAATACATAACAAAACCAAAAAACCCAAACAGACTCTAAGGCAAAGAATAAACTGTGGTTGCCAGAGGTGGGTAGGGGGATAAGTGAAATAGATAAAAAGTATTAAGAGGTACAAACTCCCAGTTATAAAATAAATAAATCATGGAGATGAACAGTATAGTATAGGGAGTGTTGTTAATAATGTTGTATGGTGACAGATGATTCCTAATAGGTAAGATTCCTGTTACCATGGTGATCATTGAGTAATGTATAGAATTGTATCACTATGCTGTATACCTTAAACTAATATAACATTGTATGTCAACTATACTTCAATAATAAATAAAAATTAAATCAGAGATTCATTCTTTGTTTTAGACTTTATTATTTTTAGAACAGTTTAGGTTTTCAATAAAATTGAGAAAAACATACAAGAGATTCCCCATATACTCTCTGTTCTCACACATGCATAGACTCCCCAGTTATCAACATTACTCACCAAAATGTTATATTTTTTTACCAAAGGTGAACCTACATTGACACATCATAATTACCCGGGTCCATAGTTTGTCTAAGGATTCATTCTTGGTGTTGAGCACTAAATAGTTTGGTACAAATATATAATGACATATATCCACAATTACAATATCATACATTTTCATTCATAAAAATTCTCTCTGTTTTGCCAGCTCATCTCTTCTGCTCCTTCCTGAGCCCTCCCCAGCCACTAATCCTTTCATTGTATCCATATTTTGCTTTTTCCAGAACGTCCTATTTTGGTATAATACACCACATAACCTTCTCAGATTGGTTTCTTTCACTTAGCAATAGGCATTTAAGGTTCCTCCATTTTTTTTTCAGAACTCATGAGCTCATTTCTTTTTATTGTTCAATAATACTCCACTGTCTAGGTGTACCACAGTTTATTTATCCATTTACCTCCTGAAGGAGAGCTTGGTTGCTTCCAAATTTGGGGAATTATGAATAAAGCTGCTATAAACATCAGCATGCAAGTTTTTGTGTGAACAGCAACTTTTCAGTTCCTTTGGGTAGATGCCAAGAAACATAATTGCTGGATTATATGGCTAAGGTGTATTTGGTTTTACAAGAAACTGCTGAATTGTTTTTCAAAGTGGCTATACCATTTTGTATTTCCTCCAGCTATGTATGAGAATTCCTGTTGCTCTGCATTCTCACTAGTATTTTACTGTCATCTGTCTTCCAGATTTTGGCCATTCTAATAGTTATGTACTGGTATCTCATTGTTTTAATTTGTATTTCCCTAATACCATATGATGTGGATCATCATAGGCTTAATTGCCAAATGTGTATCTTTTTTGGTGAGGTGACTAATAATGTCGTATAGTCATTTTTAAGTGAGTTGTTTTCTTATTATGAGATTTAGGAACTCACTACATTTCAGATAACAGCTCTTTATCGGATGTGTCTTTTGAAATGTTTTTCCCAGTCTACGACTTGTCTTCTAATTCTCTTGATATTTTCTTTTGCAGAGAAGTTTTTAATTTTAATGAAGTCCAAGCTTTATTAATATTTCTTACATGGATTGTGTCTACGGTGTTGTATCTAAAAAGGCATCGCCAGATCAAAGGTCATCTAGGTTTTCTCTTATGTTGTTTCCTAGTGGCTCTATAGTTATGTGTTTTACATTTAGGTTATGATTACATTTAGTTAACTTTTGTGAAGAGTGTAATGTCTGTGTCTAGATTCAGTTTTCTGCATGTGGATGTCCAAGAGTTCCAGCACTGTTTGTTGAAGAAACTATCTTTGCTCCATTATATTGCTTTTGCTCCTTTGCCAAAGATCAGTTGACTATATACATGGGAGTCTATTTTGGGATTCTTTTTTCTGTTCCAATGATCTATTCGCCTATTCTTTTTCCAATACCACATTGTGTTAATAAGTATAGCTTTACAGTTAGTCTTGAAATCAGGTAGCATCAATCCTCCAACTTTATTCTTCTCCTTCAATATTATATTCCCTATGCTGAGTCTTTTGCTTCTCCTAATAAATTTTAGAATCAATTAGTGGATATACATAAAATAATTTTCTGAGATTTTAATTGAGATTGCATTGAATCTATACATCAGTTTGCAAAGAATTGAATCTTGCCCATATTTGGTCTTCCTATCCACAGTCATGGGGTATCTTTTCATTTATTTAATTCTTCTTTGACTTTATTTCTCAGGGTTTTATAGTCTTCTTCATACAGATCTTATATACATGTTGTTGGATTTATACCTAATACTTCATTGTGGAGTGCTAACGTAAATGGCATTATGTTTTTAGTTTCAGATTCTATTTGTTCATGGGGTACCTGAGTAGCTCAGTTGGTTAAGCATCCAACTCTTGATTTCAGCTCAGGTCATGATCTCACGTTCATGAGATTTGAGCCCTGTCTGGGGCCTTGTACTGACAGCATGGAGCCTGCTTGGGATTCTCTCCCTCTCTCACTCTTTGACCCTCCCTCACTTGTGCATGTGTGAGCTCTCTCTCTTTCAAAATAAATAAATAAACACTAAAAAAATCTATTTGTTCATTGTTCACATATAGGAGATATTTATTCTTATGGTTGAAGGGTTGCAAACATTTGTCTCCCAGATGGTAAGATTCTTTAGTCATAAAATTAATTAAAGTGTGTATTGATAACAGTGGCAGAAATCTTCCTGAAGAATAAAATTTTTTATTCAGTGACTGTCTGTTATAAATGAGCCAATATGTGTAATTTATTAATATTTGGGTAGGATAGAGAGTGAAATAAAAGTCAATTCAAAAGCTAATGATTTGTACCAATCTTTTTGGGAAAAAGGAATGAACAATTTGGTCTAAACATTTATTTTTATTTTACATAACATAAACCTATTCAATTCTACATGATCAACAATAAAGTTGTATAATTGAGTAGATTTTTAAAATTTATGTAATGTATTTAATGTTCTGACTTTAAACTCTTCTAATAAAATCAATAATAAGTATTTGTTGAGTGAGTAATCACATACGGGCATAATTTTTATGAGTGTATAACACCAATCAAATATCTAAACTTCAAGTTAAAGACCTACCATTAAACAATATTGCTCAGTTTGATTTCTCCTGTTATTTGAAACTCTATTTTTGGTGAATACTTTTAGAGTTAGTAAGAAATTTAATATTACCAACAATATGTAAATCTTCCAGGAAGCCTCTTTATTTGTTAATTATTTGATTTGTTAATCACTACCTGCTTTTTCCAAAACAGACTGCCTATATATATATATATATATATATATATATATATATACACATATATAAACACATATATCACAAAATGATATAAAATAAAAATTAAAAACAAATAAATAAATGAGGATATTGGAAAGAAGATGAAACAACCACAGGAGAGATAAGATAAAATCAGGAATTAAGTTTCCCACATGGTTATGATGGTACCAGGTATCTCATTTATGTCTAAAAGATACAAACACTGATGGAGGCATAAATATATATAAAAATGATACCTAAAAGAGTTTTCTCTTTTGGATTTCCTTAAGACAATATTTTATAATGGAAGGAACAATGTCTTTAACAGGAAACTTATAAAAGCTACTGTATCAAATTTACTAGGTTTTATCCCCTCATAAATTATCTCCATATAGGACAATATTCTGAAGAAAAATATATTAAACATACTTTACAAAGAGTCAGATGATGTAATCTTGCAATTAGGGTTCACAAAATTAGCAACTAATAATATAGGATTCCCAGTTAAATATAAATTTCAGACAAACAACAAATAAATTCTAGTTCAAGTATGTCCCAAATATTGCATATGGCATACTTATACTAAAAAGATTATTTTTCATTTATCTGAAAATTAATTTAACTGGACTTGCTATATTTTATGTAACTACTCTACTTGGCATAAATTCTCAGTTGGCCATGCTTAATTCAGAGAAATATGTTACAGTGTTGAAGGAAAGAGTACTGGACTGAATGGCCTACAGAATATCCTTTGACTGAGTTTTTGGCAAACATCTAGATCATGTGGATCTGTGTGATCTGTGTAGTCATGTAGAGTTTCATACTTGTTTAATATTTTTCAGTCACCATCTTAAAATTTTAATAATTTTGAATAAGATATGCAACATTATCATTTTTCACTGGAATCCACAAATTACATGGCCAGTCTTCTATGTAGCAGCAGTGAATCCAGTGTCGAGTTTCGGGTTACAGTTCTTTTAAGTTGCTGAATAAGGCAAGTACCAAATGCTTCCATAGTTAAAGTATCTGTAGGAAGGATTAAAATCCTCATAGGCAAGCTGCAAAGCTTATGAGGGAATCATGCCTGAATATACAGCCTTTCCAAACACATATGGAGGTTGGTCCGGGGAATTACCACAGGGCCAAAAGTAAGAACAAAGAAAATTTGGTATGACTCTCAAAAAGAAAGAAAGAAATTCTGAGGAAAGGATTAAGAGAAAAATAGCAATCATGTCTAAATTGCACACAAGTATTCCTATTTTGAAAAATCTATTTCTAACAATCTCTAAGCTAAAAGATCTACTTTCAAACTATGATCTTTCATTCACCAATAGTTTTCATTATTTTTTAAAGTCTCTGACTCTTCCTCTACTGTTTTTCTATTCTTACTCCACTGTTAATAATTCATTTTCCTCCTCTTGCTTATTAAAGTGAACATTTCCTAGTTTCCACATAGTAGCCATCTGCTATTTTCTGCACGCATACTCAGCCTCAGAAATTCATTTCCACCCTCTCCCCCCTTTGCACTGAAATATAGACTCCAAAAGGATAGTCCTATCTAGCCATATGTTTTCCAATGTATCCTTAGCTGCTAGCACTGTACATTTAAATATAGAAGGCAATGGATAAAATTGTTGAATACATACATAAGTGACCTTTAACTGTTTCTTCTCTGTGCATATTTCCTGAGTCTCGATTTCTATCTTTGGCATTTCTCAAAAGCTCTTCAGAAATGGTTTCCTAGCACTTATTGGGTATATCTGTATGTATGCCCAACCACTGCTTCAAAACTAAAACATTCTCAATTAACTTCTATGATTCCATCAGTGATTTTGTAGTTCCCTGAAGAAAACCTTAGTGTTAAAAACATTCTCTCTCTTCTTTGTTGCTCAGAAGAGCAAACCAAAAATATAGGAAGACAACCATGAATAAAAATAACTAAAAAGCAATGTAATAAATACATTGGACTATGTTAAAAATATTATAGAAAAAGAGCAAACAATTAATTCCAAGGAGTTCAGGGAAAATTTCAGAGGAGGTGATGGTTGAGCAAAGTTTTGGAGACAAGTAATTTTACCAGGTGGAGAAGGGAGGGCAATTACTCTAGGAGACAGGTTTCAACAACTGAAAATCTATAATGTTCCCAGAACCTTCAGGAATTCATTGCAGCTGAACACAAGAATGTATTGGGGGAAAGGGTAGGAGTTCATGAGAGACTGAAGATGAAGCTAGAAAACACTTTCAAATTTTCACTTATATTCTTCAATAGTATTGCTAATTAAAAAAAAAAAAATAGTTACTTTACTGGGGCACCTTGGTGGCTCAGTCAGTTAAGCGTCTGACTTTGACTCAGGTCATGGTCTCACGGTTCATGAGTTCAAACTCCGCATCCGGCTCTATGCTGACAGCTCAGAGCCTGAACCCTGCTTTGGATTCTGTCTCCCTCTTTCCCTGCCGGTTCCCCACTCGCACTCTGTCTCTCTCAAGAATAAAAAAACATAAAAAAATGTTGAAAGTTACTTTTCTGATTATTAGACAATACGTATTTATTGCAGAATTCCTCGTGATCCATCATCTAGACTCACAGCAGCCCCTTCCTTGTCTCACTTGCCTCAAAAGTGGATTACCCTCAATCCACTTTGCACACCATCCCACGATTGCCCATGCTAACTGACTCTTCTTGGCGCTTTCCTAATTAATGTTATAGATAGGATGGATGCTGTGGGACCACCTGCACTTACCTTAAGCTGATGCAGTTATTCACAACCCTGCTGTTTAATGAAAATGTCAATGCCCACAGGCTTAACTACCAGGGATTTTGATGAATTGGTCCGAGGAAGGGGGCCGGTGTCCATGCAGTTGTAAAAAAGCTTCAGGTGATGCTGATGTGCAGCCAGAATGAAAATCACGGAGTTAAGTGATAGCTTCTTCTTGCCTCACAAACAACTGATAGTCCACATTTGGCTTGAATATTTCCATCTTTCTGAAGCAAGCTAAGCTATTTTCAGCCAATTCTATAAAATATTTCCTATGTAAAGCTAAAATTGGCCTTTATCTATCTTTACCCACAGAACTAGTTCTACCCTGTGACATTGCAAATAAGTTTATCCTTTTTCACATGACAGCCTAATTTCTTGAACATTTGCTAACATGGTCTTCCTGAAGATTCTTTCCCCCTAGCTAAACATATAGAATTAAAAAAAAAAAAAAAGTAAAACTGATGGTTTGCTGATAGCCTAGTCTGTCCCTGGCCAGGCATAGAACTTATCACATTCTATAGCTCACAAAAATTTACACTTCGAAATGACTTGCATTCCTGAAAGATACAGTTTACAAACAGACTCAGATGGCCTTGGATCATTACACAAGCCAGAAAATTCCTTTTTCTTGTTATCAAACACAGGAATGCCTGGTCTATATCAAAATGACTGGAACAGAATACGGCTGGAATATTTTACTTTAATGATTTGAAGGATAAATGCAGAGCAAAAGTACTATAATATACTATACTATAAGCTATAGCACATATAATATATAATATTTATGTTATGCATTTATACTATAAATGCTTTAAATATTTCTTTTTATTTTAGGACCCTACTCATTCTGAAATCTGGATTCCCTCACATTTTGTTATATATAATCATAAGAAGAAAAACTTTTACTCAGCTCTCAAAAAGTATCTATGAGCTTCTTCTTTGAATATACCCAAACCTTTCCATCTTTCAATGACAAAAGTTTCTAGTTTCTTAATTATTACATTCATTCTTTTATGGATGTGCTCCCCCACTTCAACTGTGGTCTGCTTAGTGAGGAACAGAATGAAATTCTCAATGCTTTTGCTCCAGAGTCTGCCTAATATGCAGGCTAGGTCTTTGATAACCCATTCAAAATGTCAGCGATGAGGACAGCCCTACAGATTATGACCGCACATCTCTCTTCTGGTTGACACTGGTCCATTAATCATAACCCAACCCATTATCAATTATTCACAAAGAGCCCAAGGGATGACAGATATTTAAGATCATATAATTAGGTCCCAAGTTAACCTTTCCTCCTTTATTACCCATATCTCCCTAAAATGGATTCCTTATTAGATCAGTCTACTCACTATCTTTTTAAATCATGTCAGGGATATTTCTATCTGCATAACCCAGTTATACCATCCCCCTTTAATGGAATGAAGTCTCCTCTCATTCACAGAATCCTTTCTGCCTGTATATAATCTACTCAATATTCAAACAGTGGCATAAACTTATCTCTTCTGTGAAACTGACCCATAGTGCCAAATTTCACACAACCTTACACTTTCTTTCAACACTAGTTGCCTTTATTGTCTAAAGTGGCAGTTGTCGCAGCAACAATAATCATTTAGCATTTTATTGAGCACTCTACTATGTAAATTTATATATATCTTTAATCCCAGTGGATAGATGTTATTTTACAAATGAGAAAACTCAGAATCATACAGACTAAGCAACCTTTCCAATTTGACAAAGCTAGTGAGGGGTCTGCCTGCTGCTATAATACCCAGTTACCTTACCTCTTTGAGCTGCTTGGTCCTGAATCAAGCACTGACTTGTGTTATTATTTAACTTCACCATATTCGATATTGTTTATGTTTAACTTGTAAAATAATAATTTGGAGCAGAACAGCTTCATGGGAATACTTACATATTAAGTTTAGCTATAAAAAAACTCAAGGCTATTTTAAAAGCCTGCAAGAGCCCCTAGGGACACTGTGACATTTGCTACTCAAAGTCAATTTACACCTATTTCTATTTAACTGGTGTCTCCCTTCCTTTGTTGGAATTTAATTATGCCTGCTCTAATTAAGGGATTGCATCCAGATGATATCGACACTTGGAAAGTGAGAATTTGACACAAATGTGTGGAATGTTAGTTGGCCATAATTCTCAGACAACTTCCTAAGATATTCTCTTTCCAGCACCTTCTCTGAATGTCTAGGTTCTTTCTCCTTCCATAGTCTCCATATTACCTTTTTGCTTGCTATGGCCAACTTTTTATTGTGCTTCTCGCTGTCTTACCTTCCCCACATAATGTGCTATATACCAGGCCATCCAACTGTAGTTCTATGTCACGTTCACTTAGAGTTCTTTTTTTCAAAATTGTGGTCAAAACGTGTGCTAATGAGTGCTCTTTCTTCAGGATCCTCATCTTCATCATAGCAAGTTGCATGCATTTGACTATGAGCCAGTTGGAAGGTGTACTTGATCCCAAGAGTTGACCTGAATGCTAACATCTCTAGCACTGCAAAGGCATTTCTGGCAGCAGGATTTTTCAGCCCTCTTAAATCAAACAACATATACAGTCCCTGTCAAGGGTTCTTCTGCAATGACTTAAGTTTCATGACTTTTGATAATAAATAAAAGAGCATATCTCAGCAGTACTAAAGATGTGAAGAAAGCAGGAGAAGGGCACCAAGGATAGAGATGCCTTCAGGGTTGGAGCATTCCCATTTAAGACTATGCAAAATGCATAGTAGGATAGAATCTTCTTTATCCAATCCCTTGTAAAGAAAGTCAGAGTGGAAGATATTGATCTTAATATATGTATTATTATATATATATATATATAATTTATACATATTCTCACATATGTTTATATATATATAAACTATATATATAAATTTTCCTATGGTTTCTAAATTACATTAAGGTCATAGCCTCTTTTTTTTTGATGTTTATTTACTTTTGAGTGAGAGAGAGACAGAGAGAGAGAGAGAGAGAGAAAGAGAGAGAGAGAGAGAGAGTGCAAGCAGGGGAGGGGCAGAGAGAGGGAGACACAGAATCTGAAGCAGGCTCCAGGTTCTGAACTGTCAGCACAGAGCCCTATATGAGGTTCGAACTCACAAACTGTGAGATCATGAACTGAGCCGAAGTCAGATGCTTAACTGACTGAGCCACCCAGGCACCCTGGTCATAGCCTCTTTTATTTGAAATATTATATGCATTTTAAGACAAGTAATTAGCTAACCCTCAAGCACTCTTATTAGACAGTGCCATATGATTAACCTCATTTTGCCAAAGATAGTGTTGGGTTGGAAAATGTTCCTATCCTTCAAGGTTCTTTTGGCTTGTCTAAGAATTAAATTGACATAAGACAGGAGAAAATAAAATTTAATTATGTATGTACAGGTCCCATAAGTAGATGAGGCCTACAGGCAGTCAGGCAATTGAGGCCTACAGACCATCCAGAGCTAAGCAGGAGATAGGGTTTTGGGACGTCAAAAGGAAGTAAGACAATTCGCAGGAAGATAAAAAAGAGTAAATTTTTGGTAAGTCAATGTTTTCTGGGACATTCTAAAACAATAGACATAGAGAAGAATTTTAATAAACAAACTTTGCTAAGTTCCCGCTTGTCTATTACACTATTTCATATTATACTGTACTTATCTATGATGATAGCTTCCTTCCTAGAGCAAGTCCTATTACTAATTTTTTTAGGCAGTTAGGGAGAAGGTCAAAGTTTTTCTTTTTTCCCTGAACCTCTGTTTCTTAAAAATAACCAACCTAAAATAACCAACGTGCCAAAGAGACATATTTTGGGTGGCAAATTTTGCTCCCCTATAACAGTCCTACAGAAAGACCATGGAGAATAGCAGAATTAGAAGAACTTAAATGTAATCTTTCTAGTCATGATATTTTCTTTGAATAAATAATAAATCTAAATCTGTTGGTAATTCAGAGTAAGAAGTCTCTACTTAGAGAGGATTTGACTCTGCGTATGAGGTCAATGAAATACTTGAAATAGCATTGCCAAGTATTAAGCTTGTCATTATGGGTTCCCAAAATGATCCATTGATGTCATCTTACAGAATTATATATTTCCAGACTATAATTGACACATTTTAACTCAATTTTACTTTTATTGTTATCTTCAGTTTTAAGGAAGGCATATCAATTTTTCCAAGGCTAATATTACTTTCATTTATTATACATATTCAGAAGAAAAAAATGCAGTCTCTCAAACCCAACAAATCATGGATTAATATTAGGTTTCTCTTAGGAACATAAATTTTAAAACAGTGAACTTTATTAATGTGATCTATGTATAATACAAAAGAGATGTATATTCTTTAGGAACAGTCAGCAATGAAGAAAAAAAAAACAACTTTTTGACTGAGTGACTTAGGAATAGCCTGCCTGCCTGATTCATTGTGGATCACTAGTATGAGTCATAAGTACCAAAGCTCAGTTACAGGTTTGTGACATGATATCACATGACTATGCTGATAGTCATAGCTTCTTAATCTCTAATTTCATAATTGACTTTTTCAAGGTAAGACGGATCAGGCATCAGGAGGTATAAGACTTTCAGCAAACGCCTGGAATATATGAAAAATTTCATTGGTGATTTAGAATCTTCTGAGTGTAGGTCAGAAATGGTAATAATTTAATGCTAAAGGGACTATCATTTTACTTTTAAAATATTGAAATCATGATAACAGTGTGGCCTATCTAGACTTTATGCTGTCTTTGTTTTGTGATGGCTTGACATTCCAAGAAAGGGCTAAATTCTACTAATTTTCCACTTGGAAAATTAAAATGCCTCCAGCAGTACCAATGGAAAAGAGAATGTCAAAGTTTTACCCACATTGCATGTATTCCATAAATGCTTTTCATTGATTGATATGCACGAGGAGACAGCTGGCATATTTTCTCAATGAGCTGAGTGCATTAGACTAACAGGTGATGAAATTCCATTGTTTACAGTATATGACTTTCTATTTCTTGGAAAGACAGATACTTTAAATGACGAATAAATTGATACATGTGTTAATGATTTTCAGTTGTACTTAATAATATTTAGCTTTACATCTAACTGATTTTCTGTTCCTCAATCTCTTTGCTAAGTTTTATGCACCAAGACAGGAAAACGATGACATAGATAATCTGAAACGGAGATGATTTTTTAATATGTTTATATATCAGTGTTTAATTCTGAACCTGAGGAATGACCTGGCTCATATTCTGCTTTACTGTAATCTTCAAGGGCACAGATTCTATTTAATTGACTATATCTCTAGGATATAGCTTATCATCTGGGTATAGAGCAGCTTCTTAAAAATATTGAAGCGCCTGGGTGGTTCAGTCAGTTAAGCGTCCAACTGCTGCTCAGGTCATGATCTCACGGTTCACGAGTTCGAGCCCCACATCAGGCTCTGTGCTGACAGGTCAGAGCCTGGAGCCTGCTTTGGATGCTGTGTCTCCCTCCCTCTGCCACACTCTGTCTGTCTCTCTCTCTCAAAAATAAATAAACATTAACAAAATGTAAAAAAGTAAAAAAAATAAAAACGTGGATTGAGCAAAAGAATATATTCCCCATATATTGTGAATAGCCACACTAACAAGGTCTGTGTTGGCAGAGTCGGAAATCAGTCCATTCCAAATTATTCATCTACTAGAATTTCTAAGGTTCACTGAATGCTAGAAACTGACTAGTAAGTGTTGGAATTTAACTCCTCGTGTTATGTGTGTGTTATGAATATTTTGCTTTTAAGCTCCTGATCAGAGATGAGAAAAGTATCAACAGGTTCCTAGGTTCTTAGCATCTGCCCTGTTCACTAATTTTACAGCCGTGGTGGTACGGCAGTGTTCCCAGGATAGTTTTGTCACTTTCAGTTGCAAACGTTTCCCACTTCGGAAGATCTATTATTTGTTGCACCATACTGTGAACCTGGAAGTGATCCACGTTCTCTAAAGATAAAGAGAACTGACTTATTGACTCTGATCATAAACTCCCATAGCACTGGCATCAAGCCAGTATCATTTCTTCATCTTCTTTCATGTATTTTTTGTCTTTGTCGAATATACATCAAGTGCTTATAAGTTATGTCTAATCCTATGTTCTAGGCACAATCAATGAATGATAAACCAAGGGGTCATAAAACAATGTTATGATATTTATTGAATTGCATTTTTATGACTAAAGACTTCTATCTATTGAGATATTAAACTGCATATGTGGTTTTAGTAGTTCACTGAGATATCATGGTTCAGCCATCGCTAAATTATTTGTTTTGTAGTTTATTCATATGTGATTGGGAGTTCTTCCTTTCACCCAGGAGAAAAGGAACCTGTCACCTGATAACCATATCCACTGACGGGAGTAGGGTTCAGGGCTTACTCCAGTGAGAGAGACGTTTTCTCCTGATCAGCAGTCACACTTTCCAGTCAGGCAAAAGTTTTAAAGCATTTGAAGGTCAATTAAAGGATTAGTGAGCATTTATACAATACCCATTATAAACAGTGGAGGCTGAGAAGAACAAAGACCAAGAAGAAGAGAAGGAAATAGAAAATTTTGGCTCATACTCTCAAAGATTTTACAATCCCATAGTTGAAATGAACACACGTAGCCCAAACTAAAGGATTGTTAAAAATGGTAGGTAGATCAAGGCATTGGGCGGTTCTTTTTATATTTGAAAATACTGAGGCTTAGAGATAATGACATTGGTGGTATAAGTTCTTATACTTATACTTATCTGTCAAACTTCAGATCTTTGGCCCAGGTCCAATAAGCTCTCATGCCTAGACATTTAAGAATTTTATAATGAAATAAGATAGGTAACTAGACAGGGCTGCCATGTTAAGTGAGGGGTTTCAGAGATGTAATTGAGCTAGAGCAGATATCTGCATGCTAAAAGGAACTTTGTTAATGGAAATGGAGGTAATGGTGACAATACAAGTCATTTGAGAAGTGAGAGAAAAGAAAATCAGTATTTACTACAAGAAAAGTCAAGAAGTTGAATCTTTCTCTGTCCAAGGGGAAAAAAATGAATATCATTGTAGACAAAGAAGTACATTGGGCTAGAAAGAAGAGAAATATGGGATCTCACTGCAGACAGACTTTAAAGGCATTGGCTGAGACACAGGGTTAACATGAGGGAGTAGGAGAGAAGATCTGAGAGAGAAGAAGGTCTGGGCAATCACTATCGTATCTTACCTAAGGGGTTACCAGATGATCCTTGGAATCATTGCACAGAAGTGGAAAGGAAGGACCCAGGTGAAGTTTGGCCAGTCATTCTTGTGTTACTTCTAATATTGGTCAGGAGCCAGAGCAAAAGTAGAAGAAATAGAGGTTGAAATTGTCCAGAACTGAAATTGACAGGACAGTCATGAGGAGCATGAAGGAGTGAGTCTGGCCAGTGGAAGGGCAATGCTGGGGGCTGCCATGTTATGCTGCTGGAGAGTCCAGTGTGGGTGTTACTGCTTTTTAATTATCAGAAAGGCTAACCAAGGCTGCTTCAGTGTATTCTCTCTGTTCTATCAGAAGATAAAAAGGGACTAATCTCCTCACTTCTGAGCATAATAAGCTCAGGTTTATTGGGAGTTCATCCTGTTTTTATTCAAGTGCTCAGCACTATCATGTTAACATCCTTTGTATATGAGTCACAAGAAAAGCAAAATGACCTAGCAGAACTCAAGTGAATTATAGTATCTAGAAAAAATCGATCACATGCCTTTTAGGGTAGGTACTGACACTGATACAACCCAGTAACACTGTGTAGCACTTTTAAAAAATGCTCTTAAAATACCAATTGCAGAGAACAGCTGATTTCATGAAAAATTCAGGGATTTGAAAAATTATTCTGATTCAGGCTCATTATAAAATGCTATCTTTGCCATGAAAGAAGTTAGTAAAAATTCAACAGGTTTGACTTTTCAGAAGCTTTCCCCTATACATAATGTTGTTTTCCTAACAAATGTGGGAACTGGTCACTAAAGGTGGTGACTCAACATGACTACAGGATTCTTAGGACATCAGAGCATGTTGCTTCAGAGTTGATCTTTTTCCAAAGGCATCTACCCTGAGGGCTTCGAATAACACTGTGCTTGAAAATGAATGCCCAGCCAATCCCAGGACAATAGAAAATCCTCTCTAGGGAGTATCACTAACATAAATAAACATTCACCAAAAAAACGCATCTGGTTAGCACCAACACAGGATTTTATCATTGTGAAATTCTGCCCCACTGAGAGGAGAGCATTCAATGGTTCCTGATATTATTTACAGCTTATTTACATTTTTATATATTACTGTATAAATTAAGAGTAATCATAGTAAATAAAGTTTCAGGTATATCCTAGTACTTTTATGTTTTAAAGACAAATGAAAACTGTGAGCAGTTTTCTGCCTTCAAACTTAACCTGAAAGGATTTCATTATTCTTTCATTATTCATATTCCAAGATAGTGTCATGGAAAAACATTCCACTTGGAACCACATTTACTTGTATTCAGTTCTGACAATGACTAACTAGTAAACTTGGGCAAGTTATTTAAAGTTTTTCATCTTTTATTCCTTCATGGACAGAGCAGGTACAACACTTTTTGCACGATCTACTGCATGTGGCTGATAGAAGAATCAGGTACGGTAATGGAAAGAAATGACTCTGAACCTGCAGTCAGTGTATATTTGTGTGTGTGTGTGTGTATAAATATAAATACTTTATATATATGATGGATTAAAATATATAATTATATTATGTATTATATATCTCTATTATTATCAATTTTCTATTATTATTATTTAAAAAGACAATTAGTACAAATTTCACAAGTGGATTGACCTAAGTATAATAATGATTTCCAGGAGAGGTAAAACACCCTGTATATCATGGTGAACTTCCCAGACAATCCAGGGTCTAGAGAAATACTGGAATTTTGCTGTACCAAATATTTCTATAAATAAATAACCTGGAACATAACTTTTTGTTTTGTAAGGTGATTTTTGTCACAGTAATTAATACAACCCCACACAAAATACACACAGTAAATTTTTTACAAAATTAGTCATAAAAGACAGATATGTCAGAAATTTATAGTTATAAAGTTTATTAGTCTGTCCAATTTTTTACAACCCTATAAATATTTTAATAGACATTTCCATAATTAACTTGGCACCACAGTGGATGGGCATTTAATTACTGAAATGACAAAGTGAATGCGTCTAGTTTTACCTTCTAATCTGAATTTTCTGACCTGATTAACAAAATGTTTAAAATTTGTGTATGAATTCATCAGTGTCTATGAAATAAAACAAATTTGAAATCAAATAAATCTTAAAGACTATAAGCACTTTAAGGATCTGCTTCTACCTCTGCTATTTTATGTTTCCTACTGTGATTGCATTTTGTTGATGTTCATTTTCTGTGGGTTTGTTTTTTTGTTTTGTTTTTTGTTTGTAGATATTTCTTTCAAACCAGGGCCCTCTTTTGGTACTGAGATTCCTAAACTGAAAACATTTTAAAAAGAAAAAGAAAAAATAAACAAAAACAAGAAACTCAGAAATTTATTTTTGGGTTGGTAGTAATAGAAAATATAATATTATGCAGTGTACTTAACTGATACTCAAAATGAATTATGGCCTCAGTACAAAAACTGAACTGCTAAAAGGTCAAGATTAAACCATGTTGGAGAAAATAATTTGGATCTTTGTATTCCTATAGCTTCAAATGTGAAGATATTTTATTTATTTATTTATTTATTTATTTATTTTTAAGTTTATATATTTTTGACAGAGTGAGGCAGAGCATGAGTGGGGGAGGCACAGAGAGAGAAGGAGACATAGAATTGGAAGCAGCCTCCAGGATCTGAGCAAGTGTTCAGCACAGAGCCGAATGTGGGGCCAGAATCCATAAACAGTGAGATTGTGACCTGAGCTGAAGCTGTATGCTCAACCAACTGAGCCACCCAGGCACGCCACATGTGAAGATGTTTTAAAAAGTAAAATAAAATTAAAAAATATACTAAAAATCTAATAAATCACAGGAAGCTGTTTTGTGAATATCAACAAACTGATTCTAAAGTTTATATGGAAAGCTCAAGACCCAGAATAACCAACACAGTGGAAAAGAATAAAGTCAGAGGACTGATACAACCAGACTTCAAGACCTCCTATATAAAGCTACAATAATCAAGACAACATGGTACCAGCAAAAGAAGAGACAAGTATATTCATGAAATGGAATAGAAAATCCAGAAAGAGACCCATACACATATAGTTAACTCACCCTGACAAAGGAGCAAAGGTAATTCTAGACAGAAAGGATTGTTTTTTCAACAAATGGTCCTGGATCAACTGGACATTCACATGCAGAACAATGAATCCAGACAAAGACTTTATACTTTTCACAAAAGTTAACTCAAAAGGGATCATAGACCTAAATGCAAAATGGAAAACTATACAACTCCTAGATTATAACATGTTATAACATCTGACATCTAGGTGACTCTGAATGTGGCAAAAACTTTCTATTGTTTTTTATTATTTATTTATTTATTTATTTATTTATTTATTTTAAATTTTTATTTATTTTGAGAGACAGAGTGAGAGAGACAGAATGTGTGCATGGGGGAGGGGCAGAAGGAGAGGGATAGAGAGAATCCCAAGCAGGCTCCTCATTCAGCACAGAGCCCAATGTGGGACAATCTCAAGACCCTGAGATCGTGACCTGAGCCAAAGTCAGGAGTTGGAATCTTAACCAACTGAGCCACCCAGGCACCCCAGCAATGACTTTTTAGATACAACACCAAAAACATGATCCATGAAAGAAAAAATTGTAACTGGTGCTTCATTAAAATTAAAAACATGTTATGAAAAAAAATGAGAATGTGAAGACCAGACTGGGAGAAAATGCAAAGACACATCTGATAAAGATCTGTTTTCCAAACTATGCAAAGAATTCTTAAAACTGAACAACAATAAAAATAAGCAATTAAAAATGGGCAAATGATCTGGACAGACATTTCACTAAAGAAGCATATGAAAAGATACTACATATCATATGTCCCCAGTGCAAGTTAAGGCAACAATGAGACACCACTACAGACCTATCAGAATGGCTAAAATTCAAAATGCAGGAAACACCAAATGCTGGTGAGGATGTGGAGCAACAGGAACTCTCACTTTTTGATGGCAGAAATGCAAAATGGTACAGCCACTTGGGAAGATAGTTTGGTAGTTTCTTGTAAAGGTAACATACTTTTACTGTAGGATCCAGCAATCGTGCTTTTACCAAATGAGTGGAATAAAAACTTATGTTCATACAAAAACCTGCACACAAATGTGTATAGCAGCTTTGCTCCTAATTGCTAAAACATGAAAGTAACTAAAATGTCCTTCAATGGGTGAATAGATAAGCAAACTGCAGTATATACCTACTGTAAAATATTATTTAGCAATTAAAAAAATAAGCTATCAAGCCATAAAAATACATGGAAAAACCTCAAAAACCTTGCTGAGAGAAAGAAGCCCATTTGAAAAAAAAATACCATACAGTTCCAACTGTATGGCATTCTGGAAAGGTACAATTATGAAGACAGTAAGAAACAATCAGTGGTTTCTAGAAGTTTGTGGGGAGGAAAAGGAGGAGGAATGGATGAAGCATAGAGGATTCTTAAGGCAGCGAAACTATTCTGTGAGATACTGTCATGATGGATACATATTATATATTTGCCAAAACCAACAAAATGTACAACACAAAGAATGAAGGCTCTCCTGCTCTCACTCTGTCTCTCAAAAGACAAATAAAAAAAATAAAATAATGTAAATAAATAAAAACTTACCATTATGTGTATAGAGCTGGAATTTATTGAAACTTGCCTTATAAATACCAAGAAAGGATGAGGTAGTTACAATTGGTCTTTGATACGATCAAAATTAGAAATAAATTTGAATGGTGTTCAAATTACTTTTGCAATACCTTTAGTAGTTCCTAAGATGTCTTTAATATGCTGCTCATGATATAAACATGTACATACTCAAAGTAAATAAATATAGGAGGCACTTTTTAGCATGTTGAAAACCAAAATTCTGGGCAG
This sequence comes from Panthera tigris, assembly GCF_018350195.1. NCBI lineage: Eukaryota > Metazoa > Chordata > Mammalia > Carnivora > Felidae > Panthera > Panthera tigris. The sequence continues at coordinate 51,954,652 of NC_056664.1, read as the reverse complement.
CAAGGTGAGTGAAATCATTTTAAGAGGTAAGAAATACCTCAACAACATGTTTTGATGTATTGGACATTTATTTATTTGATTTTTTAAAAATTCATTTCTTTATTTTTGAGAGAGAATGCAAGTTGGGGAGGGGCTGAGAGGGAGGGAGAGAGAGAATCCTAAGCAGGCTCCACCCTGACAGCACAGAGCCCGATGTGGGGCTCAGTCCCACGATCTGTGAGATCATGATCTGAGCCAAAATCGAGAGTCAGACGCTTAATTGACTGAGCCACTCACGTGCCCCGATGGTTTGGACATTTAAAAATACAACATATTGAATTATTCCAGAGTGTGAAATATATAATTTGGGGGGTACTTATTGATTTCTTTTTCCTTGACACATAATACACAGTCTTGGTATCATTTTATTTTCACACATTAAACATAAAATAGACTCATCAATTTCTGCTAATGTAAGTACATTCTGTCTAGTCTAAGTGCATGCTAGCATAGGTATGTTTTGTCTAGTCAAATCATACTGGTAGTTTGACCAATAGGATAAAAATCATTTTCCACTTTAGGAGATCATTTGGTATAATCCACTGTCCTGGACAGTGAGGGGCCTTTAGGTCATCCAGAAGGCAATCTGTGAATATGGTGAATATGTGCATGTTTTTTACATGTAGGTGTTTTTTTCTGGGGAGATAATTCGTAACTCTCATTCAGCAATGAGAAGGGCTGACATATTACACAAAAATGTAATAAAGATATTATTCTGCCAGAGTAGATATTACCTTATGAATATGATTCAAATATATGTTATGAATTTATTCAACAAATACATAATGACCATTGTATCATTGTTCCACTTCACAAGCCCTGCAAAAAAACAATTAATTAAAATTTAGAAATGTACAAGAATGCATTTCTTGCTTTCAAGGGTGGTACACTCCAGTCAAGGACATTGTCAAGTAAATAAATGTTTATAGCAAAATAATTGCTAAATTTGAGGTTTGTACACAACACTTTGATCTGACAAATGAAATTGCATTTAAGTGAAAATTTTAAGATGAGCTTTAGTCTTTAAAACTTTTAATCACCCTAGTAGCAAAGGGATGAAAGGTTTGTGGCAGATGGATCAGGTGTGGGGATACCTCCAGGCAGAGGAACTATTGAGTGTAGGAATACAGGAGACGCAACAAGCCTGGTGTGTTCAGAGACCTACAAGACATTATTATTAATGGAGCTCCCAGTTTGAGGTATGAAATGGAAGAAGGTGATAGCGGGGCTTATGGGTAAAGCACAGACCCCCTAGAGCCTTTCATCCAAGAAGAAAATAGAGATTTTTAATTTTTGCCTCTTTCAGAAGTTCCCAAAGTGCAAAATTACAACCGTATGAAGATATTGATCTTTTCAGTCTTAAGGGGGTCAGCATCTCTTGAGGACGAGGGCTGGTTCCCTCAGGCTACGAGTAACTCTGTATACTGTCACGTGTCATATGAGTATAATGTTTTAAGTGTTTCATAACGTTTAAAAAAGTTGGAAACTGCTGAGTATGAAGGAGATTCACTGAAAATGATGTTGAGCTTAAAGTTTACACGACATTTGTTTCTCTCTCCCAGTTGAAATATATTTTACTGTATCATTAATTAATAACTATATTTTGATATACTATTTATTTTACTTAAATAAATGTGTGCACAGGTAACAGCTATTCTTTTAGGTGGGATTTCTCCTTTTTTCAGCTACCTCCAAATTTTCTCCATTATAATGTCATCACAAAAACACAAAAAGGGATTTTAAAATAAAAATGTAACAAATGTAACACAGGGAGTGCCTGGGTCGCTCAGTTGGTTAACATGTGGACTCTGGATTTTCACCTCATCGTTTTATGAGTTCGAGCCCTGAATCCAGCTCTGTGCTGACAGTGCAGAGCCTGCTTGGTTTTGGGATTCTCCCCCTCTCTCTGTCCCTCCCCCATTCATGCTGTCTCTCTCTCTCTCTCTCAAAATAAATAAACTTCAAAAAACAAGAATGTGGGGCACCTGGGTGGCTCAGTTGGTTAAATGTTGGACTTCAGCTCAGGTCACGGTTTCATAGTGAGTTGCAGCCCCACATCAGGCTCTACAACGACAGTGCAGAGCCCGCTTGGGATTCTCCCTCTCTCACCTCTCTCTGCCCCTCCCCACTCACACAGTCTCTCTGTCTCAAAATAAATAAATAAATAAATAAACAGAGTCTGTCTCAAAATAAATAAATAAATAAAATAATAAATAAACTTAAAAAAATGTAACACAGAATTTCACTTCTTGAGGGATAGATGTTGCCCGGTACTTCAGTTATTTACATGTAATCATATTTTCACTACGGTTTTGATTTCCGTGTACAATGGGAGTTTTTGAAAACCCTGTGTTTTTAGGGTTTTGATATAAATTTATATGCACATACATTTGTAAGAAATAATCTTATAAGAGAGACCTTATGTACACCTTATCACGTTTTCCCTCAGTGGTAACATGTTGCAAAAACTGTAGTATAATATCATAATCAAGATATTGACATTGATATAGTTCAGCAGTATTATGCAGATTTTTCCAGTTTTACTTGCACTTATATGTGTGTTACTGGCATAAGAAGGATTTTGTGCTCATGAAGAGGTTCTATTTAACACCAATTTGCTGCCATCCTTGTCCCATCCCACCAACCAAAGAGGATCAAGGGGGAAAAAAGCACAGTAGTATAATCATTGAACAATGTAGTGTTACCGATTAGCAATTACTACTGCTCCCTGCTCTTCCATTTTCTCCAGGCAAAGCAGGCTTGCGGATATTAAGAAATGGCACAAAATTTTCCATTGTTTAAATTTTGGCAAAAATTAGCTCTTCTATGGTGTAGGGTAGCACTTAAATTAGTCATTAAATGGCTTTGTTAGATATACTACATTTCTTATGGTGGTTAATGATGCCTAATGATGTCTCAAAATGTGACTCTGAAATTTCAATTCCATTTGCATTATTCAGAAAAAAATGCTTTTGAAATGTTAACAGTACGCTCCTTTACTAGGTCTTAAAATCCTTTCCAATTATTTTCATAGGGGAGGGGATGGATAAAGAATCTTCAAGTAATCTGTCATAACACGACCAATGAGAAATCACTGCATTTTTGGTTAGCTGAATTTTAATTCATATGTCTCTAAAATGTTATTTTTTTCTAGTTATAAAATGGAGCCTGTATTAATTACACCATTAATATTCTCTTAAAATTCCACATAGGAGGGGCACCTGGGTGGCTCAGTCAGTTAAGCATTTGACTTCAGCTCAGGTCATGATTTCAGAGCTTGTGGGTTTGAGCCCTGCATCAGGCTCTGCACTGACCTTGTAGAGCCTGCTTAGGATTTTCAATCTCTCTCTCACTCTCTCTCTCCTCCTACTCCACTTGTGCTCTCTCCTTCAAAAATAAATAAACTTTAAAAAATAAAATTCCACACAGGAACGTTTGGATGATATACCAAAAGAGCGAGCAGATTAAGCTCTTTTGTATTCTTACATCTGCAAGGTATCATTTGTAATTATTAATTTAAATATATTAAGATATCATTTACATCATTATAATTCATGTAAATAGAAAGGGAGTTTGGGTATGGTACAAAATTTAGTCTTATTAAGAATTACTTCATTAGCTCATAAAGTATCTCAAGTAATTTAAAACATAACTGACCAGGGCACCTGGGTGTCTCAGTCGGTTGGTTAAGCATCCAACTTTGGCTCAGGTCATGATATCACGGTTTGTGGGTTGGAGCCCCATTTTGGGCTCTATGCTGACAGCTCAGAGCCTGGAGCTTCGGATTGTGTGTGTGTCTCTCTCTCTGCCCCTCCCCTGCTCACTCTCTGTCTCTCTCTGTCTCTCAAAGATAAATAAATGTTAAAAAAAAATTTAAACATCTAACTAGCCTACAGGATTTAAAAGTTGAATTTAAAAACTAAATAAAAAGATTTGTTGTCAAGAATTTGCAAGATTTGTTCAATGTTAGGTTTGTAGTGCAAATAGAACTATACTTAATCATATGCTAATTAAATAAAAACCAATATGATCGATAGCAATAAAACTTTCCTTAAAGCATCCTTCCTAATCGCCAGAGTACCTATTCCTCCAACATGCACTAATTTATGATTATTTTTAGTGTTTTTGAAAGAGTAAAATCACTTGAGAGGACTTTTCCATAAATGAATACCAAGGGGACTATTCAGTAAATCATATAGATATTTGAGAATCTAAGAATCAAACACCCGAGTAACTATTTTTTAAAAAGTTTATTTGGAGAGAGGGAGACAGAGTGAATGGGGGAGGGGCAGAGAGAGCGGGAGAGAGAGGATCCCAAGCAGGCTCTGCGTTGAAAGCAGAGCCTAACGTGGGGCTCAAACTTACGAAACCATGAGATCATGAATTGAGCTGTAAGTGGAAACCAAGAGTCGGCCCTTAACCGACTGAACCACCCTGAATAACTTTTAAGGCAGCATCATCAGCCTAAAGCACATCTTTATTAAACACTCACAAGACAGCAGGCATTGTAAGCCCATAAGGAATCAGAAAACAAACCTGTCCAGAGTCTCACACTTGACCAGTACCAGTGCAGAAGGCAATCTTCAGTTTAATGGGAATCATCTCTAGTGGCAATGAAATCTGAACTTAGATAAATTATTTATTAGTGTTCCATGTTAATAATAAAGAATGTATAATTTAAGGAATAAAAGTATATTCTTGTGTGCTCATACTATTTACTATTATAATAAACATTTTAAAGATTAATATTGATAAAACTAATAGTGAGAAGATTTAGAGATGCCTGGGTGGGTCAGTTGGTTAAGTGTCCGATTTTAGCTCAGGTCATGATCTCATGGTTCATGGGTTCAAGCCCCACGTTGGGCTCTGTGCTGACAGCTCAGAGCCTGGAGCCTGCTTCGGATTCTGTGTCTCCCTCTCTCTGTCCCTCGCCCACTTGTGTACACTCTCTTTCTCTCTTTCAAAAGTAAACATTAAGGGGCGCCTGGGTGGCTCAGTCGGTTGAGCGTCCGACTTCCGCTCAGGTCAGGATCTTGCAGTTTGTGAGTTCAAGCTCCACTTCGGGCTCTGTGCTAACAGCTCAGAGCCTGGATGGAGCCTGTTTCAGATTCTGTGTATCCCTCTCTCTGCCCCTTCCCTGCTCATGCTTTGTCTCTGTTTCTCAAAAATGAATAAACATAAAAAAATTAAAAAAAAACAAAGACAAACATTAAATTTTCTTTAAAAACAATAGTAAGAAGATTTATAATTGTATACAGCAGGCCAAAATGTGTGAGATTTTGAGCCAAAAGTTAATAAAAAAAATATAATGTAGAAACAATGCAATTTTATTTTTAAAATTGTATGTCTAATTTACAGTTACTTAGTTTACTGTCTGCATATTGATAAGAACCAAGAAGCACACAAAAGGGACTTGGGGTTACCGATTGGGATAAAGTGTTCAAACTGAAATTAAGGTGAGTCAATATAAGCTCCAACTATTTTTCAATTTTGTCTTTCCTTTTTTGATGCCAGCTTCTTGTTTCAGCAAGACTATTAGGTTTATTCTACAATATTTTTTTAATTTTTTTAATGTGTATTTATATTTGAGAGAGAGAGAGAGAGAGAGAAAGAGCATGAGCAGAGGAGGGACAGAGAGAGAGGGAGAGACAGAATCCGAAGCAGGCTCCAGGCTCTGAACTGTCAACACAGAGCCCAACACAGGGCTCAAAATCATGACCCATGAGAGCATCACCTGAGCCGAAGTCGGACACTTAACTGACTGAGCCACCCAGGCGCCCCTACAATCTTTTTTCTTTTTTTTTTTTTTTTTTTGTTAAAGACACAAACATGAAGACAGTACAGGGACATATATTGTGTTCTTTTTGGTAATATTTATCTCCTATTATTATATTTTACTCAATGGGAATCATATCATATCCCCATTATGTGTTACATGTACCAAGAATATGAATGAATAATTACAAATTAACTTGAAACTGTTTCATCATCTTTTAGTTAAACCACTATTTTGTGAACAGTTAAAAAACATCTGTGACTCCTTAGTACTGAGTCTAGAATTGCTTCTATGTCCTAAATTCAGTACAGTTCCTACCCTTACCTGATGCACTTTAAAATTAAGAACTTGTTCTATACATGAGGGGAATAATAAGAATCTAATTTCTGTTTGTTTCTTTAAAAAAAATTAATGTCTATTTATTTTTGAGAGAGACAGAGCACAAGTTGGGGAGGGGCAGGGAGAGAGGGAGACACAGAATCAGAAGCAGGCTCCAGGCTCTGAGCTGTCAACACAGAGCCCGATGTGGGACTCGAACTCACAAACTGTGAGATCATGACCTAAGCCAAAGTTGGTCGCTTAACCGACTGAGCCACCCAGGTGCCCCTGTTTGTTTCTTTTTAAATAACAAATTTTGAATAATTGTGGCTAGTTTGTTTGGCATCATAATAGGACGGTAAATCAAAAGTCACATACTTTTTGCTTTTAATTGAAGCAATAATTTTTGTGAGCAAATCATGCCATATCAGAGTCAGATAGCCAGATATGCTATTCATATTTTGTTTTACTCATACTAGCTGTTCTTAAATACATTTTTATTTTGGCACCTTCTGTTGGTCAGAAACCTAAATGCTTTGTTCTCTCCTGGCACACTCAGTGACTAAACCTTTGCACTCAGTCTCCATCATTTCCAGGCACGTGCATTTTCCCAGCAAACAACTCCAGTGTGGACGGCATCCCCATTCTGGCCAGGCTCCTCTCCTTACGTTCATCACTCCTCACGCTAAACACACAGTTGACTGTGGACACTTCTCATCATTATCTTTGATCTTTTGTCCCTACTCTATGTCTTCTGTTTCTGTGCATAAATGGGGACTCATCTCTGTGCTTGCACCACTACCCTCCTGGGAATCTATTTGGACCGCATTGACTACCATTACTCTCTCCCTCTTCTCAATAAGTCATAGAGGTTTTTAATTTGGTGTCTATGAATGCAGAAACATCCAGTTCTATCTATTTTATTCTATTTTACTTATGTAAATCTGTTATCTTAGGAATAAAATGTTAAGAGCTCCTATGGTACTGTTTCCAATAGTCACAGTAATTACGACAAGTAACATTGTCTCTCCAACTAGATCAGAAGATTGCGGGGGGGGGGGGGGCGGGAGGGTTGGCTATTAAATTTCATTAAACAAAAATGCTTAGGTAATAGGGATAAACAAAGAAAAAGTCAATCTCTGCCTTGGAGTCCATTATGATTCAGTGTTTTATTATTCATGTGAACTTGCACAAAGTATACAGGTGATAGGAGTTTATTGGTTGATAAGAAAGAAGATTCTTAGCCTAAAGGGAAAAAGGAAATAGCCAATGTAAAGTCACAAGGGTATGGATGGGTTTTGTGCTTTGTATAGGTAATATATATATATATATTTTTTTTAGGATAAAGATGTGTGTGCATGTGTGTGCATGTGTGTGTGTGATGTTTTCTTTGGTATGTGGCTCTAGTAGCAATATAGTTTTGCTTTGCAACATATGTTCCATGAATCAGCATCATCATCATCACTTTGGAGCTTGTCAGAAATGAGAAACCTTCAGCCACGCTCCAGACCTATTGAATCAGAATTCTCATTTTTTTTAAATTTTATTTTTAATGTTTTTATTTATTTTTGAGAGAGAGCAAGACAAAGTGTGAGCAGGGGAGGGGCAGAGAGAGAGACACACACACACACACACACACACACACACACACAGAATCCAAAGCAGGCTGCAGGCTCCAAGCTGTCAGCACAGAGCCTGACACGGGGCTCCAACTCACAAGCCGTGAGATCATGACCTAAGCCAAAGTCAGGCGCTCAACCGCCCAACTGACTGAGCCACCCAGGTGCCCCAGAATTCTCATTTTTAACAGCATTCCCACCCACCCACCCCCACAACCTGGTGATGCTTAAAGCACATTAAAATTTGAAAACCTCTCATCTCTATGTGTGGAGTATAATATGTATGGTTATAAGTCATGTGGTCACTGCCACAGATAAGGCTGGGTTCATGATTGGAACAGAATATAAAGACATATTTGCTCTACTAAGCAATTTGATGAAGCCAGGGATCCAGAAAAATGCATACATCCACAAAATTTGACATAACATTTTGGGTAGTTTCAAAGACCTCCAAGAGTCCAGAAAGGAAGTGCAACTGTTAGTGGGTACACAGGTAAGTAGCAAGATCAGATTTGTATTATGGAAAAATAAACGGCAGTGGTTTCAAGGAAGGGCAAACTAGAGGCAGATGAAAGTTGGAGGCGATCTCTAGGTTCCAGATAAAAAGAGTGTAATTTCCTGACATATATTAAGTACCTTTAGTATGCAAAATCCAGGAAAGAACATTCAGAGTTTAAACCAATTCTCAAAACTCAGACTGATGACTGAGGAGCAGGAGGGTCTAGGTAGCTGCAAATTTATGATACAGGACAACGTCTAGCTAGCTGCAAAGTAGAAATCTACGTATTAATCTAATCCTGTTTTCTCCTCTGGATTTGAATAGAAGACTTTCTCCTGATTCATCAAAAATCTTCCTGGGTTCTTGTACTGCTCCAGAGATTTGTAGCTTTGCCTAGTATCCAACCCTCTGCAGCTACTTCTGGATCCCAGACATCAACCCCACTAGGGCTACTAGGGCTGTTCATTCCCTCCCTCGCCCCACCCCCACCCTCTGCCTGACTGTTGGAACTCCCCTTCACTCTTGAAGGTTGAAAAACTCTCATTCCTATCGACAAGGCAGGGAGTTCTGCTTGCTGTTCTGAAGGATAAAAATTACATGATTTTCTTTTTGTTTTCTCCAAAAAGTTTCTAGCCACTTCTCCTTTTCCTTCTGAAATTATTGTGGCAACCTCTTTCCATTGCATCCTGTGTAGCTACCCAGTCTAATTAAAATACACACACATATATGTATATACATGTACATATATGTATATGTGTGTGTATATATGTGTACATATATGTATGTGTGTGTGTGTGTGTATATATATATATATATATATATATATATATATATATATATAAAACTCCTGAAAGTGACATTTGAAGCAAAATCATGTCATAAAGGAGACTCTGTCTCCTCAGGAACTTTGCTGCCTGTAATGGCTGTACTTGTTGCTTCCACCTTCCCCTTGACTTTCTCTTTTCTTCTAAATCCAGATTTAGAAATGATTTTCATTGTCCACTCTTGTTCTTGAGGGCTTGGTCCATGCCAGCGTGCTTCTTAAATACCTTAAGCTAATTCACTCAATTAGTCCTGACAATAACCTACAGGCATAATTCTCATCTCTGTTTTATAGAAGGTACAACTGAGACACAGGGATACTTGATAAGTTTTGCAACAGCACACATATTCTAAAAGCATTAAGAGGTGAGATCTCGATGAAAGCACCATAGTTCCGGAGCCTGAGTCTCAGCCGTCACACCTGTCTGTCAACAGAGAGGTCACCTTACTGTCTTTCCACACTGCTGACCCCCACATGGGCTCCTCCCCCTAGATTTTCTCTTTGTCTCAATGACACCACTATCACCTGGTTATCCAAACCAACAGGCACAGACTCATTTTCCACTCTTCTTCCCAACCCTTTTCATCTTCACCTCAGCAACATTTACTCGTCTTTAAAAAAATCATTAAAACGCATTTTAATATGTTACTCTTTTAATATAAGAACTATTACACAGGACAAAGAAAATACATGGAAAGTTTTATAGGTTTTAATTTTCTGTCTTCTTAAGAAAGTTTCTTCATATAAATAGCGAAGGAAAAAAATCTGAGAATAAAACCTCAGGTCAGTAGATATTCCACAAAGGTGGTGTAAGAATGAACAGGTGATTGCCACATACTATTTCCTGGCGTCTTTTTTTTTTTTTTAACATTTATTTATTTTTGAGACAGAGAGAGACAGAGCATGAACAGGGGAGGGGCAGAGAGAGAGGGAGACACAGAATCCGAAACAGGCTCCAAGCTGTCAGCACAGAGCCCGACGCGGGGCTCGAACTCACGAACTGTGAGATCATGACCTGAGCTGAAGTCAGATGCTTAACCCACCGAGCCACCCAGGCGCCCCGTCCTGGCGTCTTTTTAATGGTCATAAAATGTCTCACATGGATTTGGATACTTTAAATGGCAATACCTCCAAGTTTGTAGGAATTTAGAATGCAGGACAATGTCAAGCACTGAAGACTCATTTTATTTAAAAGAATGAGCAAGTTTCAGTAGATCTTCACATTACAGAACATACTAAATCAAAGACCACGCTTATCCTTGGAGGCACAGTTCTCTAAATTGCAATGCAGTAGCTGGAAAACATCTGCAAATAAGAATACTGTTGTGAATCTTTTTGAAAGTGTTAGATCAGTTTTGTCTCGATGCATTGTTCACCATCTGTCAGGTTGTTGGCATTGTGAAGGGTCTCCAGGGAGGAAAGACTATTTGGCTGGAAACAGTCTCTCCCAATTTTCTCTTCAAATAATGACTTGGGTCAAAAATCATTCTTACTAGGTCACTGCTAAATAATATTTCTGATATGTTTGACATGTTACTGTGCATTACATCAAACCAAATTTTGATCTCACTTTGTAACACTTCTGCTGTGTCTGATACTAGGACTTTCTCCCAGTGGGCACTCGGCTATGGTAATTAATGATGCCCAGGACCTACTTATCATTTTAGTCTGCTTTAAAATTCCCTTTGCTAAAAATTTTTCTCTAGACCTTGACATTACTCCACGATGTGAATGTGATCAGTTACTTAGTTTCCTTATCTGTAAAATGGGAATACAGTAATACCTACATTAGAGGATCATTTCCAATATAAAATGAGTTAGTTAAGTGTAGGGGCTTATAACAGTTTTACTATTAAAATGTAGGGTAGGGGCACCTGGGTGGCTCAGTTGGTTAAGTGTTTGACTCTTGGTTTTGGCTCAGGTCATGTCATGATCTCCTTGGTTTTGGCTCAGGTCATGTCATGATCTCCCGGTTCGGGAGTTCATGCCCCACATCATGCTTGGGGCTGACAATGTGGAGCCTGCTTGGGATTCTCTCTCTCCCCCCCGCTCTCTCTGCCCCTACCTGCTCATATTTGCTCTCTCTCGCTCTCAAAATAAATAAATAAACTTAAAAAAAATGAGGTTAAAAATAATTTTATTTCCCTGTATAGTACAGGAGTGCTAATATAAGGGGAAGTATTTAATTCCATGTTCCTTCCCTCAGTGGTCAAGTGTTCTAGATCATATCAGTCCAGCTTGCTACTCTAATCTCCATCTGGAACAGAATCAAGTCTTACTGAAGCCCAGAGAGATGACATCACGGGAATAAATTATATTAGTCTAATGTAATTCTTTTCCATGTAATCTTTCCATTTAGGGGGGAGGGGAAGTTAGTTGTCATTAATGCACTGATCCAAGGTTCCCACCCTCCCACTATGTAAAGAGCAGTATACTGAGGCATCGCATTAGTGCCGGCTATCATATACCTTACCCCAAATGAGAGCTCTTAAATTGCCTTCCGTTTCTCTTTGGAAGGGTTTCACTAAATGAAAGCCCTGTGCTGCTGCTGAAATGAGGTTTCTAAAAGCCACATCTGATCGTGTTGTTTGCATCCTTAAAATCCTCCACTGTTTTCCTGCAGCTTACAGGGTAAGATCAAATCTCCTTGACACAAGAACACAACCCTCCCCGAGCTAGCAGGTGCCTGCCTGTCCAGCCTCATCCCACCTCTCCCTAACACACACCCTGGACGCCGTGTGGGTCGCGGTGCTTCCATTGTCTGGAACACAGCACATTCTTTCTGCATGTTCTTGCTATTTTTTTTTTCTTTACCTCCTTGGTCTTTCTGGAGAAATAGCATAAATATCACTCCCCTTCATGCTCCAGAGTAAGAAAACTTGGTTGACCTTTCAGGTCAGAGGATATTGTCATATTGTTACTGTAGCATTTTGTAACTATTTGTTCCATGTCTCCTCCTGCCACTGATATGAGCCCCGTAGACAGGGCTCAAGGTTCTTTGTTAGCGTCACTAATAATGGTAAGTTATTTTTCTCTATAGGTTACTTCAAAGAACAAAAGGATTTTTTGAACATTTTAAAAAGAAAGGCACTTCTGGATTTTTATCATATTATTAAATAAGGCAAGGATAATAATGAGCAAGTAGGGGGAAATGCTAAGATGAACAAAGATAAGACCTAAAGACGTTAGTTAGCTAATTAACATTTATTGAGCACCTCTTATGTGTCAGACATTTTACTGGAATGTTTTGTATCAGTCAATAAATAGCTTTATAAAGAACTTTAAGAATAACAAAGTGTGACCATTAAATAAAGAGTAGTTCTAGTCACTCATTTCTCAAATGAAAAAACTCAACTGTGTTACCTCTATGCTCACCAGATACCCAATTAAATAAGGCATAGAGAAAATATGATGGCTAACTTGTAAATCTTATGTTTAATTTAGCTACCACGACTCAGGCCTAATGGTTTAGAACTGTTTATTGATTGACATAGAGGCACAGTAGAAACTACCTCAGTGCATACAAATTTTGAAATCTTACGTTATAATAAATTAAGATATATTGTGATTGGGCTCTTATGGAGGAAAGTTAGTATTCTAAACAGTATTAAAGATCATGTATTAAGAACCATTAATCATTTTAGGTTTTGTGTATTTTGTATGAACAGGGTGATGATATAAATAGTGAATTCTTGATCCAAATTTAGTACTGTCAACTAATATCTAAATCTAAAATATATGCTAATGAATTAATTCAAGGTAATTATAATCTAAATACAATTGTAAATGTAAGTTGATGTAAAACTTATGTGTATATGTAATCAGGTTAATTATTTACATATTATGGATAAATTTTATAAATATATCTCCGTGTATGTGTTTGCAAAGGATCCACCCAGCATTCACCACAGAGTGAGACATAGACACTTATCCCCTACCAAATTGACTTGTAAGAATGGACAACTATATTATGAAAGTATTATTATTTAGCATATGAGAAGGATAGCTATCTGTTGAAATTAAATATCCTGAAGTATAAAAATAGATTTAAGTTTTAAAGTCTAGAAATGAATTATGTGGTTAGATGCCACCTTATGTTCAGAATCAGGATGTCTTTCCAGGTAGAATTCATTTTAAGTCAACGGCATGCATATGGAAATTGATAAGACCTCATTTGCTCCATTATGACGTCAGTGCTAAATATAACATGTAAATGGTTAATTTGAGTGACCAGTTATATGAGAAGATATCAAAACGGTTGTCTTTCAGAGTTTGTTTGTATAGTGCTAAATAGTAGTGCTATATATATATATACAGTAGTGCTATATATATATATACAGCTACCATATATATTGTCATCATCAAAACATGTTTCCAGTCCCTTTATTCTACAACAAAATTATATGGGGGGGCACCTGGGTGGCTCAGTCAGTTAAGCATCTGACTTTGGCTCAGGTCATGATCTCACGGTCTGTGACTCCCGCATCAGACTCTGTGCTGACAGCTCAGAGCTCGCAGCCTGCTTTGGATTCTGTGTCTCCCTCTCTCTCTGTCCCTCTCCTTCTCTCTGTCTCTCAAAACTAAATAAACATTAACAAATTTACAATAAAAATATATAAAAATTTATCCAATAATTCCATCTTTAACTCTGTAGTAAATACCAATTAATGTGTGACATTGGACCATATTGATGGACTGTGATATTAACAAGAAGGGAACGAATTTTTACCTGAAGAAACAAAGATCATTTTTGAAATGAAACATTCTGTTCCGTAACATTTAATTACACCCTTGTTTTTATGTAAAAAAAAAAAAAAACACTTTAATTTCAAGCCAAAGTATATGTATAAATTAAAGAACTTTAAATGAATGAACATATGCCATCTCAATTTAGCTCACCTGGCACATATTAATAATCAGTTTATTTTTTTTTCCACTCTGGGCACATCCTCTAGCTAATGTTAATGAAGATGAGATTAAAGTAAATTGTATTTAGGTGTAGAAATAGAGAATCATATACTTCATTCATTATTTTAGAACATATTCCTGCAGACACAGTAATATAAGACTTACCATTTTAATTGTTTGCCCAAAGACTGTTGGGGGAAAAACTACACATATTTGACCTTGGTTAAGATGTACAGCGAAATTCTCTGTCAATATCAAGTTGTCTAAGAGCTTCAATGTCTATGCAGACATACATGATGATGAAAATTTAAGAATCTAATAATCGCATTATTAGTGTTCTAAAATGGTCACACAATTTCCCATTTCTACGTGGATAATATGCTGGTATTACAAGTTCACTTTCATACTATATCTACATAAATTAAACGAGGTTTCCATAAGCTGACCTATTGCGATTATTTATTCCATCCAAATGTTTGTTCTGTAATCAACTTGTGCAAATCATGTCTTTTTATGATTCCTCCCCTCTCTGTATGCATATCTTCACCATCATGAAGGTTATTCTGAAGTCCCAAGATGGATATGTCTCTTTCATTCCTGATCTTGCAACAAGTATCTGAACATGTCTCTGAACCTCTCTCTTTATACTTAGCACTTTTTGACTAGCATTAGGAAATATTATGTGTGTATCAACACTTCTGACACAGGTCGACTGTCTTCGTGTCCATATGAGTGTATATTTACACTTTACTTATACCTCAACTATATCTGAAAACATACTGGCAGAATATTGCAAAGGAGCTGCTGTGCTAGTTACTATAGATATTGTGATTTAGTTAAAATTGGAGTTTTGAAGGAAAATTGTATATTATATTATTCATTTCAGAAAGGAAGATGTGAGAGACTCCTCAGGGAAATAAAGCTTTCAGCATTAAGTTTTAGAGAAAACTTTAATATGGGATATCAGATACAATTTTGCAATGGGCAACCCCATTTGTTTTATAGCAAATGGAGAACATATGTCAGCCATCGTTCTACAGTAAAAATAGCGTGGACTTGGATTTGACTTCGGGTTCTGACACTTCCATATCTCTGGAATAAACACTTAACTCCCCCTTTTTTTTTGGCCTCTAGTTTCATTCATTATAAAATAGGGATGCTTACCCAAAGAGCTTAGATTTGAATGAGGCCACGCATATCTGGCATCTGGCACATGGTAAGTTTAAGCAAATCTCAGTGCGCGTAAATTCCCTTTTTTACAATGCCCTTCTGAAGGTTTGGCATAAACCAAAAATAGAATTTACATACCTGGAAGAGGGAATGGAAGACATGTAACTTAGAATATGTTTGTTTTTCTGTTGGTGATATTGTGCTAAAATCTAGATAGCAGTGTAAGAAGTTTTTATTAGTTTCTTAGGGCTGTCATAACAATGCAGCACAGACTGGGTCTTAAGAAACAAATTTATTTTTTCACAATTTTGGACACTAGGTCAAGATGTCAGCCAGGTTTATTTCTTCTGACGCCTCTCTTCTTGGCTTATAGGTAACTATCGTCTCCCTGTATCTTTACATAGTCTTCTTTCTATGCCTGCCTGTGTTTTAATCTCCTCTTCTTATAAGGATACTAGTCATGTTGGATTAAAACCCACACTATGGGACCACACTTTACCTTAATTACCTTTTCAAAATTCCTATGCCCAAACATAGTCACATACTGAGATACCGGGAGGGAGGCTTAGGACTTTAATATATACATTTTGAGAGTACATGTTTCACAGTCCATATAGGGTTATGTTTACTAATAACTACAGCTCCTATTTAATTCTTATTGACTTTGTATAAAAAACACTCTTAAAATTTTTTATCATTTAACTCTCACAACTATTTATGAGGAAAATACTAATATTATATCTATTATAGAGATGGGAAGATCGAGGTCAAGGGAGTCAATTGACTTAGCTATTAAGTGTAAAAGTCAGGACCTAAACTCAAGTAATATATTCCCAAGTCTGTGCTTGTAACCAGAACAATTTATTGCCTTCTGATTATAGCCTGTGACGTTAGACTCTTCTTTATTATGGTAGGATCTTGATCTCATAACATCTTATATATTATTCATTCTTGTATTCATTCATCATTCATTCATTCATCAGCAAATATATTGAGCATATACATAACACTTGTCTACAGTCGCTACTTAAAATGCATCCCATAAGTTAACAAGTAATAGGTATATAACCAAATAGGCCTTATCTGATATCAAGGTGCCAATATCATACTTCACCCGAACTGCAGCCTCAGGCATGGGTTTTAGAGGCAGCAAAAGCAGGTGGGGACCTACTGTCTTCTATCAGACAAAAGAAACACAGCAGTAAACACAACAGACTTGATCTCTAATTTCATAGACCTTACAGTTCAAGGGAAGAAATAGACATAACTTAAAAATAACACTAATGTATGAAACAGTTATAACTGCTATGAAAAAAAAAATAGGAATAGATCTATGAGAGCTTCCACCAAAGAAATCTAACCTAGACTGCTGGCTCTAGAACATTTTCCCTGATAAAGTGCTTCTTGTCAGTTGAGATCTACTGCAGAAAGATAGCAGCTAATTTGAGTTCAGAGAGGAGGTAAGACTATGGGTTTAACATTTGTGCATATGGATAAAACCCTATCTACAAAGATCATGTGACCAGTTTAAGACACTTCAAGAAAGCTTATGTGGTTGGAGTGCAGACAGGGAGGGAGAGAATATTGTGAAATAAGGTTGGAGAATTAGGAACTTGTATGTCATGTTGATTTTTTTTCCTTTTAAATCTTAGAAGCAATGGTAGATTTTTAAAAAGGATTTCAATGGTGATGATGTGACATATTTGCTCTTTTAAAGATCACTCTGATTGTGGTATGGGCACAGATTGGGAGAGGGCAGAAAGGATGAAGGAAAACTAGTTAAAGGCTATTACAATAGTCCAGGTGAGACACTACTATGGTTTGGAATTTGATAGCAGTAAACATGAGGAAAAAAAATAGGCAGATTCAAGAGACAGTTAAGAGATAAAAATGGCAGCTTTTTAAAAAAAATGTTGATTTATTTGAGAGAGAGAGAGAGAGAGAGAGAACATTCATGCAAATGGGAGATGGGGAGAAAGAGAGGGAGAGAGAGAGAATCCCAAGCAGGCTCCATTCTGTCAACACAAAGCCCTATGTGGGGCTTTAACTCACAAACTGTGAGATCATGACCTGAACCAAAACCAAGAGTTGGATGCTTCATCAACTGAGCCACCCAGGTGCCCCCAAAATGGCAGCTTTTAGAGATAGCTTGGATACGAGTTTCGTGGAAAGGAGAGCTTAGAGATTCTAATATTTCTGGATTGTGTAATTTCATGGACACTGGTGCCACTTGGTGAGATAGGAGATTCTGGAGAAGGATAAGGTCAGGAAAGTGAGTATCATAGATTTGATCTTGAGGATGTTGAGTTTGATAGGAGTTATGTGAACTAGGTAATTGTTCTAGATTGGAGCGCTCCAATCACAGTCATTGGTCCTATTATACCCTCTGCTTCTTTGATATTACTTGAGAAAAAAAGTATAAGGAAACAGTGACAAAAGAAGGGGAATTGATATTAAAGTTTAAGGAACTCAGACTGTTAATGACTGAAATAGACAAATAAATTAGCAGGGAAGACTATGAAGAAAGACCCAGAAAAATAATCAAAAACTCAGGAAGAAAAGGTATTGTACACATTAAGATAGGAGAATAACATAGAAGTAGAAAAAGTTCCTCTGGGCCAGATATAACGGACTGGTCAAGTAATATTAAGATAAAGGTAGGCTCTATCAAAGATATATAGTACATGTTAGGTAAAAATCTCAGCTCATAATTGTAATCAACCTCCTCAAGAAAAGGCAGATGGTTAGATTTAGAATATAAAGAGGGATTCTACAATAAAGTAAATGAGTCACAGATGCCCAACAAAATGTTAAACTATTTCCTAATGTTTACGGCCATTGTTAATGGTACCAACTGTTGTTAGAAAGACAAGATAAGTGAGTCCAAATAATAGACAATATTTAGGATTCAGGTAAGAAATAGTCATTGTTTCAGATATATGTACTTATTGTGCCATGCAGCAGTAGGCATCCTAGAGGATGGAAAAAATGATAGGTCCATCTTCTACATAAGAAGAACTGAAAAGAGCTGAGTTGGGTGCTGGTAGAAGAGGCTGGCTACCAGCCAATGGGATGGTGTGAGATGAAGACTGTCTTTTGAAACTCAAAGTGTCCAGTTCTCAATTATTTTTGAAACTCACTCTTTCCTAGTTTTCTTGTCAAACTTCTTTCTCTATGATCTTCTTAGTCTCTGTTTCTGACTGTTAAAGCTTCAGAATTTAATATCTACCACTCTGGCAGGTATTTCCACTAATATTTCACAGACACCTAAAACAATATACCCAACTTAAATCAATTCTATTGTTTTCTTACTTTTGTTTTAAATGGCACACACCAGTTTATTGCTATGAATGCTTGTCCCAGCACTGGCACACTTTACTTTTTCACCTTCCTGAATAAAATATCTATTATGAAAATTGCTTTCGAGTAAAAACAAGTTTGGATATAGGGGGAAGTTGGCTGTTTGAAACTTATTAATAGGATGTGTGAATTTTGGTCCTCATTCTTTTATCACCTTAAACCATAATCAGCCTCCCTATCTTCTTGGTATTTCCTCCGTATTCATGATGCCTGTGGACATTTTAATTTTTTATCTTCCTCTTATTAATTTCATGATCTCTGACCAGCTACCATTCCCCCTATTCCCTCTAAAATGGTCTCCTTGATGGCAGACACAGCCTATAGTAATTGTGGAGCCTCATGAGAAAACTCCATAGCTGTTATCAAAAGGGAAAATAGCCCATATGTCTGCACAAGTCAAAATGTTTAAGGGCATCGGGAACTTTGATCTTTATTATTAGTCATACAAATCAAACTTTGCAGAAATTTTCTTCTGGGTCATCGGAATTGAAGTATTATTCTACTGGCATTAACAAAGATATTGATACTCTTTGTTGAACCATGTTCCCAGAAATAAAGCTGGGACTCTGAGGGAACAAAGCACTTCATATCCTTTACTTTCACACAGGGGTTTCTAAGGAGAATCAGTTGAACAGTCCACTAACTGTGAGGGCTTTCATTTTCATAACGCATGAGTATTTTATTGCTATTTTACTATAATCTTTTGTTGTCCTAATAAATGCTCTTTTTTTTGAAAAGGTGGAATGGTATCATCACTTTTATTTTCAACAATGCAGGGGAAATAAAGGAGAACGGGAAATAACCAGGATGCACTGGCTAAGACTTAGTCCTTTGACATCCACAAGCTGGAGGAGGAATTGTACCTCTTTGTTGCATATTATGAAACAAAGTAGAAAACATCAGAGATGGAACCTAATTTCTCTATAACAATACCTAGATCAACATCCCTATACTTACTTTTAAAACTATGGATTGAAGAAAAAACAAAACAAAACAAAGCAAAACGATATTTCTTCCAACAACGACATCATTATTTAGATCTCTTGGGTTTGTCAGTTACAGGAAAACTAACCTGCCCCCATCAATTCTGAAGTTCCAACAGACCCCTGTAATTCTGAGTGGAACAGACTAGAAACCATGGAATGCAGGTTGACTGTTGTTTCTGTTAGCGATCAGAACATCTCACCAATCAGTAGGAACTCTTTTTCACTCTGTAAATGGCTAGTGAAACAGATGAACTGCCAAGCCAGGAAAATGAGTGTCATCATACATATTTTCCTTTGATTCATACACGACATCCTTCCATTTCTACGCCAGTCAATCCTAAACAACGCACAATTAGTGAACACGAAATGTATGATGTGATCAAAGTAGACTGCATTGTGATCTAAATACCTGTGGTATTTATTCCCTCTTTTTCATCCTTACTGATAAAACTATAAGGTTCTCCTCATTTTCAGGTTCTCATCATTTTTCATCTAAAGTATTTCAAAAGCCTCATAAATGTTCTCTCTAAATCTTCTCTTGTCCTCACATAACCCATTCTTCACACTGCCTTGTCAGATTGATCTTCCTAAAATATAAATTGGATCAATTACTGCTCCTCTTAAAAACGTGTAATGACTCTACAATGCTCAGAGAATAAAATCTGAACTCTATTTTGTGGCCCAGACAATCTCTATGATACCGCAGACCATGTTCTCCAAAGTCACCTTTTATTATTCCCTTTCTTCTTCTCCTTATCAAACTACTTTTAATTCACCAAATATATTATGTGATTTCATAACACTTATAGCTTTGCTGTTTCCTCTATTTAGATAGTTTTGCCTTTCCATCCTCCCTGCTAGTTTCTTTGACAAATTTCTACTCATCATTTCAGATAAAACTCAAATATTATATTCTCTTTGAAGCATGTGAGACCCTCACAGTTATTTGCTCCTCTGTTCCACCATGGAACACTGCACATGTTATTAAATACAATAATCAGGATGCCTGGGTGGCTCAGTCTATTAAGTGTCCAACTCTTGATTTCCTCTCAGGTTGTAGTCTACAGTTATGAGATAGAGCTTCATGTCCATGCCCAGCACGGTGCCTGCTTAAGATTCTCTCTCTCTCTCTGCCTCTCTCCCCTGCTCTCTCTCTCTCTCTCTCAAAAAAAAATTAAATAAAAACATAATTACAATAATCATTTGAACCTGATTCCCATTTTCAACCACGAATTTGTTAAGGAAACTGAGGCATACAATACAAACAAATCTGGCACATAATCAATCTTCAATGAGTTATAGCACTATCATTTCCAACTTAATATGCCCAAATCAGAACTCCCCACCTCCCCCCTAAGGTCATCCAATCTTTTGCTGTTCATGGTGCTATCATTCTTCTTGTCATGTCGGATTGAAATCTTGGAGGCTGCTCTAACTCAGTCTACATAAATAACTGCTTGACCACATATGTATATGGGAAGTACTTCCTGCTTCTTAAATATATTTCCCTTATAAAGCTATTTGCAAACAGTTGTATAAAGATAAAGCAGTAATGTACAATTCATTGAATTTTCAGCTCATTGAATAACAAAAAAAATTGGGTATTTTTGTATAAGTTTGACTAATCACTAAGTGTGATTCTACTCTTTTAATAACTTTAGTTGTATGTCCATAGCCAAAAATTGATTCCCCTCAGTGAGCATGGTTTCAAATTTATGTATTATGATTAGATACAACTCATTCATGAATCAGTACAGGGCAAAACCCAACCACATTGCAGCTTGAGACAAAAGGAAAAATTAATAACACTTTTATTTTTATTTTCATTTTGACATGTTTATCATCATGGATTTTTGAATTAATTTTTATTTCTTCAAGTACTGAATTAAAATATTATTTCTTTTGATTACTGAGTTTGTTTTCCACCTCCATTAACTTTCAGGCAAGAAGTGAGTGGCTCATTCACCTCACCCTAGTACCCGCCCTGTAGCCATGTCTAACTTCTAAAGGAAGGAGAAGTGCAATTCTGTGTTTTATACTAAAGAAGAGAAATGAGGAAAAAATGGTGAATGGTGATAATGACTAATAAGTCCAGGTAAGATAATTGGTTCTAATGCAGAATTGGCTGATTAAGAAAAAATGATAGTGTAAATAAAGCTCAGGAGACCATTTTACTCTTCAAACAATAAAATGTTCCTCATCAAATAATTGACAAATATAATTCTACAGGTATATGATTTATAGCCCTATCCTTAATTAGCATCTTTTTTCCCCTAGAAGTCTGAATGGATTATTTTACTCTGAAAGAATTCTCTATATAAAAGTCAGAATCAGATGCTTTTTTTTTCTCAATCAATTGAGATGTGATAATTGCGTTGTCATTACCTAAAAACTCCCTGTGGATTTTTAATGTTCAGTACTTTTAAAAATTGACTTCTTCAGGTACTTAAAAATGTTTACCTTAACTCTGTTTTGTGTATTTAATGTGTTTTGATTTGTTACTCCTGGATCACCATGATTTTTCTCTGACTAGTGAAAACAGCCAAGGAATAGCAAAAGTAAGTGCCTAGAATTTATAAAGTGTCTGGGCTTTAAAAAAAAAACACAAACAATCATCTTAATAATGCCCATTCACTGTTCTCTAGGGTTATGTATTAAAATGCTCTAGAAATTTTTTATTCCACAAAATGCATGTAGTTTATTTTTTTTTAAGTTTACTTATTTATTTTGAGAGTAGAGAGAGTACACATACAAATAGGAGAGGGGCAGAGAGAGAGAGAGGAAGAGAGAGAATTCCAAGAAGGTTGCATGCTGTCAGCACAGAGTTTGACATGGGGCTCGAACCCATGAACCATGAGATCATGACCTGAGCTGAAATCAAGAGTTGGAAGCTCAACCAACTGAGCCACCCAGCCACCTTTAGCTTATTTTTTTCTGAGGCAATATTTTGCATGTGGGCAGTAAGACATTTGTTTTAGAAATGTCAGCTATTAAAAATTGTGTTTAGTTACCAAAACATTTTTTTAAATGTGAAAATGTTAATGAATATAGCACTTACACATTTCATCATCTTTATCAATACAGCTGGCTCTTCTACATGAAACGCGGAGGTCTAGCAGTAGCTTTAACGACAGAGAAGAAAAAGTTCCGTCTCAAATGTAAGCCAGCTAGATTCCCTACAGAAAAGATGAAATCTCAGAATACATTTTTCTGTATAACTTTTCCTGCCTGTGTAACTGAGGGAACAGGACTGTGCAATGGGATTCTTCTTCTACCAAGCCTTGACATCAGCAACAACAGTTCTCACTAAAAGGCTGGAAAATCTTAACTTCATCCCACCATTAATCATTCTCTCAGCCTCTGACTCCAAAGTAGAAGCATGAGTGTTCAGCCATAGCTTGTATGGTCTTTTCTACTTGCTAGGAACTCTGAGAGAGGGATGGTATCAAAGGAGATGTTTTTCTTGAAGACTTTGAAATTCCAAGTGTTGACAGAGAGAAGACTTCCCTGCAGTCATTTGAGAAATGCTCCCCCAAAGCAATTTTATTGCAATCTAAATATTTATTCTGATTTGCACAGGACACTGTCTTTTGAGTGTGCTGTGAATAGGATTAAGTCCTGAGACAGTTCAGAAAATATGTGAGACACCCCTTTATTTGATTAACTCATCATATCATACATATATAGATTAATACAATTCATTTTGTAAGTAAAATTTGAGATAATTTGAGACTGTTGTCTTAGGACACCACATAAAAACTCTAACTGCAATATGTTGTTCTGAACAATTATATTAACTCAGCATAATAAATGGAATATTTTTTATCCCATGATTCATTTTCTAAATGGAGTACGATGACCTTCCATCTGGCAAGAGGTCTAAAAGGATATTGCTTGACCTGAAAGCCACTGGCTAGGGAGTAGAAGATTTATTTGGATTTTCACCTAATTTATTTTATGGACAAATAATAGTCAATATATTTTTAATTAACTGTTTTGGCACATCATCAAAGTAGTGATTAGAATTATATATTTATTTTTAAACACAAAATTTTGTGAATGTAAGTTTCAAAAGGAAAAAGGAAGTTATTGTAAAGTAAATGTTATAATAAAGTACAATTTAAAAATTTTTTAATGTTTATTTTTGAAAGAGAGACAGAGTATGAGTGGGGGAGGGACAGAGAGAGAGGGAGAGAGAGAGAAAGTCACAGAATCCAAAAAAGGATCCAGGCTCCCAGCTGCCAGCACAGAGCCCAAGACGGTCCTCAAATCCATGACTGCGAGATCAAGACCTGAGCCATGAAGTCAGACGCCCAACCGACTAAGCCACCCAGGCACCCCAAATAAAGCAAAATTTTAAAGTATGACCCTGAATGATTTTACTCTTAAGAGAAAGAACAAAATTCTACAGTAGTGTAAGTGATTACTTACAGAAAAAAAAAATTTAATATATAGTGACCCATTGATTTGTTGGTATTTCATCAAAAATATTTAGGGGCACCTGGGTGGTTCAGTTGGTTAAGCGTCCGACTTCAGCTCAGGTCACGATCTTCACAGTTCGTGCGTTTGAGCCCCGCGTTGGGCTATGTGCTGACAGCTCAGAGCCTGGAGCCTGTTCCGGATTCTGTGTCTCCTTCTTTCTCTGACCCTCCCCCGTTCATGCTCTGTTTATCTCTCTCTCAAAAATAAATAAACATTTAAAAAAATTTTTTTAATTAAAAAAATATTTAAAAAGCTTGGGATATGATTTTTTTTCTATTAAATACTCATGGTAAATTACATTTCAAATCCTTTTTTTAACTTAAAATTGTAATTACATTTGTTCCTGAAAAAAGAAGAAAATAGAAATCTAAATGGTTATTTGTATAGGTATAAGTAAAAGAAAGTTTTAATGAATTCACTTTGTTTTAGTTAATTTTTGAAACTACTTTAAAACACAATCTCTGCTACCTAAGGTTTTGAATGCTTTCCATGGCATTTATGTAACACGTAGGTAAAAATATTTTACTTAAGTAAAAATGAAAGAAACAAAAGGGAAAAAAAATTCTGAACGTATTCCTATAATATGCAGTTCTTTTGAAACTAAAACTTACCTCTGCAGTTTCTCTCTCCTTTTCTCTTAGCCTTTTCTTTTGAATGTGGTCAGCGAATGATAGAATAAGATGTAGATAGAATGTAGGAACCGGCAATACTGTGTATTTTATTGTGCTCTTTACAGTTTATACCATACCTTCACATGCATCATCCCTTTTCATCTTCATGACAACCCACGAAGAGATAATTATTCCCATTTTATAAAAGAGGAAACAAAGGAACAATTTAATCTTTCCTAGGGGCAATTAATGATTCAGTTTCTGTCTCAGGATGATGGCGATGAGGAAGAGCTGAGCTGGGGACTGGAGCCCTGACATTCTGGCTCAGAGTACAGTGTTCTAACAGCATTTGAGATTTGATAAGCACATTACATAACTCGGTCAACTTATCTCAATATTTTCTAAGCTTGAATGTGGAAATTATTTGGTACAAATGTTTTCCAAGAGAATTTGATTTTAGCGGAAAACAAATGAACCTGTTCTGGATGAGTTCTATGCTAGCCTTACACAAATTACTGTCTTTGTTTGTGTTGCTGGTTATGACTGTAATGTCACCGATCAGTTCTTTTGTAATAGCCCCAGAGAAATTAAAGAAGTATAAATAATGTATTACTACTAAATGAAGACCAAATGGCATTAAGGTGCTTTGTAGAAATGAAGGTTTCATCAGAAGTCAAATGGAGAATAACAGATGGGCCCTGAGGCATACTCAAGCACATGAAGCATAGCAGGTAAAACAGAAGTGGCACTCTAGGAGTCAGGACCAAAGTACATTGTGAACACTTAAGCAAATTCAGGAAAGCAACTTCTATTGTATTAAATCAGTGTTGTAAATTTGAACTTTTCTAGATTTTTTTGTTTTTACATATAAATTTATATTGGTGTTATAATTACATAATTCTCATAAGCTTAACTCATTAATAGATTTATACTCGGTCTCTGTCTCTGTCTCTGTCTCTCTCTACGTGTGTGTGTGTGTGTGTGTGTGTGTGTATACACTTGTATACATGTGTGTATACACACACACACACACACACACACGATATAAATAAGTAACCTCTGAGATATTTGATGACATCATTAGGCAAATGGAAAAACTGAAATCAAGAAACATTTTGTTCAAGAAAATTTGACAGTAATTGATTAACTTCACATAATGTGGGCTTCCTGCTTCAAGTACAGTATTCTTCTGCTATCAACTTCTTTATTTATAGATTAGGGGTTGTATATAAAGAGGAACAGAGAAGTTAAGACCATAGGACAAACTATTGGCAGAGAAGGAAATATACTTGAGCCCAAATCCTCTGACCCCCAATTCAATGATCAATTCAGGGGACAATCAGTTTCCTTTCTCAATAAACAGCGATGTCCTAAGGCATTATATCTATGGAGGCATTGCCAGTTTACCAAGAATATTGGCAATCAGCGTCAAGTTGGAGCAGAGGCTTTTCACTTTGTGTTGCTTGAAAGGACCTCTTCTCAGCTTTAGGAACCCCTGTGGGAGGCGTGTAGGACAGCAACCAGTGGGGCAGTATCCAGTCCCCTTCATCCAATCAGAGTAGCTTTATTTCCTTTATATGTTGAACTTATAGTTAGGATCTCATTTAATAAAACTATTTTGAAGCGTATTAGTGTTTGCAAACTACTGACTTAGGGGACTACATCTGATGGAGATATTTTGCATAAGGTTAAATAGTTTAGATCATTCTATCTGTTGGTGATGTCCTCATCATAAAATCTTTGCTGCATATTCGATATATTGACACATCAATAGTCTTAGAATTGATGAGTCTTAATTAGCTAAAAAGTAAAGGATAAAAGTAAGAAAAAATTCAACTTGCACCTGCACAAAAAGTTGCGGGCTCAAAGAAAGTGAAGATGCTTTCTTTCTTTTGGATTTCATATAACCTTCGTTTAGATTTACTTTCCTGGGAGCTAAACTGGAAAATCTTGTAGTAAAATAATATTAAGATGTCTTAAAAATGAAAAAAGGGGGGGGGTGCCTGGGTGGCTCAGTCAGCTGAGCGTCCAACTCTTGATTTCGGCTCAGGTCTTTGGCTCATGAGGCTGAGCCCTGCATCTTGCTCTGTGCTGAGCATGGAGTCTGCTTGGGATTCTCTCTCTCTCCCTTTCTCTGCCTCTCCCCAGCCCCTCTCTCTCAAATAAACTTTTTTTAATGAAAAAGGAGTAACATGATAGACTTAGATAGGAAATGATTCAGTATATTAGTATGACAACCATGTGGAAATTACCCAGAACTCTGTTTTTATTGACTATAGAGACCTCCATTCTGTAGTGAAGAAAAGGGTCATGTAAAAATAGATATTCACATTTTCTTATTATTTTTAATGAAAGGCATCATCTATTCTTTGCTATGTTTAGTATAACATGGATTCTCAATTAACATTAAGCCATTCATCATAACTGGCCAGGAACATAGTTCTTACCAGGAACCAAAAGTTCCGGCACCTTGAGCTTAGACTTCTAGAACAGTAAAAAGATAAATGTCTGTTGTTTAAGCCACCCAGTCTATGGTATTTTCCTATAGCAGCCCAAGAAGACTAAAACACTGACCAAATACTGCACTGAAGAGGCATTACATTTTTCAGTTTAGCTTTGCTTATGTGGCCAAAGCCCTACTGTATAAAAAAATAGTTACCCAGGAAATTCAGGTCACATACGTTATCTTTAACATTACCAAATTATTTTCTCACCAACCCCAGAGCCATAGGTAAACTCAGGCTTCTTTCCTGATTGTCATATCAGATTTCCTAACTTTTATATCCCCATCCAGCATCTCTTTACTCCTGGTCATCCTATAAACTACCGCTAGATTAAATTTTCCTAACATATAATTTTCATTAATCATTATATTACCTCTAGTGAATCTTAGCCATGCATTGACCATCTCCAGATTCTTCATTCTGGCATTCAAAGTCTGCCCTCAAATGGCCCTTCATAAACAGCCAGCCTTACTCATGATCCTATTCTCTGTAGAGTTCCTCAATATGGCTGATGGCCTTAGCTTAAAAATAATACTTATTCTCACAATGATGCCTTGAAGATCTAATGAGATACTGTATGTGGAACATTCATTACTGGTGTCTGGGATGTAGTGAGTTTCACTCAATAGTTATTCTAATTATTCATTCTGACCCTTGTACATGTATTTGTTTTCTACTTATAAGAATAGACACTTATTGACAATGTAACATACACTAAAATTTAGTTTTGATTTTAACCCTGTCAAAAGGTAGGTAGTAGTTACTTTTGTCTCCCAATTTTATACACTAGGAAACTGAACTGAAGAAAGGTTATGTATCTTGCCCAAGGCGACAGAAAAGAAATAGCAGACCAAAAATTTGAGTCCAGTCGGTGTGGTCCCAAAGTCTGCATGCTTAATTACTACTTGTATGGTTCCCTTTTTCTATATCCAATTCTTCTATGTGCTCTGTCACATTTTTTCTTTGAATATTCCCGAATAATCTGCCTTCTTTTTTTTATAAATCCAAAATTTATATTTTCTTAAATGTTGGCTCAAAACTCATCTCTTTCACCACATCTCAACACACTGGGTTTTCCCATTTAGCTTAAACAGAATCTAAACCCTAACACCATGCGGTACTTACCTATATATCATATTCTTGCAAATATATAATTAAGCTTCTTCAATTTGAATGTAAATTTCTAATGGCAATGGCCACTTTATGTTTTTTAAAATTCTTCTAAGCCTTAACCATAAACAATTCAATTGAAGTACATCAAAATGAAGAATTTCTGTTGATCAAAAGATGTCATCAAGACAATAGATAAGGGAAACCAAAGTGTGAGAAGAAAATATTTCAACATATGTAATTGATAAGACAGCCATGTCTGGAATGTTTAAAGATTATACAAGCCAATAAAAAAATATAAATAATTTAGGAAATTGAGTAACAGATTCCAATAGGCACTTTGCAAAAGAGGATATCATATGGACAATAAACGTACCAAAAGCTGACCAACTTCGTTAGTCATCATGAAGATGCAAATTAAAACCACAATGAAACAGCACTACATACCTGTCAGTAAGGCCAAAATGTTAAAAGCTGATAAAATCAAATATTGCTGAGGATGTGGAACAAGTAGAAATCTCAAAATCTTGTGGAAACAATTTTATTTCTGGGTGTGTGTGTATATATATATATATATATATGTGTGTGTGTGTGTGTGTGTGTGTATGTGTGGTATACCACACACACACACACACACACACACACACACATTTTACATATAAATGTGTGACAGCATCCATAAATGACACATGCAAATAAAACACAAAAAGAATATATGGGAATAATCCTAGCAGCATTATCCATAATAACACCAAATTAAAAGCAACTTTTGTGTCCATTAATAGAATGGATAAATAATTTGTGGTATATTTAAGCTGCATATATTCATACAGAAAAAAACAAATGAACTACAGGTGTATGCAACAAACAGGATAAATTTTATGGATAATATGGAGTATAAGACTGACTCAAAAGAAGATATGCTGTATGCTTCCACTTGTACAAATTAAATTAAAAAAAAAATGAAACCATCTATTGCTTTGAAAGTCAAGAGACTGATTCCTTTGGGTGAGGAGAGTGAGCAGTAATGAGATGGGGTTTTGGGGGGACTGGCAGTATTTTATTTCTTGACCTGGATAGCGTTTACATGTGTGTTAGCTCTGTGAGCCTGTGCACTGATGCATTCTGTGCTTTTATGTGCATATATTTTACTTCAAATAGTTCAAAACTGGTACAAGAATAAAATTTAGCTAAGGATATAAAACAAAACTTACAATTCCAGAATGGCATAGGATACAATAGAAACTGAGATGCGTAAAGAAGGACACAAGCTGCTTAGAAGTGTAGATTTACCTGCAAGCAGAAATAGCCAGAGTCCTATCGTCACGCAATATTTTGTGTTAAGAATTTAACAACTTAATTACAGTGTGGGATTCAAGTACTCAGTGGTATTAACCCAAGACGTGATACTTTAGTTAGTCATAAAGGAGAAATTCAAAATATTCTACTTGTAAAATTCCTTATCCTATACATCATGTGAGTGTGTGGATGAGGTGAGGTCAAAGTGGCTACTAAATGTTTAATTGGTTATTATGGACTAATGGATGCTTCTAAAAAACATGCATCATTTTGTAGAACTGTCAAACGCAAGTGTCCATAATGAATTATTAGGAAAGATAAAAACAAACAACAACGAGAAAACACTTTTCATATTAAAATAGAAAGCTAAAAGAGAAATAAAAATAAAAAATGCTGAAAGGAAAAAATTAAAGGGTGAGTGGTTGGGATGAGAACAGAGAGAAAAAAACAAAATCATTGTTACCAATAGCAGAAAGCAACCCAGGACAAAGTATGAAAGCGTAAAGGGACAACTAAGGCAACTATGTCTGCTAAGACAGTGACTGCTATACATAGAGTCTGTCTATACATTTAAAGATATTTGGAGCTTATAAAAAATAAAAATACTTATTTCATTCTCTACCAACAAAACATAAACACAATCACACATAAAACAGAATAATAGAACAGGAAAGGACAGACGAAAATCTTTAACATAAAGGTAAATTACCCTCAGGATACATAAATAATTAAAAGGACTAAGAGAGTACTTTTAAATAAATAAGGCGGACAATGCCAAAAGAAAACAGAGTAGAGCTATATGCACAGACTAATATAATCTTCAATAAGTATATAGAGCAGCAGCTGTGAGAAATCATCTTAAGAAAAACTGAAAGAAACAGAGTGAATATAGGAGACTGTAACAAATTCCATCAAGAGAGCCCCAGAAAAATATCTGAATAATGTAACCAATAATGTTGGTGAATGGATATATAGCCAAGGACATGGAAAAAACACATAGAAAATCACATATTACTAAAGTTATCAAAGTGTGATCAAACTCCTCTGACGAAAGGCAACATGTCTAGAGACCTTCAAAGTAAATTTTTACAAACCTCCAGGCTAACCAATATTTTTTAAAAATTTCTTATTATTTGGAACAAAGGAAAATTTCTTATTATTTGGAACACAAGGAAAATTGAAGATGGACCTTCTATATGTGTGAAAATTAACTAGTGTACTCATAGAGGCTTCAGCACAATATAAACAGTTTTATCGGTTTTATTCCAGGATGTCTACTAATGTAATGCATCAGCAAAAATAAAGTCCACACTCATTTGTCACAAAAATATCTTATTATGAAACTTAACTGAATAACTCTACTTATGGAAAACTTAAGTACTCACCAACCTCAATAGTAAAAATTTTAGCACCATTTTTTATTAAATTAAGGAATAAGACAAAGAAGTCAAATAAAATCACTTCTATTCAAGCTACTATCATGTGCCACAGCTAGTGAAATAAACAAGAAAATGATATATAAATCTCTTTGTATTTGCAGATGATATAATTGTCCACTGATAAAACAGTTCGATTGAATTAACAATTCATAAGGACCATAAAGAGCATTCATTAATATTAGTAGATATAAGAACATTGTATAAAAACATATCTTTCTTTATATCAACTAGAATTATTTTAAAAATGTGAAGGAGGGGCGCCTGGGTGGCTCAGTCGGTTAGGTGGCCGACTTAGGCTCAGGTCATGATCTCACGGTCCGTGAGTTCAAGCCCCGCGTCCGGCTCTGTGCTGACAGCTCGGAGCCTGGAGCCTGTTTCGGATTCTGTGTCTCCCTCTCTCTGCCCCTCCCCCATTCATGCTCTGTCTCTCTCTGTCTCAAAAATAAATAAACGTTAAAAAAAAATTAAAAAAAAAATGTGAAGGAGTCCACGAAGATGACATGAATGTACTTTTCTGCAACATACAACTGTTCCTCCCACTAAGTACTACAAACAGTTCTGGATATTATGTATAAAACAAACTTAAGAAGACACTGAAAGATGGAGGGAAGTCAGACTGACTCGGCATATCATGACCCAAAGAATAACACGGTGTTGATTTTTCTGGAATTTCTTTTGGCCTCATTTATCCTAGACTTTAAGAAACCAAACTTCTGGAAATGCCAATAGGTGCAGACAAAAAATTCCAAGTAAAATTTTCTCTCTCTGGCTAAAAGACCATGAAAGGAGCAACCTTGCATGACAGAAAGCTTTTCAATGACTGCTCAACCCCAGCTAAATATCATAGAAAAAACTGTGGCTTCAACCCCACCTGGGCCAGCAATGACTGGGTAGGGAGTCTAGAGTTACATCTTTGCAAGGTAGTAACAAAGTGACTCGACATTCTTGCTGGTATCATGTCAGTGAGGACCATGTGTTGAACCGGGACTTTCATCCCTGCCTGCTGGTAATAAAAAGGCTCGCTATCCCTGCTATGTCCATGGAAACCACATGGGGAATCTGAACTTCCATCGCTACCTGCCCAGAATGAGGCACCCCTTCCCTCCACACTGGTCCATTGGAGAGTAAGGACTTGTACCATAGTCCTGTGATAACGAGGGCACCCCCACTGTGGTGGGTGTGGAAACCATGTAGGGAACTGGAACTATCCTTTCCACACCCTTGCCCCTGAATGACTAATGAGGTTATAATGAGCAGATGGTAAAATTCATCAGGAAGAGCCAAAGCCAAAACAATCTGAATAAAGGAAGCAGATGGCAGGGGTTGAACAATCAGAGAATAAGCTCTGATTTTAAAGTTATCATAGTTAGTGCAGTGCATGGTACGACAACAGGATAAATGAGGAGACCCTTCCTCCTCATGACATGCTACAATCTCCACTGATCCTGCAGAACTTTTCTAATATTTGCAATTTTTGAAAGCTTAATGTATGGTAAAACTGAGTAATGGAGACACTATTTTAAAAACAGTATTAAGAAAATAGGTTATCTAGAGGGAAAAATATAAAATTGATTCCAGCATTACACTATACCAAACAAAATCAATTCCATGTGGAACCAAGACTTAAATGTAAAAGGCACAATTTTGGAAACTTGAAATTATACAATATCTATGACCTTGAGATAACAAAGGTTTTCTTAATACAAATTATACCATATTTTTAAAAAAATTAAATTTAGAGTAATTACAATTAAGGCCATGTCCTAGATACCTAAAACGTTATAAATAATCCATAAAGCCAGGTTTTATACATTATAAATACCTAAAACATTATAATATTATATATTATATATATAATATTATATATATATTAGGTATATATTATATATATGTCTATATTATTATATATAATATATAATTATATATTATATATTATTACATATATTATTATATATATAATATTATTTATATATATTTATATATATAAATATATATAATTTATATTTATATTTAATTTAATATATTTTAAATTATATTTAATTTAATATATATTAAATTAAATATATTTAATTTAATTATTAATATAATTTAATATATATTAAATTAAATATATTTAATTTAATATATTTAAATTTATATTTATATATATTATATATATTATATATAATATAATATAATTATTATATAATATATATATAATATATATATAATATAATATAATTATTATATAATATATAATATATATATTATATATAATAATTATATATATAATATATATATTACATATATATTATATATATTAGGTATATGTTATAATGTTAGAACATTAGGTATCATGTCAGTGATAGGCATATCACATTAGGTATATATATATATATATGTATGTATATATTAGGTATATATTATAATGTTAGGCATATATGTTAAATAGGTATATACCTAATATACCTAAAACATTATAAATAATGTATAAGCCAGGTTCCTTTATGTAATTAATGAAAGCATTATGTTCAAGAAATATAAATAAGTCCAAAAACTGAATAGGAAAAAGAAATAGTGCAGTAAGAAAATGAGAGAAAAAGATATGGGCAGACAATTCACAAAAAAGGAAATATGAATGGCCATTACCATATGAAAGATATTGAGATATAAAATATATAAATATATGAAATATATTGATATATATAGGAAGTTATTAGGGAAATGTAAATAAAAATAATAACAAAGTACCATTATGCACTCATCAGATTAGGAAAAAACTTAAATGGTTATCCAACACTAATCTTGGTGATAATATGGAGAAATGACAACTCCCAAATACTACTAGTTGGGCTATGAATTGAGATAACCACTGTAAAGAGGTATCTCTTAAATTTGAAGATTTGTAAACCCCAAATTTATATACTTTAGGGAACTCCTCCCTCAAATTCATCTGTAGTTATGTAGCATTGCTGACCTGCCCTAGATTGGAAACAATCTAAGTTTCTATTAGTGGGAAAATAAATAAATTGTAATATATTCAGACTAAAGACTACCCTGACAGCTAAAAAAAAAAAAAATGAGTTAGAGTTACTTTTATGACAATTTATATATTGCAAACATAATTGTGAGTGAAAAACAACTTGTGTTAGTACTCTATATAAAGTTCAAAAGCATGAAAACCATTGCTAAAAATTACTATATTTAGTTTATAGAAATATAAATGTAAATTACATTTATAAGAACATGCATAGGGATGATAAACCTCAAACATAGGACAGTGATTTTGTCTATAGAGAGAAGGAGGTAGGGTAATGAAATTGGGAAGATATACATAGTGGGCTCCAAATGAATCTCTAATCCTTCTTTCAAAATTAAAATAGGTGAAATAAATTTGATACATAGATAACAAGTATCAAAACTAATTGGTAGGTACATGTATGTTTATTATATTATTCCTTATACTTAACCATGCTTTGCCATTATCATAATAAAAATTAAAATACTTAACAATGGGATAAAACAATAAAAAAGACTATTGAAATTTGTAAATATTTTTAAAGTAATTTTTAAAAACTTCATTTTCATGCTTCTCCAAATCCATTGCCAAACTACAAAATTGAAAGTGAGTTTGCATACAGAATTATTTTAGATGTCTTCTCTACACTTAGTAGTAATGCAATGTCACAGGGCATTTTAACACAATGTATTAAATGTTTGAATTTTAAAATTACAAAAAAAACCCACTTCTATTCACATTGTGGTGGGGTGCATGACGGATTATACCTTGTTATAATAGTTTACCATTGTCTCCCTGGAACAGGAGGCTTTGGCAAAAAAAATAATGATGATAGAATACTTTAGAAGAGCTAAATTATACTAGATTCTACTGATTGATTTTAATGCTTGGTTTTCTTATTTTCTAGCTAGATACATTATGTTTATAACATATTTCCAGATAATGGTTATTTTGAAAAGAGGACAATTTAATTATATCAAATGCCTTTTTTTAAAAGTAATACTCAATGTAATGTATACAAAGTGGTTTCAGACAAAAGTTTATTTTTAAAACTGTATTAATATCTTAACACAGTACCTGCCAATAAATATTGATGTCAATAAATACTTTGTGCTTAAGAAATACTTGATAAAAATCAAAGTATGTTTTTTTATTTGTTTTTACTTTAGCTGCTCTATTAGGTGAGTAGCGATATACTGTGGTTTGATCTGCATTTTCTGGATAGCTAATGATACTGAACGTCTTTCTGTGTGCTTATTTGCTTGTCTACCACCCATAGCTCTTTTTTGGTAAAATGGGTTTTTGATCGTTTTTAAATTGGAATTTTATACATATGTATTTTTTTACCATTGAGTTTTGAGAGTTCTTTATGTACTAACACAAGACTGTGGGTTTGAAAACAGTCCCTCGTACATGGAAGGCAAGGAGAGACCAAAGAGGCAGACCATCTCTGTTTGGTATTGGTAAATGGCAGTTTTAATAAACAAGGGAACTTACGTAGGAGGTGTGTCTTGGGTGGTTGGGAGACAAGTGTATCTCCATACCTGCCTGCCCGAATCTTAGAAATTTAAATAGAGACGTTAACAGCATTCAGTCACATATGTCATCCAGATAGCCTTGACAACACATTGTTCTCTCAAGACTGTGTCCTTAGAATGGCTCCCATTGCCAAAATGTGGGCAGAATGTACTTTCTGAGGACAGAGGAGAGAGAGAGGAACTTCCAATTGCTTGGGTCCAGCGCCTGGGTAAATGGGTAATTACATCCTCATGATGACCTTCTTCAGCAAAGAACTTTGTCAGATGTGTTATATGCTAATATTTTCTTCCAGTGTGTAGTTTGTCTTTTCATCCTGTTAATAGGATCTTTCACATATCAAAAGTTCAGTAATGTCTACTTTATCACTTTTTCCTTTTCTGTATTATGATTTTACAGTCTGACAACTCTGCTTCCCTAGATCCCCCCAAGTTCCTTCTGTTAGTTTTCTTTTATAAAAGTTTCATAGTTTTGTGTTATATATGTAAGTTCATGATCCATTTTGAGTTAATTTTTTTTAGAAGATGTGAGTTTAGGTCAATTCCATAATTTTGCCTAGGAATGACCAATTACCCCATCACGATTTATTGAAAATGCTATGTTTCCTCCATTGGATTGCTATAAAATCACCAAAATAATGATTTCCATGTTGATCAATACAATGGACATCTTTTGATCTTCATCTAACTTTCAGCTGCATTTGACAGGATTCGTCTTGTCCTTCCTGCAATATTCTGTCCCTTTTTCTTCCATTAGTCCTGTCACCCTCTGTAGATTTTACTTGGACGTCTCTATTTTTTCAACCTGTTTCCAGTTTACCTTCCTTTGCTTGTTCTTTAAATATTGAGTTTCTCCCTCTCTACATGATCAAACACGTGGCTTCAATTACCATCTGAATACTGATGCTGTGGAAAAAATTTTACTTTTTACAACCCTCTGCTCTAGTCACCCTGTCTTGTTGTTTTTTAAAGACGTCAATCTCTTTCTTGCTTCCCTGCCTTTGCACTTTGTGATCCTCTGTCTGGGATTCACTTTTAGCAGAGTCCTCATTGCACTGCCTCATTTCTTTTTTCTTTCTTTCTTTTTTTTAATGTTGATTTATTTGAGAGAGAGAGAGAGAGAGAGAGAGAGAGTGCAAAGGAGCAGGGGAGAGGCAGAGAGAGAGGGAGATAGAGATTGTGAAGGGGGCTCTGTACTGACAGCAAAGAGCCACATGCAGGGCTCAACCTCATGAACCGGGATATCATGACCAGAACCAAGGTTGGACACTTAACTGACAGAGCCACCCAGGTGCCCCTGTCTCATTTCACTCAAATATTCTCTACAATATCACTTGCTCATCGATGCCTTGCTTGATTAGCTCTTTTATAGAATACCTGCCCTTAACCTTGTTGCTCTGTTTCCTTTATTTTTCTTCACAGCAGTTTTCTCTCCTGCTTTATTATAGATTTGCTTGTCTGTCTAGACCTCATGATGAGAGGGAGACTGTTGCCTTGTTCAGCAGTGTTTCCAGTGCCTGACACGTAGTAGGCACTCAGTAAATATTTGTTGACTAAGTACTTGTGACATCGCAGAAAAATATGAGCACTGACATCTGTAGACAGACCCTGGATATGTTTCTTCATGCCCAAGTTGACTTGAATAAATTTCTTATTTTCGTATTTCACATCTGCAACAGAGTTACTATGAAGAATAAATGAAATGACTCCTGGCAGAACTGAGTACCTAATATCAGTAAGCACATAATAATCTTTTTTTTTTCTTCTTCTTACTGAAAAAAAAAAATCTTTCGTAACCTCCTTCTATTAACAGTGAAGGCTATGGCTCCATTTCTCACCAAAAACATCTTAGCTTTGATTAATAGGGGTATATAGCTGTGTCAACTACACATTTTTATTTAATATTCTTCCTAAGCCTCTTAATGTTGTCAGTCTGTGCAACTATGAGGGTGTAGAGAACTGTCTGGAATAATCCTTTTTAAAATTATCCTAATCCTTCCTTTTTTTAATGTTTATTTTTGAGAGAGAGTGAATGCAGGGGAAAGGCAGAAAGATAGGGGGACAGAAGACCCAGAGCGGGCTCTGTGCTGACAGCAGAGAGCCCAATGTGGGGCTTGATCTCCAGAACCATGAGATCATGACCTGAGCTAAAGTCGGATGCCTAAATGGCCCACCCGGGTGCCCCCCTAATCCTTCCTTTTCAAACCACATATTGGGGTATCTGGGTGGCTCAGTCGGTTGAGAGTCTAACTTTGGCTCAGGTCATGATTTGCTGTTCATGAGTTCGAGCCCCATGTTGGGCTCTGTGCTGACAGCTCAGAGCCTGGAGCCTGCTTCCGATTCTGTGTCTCGCTCTCTATCTGCCCCTCCCCTGCTCATGCTCTGTCTCTGTCTCAAAAATAAATAAAACATTAAAAAAAATTTTTAATAAAAAAAAAGAGTACTCCAGGTATTGATTCTGGTATTCAGGCAGATTATCCATGCCCTTTAGAATTTTAGCATTAACTAGTACATTTTTTGACCCTTCATTTTTTGAGATTGAAGCTTTCTGATCCTTTTGGTCCCCTTAGCTCATATTATTTGTCCTTCTCTAGAAGTTATCTTCTTTCCGCTTTGATATATCTTTCTGGTATTGTGACTGGAGCTGCATGGAGCTTTCTGGTATAAAAGCTTTTGTTTATATCAGTTATTCTCAAATGGAAGTAGGGTGGGAGTGAGAGAAACAGCAGGGTATGGCTTTTATTTTCTAAAAAACTTGTTATAAATATGACCTCCTTCTATACCCCCACTTCTACTTCCTTCTCTTTGAGAATACCTGTTTTTGAAATAAAGGATTTTTTTCTCCTTCTGGGTTATTTTCATGTCCCTTATCTGACAAATACATTGAGCTGAAGCAGGCTATTGCTTCACTGTCTTTCAATTCACTTTCCCCAGATGACAATGGGGAGCTCAGGGCTTCCATCAAACACATAGGGTGCGGATTAGGCTCCTCATTGTAAAATTGTCTATTTTTCTGTCCCACTCACAGTCACGTAATATCTCTCCACTGTGGAAATAGAGATCAGGACCAAGCCTATCAGTACTGATAGATGAATCCCTCTGATCTTTGCAAATGCTATCATTTAGTTATCTTAACATTATGGTTTAATAGTGGCTCTCCAATTTATTCCAGTTCAAGTGCAAATTGATATAGGTTTATATTAAAAATCTTCCACACCTAATTAGGCCCTTATTCTGTTCCATATTATTTTGTGCTCTAGGTAAACAAGATTAGTATTTGCTCATGAATGACACAATATCCTCCTCCCTTTTTATACCTTTATATTTGTTTTGCCAGACATCTGTATTATTTTCCTTTTTCTTTACTAATTAGTGTTGTCTTCAACCTTTAAAGGCCCAACTCAAGTACTACCACCTCTAAATACTTCTGCTTATTTTAACCTATTTCATTACTTTGTAATTCTTTTCTGATATTTGTTTAATCTACATATAAGGTTTTAGATGGCTTCTCTATTAAATTCTAAGCTTCTTGAGAAAATAGATATATGGTGTTTGTGTGGTAGATATTTGTTGAATGAGTAAATGAAACAACCCTTAGAGTTGGAATTCATTGTGTTAAAGAAAGAAGGGAATAAAACAATCAGGTGTCTTGATAATCATTTTTGATGAAACACCAATTTGACATTTGGTACGTGGACATCATGCTTACTGCCATTGAGCACAAGGTGGAGGGTGTGGTTGGTGAGTTGTCTACTGGCCTTGGCAGGAACCCCTATCTATATAAACTTTACAAAAGGAAATATGTTCTCTAAGCATGGCCAGTAATTTTAATCATTTTTTTCACTTTCCATGGACATTTTCCACTTCCTCAGATATATTCATGCAGAAACACAGCTCTCCACACCTTGCCACTAGTATTTCAATAAGTAACTTTTAATATAGACTATTAAAAATAATTTACAGTTTAGGTCATCTCACAAGTATTCCCTAGAGACTGTAATCCTTCCTGTTAGTAGGATAAAATCAATAGAAATATTAACATCATAATCTTTCATTCTGGAGGCCTCTCCTCTCAGTAATATGAAAACTTTCCATTGAAATTGAAAGTTATTTTAAGAAAAGTAGAGAAACCCTTCTTCAAAAGTAGAGAAACTGTTCGGAAAGGATATTAAAAGAAAATATCCCAGCAGAGATATTTTGGCTATTTTTAGTGAAAAATAAAACATTAAGTGAGAAGGTGAAATTTCCTAACAACAAAAGTACTTCAGTATAAAAATTCTCCTTAAATTTATAGCACATTATAGTGTCTAAAGCACTTTCACAATTATTATTTCATTCAAGTCTCAAGAAACCCTAGAAGGCAGGTAGGAAAATTATTGTCCTCACTTTGCAGCTGAGGAAAATGAAGTTAGGAAATGTTTAACTAATTTTCAAATGCCAGATGGTCACTTAGTGGCAGATTACACTTCAGTAGGAAGGATTACTTATAGATACTCCCCAAACATTAAAACTACTACCTGCGATCCTTAAAGTTGTGTAAGCTTTCTCTACCCTGTCTCCTCAGATACAACACTGAGTGATTCTCTTCCTCTGGCAGGCTAACCAATAAGTCCTGTGTGAGAGGGAACTTCCAGAGATCTATAGACTCCCCCAACCCAAAGAATTGGCTGGGTAGTCATTCTCAGATTAATGAAAACTATCACTCTCTGGTAATATCATTCAATGAGCAGCTATATGTTCTTATAACCCATACCCTAGTTCTGCAGATCTGTCATTCACACTTGGTCGTCCCTTCAGGGGACAACCATGGGACCACATTCTCTTTTATGTTGGTAATATATAATAATATATTCAGTGAATTATTTATTGAGAGAAAAATCTAATAGTGTATAATCACCTTGAAGTCTAGATTAGGAAACATATATTCATCTGTTACATCAATTTCGTTAAGAGTCTCAGATATTAGTCCCAGCTCTGCCACCAAGTTTTCTGGGCTTTATTTTTCTCATGTCTAAAACGAAGAGTTTGACCCTACAGATAATTATGGAACCTTGCTGTTTCTAACTGTTTTAGAAACATTATATCATGGGTTATCCATAATAATTCTAAGCGGTAAATGAAATTTATTATAAATTGCACTTGACAGAAAAGAAACATTAAACTTCAAGACGTTATGTGGCTATCCAAGGCCACGCAACTGATAAATGGAGACCCAGGGCAAAACCGGAGATTTCTAACACATATTTCTAACTCTAAAAATCCCAATCTATTCCACTTTGCAGTTTTCTATCAATGCACTTACATAAAATATGATACCTTCTACCCTCTTTAGAAACATTAGCTAATCAAAAGGCCACAACTTACAGTGTATTAACTGAATACACTATTGAACCAAGGATTTCCATTTTTCTCATGTGTTGTCCTTGGAGCATATTTTCAAGTACATATACAACTGCCTGGCAGCATCTGGACAAGGAAAGTAAGCTCCCTGTGAACTGGATAAAGCATTCCAGGAGAGAAGAATCACCTGATGCAACTGAGGAAGGACTGGTCCTGATGAATTGGAGATAAAACTCTTAACATGCCTTTGCAGATCTCCTCTAATAACGCTCATCTTGAAAAGTAATTACTTGCCCTGAAAGGAATGAGTCCACATAGTCCAAAAGCCTCTGGGTCAAGAATCTCTCATGTAAATACTTGTCTAAACCATTTTACAAATAGGCATTATTTGTTCGGTGTCATGTAATTCTCTCCTGAGGTCACTGTTCATCATAAGTGGTATGTTGGGATTGGCGAACACTGCTAAGACAGCTCACAACTATTAAGCCTGAGGTAGGTGGACAATGTGTGTTCTGACTTAAGTCAGTGGGAATGAAAAGTGTTACAGTTCAGCAGATGTTTTTTTCAGCAGAACGTTTTGCTCAGGCAAAATGCTACAGCTCATTTTGTTTGTGTGTTTGAAGGGCAAGTGTCCATAACTGGTAGAAATACTTTTCTGACAATCAGGGATGAAAGTTTAAAAATCATATGCATGTGGAAACTCAAAAGTGCTGAAGGAGGTCCCCTATGAATTTGGTTGAAGACACCTCAGCAGGGAGAGTAATGGAGGCTCAGCCACAGCTATACATGCTGGGTTTGTGTTATGGAAAAAGAACTTCAGCCTTCAATACATCAATTTTGTGCCAGCCACAATCACCCTACTCAGCTTGTGAAAAGCAGAGTTTTGATTCAAGGGATGCAAAAAACCTTTTGAAGGAGTTTAATGTAGTTGCTGCTTTCTGTTAGTGTGCTAAGTTCAGTTTGGTACTGAGCGGAAAGGAGAAAAGGCACAATTGTATGGTGAATTGATAACCTGCTATAGTTTCACTTACTCATAAAAGAATAATAGGACCCTTTGTCATCCACATATGAAAGTTACTTGTTCCTAGCATTAGATTGGCAGACAATCCCGTGATGAAAATATCTGACAAATATCAATTCAAAGCAAAGATACATAGGAGATAAGAATGTTCAGTGGTGGAGAATCTTCTTCCTTAAAAAATGTTTAGAACTCTGCATGACCTAAAAATGTTTTCCTTTAAAAATTCCCATTCCTAAATTTCCAAAACACTTTGGAGAAAATACGTTTAGTTTTCCTAAATTTATGGAACTACTGACATTAACATGAAGCCATATTCTATAAATGATGATCTTTTAAAAAGAGGCAGACATTTGTAATGGGTTGTTGTGCAAGAATCCTTGAACTAAAACTCAATGAAATTGGCACATCTCCCTCATTTCTTTTGAAGCAGGCCAGAAAGGCAAGCTGCAATGCTACACGTCTCTCTTGGCTTCAGACTCTAGAAATAATCATCAAAACCACACCCAGGTCACTTGTTCAGTCATGTAGAGAAGAACTTGAAAAGAGAAAAGAAAATCTTGGCTCCCATATTGTGCTCCAATGACCAGGAGAGTGGATTCCCAAATCCCACTTAAGTACGTTATGATCACACGAACTCCACATACTCTCCATCAGGTAGACCAAACTTTCCTAAGACTGGATTTGAAGTTCTGACCCCTCTTTCCCACAAGGAGACAGATAAGGTGTTGCTGTTTTTGTTTGCTTTCGTTTTTGTTTTGGCAGTAATGCCAACAAAACCCGGGTAGAGTAGGTGGGGCAATTCAGATTATAACTCCTCTCAGAAATTCATCCACCTGCAGAGATCCTTTCTAATTGTATCACTGTTGTCCACACTTCCATGCTTAAGTAATGCAGTATTGAATTTATGGAAATAACTTTCAATCCTTAACCATTTAGCAGGTTTTTGTTGACTCATTCTCATTCTTACAAAATGCCTGATCTGTATTCTGGATTTACCTTTGGGGAAGCCAGAAAAAGAGAAGGCACTTTCTCCCTTTATACCTTATCCCACTTACAGACAGGAATGATAGTGAATTTTTCTCTACTAGTGCCTCAGAGCATGTAGATATCTGAGTAAGGACCAAGACAAAGGAGATGGCATCATATTGGAAGAGCAGTAAAGGCAACAGTATGACTTAGTAAGAAAATGTCAAACTTAGAGGTAGATGTTGACGGTAAAGCATCTTAGGACAACTCACTACTAGTGCTGTGGCTTTCTGTTACTAACCTTTTAAGCCTTTATTTCTTCATCTGAAAGATGTAATTAATACATTTGCCTTGCCGTGTTACTGTGAGAAGTAGACATTATATATATTGAGTACCAAATATAGTGCCAGACACAGAACAGGTATTCAGTAAATTGTGATTACTTTCTACTTTAGTCTCAGATTACTTGTAAAAATATTCTCACAGATAATACGTAATGATCATGGATAATCTTTATTGAGCTCTTCATGTAAGAAGAGCAATGTGCAAAATACATGCTTT
This sequence comes from Panthera tigris, assembly GCF_018350195.1. Lineage (NCBI taxonomy): Eukaryota > Metazoa > Chordata > Mammalia > Carnivora > Felidae > Panthera > Panthera tigris. The sequence goes on along the minus strand of NC_056664.1, from coordinate 51,911,288 downwards.
GTCTCATTTAATTCTTGCCATATGGCCTGAATATGTGATATTATTATTCCAAATTTACACACTTAAAAATTAGGACCTGTCCAGGTCAAGTCATTTGTCCATGGTCAAATAATTGAAAACAGATGAGTGAGAATTCAAACCCAAGTCTGACTCCAAATCTCATGCTATCTACTAGTAATCCTATAAGGGCTTTGTGGTTAAGTGCAACCCAAGATACATGCTAGATTTTAGCTACCTAGCCCCACTAAGTAATAGAGTAAAACCAAGCATTCAGTGTGCATTTGTTGATGGTGATCATTGATAATTTTGAAATGAAGGTTAAAAGAGGCAAATCATAGAGAGGTAAGAAATGACAATATGAGTAACAGTCTATCGTGGCACTTTTGTTATCCTAGAAAACCCTTGTTCTGTCTGATGTCCTCCTCTTCCGGCCTCAGAGAGACCTGCTTTTGTCCTTCTTCTACTCAGTCATAGTCTAGAATTTTCCCTAAATTTTATACCGAGCCCCAAGAAGTCATTCTTTTTGGTTCTCATAAGATTTATGTTTCTACAGGATCCAGTCCCATACAATCATATCTATCACCTAGCACAGTAGTTTGAGTTTCTGAGCCAGTTTTATCTTCATAGCAGGTAAGGTATTCTTGGGCTTTGAGGCATCATTCTGTAAGATCAGGCTTGCAACTCAAGATTTGGTATCCTATCTGCCTCGTAAGCCTTGAGAAAATGAGATTCCACTGAAATTTAGTCTTTTCAAAAACTTACAGAATCTTCCAAATTCTTATTTTGGGTCTACTGTCATCATTTTCCTTTTTCCATTTAGATCCTGTTCTGAATACAGCATTTCTCCAGGCATGGATGGGCTAGGGCCTTGTTAAAATGCAAGGAATCTTCTACATAATCAGAGTTTATGGGAACACCACACAGGAATATGAATTTAAGCAAATTCACCCAGGTAGTTCTTATGTGTACTATACCTTGAAACACTATTTCAGATCCACAATTTCATTGTTTGTCTAACATTGAACATGGCCATTATCTAGAGTCTCCCTCTGCTGGGGTCCGTCAGCAGTGATCCCTTGGATTCCATTTCTGGATGCTCATCAGAATCAATCCCAAATTAGCCATACCTCTGAGTAATCTATTGTTCACCTGTCTCTCCCACTGTCCCTCCTGTCACCCACTGTCTCTCCTGGGCTAGTGCTGCCTTCTCCTTTCTTCTCACTCGTCTATACCATCAAAGCCTCTGTGGGTCCAAGTCTGAAACTCATGTGTAACTCTTGATGCTGTTTTCCTCAACCTACACCTCCACTTTTTTTTTTCTTTTCTATTCTCCTCTTTCTCTTGCTATTCTAATGTTAGAATTCTGTCTGTCTCTTGAATCTATCGTTCAGTTGTCAGCAGCCAGACTTTGTAGTGCAGTGCTGCTCATTACCAAAAGAAACGCATGATGACATTCCAATATTTCCACAGGGAAATTCACAACCAGTTCAGAAGTGTAGTCAACAAACATGATAGAGAATTTTCTTCATTTCTATCACAAATAAATCACATGTAGGAGAGGATATCAGAGTGTAGTGAAGTGTAATGTAACTCGTTATAGCTATTTGGATCTTGATGTTATTTACCTTTTGGTGCAAAACCAGCTTGTTTCTCAAATGCAGGTTATAACCAATTGATAGTTTATGAAATCAATTTAAAGGCCTCTAGCAGCACTGGAAAAAAACAGAATAAACAAGAAATATCAGACTTTATCACATGTAGTAAGAATGTGTATTCCGTAATGAGAATATTTTCATGAATATGCATGTATTTGTGTGACTATTTGGCCGTGATGAAATGTATTTTAATTTTTAGCTGAGATCCATGGTTATCAAAATGAAACAAAAGAAAGTTACTTCTCTACATTTCAGAAAATTAAAATGGCCTTCTGTATGCTGTGGGTTCAGAGTGTCTGTTTCTGTGAAAGTTATCTTTTCAGAGAATCAGCCTTCTGTATTTTCTCTCCCAAATTAGGCTTGTGTTCTTCTTTGTCTTTGTAAATCCATCAGAGCTTAAACTCTCCATCCTGAAGGTATTTCATCTAACTTATTAGAAAATGTTGAGACATACTATGTTTAATCTATTATTCACTTAACTGTGTCAGTCTCAGTTTTGTCAACCGTAAAACAGAGATCATCAAGACAAGGTTTTTGTAAAGATTCAATGAGATAACTTACTTAAAATACTGAGGATAAATGTTTAGCATAAGGAAGCCACCAATAATTGTCAGCCATTATTATTATTATCACATTCAATAACATAAGTCAGATACAATTAAATTTTTTTGTTTCTTTTTGAGAGACAGAGAGAGATAGAGTGAGTGGGGGAGGGGCAGAGAGAGAGGGAGACACAGAATCCAAAGCAGGCTCCAGGCTCTGAGCTGTCAGCACAGAGCCTGACGCGGGGCTCATACCCACACACCACGAGATCATGGCCTGAGCCAAAGTCAGACACTCAACCGACTGAGCCACCCAGGTGCCCCAGATAGAATTTTTACGCACAGATCAATGCAAATAGGAAAAAAAGAAGGCATTCAGCACTCAGATCTTAGAATCTAAAACTGGTGTCAATTTTTTCAAAAATTTTCAGAAAGTTTGGGTCCTATGGAGCCTCAGAGGAAATGTCAAGGAAAGAAGGTCTCTGTTTATGCCCTTACCAAATTGTTTAAGACCAATTAGCTACTGAGTGTCAGCCAAAACAAACAGTGACATCCCCTGAGATCTAAGAACACCCTATCCTATAAATTGAATATTGGAGGTTATTCTTCTTCTGGCAACCCTGAAACAGAGAGGGGATGAAAGAAAGAGGCAATCTTACAACCTCTTAAAACTGACTTTTCTTCATTAGTGTATTGTTTATGTCTGTGCATCTTTCTTCTCCTTTCAACCTGCGTGTAAAGAACAAGTCAGTCTTCATGCAAAGGCACAAGTCAATGTGTGTCTTCAGCTACCAATGTCCATGTTTGCTATAACTTGACCTTTGTATTCAAGTGCTATGAACCACCATCAGAGCAATTAATCTTTGAGTATATAGTAATGGTATGAATGTAAACAGCCATTCCCCTCCACTGCTCTGTGTTCATTATCATATGTTTCCTGGATGTGTAAGGCCTGGGAAAGTCTGGTGTTACTCTCACAGCTTGGCCTCTTGGAGATGACATTATTTTAGAGTAGGTCATTTATATTGGTTAATATTTAGAGAGTTTAAGAAAGTAGATTTCAATATTGTCTATGAAAGCCAAGTTGATTGACAGCTTTTGATTGCCCAGTGGTAGGCTTATTAAACAATTATCTCATTGTGTTCTCAATAAGGCCATTAAACAGCCCAGGCTTGTCCTAGTCAGTTGGGAATCTCCCTGAAAACATTCTGCTGATTGGACCATTCAAGTGTAGAAAGAGGAAAGGAATGATTGTTTTATAATCAGTTGGGCTCAGTTTAATTAAATATTAGCTGTGGAATGAAGGTAGAGGGAGACAGCAGAGTTGTAAGAAAGAAAGAGCTTAGAGGAAATGCATTACCTCAAGGAATGTGAGAAGATAGCTCAATTCTGTCAACTTAAAAGCAGTTCTAGCAGTGTCCCTACTATGTACATATGGAATAATGCTGGAAAGCATAACAGAGAGATACAGAGAGATACAGACATCCAAACAAAGGGAAATGGAGATGTGAGTGGATAATGTAAGTTACAAAAGAATTCATGGGGACAACATCATTGGTTAAAACAGTACATTAGGAGAAACTGATAAATATGGTGGTTGTAGAACATGGTGTTCTATTCCAAATGAATAGGTAGTTTTGACGGACATTTAATACCATAAAGCAATTATAAATGTATACGTTTTGTGATTTGTTTTTTAAAGGAATAGTAGGATAACAGGATGTTTCAGGATTTCTTTTTTCTTTTAATTCTCTTTTACTATAAATAGGCTCTACCCCCAACATGGGGATCAAACTCATGACTCTGAGATCCAGGGTCACACACTCTACCAACTGAGCCAGTCAGGTATTCCTGTTTTGGAGTTTCTTCTAGGGACCTTATGTGGCCAAGACTGACCAGCTATAAATTACTAAGAGTGCCATCTGGTGTTAGAATGTTGACACTGCAGCCATGTGTGGCATGTGTGGAGGGTGTGGCAGGTTCTCTGCACACCCTCCTACATTGAGCCACTGAGCTAACCCAAGGGAACAATTGTGGGAAGTTTATAAATATAAGGTTACACACAATGGGGTGTGCTTTGGTGGTGGTGGTGGGGGGGTTATTCAGGATAAATGATGTTGCCTGGGATTTGCAGAGCAATTTCTTTACTTCTCTCTTGGTTACTATGTTAAGCTACAGATGATTCTGAGTTGAGACACAGCCACCCAGAAATAAACAAAAGTATAAAAATTAGATGAAGACATAAACATGTTCTAAGTCATTCATCTGAGGTTCGTAGATACTAGCCAATGTGTATTCTTTATTTATTCTCAGAATTATAAACACAGTCTGAAATTCTGAAATGTAGTTTTGTGCTGTAGTCTAGTGAAAAAAAAAAAAATGTGGAGACTATGACTGTACCGGACGAAGCAATGTGATCTCAATGCGAAAGAAATTACTAAATAAAAGGAACAGTCAAGGCTTAAAAATATTTCAGCTAATGAAATGATTATAATCTTGAGTAAGCATCTCTTCTTAACAATTTAGGAATAGTGCATTACCTATTACAAACTATGAGCACTGTAGAACCAAGGAACCAGGAAATGCAGACTGTTTACGTACAAGAATCAAGAGACATTTTGTCCTCCACTTAGTCACATTACTTTTTCCTGTAAAATGGCAACTAAGTTTATGAAGTACACGGAACTGGAAATTTTCCGAATTTTCAACTGGACTGTGATACACGAGGCTCCTTGTACACAGAGGCTATATGTTGCTATTCACTCCATTGCCCCTATGCATTGTATTTGCTCTTCTGTTCTTCCCAGTCACAGGACCACTTCTAGGACTGAAAATATCAGCTTGTTTTGTATTCCTAGAGGCTGAAAGAGGAGGGAACAGGCTGTCCAGCTAGAGAGATGGGTAAAGAGCCTTTCCGTGGTGTAGAGAGTGAAGATGAGGACCTTAGCGCCAGTCCACACAGCTAGAGGGCGGATGCGGAGAGTGAACTCAGGGACAGGAAGTGACAGACACAGCAGAAAAGGTGTGTGAAGACAGAAGTGTGAGCAGGATGAGAAGAGAAAGCCGCTTGACTGAAGAAGCAGTGAGAGCAGCCAGCCAGAGAAGGGGAAGTATGAAGGAATGCGAGCCATATGCCTCCAAGAAAAGAACCCAGGGAAGGGCTCAGAGAAGGGAAGTGACAACAATATGTAAAGGGGAGAGCAAAGCCTTACTAGAAATGATCACTATTTGATGCTGAGTCATGGGGAAGAGTCTAATGTCTCCCAAGGCATCCTTTCAAAGGACGATAGACAAGGAATGACAGTAAGCGACGGAAGCAGTAAATGAAGACACCTAATCATCCCCATGCAGAGATGTGGCTCGCTCTCTGAAGGATTTCTGGCTTAAATCTAGTTCACATGAATTGGGCCGGTTTTAAATTTACTAAAACTTTTGATGTTTAGTATGTTGTGATGATTATATAAATACATTTATATGGGATGTTTTCAGTTCTTAAAATTTTTTACCACAATTGTTTAGGATGTGCACTTAAATAATTGTTCTTTTCAAACACTTTTTTTTCCCCTTATAACTCTCTCTGTCAGACTTCAAGTATTGAAAACTCAAATGCCCCAGGGGTGAGGTAGGCTGTGCAATGGCATGAAGTGGCTGGGGTAAAAATGTTGGCAAGATAGGGGTGCGTATCTAAGTGAAGAGTTGACTCCGTGCTAAAGGTACTCGTATGAAGGGAAAACAGATTTCTACAAACCAAATGGCAGCAACAAAAACCCACTGTGCTGGCCAAACAAACCAGAAGAGCAGCCTGCTTGGCTAGTGAACTGCCCTCCAGTAACTCCCTGCTCTGACCTGACTCCTGCATGTTCAAGCCTACGTCGCTCTGTTTGCTGAGCACCACCAATGCTGACCTAGTTTAGCAGTAACCCTACCTACCTGGTGCAGAGGTGTTGAGGTGAATTGGCAACCTGACCAGGAAGAAACAGTGTTAGAGCACCTTCCATGTTTCCAGGCATGCCCAAACATAAGCTGAAATCACAAGCGTGTTTAGGCAAACTTATTTCACTTATACGTATACATTTGAATGCAGAGTTGAGACTTCTCTTCCAAGCATCTTAGTCGCCTATTAAAAAAAAAACTAAGTAAAGATGAACATGGCACCTCTAATTCCACTAACATTCTCGGGCTGTAACCTTTTCATTCTCATTTCGTGGAACTGCGACATCAAGTTTATTAGTAGCAAAAAATAACCATCAAGACTAAATGACCTCTCATTATAATAGAGCTATCTGCTCTCTGTAGCACATTGGTTTTTCCATTTCATATGCTGATCGGGGAAAATAAAGATATAAATAAAATCCAAGTTTCAAAATAATGCCTGAAAAATCAACTTCTGAGCAAATGAACTGGCCATCATGCAACAAAGAACAAGAGAAAGTCAAGTTTAGAGAAGAAAGTTCCAGAAAGCATAGTACTAGAAACTGAGACAGCAGAGATGACACATTTGAGTTTGATTTTATGCCCTTTGGTTTCCCAAGTAAGAAATTGTTGCAGTTGTTAGCTCATGGCTGTTTTTTATCCCTGTATGGCTGTATGAGACCAGTTTAGAGCAATGTTCTTAGCTTAGAATAATTTGAGACAAACTTTTTATTTTTATCAACTTTTACAAAGAAGATTGCGCGCTCGCACACACACACACACACACACACACACACATGTTGCAATGTATAGCAGGGATTACTTTTGTGCTTCATCATAATTTTAATAAGAAGATTTGTAATGCAATACAAGTACTGCCTACCCTGAATTCTAGTAGATATGTACAGCTTCTTTTGAATGGAGAACATTTAACCATGTTATTCTTTACCACAGTGTTGACTTTGAAGGCTTAATTAACAAATATGGTAAAATTTCAATACGGCAAAGAGTATCTCTCCTCAACTATTGCAAAACAAAACACACACACAAAAAAACCATCGTCTTAGCTTGCCCGTTGTATTCAAGTAGTTAATTACACAGAGTTCCAACTGATCAGTGCTAACAGAACTTTGTTAGGATGGAAATGTTCTCTATTTGCGCTGTCTAATATGGTAGCCCTCAGCCACATATTACTACTGAACTCTTAAATGCATCTACTATGGTGGAGGAATTAACTTTTATTTAATTTTAATTAATTTACACTTAAATTTGAATAGTCAAAGGTGACTAGTAGTTATATTGGACAGTATAGCACCAGCTTAGAAGCAGAGTGAAGGATAAGCCTTTGTGCATTCTTGAATCTCCCATTTATTTGTTTCATAGTAAGTGCCTGAGACATGCAGCTTACACTATAAAATGAATTATGGAAAAACTGTCACTTGCTCTTATTATTTCCTAGATTTTTGGTCTTTCAACTATACCTCTCAACATCTGGGACGGGTATTATAACAATTGTTAAGTACAGAGAATTTGCACTACACAGAGTTGGTTTCAGAAAGCATAGTCACATACTATATGTTTTACCAGTTAGTTGGAAGAATTTTGATTGGCTTATCAGCAAAATGTATAAACCAAGGTTTTAGCTACTGTAGTGTTGTTAAGAGGGGTGAGACTGCTGGTAGGGAGTTTATGCCTGTCTTGTGCTCACTAAATATAGGGCTGTTATTCCTGAGTCAGCAGGCCCTACACTGCCACACAAACAGAACCTCCCACAGACATGTGTTTATTATGAATTGAGAGCTAAGTCAATGGAAACCACTGTAAATGTTCCAAGCAGACTTACAAAAAGTGGAAAAGTTATAAGAAGACTTCTGAAGACTGGGATTTACTTAGGGCCAATGTAGCCACTTAAATATTCAAAGGCTTAACACTTAAAGCAAAACATAAAAGGCTGTGTTTAATAGTTACTGTAACTTGTTTTGAAAGCTGTGTGAATAGCAATGGAAACAGCCACAGCATAATTTGTTCCAAAAGTCAGTTCACATTTTTTCATAGGTAAAGCCTATTTACCCATTCTCGGTGCTTGGGGTGAGTCAAAAAAAGAACCTATAATTTGTGCTGATCACACAAATTGTTTTCTGCAACCTCATGTCTACAGACAGAAAGTAAAGTGGTTGATTCTTACCTCTATTACCGTTCAGTCAACGGCCTTCCCTTTTTCTGCCCCCTTCAGTCATCCTACTGTAGAGGAGAACATCATTCACAGATGGGTGTGTGACAGCAGAGAGGCCAGACTTCCAGAACATTCCAGGGCATCTAGAAAGCTGAGAGGACATAGGCACTGAAAAGAAGAGGCAGAATAGTAGCTCCCCTCTTCCAGTTCCATTTTAAGTAGCTGCTTTTATGTACAGACTCACACGTGTGAATGTATGTTGGCCATTATTTTTTTTCAAGCTCTAAGCCAAAATTAATTTCAGTCAAGGGCATGTAGTAATCTCCCTTAATCAAGGAAACATAGCAGTGTGGTTTTTAAATTTTTGATCAGGGCCCGGGGGGTGGGGGGAGGGGGCGCCTGGGTGACTCATTCAGTTAAGCATCCAACTTCAGTTCAGGTCATGATCTTGTGGTTCATGAGTTCAAGCCCTGTGTCGGGCTTTGTGCTGACAGCTCAGAGGCTGGAGCCTGCTTCAGACTCTGTGTCTCCCCCTCTTTCTGTCCCTCCCTGGTTTGCACTGTGTGTGTGTGTCTCTCTCTCAAAAATAAATAAACATTAATAAAAATTTAAAAAATATACCTTTGATTGGAAAAAAAAAATATCAAGTAAGATATTGCTTCAGAACTTTAATTGATAAAACTGGTTTGAGTTCCCTAGGCAATTAATATCTTGATTTCAGAAGCATGACATATTTCTTTGTCTGTGGATGCCCATGGACGGGTGTTAGAGAGGCATATGTTTGTAAAGTACTAATCCTCAAGGAATAATTGCTAAGCTGTAGTACCTCTGTTCTAGATCCTGATCTGTTATCAACTAAACATGTGACCCAAAGCAGCCTGCCTCTGACCCTTACGGTGCCTACTACTTAAAAATAGATTTGTGTGAGTATGTATACACATAAATTAATATATATATATAATAAAACTGTTATAAAATGTTAGACGTCACACAAGAGAAGATGGTCCTCTTAAAAATATTTACTGCCATATTCTCATGGATGGAACTCTGTTCAGTGCAATCCCACATGTAAGTGCTTGGAGGCTACTTCCTTTCACTATAAGTCAGAGAAGTCAATGTTTTGTCTTCCTTCTTGGAAAAGAATGTCTTTTGGTGCAATGCTATAGTTCTGCGGTTAATTTGTGTTCAGCCAAACAAACTAATCAGGTGTTCCGGCTCTTATGGTCACAGCTCTGATCCAGGCAGCAGTATTAGAAACAACGTTGTACTTTTGAGCCCCAGAACAACAAGGGGTCTAGTTTTACTTTCTTTCTGCCTCCAGCACCTTGGTATCCCTGGCAATGTCGGGCTCATAGTAGGAAATAATAAATGTTTATATCAAGAAACGACCCCAAAATGAGTTAATAAATGCTCCTCTGTCAGTTTTCACATTTGAGTGTTCATCAGAATCACCTGAAGGGCCTGTTGAACCACAGACTGCTGAGATCTGAGCCCCACCCTCAGAATTTCTGATTCAATATATCTAAGGTCAAGATTTGCATTTCTAGCGAGTGCCCAAGTGACACTGGTGTCCCTGGTTCAAGAGCACACTTCTGAGAACCCCTGCTTGATGCAATGCTAATTGGCTGGAGAAGGGTCAATCTTTTACCTTTTTACCATCATACTATAGTTAGCTGAGTTAAAGTATCATCACAGGTAGGACACAGGCTCAGGGTTTTTTTTCTCCCAGATGTATTGTATTGACGTGACATAAGGTTAATGAACAGAGTATTGAATTAAGGGCAGAAGTGGAGCAAACACAGGTTGGCATGAATAGAAAGACACAGGGAGGCACAGTTTTTGTATAATGAAGCTCAGTAGTGATCTGTTGAACAAACAGCGAGGAAGACAGTCAACAAGTATTGATTGAATGCTAGGATGTTCCACTGGTCTTTCAGTAAAGAGGTACAACCCGATCTTCAGCAAGTGTCACAAAACATTGCATACCCTGCTCCCTCCCCCCCAAGCAGTTGTACACATTGCCTTTTCTTTAGACAAGAGGAATATGTTAGTATCTATTACTAGAATCTGTTAATATCTATTATTGTATTCAAATTGACATGGCAGAGAAATCCTATCAGATAATGAATTTGTGAAAGGAAGTTTGAGAACACCTGTTGAAATTCATTAGAACATCTGGCTTGAGCCCCATAAATTCACTGGACACCAGGGACAAGTTCAGATGGCAGAATTAAGTCCCAGTTACTTCATGGAAGTAACGTTTTAGGATGATCTGAGCCTCATTGTGAATTAAGGATGTGGTTTGACATTATTTCAGGAATAATGCCTAATAAGCCAAATGAAGAATAGATTATTTTAAGGTATTTTTCTTTTCCCTTTTTACATGAAAAGAAATTTTATTTTTAATAATGCTACCTTTTAGATACTACCACAGGGCAATATTTATTTTTAAAATGATAGAAATATGTTTAAATCCCTTATTTTAGACCAGACCACTTTATAAACAAAATTTCATTCACTGAACAAAAGCCAGACCATACATGTGGCATTAAGCAATAGTTGGACTGTGCCACTATAATTTTTTTTTGTCAGCTGTATATATGTATCTAACTTCTCCTACTTTTTTGGCAAAATATCAGATATTATATTTGATTGTTTAATGGTTGGCTAACAGGATGAAATGGAAGAGCCTCTTGATAATGGTCCTTAGCTTTTTGAATCTGTCCTGAAAGGACATCTTATCTATAGAACTGGAGATTTCAGTAGATACTAACCACAGTTACACTTTACTGTTATCTGGGGCTGGGGAACATTTTATTTTTAAGCACAGATTCTAGGTTCCCTTTTCAGTCCTCCTAAATTAATATCACCAGCAGGAGCAAGTCTCAGGAATCTGGAATTTCTTTAAAGACCCCAGTAGGATAATTCTCTGCCCTGGATCACCTCTAGTCGCCAATTCGTCCTCCTATATAAAAAGGTTGGCTCCAATTATGTAAAAATGTACTTATTAACCATTTACTATGTCTGTAAAATTTTACCAGACCTGTAAAATTCAGTTGTTGAATTTAAGATGTTTTAATTTTGATCTTTTCTAACACATATAAAATAAATATATAAAGCTTAAATGATGTTTTTTTAATTTACTTATAAATGATACCGACCTCAGAACTTCATTCTGGATGGGATAACTAAGATATCTTTATAAAGGATGGATAGTATATATGTAAATATATAATATAATATATAAAGAATAGATTGAGAAGACTATTTTAAAAGGCTAAAGAAGTAGCTATCAAAAACAAGAAAACTATGAAATCTTATATCATGAAAGCTAAGTGAAGGAAACTTCCAGAAGGAGAAAGTAATAAATACTCTTAAACACCAAAGTAAGGTCAAGGAGCATAAATCTGAGAGCTCTTTGAATTTGGCAAGAGAATGGGAAGGGAAAGAATTATAAGGTGGACCACATAACTTCCTAGAAGATTTTTCTCATCAAGTTATTACTGGAATTCAGAAAAGGGTAGGGAGCGTATAATGAGCAAGATTTTGGATCCATGGTTAGTCTAACTATCAGTGACCAGAGAGATAGATTGGTGCCTCTGTTTGCTGTGTTTATTAAGGGATAAATGCATGGGATCCTGACCAAAAGTTTAAGCTGTTGTCACATTCCACTGAACACAACAGAGAATGGATTAATTTGTTCAATAAATATTTATTGAGCACCTTACCATATGCCAGGAACCGGAGATAGAGCAATGAAAAAGCAATAGAATCATAGCAGCTCCAGCATGGGAAGGGCTATTGAGATAATACAGTTCAAGGCAGGACTTCTCAATCTTTAATGTGCATACAAAAAAAACCCAGCAATCTTGTTAAAATGCAGATCCTGACTCAGTACTTCTGGAGCAGGACCAAGTATTCTGCATTTCTAGCAAGCTCCCAAGTATCCAGCTGCCTATGCAGCTGGAAAATAGACCACACTTTGAGTACAAATACAAGGAGATCCAGACAGCCCATCTCCAGATTTGCATCACCTGAGTCTCCTTTTCACAATGCACATTTGAGAGCTCCAGTGCTATATATTTTGTTTGAGATACTATCCTCTCAACTACATGGATACTTCTAAGGCCAATTCAGGTTTGGAAGCTACTGATTTCACCCAAATACCTCACTTTACAGAGGAGGAAATGTAGTTCCAGCCAATGAAGAGATTTAATGACTACTGAACACTTAAACCAAGATTCAGGTTTGTTGATAATTGTGATTACCGAGGACATCTAAATAACAGCATCATCTTCTCCACATCCAGATTCTGAACACAATATAAAGCAAGACAATGGATAATCACCTTTGCTACCAATAATGGCAAAGTTGGGGAATATGGCTTACCTAGATCAATGGATAGACCTCATAACTTAAGCCAGAATTAGGCAGGCTCAAGCAGCCAGTCAGAGGTAGAAACAATGTTGGACCAGAGCACATCTTCTCCAGGAGAGAAGAGTGAGCTTCTTGAGGACAGTAAAGAGTGCCTGCTGGGTTTGGTCAGCTATTATCAAAAGAAAGAAGACAGAAACCAAACTAAGCATTCCTAGCTTTTCTATTAAAGCTAACCAATGACATTCTTCCACTCTGGGGAAAGAGTGAGTGAAGGAGAAAAGAGAAGCCAGAAGAGTCACATCTTCATGTGGGAAGAAACATCAGGAATGGGGAAAACTCCTTCTGATCAACATCAACTGATCCAGTCCTCTTTTTACCTCACTACACAGCCTCTCTTCAAGGTGCTGGCACTGAAGGCAAGCACATGGATAAGTGATGTTAGATCTGGGAATTTTATACACTAGCTATCGGATCTAGGGCAGTGCTTCTCAAACATCACTAGAGCATGCGACTCTTGATCTCAGGGTTGTGAGTTCAAGCCACATGTTGGCCATAGAGATTACTTAATAATTTTGTTTTTAAAGGTGGTCATTATGTGACATGACAGGTGTTGGCTAATGCTACAAAGTAATTATTTTATAATTTATAACTATACCAAATCAATATGATGCAGTATATCCTGAGAAGGGTGCTGTGTGCAAATAAGTAACATTAAAGTTTGTTTCATCAGGGGAGTTTTATAATACAGCTGTGGTTGCCAGTTTAAATGCCACAGGGCTACACAGAACAGTGACAGAAGTGGGCCTCAGTGCAAAGCCACAGGGAATGGCAGAGATGGTTAAGAACCAGAAAGCACCTACTTGGTCCTATGACAGAATCCTCTGTGCAACCCCCACCTATTTTAGCATTTGGAATTGTGGGCTCAATGCTACCTAATATGATTTTTTTAAAGGGAGTCAGAGATTAATATTTTTATGGTAAAAAACTACTGTCAAGTTTGGAAACCAGTTCAAAATATCTAATAACACTGTAGAAATCAAACATGGTGTTTTTTGGTCACATCTGATTGGCTATTTTGTATCCTCTGTGAATGATATGTACAAAATGCCTTACTCTGATTCATCAAACCCAATTGTTTAAAAAAAAAGATTACTGAGATTAGCAGTCAGGGCCATATTAATTTAGCATAGTATATTTTACCGTGAACATGAAAAAGCCTAAATGGCTATTTGCAATTTTCTTGTCCCTTAAATGTTTGATAAGATTGATTTTTACCCCTTGTTAGTGTTTTTTGTATTTTTAAGGTTATCCTTAAAATTCGACCAGCCATGGTCATCCTTGGTTTTAAAGTTTTTGTCTGAGTTTATGAACACTAAATGTTCAATTGTACTGTTCACAATTAACTTAATTGTTGGCTCTGTTCCACGCCATGAAAACTGCACAAAGAATGGGTCTTTTTCCTTACTTCCCACCCAGACCTCCCAACCCATTCCCCTCAAACACAAACATCCAAATACCCAAACACACAAACTACTGTGTTGAAAGTTGAGATAAAGGAGAGATTTATGGAGTAGCAATACAAAGTGTGTGAAATATTTGACATTCTTGGTCCTTAAAGGCTTCTGGCCATTTGTTGCTGGGCATTTTCCACTGATGGCCTCACCCTGAGTAGTTCTGCTGCCCAAATGGTGTCACTGAATCCATCTCTTCTCTCTTTCCCTTCTCTGTTTAGTATCTCTCTCTGTTATTCCCCTTCCTGTAAAAAACCAAAACTCTTTTAATGTCATGCAGCCTCCCTTAACTGTTTCTTTTCTTTTTTCTTTTGCTCTTTCTTTCTTTCTTTCTTTCTTTTTCTTTTTTGCTTTGCCATGTTCTTACATGTTCTTAGGCTCTGTTTTATGAGGCTTATTAAGGCATATTACTAAAAATTTTTTTAAGTTAAAAAAGAGAGAAAATGAGAATGATTTTTATAAGAGGAATTCTGGTGCCAAGAATAAAATGTTTAATGTTTAAGAGCTTACAGTTCATCGGGGGTTTTGGTTTTGTTTTGTGTTTAGATTTCTTTATATACTGTTTGCTCATATTTAATCGATTGAAAAGCAAAAACACGATTCCCAAGATCACTAAAACAAACAAGCCAACCTAATACTACTTTCCTCATATTAGATTTATTTTTTTTTAATTTTGGAATAATTTTAATTAACAGAAAATTTGCAAAGATTTTAGAATTCATGAATACCCTTTATCTTCCCCTGATGTTAACACCTTACCTGACCATGGTATATTTATAAAAACTAAGAAAATAAAATTGTTATAATGCTATTAACTAAACTATATACTTTAATTTGGATGTTTACCTTTTTTTTTTTTTCCTAACTAATGTCTTTGATCTATTCTAGGACCCAGTTCAGGATACCATACTGTTTTTAGAGAGTCATTTTTTAAGGAAGCAGATGATTCATGAAATACACGTCTGAAGAAGATCCTTAAAATGAATTTCACCAGTATTTTTGCTTAATGACCATCACTCATGAGTGGCATTTACAATAACAGGGTGTGGGGCTACCTTGAAATAACTACCCCTCCCTTCTCCGAGGTGCAATGATTTGGGGCAGGCAACAACATCACCCTCCCTCTGAGCAAAGCGCTTAGTTGAGCTACATGCCAGCTTTCAGGAAGTTATGGGCTTTACAGTAAGAGATTTTGAATTATGCATCATAGGTTAGAAGATAAACAATATATGGAATCTCGTTTTAGAACTAAGTCAAGGTAACTTGATAAATACACACACACACATTTTAAGAGCTGGTCTTGTGTTTTCTGACAATTGGAATTTAGCATCTTGCTTAGAAAATATACATTATTAGGGCAGTATATCATTCTAAAACTTTTATATTATAAGTCTGGTGTTCTTACCAAGTTAAGGGCAAGAATTTTGCAAAACACAGGGCAAAACAAAACAAAAACTTTCTCCTAAATCCTTGAAAACAAACAAACAAACAAACAAACAAATAAAAAAGCCAGTTCTATGGTGAGAAACATTTGCAAACCACTTAGTTAAAATACAAGCCTACTCAAAAGATTAAATATCCTAATGTGCACCATATGTCTGAAAAAGGGAACATGGCCTGCTGTATTTCCCAAATATAAATTAACCTGGAAGCCATTTTTTTAAGGCACATTAACTTCTCACAGAGAATAAAACTTGAAAAATGTTGGACAGCATATTTACTTATTAACTCGAAACTGGATAGAAATTTACAAGTTCTGGGGCACCTGGGTGGCTCAGTTAGTTACGCGTCCAGCTTCAGCTCAGGTCATGATCCTGCGGTTTGTGATCACCGGGCTCTCTGCTGTCACCGCATAATTTGCTTCTGATCCTCTGTCCCCTTCTCTCTCTGCCCCTCCCCTCAAAAAATAAATAAACATTTAAAAAAAAAAAGAAAGAAATTTAGAAGTCCTTCGCTGAGGGTTCTTCAGCTATTACTTCCAAAGACATGTAAAGATATGTTCCTTCCACTGCTTGAAAGCCCTAGTTATAAGAAGGAAAGTTCTTTATTGCTCTGTGCCTGAATTGTCCTGCTTTTAACATCTTTCAGTCATTTGAAAAGTCACTCCTCCAAGGTGACCTAAAACCTGCCACATGTGAGGACCTCATGTGGCAAGATGAGGCATTATTTGAGGTCAGTATTTCTGAACTACCGGTTTGTTGCTCAGACATGTCAAGGACTTTGTTTGTAATAATTTCTACCTGGGCTTCTAGCAAAATCTCTAGTGGTACTGAATATGGCTTTAGTCACACTCTTGCTTTCTCAGATGATTTTTTTAAAGAGGGTGTAAGGATGAGGTAAGGAGAACGCCCTAAGCATGAGAATGTAGACAAGTATAGCAGGTCTGACAGCTGTCTCACTAATACTGAGTTGAGGAAAGGAAATTCCTGCCTTACCCATGTCTGATGGAATCACAGATTTAGGAATAGTGTTCAGACAAGCTGCTTTGTCTTTGAAAAAAGTCCCCTGTTATTCACTAAGGGGAAAACCACAACAAAAAAATGCAAATGCTCTGTATCCCTAGAATAATCATCTGCCCCCGGGAAACGTATGAGGGGATTCGAAAGCTGTGATGACCAAGCATTCTGATAACATATTTAAATAGAAAGAGAATTGCTTTACTTGCCATAGACTCTGAATGTCCTTCTGAGCCTGAAATATATTTTTAAATTCTATGTTTTGATAACACTTCAAAAATATACTAATCATATTTTAATATAATTAAACATGCAGATAATTTCCTTTGAACATTAACATGCTCTTATTCAATGCTAATCTCACTCTGGACTTCTTTCTGCAATGAGAGAAAAATTCTAAATGAGAAAAAAATATATAACACATGCATAGATATGCATGTCACATATATTAAAAGCAGATGGGGTTGATGTACTATTTATTTAGAATCCGGAACATTTTGTAAACATTTACAAATGCCTAAGAGAGAAAATATGAAGCTACGCTGTGGGATATGTTCCTGGGGACGCTGTTACTATTGAAGTTTTTGCTGAATTGTGCGACTCACAACACAGGAGGAGCCTAAGGACAGCAAGAGGTAGGGCCAGTGACCTGGAAGACCCATACCATCTGCCCTAAGCAAGTGCCTTGATAGCAAAACAGAAAGGAATGCTTATCTCTACTCCCACATACCACACCACTCTCCCATGCCCCCCCTCCATCCAACACACTCAGGATCTATCATCCCTTCACCTTTTCCAAATTCCACTGATGCTATTGTAACTGTTTCCTTTTCTACAGATGTGAGTTGGGTGCAGAAGAGAAGAAGCCAGAAGCAGTGATCTGCCCTAGGCCCACACCTGAGTAGGAACAGGCAGCTGTCGGTGTCTGGAGTCTAGGCATCGTTGAAGAATGAACAGCTGACAGCCTCACTGGCTGCGCAGTCCACACTGGCAACCCTTTACTGGGCCCTCCAGAATTCCTTATCCAATCCCATTCCTTCAGTTGGATGTTGCAAACCATTACCAATCCCTGAAGCCCTATACCTTACCTTTAGCAGCTTTAGCAGCTTACCCTAAGAAGCCGAAAAAATCTTTTAACAAAGAACATAAAACATGGGTAATAGTGTTTTCTCACTGTGTCTTTCCCTCCCACATTTACATTCATCTTGTCCTCTCCAAAGGACATGGATACTGCTCCTTTTACAGGGATAGGCTTCTGGTCCCTCCGTGCGACCTGTGGCCGCAGTGTATCTTCCATGCCTCCCTGACTTCCCATCCCTACTGCTATTCTCTCTACTGAACCTTTCTTCTGATGTTTGGCGTAGCTGAAATAAAGAAAACTGTCTCAGCATTTCTTTTCTCTCGAAACCACTGTCCTCTTTCTGCCCTTTTAAATGATGCACCCTTATTATTTCATCCTCGTTTTCACATCTCCCACTTGCTACTTTGTCTATGGCAATCTGCTTTGCCTCAACACATGACTTAATCAACTCTGTCCAAATGATGATGCCCCCTAATGGTCCAATTTAACAGTCTCTTTTGGCATTTACCCACATTTCACAGCACTGATAGATTTGATCATTTATTCTGTGAGAAACCATCTCTTGTTCACAAAACCATTGCCATTGACTTCTTTCAATCGGTCTGTGGCATTCGGAGACACCACTCCAGCTTTTTTGGTATTTTTTTACATTCACAACTTATCCTTTAGAAGTGATCTCATTTCCTCCTATAGATTAGTTAGAAGTGTTCAGCTGCAAGACAAAAACATCTACAAGGGTTTAATTAAATAGGGGTTTACTTCTTCATCTGCAACAAGATTAAGTCAGATAGTTAGATTCTGGTGTGGTCTAGAGAGTTGAGATATCAAGGAAAATTTCTCTAACTTTTCTAATGTTACACAGTATGGATGGTTCATCTTGGCCATCCTTTTTGCAGTTCAGACCAGAAGATGAATAAAGAAACCAAAATGGAAAAGAGGGCATAGCCTTAATCACGAGAGCAAATTTATTTCCCATAAGTCCCCAACAGACTTCCCCTTATGTCTCATTGGTTGTAGTTGTGTTACTTGTCACACCAATGTAAAAGAGATTCGGAGAAAGTGGCATATGAGAAAGGTGTGGAAATGGGTACTGAGTGAATCAACCTACAGTACATTTAATGACTTCATCCTCAAAACTCCAATGGAAATGACACCTGCTGTAAAATATTTACCTGCGTCTTTATGTGTACAGATGTGGCACTTTGGAGAACTAAGTTAGGGCATGTATTACACTGTAGTTTTTATTTAGGTGTCCATCATCATGGTCCTATCTTCAAATCCTAATTAGTTTATGGTCTTCTTGACTGCAACCCGTATTAAGTCCATCGCTGACTTGTAACTCATTGGGGTTATTTTTATGACAAAAATACATGTATATACACAGACATATAGATTCAATATTTTAAATGTATTCTTATAAATATTTTTCACATTTATACACAATACAAATGCTATATATGAAATTTTGAAAGTAAAATTGAATACTGGATGATAAGCATCTGAATTCTAATTACAGCTACTAGTCTTTATTACTATTTTGACTATTCAGATCTAGACAATATTTTAACTTTAACATTTTTAAAAAATGTTTATTATTTAGTTTTGAAAGAGAAAGAGAGAGGCAGAGTGCAAGAAGGGGAGTGGCAGAGAGAGAGGGAGATATCAAATCTGAAGCAGGCTCCGGGCTCTGAGCTGTCAGTACAGAACCCACAAACTGGTGCGATCATGAGCTGAGCTGAATCCCGTCGCTGAACTGAGCCACCCAGGCGCCCCATACAATATTTTAATTTTAACTGAAGCAATGTGTAAATTATTTGAAACTAGAGTCTGCTACTGGCCCTTCTTTCGATTTGTGGCTGCTGTGATACTTCTGTTAATTTTGTATTTGATTCTATTTTCCTGTTCTTATCACAGCTGCTTTTGTCTTTTTGATCCAACCATTCTTTCCAGCCTACAGCCATCAGGCAGCAAATCGGGCACTCACTGTCTGTGATCTAAGAACTGTAATGTCTGTGGCTTCTCTACCACCTTCAATAGGAATGGGTTTCTGAATGTTATTGCTATAGGCAGACGCTTGGAATCTCTTGATGGAGAGAAATAGAAATGAGTGAGCAGTTCTGGAAAGGGAGAAAGGAAGTAGGGAAAGGATTAAGATATTTTTTAGCCAGAAATTTGCAAAGCTGATAATTTTTCACTTCTATTCTTTTCCATTTCATTTATATATATATATATATACATATATATATATGTATATACATATATATGTGTGTGTGTTGTGTGTGTGTGTGTATATATATATTATTATATATGTGTATATATATATAAGTATATATATATATATATATATATATATATATATATTATTCAGCTTACCAAATATTCTTTTCAGTGTTGTCATTATGATGATGGGAAACTGTCATCTCGTGACTGACAATATTTGTACCTATGATTCATCTCTTTTTATTAGCAACATGCTTTGAAAATAAAGTGTCAGTTACTTTATTCTGTTTTAGGCTTATACCAATTTAATCTTATTCAGGAATATTCACTGTACTCATCTTTCTATATTAGCTGGAGTGGTGTTGAAACAAGTGATTCTTTAGATTATTCATTTTTAAATACTGGTAAAGTTTGAAATGTTCTTGGTTTAGAAAAATGAGATAGTATAGTATCTTGCCAGAAAATATGAGTGAGCATTACAAGATAATTAAATTATAATTTAATAATAATTTAATATATATTTATATACATTTATATTTTTATATACATTTTATTTTTATTTTATATACATTTATATTTGTATATACATTTATATATATTTTATATACATTTATATTTGTATATACATTTATAATTTTATACTCTACATGTTTGGTTTCTTTGGAAAACCCTGACTGATGCAGAGGCTGGTCATAAAATAATACAGTATTTCCTTTGTCAAAAAGAAGTTTTGAATTTGCTATTAGCCTGACATTTTCTCCACAAGTATGACAGGATCCCTTTTCCCCAAATCTTTACCTGGTATCTCCTTCTTATTGGTTATGTCTCTTCTAAATGCCCTTTCAGATTAGCTTCAAATATTCCTCCCACATGCAAGTTGTTTCTATCCCATTACCCTGTTTTATTTTGTTTATTAGACCCATCTGAATGCAATGAAAAGAAAAACAAAAACAGAACTGTGGCTATTATGTTTTGCTGGCCCCACAGAGCCTGGAAAGTAAATGCTTGTTTTCCCAGACTCCTGTGCAGCTGGACATGTCCATGTGACCCAATTGAGTCCTTCCCCTTATTAGTCAGTGGAGGAATCCTAGGAAAGAGATTTGACTTCCTGTAAAAGGGAAAAGGTACAAGAAAAGAGCTTACTTGATCTCAGATGAGATGCTTGGAGCTGTAACATCCCTCTAAAACACTTGAAGGTAAAAACCATAACGAGTAAGAGCTATCGCACTGAGCACTGTGATGTGGAAAGAGGAACAAACCTATAGCTCTGAGGTCAATGGTTGCCTGACCATACCTGATGCCGCTTCCCTCCAGATTTTTTTGTTCTGTAAATACTTGGCGACTTTACAGTTTAAACCACCATTGTTTGTGTATTCTGTTATTGTGGCCAAAAGAAATTCTCAAAGAAACATGAAATGATCTTATTTATTCATTTACTTACTTGATTCTTGTTTATATTATGCTTATTATTTATTTTATTAAATTTTTAAAAAATGTTTATTTATTTTTGAGAAAGAGAGAGAGAGAGAGTGCAAGGGGTGGGGAGGAGCAGAGAGAAAGGAAGACACAGAACCCGAAGCAGACTCCAGGTTCTGAGCTGTCAGCACAGAGCCCGATGCAGGACTCAGATCCACAAATTGCAAGATCATGACCTGAACTGAAGTCAGCCGCTTAATAGTTTGAGCCACTCAGGTGCACTATATTCTGCTTTTGAAACTGTAAGATGTGTCAAAGTAGCATCTTGTTTTTTTTTGTCTTTGTTTCTGTTTTTGTTTTTTCAGTGTGGTATCCTATGTATGTGTAACAGTGCCTGTTACACAGAAAACAGTCAGTGAATGTGTCCTAAATGAATGAATAATAAGTGAATGTAAATGAATAAACTTAAGTGTGTTTTAAATATTCTTATTGCACATAGGAGGTTATCAGTGGGGGTGTTGGGACAAAGATATTCTAAGACCCACACAATGAATATGCTGGGAACTCATCTCTGACAAGGGAAAAAGGTTAGCTTGCTGTTCTACTACATGGTTTCTATCTAATTTTTCCAGGAAGCAAGTTGTTTTCCCAGGCCTATCACCCTAAAAATCTGATGAAGGCCTGAGTTTTAACCCAGGAGCCATTATCTATAAAATCGGAGATGTCAGAAAATCTTAGATTTCTCTGAAACTTAAGGATATTGATTTTAGTGATTTCATATTTGGACATATTGCTGGAAATATTTTTATTTACACTAGAGTGTTTGATTGAAATATTGTGAGCCACATATATAATTTGCGTTTTCTAGGAAACACATTTAAAAAGTGAAAAAAGAGAATTTTAATACTATATTTTCTGTTATCCAGTATATTCAAAATATCGTTTTGTACCATATTGGTCAACAAGTGATGAGTAGAAAATCATCAATGGGATATTTAAGTTTTTAGACTCAGCAATTTAGCGTGTGTTTTACACTTGCAGTACCTCTCACTTTGGATTAGTAACATGTAGCTATAGCATCCATATTAAACTGATTTAGACTAAATCATTCTGCAGAGTAAGTCTTTCCTGAAGCCCTCCTGCCTTTGCATGTTTAATTGAATAAACAACCATTTTAATATGACAGGCCCTGTGATCAGTACTGAAAATGCACAGAGATAAGCCAACATTACTCCCCCTCACCCTTCCAAGGAGCAAGCGGCATTGATAAGTGTATCCACAGAAAAACAGGACACTATAAAAGCATGTGAAACATTGTAAAGGAAATACAGGCCATTAAAGGAGCACCTGGGAGAGCGCTAGTTAGGAGGGGGCTGGTTAGCTTGAGCTTCCGGGAGGATGAGAAGCAAAAGCTTAACTTTAAGGACTGAGGCAAGCTCATTTTGGTTAAGCAAGGAGGATAAGGGGATTCCGGGCAAGGGATCCTCATTGAGATGAAAATAAACAAGCAGACTCTGAATGTATAGTTTCCGCGAGAGGTGAATGTCGAGAGGAAAGGAGCGGCCAGGGAGACAGACATGTCATGGGGGGCTTTGGACAGTAGAACATTCCTTCTGTAAAACGCGTCCCTTTCTTCCTCAGCTTCAATGCTACTCTGAAGACTGGTTCTACTATCATTTCACTGAACAAGGTTTCCATTCCGACGTCTCATTCCCCTTCTACTTCCAGCCCTGAAGCTTCAATGCTGTATTAAATTTAGACCCTGGTCTCCACCTCTTTTCACGCTATCTTTCCAGTTAAATGTTCTTACTCTTATCATTTCAATTGTTCTATGATGATAATTTTGAAATGTCCATTTGCAACCTTGACCCTTTGTCCACAGTATCATGTATTGGGGAAAATATAGTGAAAAACAAAATCTTCCCCGAATCCAGGAAATCCTTCCACAAAGGTAGGAGAGCAACAATTTTCTTATTGAATGAGCATTAAGCCAGAATGGGATGTGCATTACAGGCAATTGGCTAAGGGACTGCAGAGACAAAAATAAATCTCACCCTTCCAAGCAGATACATCCCATTACAAGTAAACCAGTAACCAGTAAACCATTAACAATAACCAGTCCTCAAGTAAGAGGACTTGAAATACCAATTGTCATACACAATTCATCCCAACTTTACCTGGAGATTGCGGAAACCATCTGTGCTAACTATTTAGCTTTATCCAGAAGAAAATCATGCCTCTTCTGTCTTTATGACTGGAAACAGTTTTGCAGCTTGGAGCTCCCAGTTAGGCTCCTACCCTCTCCCTACAAACTGGGAGATAGGGGTGCTATCTCACTTGACATTTGCATTTCAAAAGCTTACAGGTTCAAGAGAAGGACATTCTTGGGTCAAAAAGCTGACAAAAATTATATCTAGCCTTCAGAGGGCTGAACACATGAAAAGTACCTACAATTGGAATTTTTCTAAGGTAAATGCTCTGAGAAGCAGGAGGGGAGGGATATCTCTTCCCTTAGTTTTAACAAAGAGAATTAAGTTTCATATTGTTTGTTAACTTGTGTATATCCTTGCACCTACTTTCTCCATGGTACCACTACTTGGATATTTCACCATCACCTCGAATGAAATGCATTTAAAAATCAAGTTAAAAAATCATGTTTAATATCTTATCTCCTATCCAAATTGATTTCTTCATTTCTGCCAATAAATGTACTTCTTCCCAACACCCAAACTCAGAATCTCAGAGGCATTTTTGAAATAGGTCTTCTCTAAATCTGCCACAAAGTTTTCAATTGTTCCCTCTCACTTCTTGCTTCTAATTTTTTCATTATAACAGCCACAGCCTTACCTTATGCCTAAATTCTGCAATGGTGCACTAATGTGGTGTTTTGCTTACATTTCGTTCTCATTTCGTTTTACTGTCAACATTTCTGCTCCCCTGATCTTCACAATCTTCTAGCCATTCCTGCTTGAAATTTACCATTTGTTTTTTAAGAACTATGAAACAAAAGAGTGACCATATTTTGATACAACACTATCAGGCTCATTTGGTCTTCCCTGTATTGCACATCAACAGAATACCTCAGCTCCAGCCCAAGTCCCCCTTGCTGATCTTCAAAAACACCATGCTCCCTTGTGAACTTTGGGACTTGATTCACATGTTTCCAAGTGTTCTAATTTTCTTTCCTCTTCATTTCTCTAAATACACCCTCTGTCTATCCAGCACTGCCATTATAACACTTATTCCGATTCATTCTAATTAATCTGTTTAGATTTTCGTCTTCCCAATCATGATCCATACAGTGTGATGTCTGAGACATCATTTTCATTATCTGTAATTTCTCTGGGTTCTATGAAGCTTTCTACAAACTTATTAAGATAAGAGGTTGTATAACCTCTAGAATGAGACTAGAAAAGTAAGTATTCTGCATTTTAGTGTGCTTTGTTTCCATGTCAAACTAATATGCCCTCTCCCAAGCTCAATATTTGTAAATAATGCGCCTCTTGGATAGCTGAAAATTGAGTGGTTGTTTTTATGGAATTGACTCCATTAACTTTCTAATAAATCATTTATAATCCTGATATGCCTTTTTAAAATAATATTATCAATCTTAGTATTTATATCAGGGCAGAACACTCTTCATTAACTCTGCAAGTGGTTACTTAGCCTTGGTCAATATTAAAGACAAATTCCCTTCCTGGACCCATATGGATGTAATCTAAAATATTTAATTTCTTAAACAATTCTTTGGAAATCCCTATAAAGAAAGTGTTTCTTCCTTCCATAATGCATTTACAATGTAAAATAGACTTCAGTGTATAGAGGGGAACAATAATGTCTTAAATATTCATTCAGCTTAAATAATAAATATATGAGTATTGTAGCTTAAAACACATAAAACAGTATATATGTAAAAGGCAAGGGGCATGCATTACTCATGTGTAACTGTTCCCTGACTGGTGAAGTACATAGCACTAAATAAATGTTTAATTATTTCGGTTTTGAAAGAATTAAAATTGGTCAATTTTTAAGATTCAGCTCCTTAATGAAGTCTTCCATTTGGCAATCATCTAAACTGATAGTAGTTTCTTCTTCATTGTAATACCATAATATTTATATTTGGCATCTGATACTATTCTGTATTATAGATGTGCTAAATGAATAAATGGTAAAGTGAATGGAGAAATTCCACAGTTAAAAAACTCAACTCAATACATGTCTATTTTAACTCTGATCATGGAAGTGGAAAGTTTTTAAGCCCAGCCAACCTCCAATGGCAAAGTAGTAGGTTGACTTGTCATATTCTCGACTGTTTGTGGGTCCAGCTGCTTCTAGCAGCTGTTAACAGAAGCTTCAAAAAGGCTAATTTCTGACAGATTTGTGTGACTTTATTCATTGGGAATTGAAAAAGTACAAATGAAGACCCAGATTTAAAAAGGCAATTGAATAAATGTCAAAGATCAGTCTTGGCGATGTAAGAAAGCTAGAGAATTCAGGAGTGATCTTGTCAGTCTGCATTGCATTTCATTTGATAATCACTTGCAGCTGCTCTGTAGAGACGCTCATAGCATCCTATAAGCAAAACCATACCACATAAGCAATAAATCATAAGAAGAGCAAGGTGAGTTTAGACCACTGGTGCATTCTATGTCATCAGTTCCCAGAGCAAGGGACATTCATTGAGATCATATCCAACTTATTTCTGATTGGGCCAATGAGGCTATTCTTCATATTAAAGATGTAAAATTAAATGTCAGCATCATTGTTTTCCAGTATAAGCAAATAGCTTATAAAATATATATAAAAATAAGCCATATACCACATACACTAATCTTTTTTCGAACTTGTCATAAATGTTTCTGAAAGGAAGATAACTCACTGAGATATAAAATGGAAGAGTCAATTTTTCAATAGCTTTGAATGGATTTAGTGTCAGTAATGAGCCAAAGCTAAGCAGTTCCCCGTGAGCCCATGAAAATACCCATTTAATCTGAGTCTCTCAAGACCACCTGTCAGGGCTGCTCTAAAGAGACTCATCTGAGTGATAATGCCCAGAAAAGCTGTGAAAGGTAATTGAGAAGTATATTTTGGAAAACTAGAGTGAATTTACAATCTTCTCCCAGTTAAAAAAAAAAAACACCAATGATTTCAAGTGGTTGAGCAAAATGCCATCACCCCTAAAAGTATTTTGGGAGCTACTTAAAACTCATGCTTTGTTCCAGACCTCAGTTCAATAATGTGTGTGTGTGTGTGTGTGTGTGTGTGTGTGTGTGTGTATATGTGTGTGTGTGTGTGTGTGTGCGTGTGCGTGTGTATATATATATATATATATATACACACATATATATATATATATACACATATACACATATATATATATATGTATACACATATATATATATATGGCTTCTCTTCTATATGAAGCACAAAGCCAGTAATAAAAGGTAAGTAACACATCACCATACAGCAAAAAGAGATACAGAGATACCAAATACCACGTGATAATTTATATGCTAGCAGGAAGGATTAAGTAACCATCAAGTGCATAGGAAGAGGCCATTTGAGAAATAAGAGAACAGATGGCATTTGAGTTAGTTAAGCCTCGGAGTGACTATGATTTTCAGAGGTAAAAAAATGAGATCAAGTGTTCCAGCAATGGGTAAAATAGGATCAAAAGCACAGAGCATTGAAAGTGTGTGCATCAGGAAAATAATGCAACGTGGTATGTGTGTGTGTGTGTGTGTGTGTGTGTGTGTGTGTGTGTGTGTGTGTGTGTAAATGCCAGGAGAAGAGGGAGAAATAAAAGGATTGCTGAAAAGTGAGGCTGAACGGTAGTTTGGGATAGAATGATAATTTAAATTTATTACAGCAATTACCTGACAATGTAGGAGGTGTGGGATGTAAAGGTAATCTCAATGACTTTTGGTTCCTCCAACTTGGTAACTCCATAGGTACAAATGATATTATATTAGTATCAAAATCCAAATGTGGGTCTCTGGTGCCTCCTCTCTGGACCATTACCCCCACCTTCTTCTCTAAACAGCTGTGGAGTCTGGAGGACATGCCCTACACTGCTCAGAAATTGGTTGTGCCTGTTAGCTGTTAGTGTTGTCACATGAGGACTCTGCAGATGAAAAATCCTCTGTTCCTGAGAGTTATTTGTTTCCTGCTGTTCTCCCGCCTGGTAGCTGAGTGATCCCATAACAATGGGCGGCATCAGCAGAGTGATGTGCCATGTCCTGGAAACAAGGAATGAGGAAGGCCGACCTAGGTTTGGAGGAGGACAGGTGGCCAGGAAAAATTCCCTGGGCACAATGACACCTGACAGATGTCTTTTAAGAGTAAAAAGGAGTTAGCAATATGAAGAGGAAGAACATTTCAGACAGAGATTCGCTTATTTATGACCTGAAACATCACACTAAAACACGTGGATTTTATTTTCTAACCAATGAGAGCCATTGAAATTTCTAAATAGACAAGAAAATGATGAGAACTAAACATTGGAAAGGAAATTTTGGCAGTTTAAGAAAAGGGAATTTAACATGGGCCAAGCCTGGAATAGAGTCACTGTTTAAGACACTACAATAATTCCATAAATCTGACTAGAGCGAAGGCAGTGAAAAGGTTAAGACAGTGGATTTAAGGGAAATCAAGAAACAGAATTAAGAGGGAATTATATTGTAAAGTGTTAGAAGATGAGGGTAAAGGAGAGTAAGATTGAAGCTGAGATTTCTCTCTTGATTGGAAAGAAAGTAATGCCTGTATGAGCAAAAACACAGGAGGATTGAAGCTTATTTAGAAGGTCAGAAAATAAAGATAATGCATGCAATTAGCTAATAGAATACCCTGGTAGATTGAGTGAAGGGAAAGATCATAGAATAAAAAGAAATATTAGGAAAAACCAATCAATTAATACTTTAAACTAGTATACTGTGACACCTGTTTTTCAGGGTGGGATTTTGACTAATGTATTCATATCTTAATTAATGTACTATTTGTTATGAAAATGATTTGTTTAAAAGTTGGAATTAAAAATTTTTTAAGTTAATATTTCTTTCACTAGTAGTTGAAAATAATCTTATCAATAATATTAACTGCTTTGGAAGAGATAAGTTTTCCCTGGATTTTGTATCTATCTCTGGATATAACACTGAGCCCTCAGACTCATCTCATAAAATAACAGCAAGGTTCTGAGCCAGGGATCAGCAAACTCCTACAAAGGGCCATAGAGTAAGTATTTTAGGTTTTATGGGCCAGTCTCTATGGTAACCACCCAATACTGCTGTTGAGGCCAAAAAAGAGCCATAGACAATACACGGTTGTGTTTCAAAGAAAGTTCATTTACAGAACCATGTGACAGGATGTATTTGACCCACAGGCTATCATTTGCTGACACCTTCTCTTAGCTAACAAGCTATCTTTCTCTGCCCAATTTATTGCTAGACACAGATTTGGTTTAGAAAAGCATTCAGGAAACACACAGATATGCAGGGTTTAATTCATACATAATTTTTTTTTTATTTTTGCTTAGAGTCTTACAAATTGATTGTTAAAATTTTGCTTAAAGGAATCTAACACCTTGATTTTCCTTTTTATCGCCTCATAATTTCCAGTTGGGTTTTTCGACTAACTCTGTGAAGCTCTCAGACAAACACATTAGACTGGATCATAATGGAAAATAAAATCTTGAACTGAAATCACAAGTGTGCCAAGAATTTAGGGAGTGACTGTACTTCTGGGAATCTATCAGCTTGTTATCCTTATGACCACCTTGGATATGACACCAGTATCTTTCTAAACCCCCTTAATGCTCACAGGAAATTCAGTCACTAAAGATGAATCAAAAGGCAACCGAGACCTAAAAATAAAGAGGTAAGGGTTGGTTTTTGCCACCCAAAGTTAGTCACACTTTGTGGCAGTTGCCTGGACCTTTCTGACATCAAAGAATGAGGTCTTTTTAAAATCAAGGCCCGAAGATGAACTAATATCTTGCAGGATATGTTAAGCTCATAAAAAAAATTGTGACGTAGACACAGTACAGGTACTTGCAGTGTGAGACCTCTTTATGTGAGAAATTTCTAGGATGCTGCCAGTCTTCACTAAAATATCTCTTTGAAAATGCAACTGACATCTCAAAGCATATGTAGAATTGAGAGAGATTTTATGGATTATCCAATCCAATGAACCCATTTTACACACAAGTAAACTGAATCTTGGGTCTGCTGCGTGACTTGAAAAATCTCCTGGACAATTCAGCTAAGTGACTAAGTCCTCAATTCTAATACTCTTTGTTACAAGATTGTTATTTTGAGTTTTTATACTTCATTACAGTATGTGAATAAAGCAATAGAAATTGAGTAGAAAGGAAAACATGTCTTTGGGTCCAATTCATGTACTTCAGTATGAAGTACTGTTCTAGATTCAGGAACACAGTGATTATGTAAAATAAAGTCCTTATACTGACAATAAACACCACCACAGTATTTGCCATTTGCTAGGCATATTCCAGAAGGCTTTTTATATTGCCATTCACTTAATTCTCAACAAATACAGCTTTGTATAGAGACTTTTCAAGTTTGAAAGAATTAAACCAAAGAAATGAAAAAGGAATTCTAAAATTAAAAATATATGAATTCCCTCTGAGGAACTATACCAAATGATTAGATTTGCAGAGGACCTTAGAGATTTGTAGTCCTGTCACTTTTTAACTCAATACTACAGACTTGATGGGGAACAGGAGATTTTCACTCTGTCATTCTTCCTCTGACAATACTCAGCTTTCACAAATAAGTTCTTTCCTCCACAAATTCACCATGATTTTCTAATGAAGTTTGTGATGTTTTTAATAGCAAAAATGACTCATTTGTTTAAAGTACACATTCTACTCATCACATTAAGTTTACATATGAGAAATCTTAAAAAGCCTTGGAGAATGGAGAGAGAGCAACTTCTAATTTCACTGCAGTGGGCTATTCCCTACCTAGAAATGAAGAGATTGTGGAGAGTAATCTGTGTTTTTTTTTTCCAAATACCAAATGGTGTTTACTGACATTACTAAAACGATATTGTATCATATTTCCTCCTAAAAAAGCATGATTAGAAATTATATGATAAAGGGACACCTGGGTGGGTCAGTTGGTTAAGCACTGGACTCTGGATTTTGGCTCAGGTCATGATCTCATAGTTGTGAGATTGAGCCCAATGTTGGGCTCCACGCTGAGCATGGAGCCTGCTTGAGATTCTCTCTCTCCCCCTCTCTGCCCCTCCCTGCAAACACATTCTCTCTCTTAAAAAAAAAAAAAGACATTATAATAAAGATGTAACTAAGATTGTGAATAGTTCTCTATAGTTCCCCAAACAACTGAAAGGCAAGCTCTTTATCCCACCTTTTGAATAGGTTTGGAAAACAGAGGCGCTTGGGTGGTTCAGTGGTTGAGTGTCCGACTTCAACTCAGGTCATGATCTCATGGATTAGTGAGTTTGAGCCTCACATGGAGCTCTGTGCTGACAGCTCAGAACCTGGATCCTGCTTTGGATTCTGTATCTCCCTCTGCCTCTGCCCCTTCCCCAATCACACTGTCTGTCTCTCTCTCAAAAATAAAGAATAGGGGCGCCTGGGTGGCTTGGTCGGTTAAGTGTCTGACTTCGGCTCAGGTCATGATCTCACGGTCCGTGAGTTCGAGCCCCGCATCGGGCTCTGTGCTGACAGCTCAGAGCCTGGAGCCTGTTTCAGATTCTGTGCTCCCTCTCTCTCTGCCCCTCCCCTGTTCATGCTCTGTCTCTCTCGGTCTCAAAAATAAATAAACGTTAAAATAAATAAATAAATAAATAAATAAATAAATAAATAAATAAATAATAAAAAAATAAAAAAAAAATAGGTTTGGACTCAAGAAACTAGGGGTAGAAGGATCATACCTCAAGATTATAAAAGCCGTATATGAAAGACCCACTGCTAATATCATCCTCACTGGGGGAAAAACTGATAGCTTTCCCCTTAAGGTCAGGAACACAACAGGGATATCCACTCTCACCACTGTTATTCAACATATTATTGGAAGTCTTAGCCTCAGCAATCAGATGACACAAAGGAATAAAAGGCATCTAAATCATCCAGGAGGAAGTCAAACTTTCACTCGTCACAGATGACATGATACTCTATATGGAAAACCCAAAACATTCCATCAAAAAACTGCTAGAACTGATCTATGAGTTCAGCAAAGTCATAGGATATAAAATAAATGTACAGAAATCAGTTGCATTCCTATACACCAATAATGAAGAAACAGAAAGAGAAATCAAGGAATTGATCCCATTTACAATTGCATCAAAACCCGTAAAATACCTAGGAATAAACATAACCAAAGAGGTAAAAACTCTATACACTGAAAACTATAGAAAGCTTATGAAAGAAATTGAAAAAGACACACAAAAAAATGGAAAAGTATTTCATGCTCCTCAATAGGAAGAACAAATATTGTTAAAATGTCAACACTACCCAAAGCAATCTATATATTCAACGCAATACCTATCAAAATAACACCAGTATTCTTCACAGAGCTAGAATGAATGACCCTAACATTTCTGTATGGAACCAGAAAGCACCCAGAATAGCCAAAGCAATCTTGAAAAGGAAAACCGAAGCTGGAGGCATCACACTCCCAGACTTCAAGCTATATTATTCAAAGCTGTAATTATCAAGACAGTATGGTACTGCCATAAAAACAGACACATAGATCAATGGAACAGAATAGAAAACCCAGAAATTGACCCACAAATGTATGGCCAACTAATCTCTGACAAAGCAGGAAAAAATATCCAATGGAATAAAGACAGTGTCTTTAGCAAGTGGTGCTGCTGGGAAAACTGGACAGTGACATGCAGAAAAATGAACCTGGACCACTTTCTTAACACCATACACAAAAATAACCTCAAAATGGATGAAAGGCCTAACTGTAAGACAGGAAGCCGTTAAAATCCTCGAGGAAAAAGCAGGCAAAAACCTCTTTGACCTTGACTGCAGCAACTTCTTACTCAACAAGTCTCCAGAGGCAAGGGAAACAAGCAAAAATGAACTACTGGGACCTTATCAAAATAAAAATCTTCTGCATAGCAAAGGAAACAATCAGCAAAACTAAAAGGCAGCCGACAGAATGGGAGAAGATATTTGCAAAAGACGTATCAGATAAAGGGTTAGTATCCAACATCTATAAAGAACTTATCAAACTCAACCCCCCCCCAAAAAAAAATAATCCAGTGAAGAAATGGGCAAAAGACATGAATAGACACTTGTCCAAAGAAGACAACTAGATGGCCAACCGACACATGAAAAAATGCTCAACATCACTCATCATCACGGAAATACAAATCAAAACCACAATGAGATACCACCTCACACCTGTCAGAATGGCTAACATTAACGACTCAGGCAACAACAGATGTTGGTGAGGATGTGGAGAAACGGGAACACTTTTGCACTGCTGGTGGGAATGCAAGCTGGTGCAGCCCCTCTGGAAAACAGTATGGAGGTTTCTCAAAAAACTAAAAATAGAACTACCCTATGACCCAGCAACTGCACTACTAGGTATTTATCCAAGGGATACAGGTATGCTGTTTCAAAGGGGCACATGCACCCCATGTTTATAACAGCACTATCAACAATAGCCGAAGTATGGAAAGGGCCTGAATGTCCATCGATGGATGATGGATAAAGAAGATATGGTTTGTATATACAATGAAGTATTACTCAGCAATCAAAAAGAATGGAATCCAGGGACACCTGGGTGGCTCAGTGGTTAAACATCTGACTTCAGCTCAGGTCATGATCTCACAGTTCGTGAGTTCAAGCCCCACATTGGGCTCTGTGCTGACAGCTCAGAGCCTGGAACTTGCTTCAGATTCCGTGTATCTCTCTCTCTCTCTCTCTCTCTCTCTCTCTGCCCCTCCCCTGATCACAATCTGTCTCTCAAAAATTAAATAAATGTTAATTTTTTTTAAAAAAATAATGAAATCCTGACATTTGCAACTACATGGATGGAATTGGAGGGTATTATGCTAAGCAAAATTAGTCAGAGAAAGACAAATATCATATGACTTCACTCACACGAGGAATTTAAGATACAAAACATATGAACATAATGGAAGGGAAGTAAAAATAATATAAAAATAGGGAAGGGGACAAAGGGGTTTGGGGGGGTTGTGGGAAGGAGGATGGTCTAAATGGGCAAGGAGCATTAAGGAATCTACTCCTGAAATCACTGTTGCACTATATGCTAACTTGGATGTAAATTAAACAATACATAAATTTTAAAAAATAGGTTTGGAAAACAAACAAACAGAACTACTAAGCTTTGAAGGTATGTGTAGAACCTAGATTTCTTGGTCAAAAATTTGTGCAATTCTAACATAAAGTTTATATGCAGGTTTTACATTTTATACAACAGCATTCAATTAACACATCTTAAAATGTTTAAGGACAAATATAAGAATATTTGAGGAAATACTAGAATTTTAACAACACTAACATTGCAATGAATAAAATATTTTTCAAAGGATTTGAGCACTGCATGAATTCTAAATGCAAGAATAGATGTGCTTTTGTCAATGGAGTAGTTTAAAGTAATTAGGGCTTTTAACAGTAGACTCCCCATCCCTGCTCTGAATTCGGCTTTTAGACAGATAATCAGATCAAACTATTATGCCAATGAACTTGTTTTGAACAATCATTATTATGGGTAAAATAATAAAAGCAATTCCAAATAAAAGCGCACAGAATTCTGGGAATGGGCTTTGTCAATTTGCTTATGAAACAACAGTACGCTAGCCATTGAATATGAACCTTTTCTGCATTCTTATTGCTATTTTAAATTGTTAGGAACTTGTTTCACTCAATTTTGTGAGACAAAGTTAATTCTGAAAACTAAGAGACTGTAACAACAGTTTAAACTTTTAAAATATATTTCACATATTTCAACATTGTCAGGAATGGAAATGTATTACAGCGGAAAAAGCAACAAATACTAACCCAACTCATTCAGCCATGTCTATATGAGGTAACCTACTGGCATGCTTGGTCACACCTTCTTCTGTCTGGCCACTCTGTAACCTTTCATGTGTTTGCTGCTTGCAAATAACTTCAGAAGCTCTTGGGTTTTGTTATTGTTGTTTGCTACTCTAGTCTTCTCCTCCTGCTAACTGATTTAATTTTTCTTATGTTCTTTCATGGCCATTTCTTTCTCCCATTTCTCTACATAGTTAAAATTTTTTTTTTTTTATCTCCCCCTGCCTTTCTTGGAGAATCCATATAATTTATAGCTCCAACAACTTTTTTAAATTAAAAGTGACTTTTAAGATTTGGAGTAAGGACTTATTTCATAGCAGATATGGAATTCAAATATTAATCAACAAGATTAACTTACATCTATTTCTGCAACACCCATACATCTTCCTACTAGTCTGCAGTTTAAGAGAATTATTTATTCATAACAGCCACCTCTGGCCACAGAAAAATGGCAGCTGCTTTGATGGTCTTGTCCATGGGCTGTCCTCCAAAGTTTCAATTTTCTACTTATTTTGGGCAGTATTTAGCTTCAGGTCTCTCCAGAGCATAACAAGTCTCAGTAGGATGACTCTCATCAAACATGGTCATGGTTTTAGCTTTAAAATGTTATTGGCAAAATGGTAGAATCCTTTAGTTTTCTAGATTCTTCTTTACTGCGATTATTTTTAATAAATTATCACATTTCTGTTCTCTTCCTATTGTAACTGACTCTTTTCCCCCAGCTTTCATCAAATTATTTAACATACTGATCTCTCGGCAAAATTTCCACTTCTAGATTATTATTGGACTGTTTGTAATGACTATTATAATTTGATAGTGCAATAGCCATTGTTGCAATATTTTTGTAACTATTATTTCAACTGGCACCACTACATACCTATTTGTAGTGATTTATACAAATATCTCTACTCTGTGCATGACTTCAAAAAAAATCTGCATATCTGACCCTTAACTTGTTTTCTGTCTTATAATTTCATCAGTCTCCTAGATCTTTTATTTTCTTCCTCGGAAAAAACAAAAACTGTGTTCTTGGCCAAACTCAAATGAGTTTCTTTTCTGTGAATTGCCTATTCATGTTCTTTACTCTGTGTTCATTTGTCTAGCTTATGAATGCATATTACTTCTTGGAAGTTTTCTAATGTACGTTCAAAGGCCACCATTGCCAACTCTATCTCACTGTGTCTGAATATGAGTTCATCTCCCCACAAATCAGTTGACCCAATTTACTTCTCCATTTCTGTGATAGGTACCATCATTTTTATCCCTTCCTTCAACTCAGAGCATTATTTGCCAAAATCGCTCATTTGGCAATAAATTCTTTTGAATCATGGCATTTCTTTACTAGTACTGAACATTTACCTGTTGGTAATCTCCTGCCTAAAATGATCAAATAAAATGATTATATTCATAAAAGTTCTTTGAGAATTATCAAGCACTGTGCAAAGGTATTATGTTATTATGAATATACTTAATTTTTATAGACATTTTCATCCATCTATGTCATACTTCCCCAGGCAGAGTATTAGTGACCCGAAGACAAGAGTGTGTTCCCCAAAATTTCTATTTTAATGTCACACACAAGCACTCATAAATATTTGTTGGTCGCATAAAAAATAATCCAAACTGAACAATTAGGAAAGGTGAAGAGAAATTTTATTTTTGAGAAAATTTTCCAGTCATATGGTAAAAGTACCAGTTGGTTTTTAAACTGAAATTTTCTATTGTCTCTAAACAATAAATGTCAGAAAATCCTGTGATTGATTAATATAAATGAGTATAAATTTTCTATGCTATCTATTCTGCTTAAAATTTTCTCTTGGATCATTTTATTGGTAGGACTTCATTATTTAACTCCAGTAATTTAATTGACTAAATTACCTTTAATGGAATTCAATATAGAAATATGTTATATGGAATAATTTGTGACAGTAATTTGCATGAGTGAACTGCCATTATAATTCTTAGAGTAACAGGAGTCACTTAACAAAAAAAAATTCTGTATGCTAGAGTTTACAAAAAAAAGTATTCCTACAGAATGACTTTTATAATTTATAAGAATAAGTAAAACATTATTCTCTGAAAAAAAATAGAAGAAATATTAAGTAAGCTGATGGTAGAACACTTTCAGGATTTATCTGGACATTTCACAATTCATGTTTTGAAAAAAAATAAACCATAAAAAATATGTTCTTTAAGCCCATCTTCACCTATTTACTCTTGGGATCTAAATGCACTAATCTCAAACAATGAATCCCTTCCCTGCCATATTAGTTTCTGTGTAGCAGGCATAATAATCATATGCATTGAATGAACTGACCTAGAGATTATACCTCCACATTGTGGGGAAAATAGCTACTTCAATTTTTTTTATTATATCAAAATAGAAGTCTGCTAGTGATCAAATTATAAAAGAGTGATTTACAATTCCCAAGATTCCCTCTGGGTCTAAGGAAGGCAGAATAGTTGACATGCATATCATACAGTGGCTGAGAAGCTGAGTAGAGATTGTAATCCTGCCCACCAGTATTGGTTACTGACCAACATTGGTTAACCAACACTTCCTCCAGTTAGGGAAAAGGTAATGTCTGAAAGAATCATGTGAAGCACTTACAAAGAAAAAGTAATAAACCAGCATTGGAGTGTCATCTTACAGATTTTGAACTGCTTTGACACATGTGATTTCATCTGAGCCACCCTATGCCAGCTGGTGTCACTATGGCCAATATAAAATTAAGGAAAGTGTGCCTTATGAGTTGAGATCATCTTTCCAAGGTCACACAGAGAGTAGGTGGAAATGGCCATATTCATAACCAGTGACTGTAAATTCCATGTTCATTCTTTTAGCAAGCTGCCTCCTCAGGTAAGTGAGTACATACTCAGCAGGGATCATTCATATTTTCTAGATCCAGCTATCCAAATTGTTTCTATAATTCATTGTTTGCTGTGGCTTCCCTGTAATTTGCATATTTTAGCTAATCAGATTTTTAGATACACTATGCATTGATTTGAACTCATGGTTCTTTACCATTCTTCTTCACTTCAGCAACCCCGTCATTCTTTATCTCCGGATTGCCTTACTTGGATCTTGTTTATTTCTAATTAGGTTGATATTAACAATTGAAGCAATTATCTTGAATACAGTGTCAACGTTTTTCTTTCCACAGCTAACAACACTGACTGATGATAAAATGTATTTGGCATCCAAAGTGCTCTAATTTGGCATTCCCACCCAATTTCAATTACACAGGTTTTGACACTACCTATTAATTTGTGATCCTAGAATAACAATGTTAGAGTCACAGATGATTTGGGCAATATGAGCTATAGAGGCATATTGGAATGAGGGTCTATTTCTAATTTAGGACTCTTTTCTGTAGCTTCTGAGCTGTTAAGTCATGTATTTAATCAACTGCAATGCTATCTTATTGTATTGATTTTACTCATGCACTGTGTTTCTTTAATATCCATCGTGTTATTTAGTGGTGTTACATTTAAATATTTATATTTAATGGAATTACATTTTAACTATATTTAGAGATGTTACATCTTAATTAAACTTACTTATTGGGCATTAGTTTTCATATCAAATGCACTCATCTTGTGTTTTTAAATGTTCTTTGATTTCCTGTGGTCAAATACTTTGCATAGTACTAACATCATTCTATTAGGAAAGCTCTGTGTGGATGCTTACAGGATACATTCTAATTCCTGTTAAAAAAAAAACACATGGTAAAATATTTAGACTTGACTCACTAAATGGTTAAATGCATATATCCATAAAAGTTGGATTTTTATTTTATTTTTGTAAGTTGGATTTTTAAAAAGAATTATAACTAAAGGCATCTTGGAGTTCTTTCAAATTGGGAATTCTTTTTCCCACTTCACTTTTATTGCCAACATGTTAACTTTCAGAACCATTAGTCCTCTCCAGAGGCCTCTGACACTGATATGAAAATATGTCATCCAACCTTTCCAGTTTGCATCTAGGAAAACTTAATCATGGCAATATTGGATAAGCTGGCCAAGAGGCCACCATCAGTTGGTAAAAGAATCAAACATATAACTTAGACCTCCTGCTTCTCACATGCTTGTCTTTTTGCTTATTCTGTCTTTTACCAAACATTAGGCATCTGTAGCATCTATTTCTGATGAGAAGATATTTTGTGCATTGGAAAAGTAGACTATGAAGTAGTAATATCGTCTTATTAACAGGGGAATTATGGTTATAAGAGAGAGAATTGTCCCACAAGAACTAACTCAACAGGCCTTTGCTTTACTATTATCTCATACTGTGCCATCTTCAGCGGAGCTCTCTCTCTCAAATGCCAAACAAAAGTAGCATGATAGAACCACATAAATGGATTAGGAGAGGTACATGTGGCCGGAGGAATTCCATATGCCAATGGACTTAATTTAGGATACTTGACTCAATATTCCTTGTTAAGGAGGATAAAGTCAACCTTGACTAACTTAGATTAGTGAATTTTTGCAAAAGCAGAACAACCCTGAGGAGATTTTACAAATCTGACGCAGCTCTAAAAAATGTTCCAATGAGGGGCTCCTGGGTGGCTCAGTCGGTTAAGTGTCCGACTTCGGCTCAGGTCACGATCTCGCGGTCTGTGAGTTCGAGCCCCGCGTCAGGCTCTGGGCTGATGGCTCAGAGCCTGGAGCCTGCTTCCGATTCTGTGTCTCCCTCTCTCTCTGCCCCTTCCCTGTTCATGCTCTGTCTCTCTCTGTCTCAAAAATAAATAAACGTTAAAAAAAAATGTTCCAGTGAGAATTGAGGATTACATGAGGGGAGGCGGGTGGAGGATAGGTTAAGTGGGTGATGGGTATTAAGGAAGGCACTTGTGATGAGCACTGGGTATTGTATGTAAACGACAGTTCACTAAATTGTACACCTGAAACTAATATTACATCGTATGTTAGCTAACTGGGATTTAAATAAAGACTTAAAAACGAACTAACAAACAAACATAAACATAAAAACTGTTCTAATGATTAGAGAGAATTAAAGAGATTTAGTGAGTGAGGGTAGGAGGAGGTGAAAGATACTAGAAGTCATGCAGGGGACAGTTCCTCATAAGGAAGAGTTTCCTGGTGTTCTATGAGACACTAATGTCCCAGTTGACAACCGCACAGAAAATCAAATGCAGTTGAAATTGAGACTAGTCCATTATCGCTCATCCTAAAACAATATTTTTGCATTAAGTTCTAATGCATCTGCTTTCCATTACTCCTATACTTGTTGTATGGAAGAGCTTTTCATTTTGACTTCTCTGAAACCTGAACTCATTCATAATAAAGAAATTTAAGAATTTAGTTCAATATGTATCCAGGATACTTGTGACTGAGCATGTACATATTGAAACACATATTATAGCACTAAAATTATATTAATTTATTATTTATATGATAAAATATTATATTCAGTTTTCTTCTAAATGGGTAAGTGACTCTCATTTTAGGGTAACAATGAGGGCATTGCAAAAGTTGGCATCTGACTGTTACCAGTTGAGACGTACTGTCATATCAATGAATGCCAACCACTGGGCACATGGCTCTCCCCAAACAGGGTCACCATGAGATGAGTGATGGAAGGTGACCACATATACTTGTAATTACATATACTTGTAATTCTTTCAACAGGTTTAATAATGAGTATAGAATCAATGCCTTCCTTATGAAAGCTAAGGTTTCAAATGCATATGATCTTCTTATTCAAGATCAGTATGGGGATATAGTCCTAAAAAGCACTTATTTTACATAATAATATTTCAAGGTTATGGAGCGCCTGGGTGGCTCAGTCAGTTAAGCGGCTGACTTCGGCTCAGGTCATGATCTCACGGTCCGTGAGTTCGAGCCCCGCGTCGGGCTCTGTGCTGACAGCTCAGAGCCTGGAGCCTGTTTCAGATTCTGTGTCTCCCTCTCTCTCTGACCCTCCTCCATTCATGCTCTGTCTCTGTCTCCATAATAAATAAACGTTAAAAAAAATTTAAAAATAATATTTCAAGGTTATGCACAACAGTCAAGAATTAAAGAATATGTATTTTTACTTTTAAAATGATAGTCTAAAATGCATTTTAAATTACTCCTTAGCTTATGTTATAATATACCAATGTTACATGTAAACATTGACCCCTTTGGGATTCAAATCATCTTCTGAAGATACACATCATGCTAATGGAATGTGTGTTTATATCTATTTATATACCTATGTATCTATTTAGTCATACATATTTATTTAAAGACATTAGAAAATACGCAGGTATGTGCATACACATGTGTACATACAGGAGGATCTTATGTCAGTGCTGACAGTATTTTGAACTTTAGGGGAAACCAAATGATTTAGATGACACACTGAGAAATTAAAGAACAAGAACTGAATGAAATAGGAGACGACAACCAGGAAAGTGAGGAGCATCTGAGACCAACATGGTATAAGGAAAGATGAGCCATACTTGAGGCAGGTTAGTCTAAGGAAGGAAAGATTTAAGGTTTACATGATCGCTATTTTCAAGTATTCTCAGAAAGCATGACTTGTTCTACTTTCTTCCAGAACTAGAAGGAAAGGAAACATGTTATAGGGAACATTTCAGTTCAATATAAGGAAGAACGTCCTGGGACTCAACAGCATGTTTCCCCCCCTCCCCGCCTCCTCCCACCCCCAAAACAGAAAAGCATCCATGACTATGTTGAATGAACTACCAATTCTGCACCACTGTCTGGGAGGAATGGAGTGGAAGGAAATTCTGCACGAGTAAAATGGCTGGGTTAGAGATTTTCCAATCACATGCTTCTAACTAGCAACACTGGAAAATTTAACTGCTGTTTGTATCAATAACTTGACACAAGTTTCTCCCAATGGAATCACATTAATTCCAGCCAGGATTACCTTTTGTAATTATTGGATATAAAATGTTACTGCTCTTTCTGGTCGCAAATGGCTACTACAAACCTGGAGAGGACATGATTACATGAAGTGAAATGAGTCTCCCCTCACTGCCTGCATGCCCTGACAGCCAGAACTGTGCAAAACTGGGGCTCTTTATTATTTCTTTTCAGAACACTTTCAAGGGTCAACATTAAGTTCCTTTTTTAAGAAAATATGCTTTAAAATTTCAGTTAGTATTGTTTCTGTGAATGGTGGATCATATTTTAATTCTTTCTTTCCCTTAAGATACATTGTTATCTAGCAGCAGCAGCAACAACAACAGCAACAAGAAAAGAAAAATATGTCTGCTACTCCAGTCAACATGTCACAACATATTAAACACAATATGCCCCTAAGAAAAAAATGTGTGTGTGCATTTTTGTAATACTAGGGGATTTTCATGGGAATTTCCATCTTCCCCCAATCTCCATGGGAGCATATAGTATGATTTCCTAATAGAGCAATCTGGAATGAATATTTTAATCTTCCTCAGGAGGGCAGAATTTATAGCATTGCTGATAAAATAATCAGCATCCTAATGGCATCAGTTTCTTTTCTTTCCTTTATTTTTAACTTACAAAGTATGTCTCTAAAGACTTTTATGAATGCCTTAAAGTTCTACTTCTTGAAGAATTCATTAGAAGGAAAATTATACTCATTTGCTTACTTAAGGAAAACTACCCATTGTCCCTTCATAAGAATCTCAATAACCATTTTAATATTAAAGTTTTCACAATATGAATTAAAGCTATATTGAGTTTCTAATTTAAAAATATTTTCTAGCAAATGACATATAGCACTCTGGCTTCTGGGAAATGCATATGCCATGCATAATTAATTGCTATAAAAGAAGATTAATAACTTGATGTTCACTGCCACAATCTTTCTTGCTTCATCTAAATATCTCTAGTCTGAAATTGAAATCTACAGCTGACAGGGAACAGGATGGCAATGAAGGGTCCATGCTGGCCTGGCCCATAATAGGTACCACACACACACACACACACACACTGGATGATTGAATTATCAACTCTGCTCTATTTCTTGTTTCTCATTGGAGATATCAGAAGACTGTGACGATTTCAACCACGTATGAAATGCTGCCAATCCCTGGAACTAAACCTTCTCTCAGGGCTGTCAATGATGAAACCAATCACACTCTTTTCGCTACCCTGATTGTGTATCTTTTTTTTTTTTTTTTTTTTTTTTTAATTTCAGAAGCTGCAAAAATTTAATGAATGCTTCCATGTGGCCAAGGAAGGGGATAGTTTTCTACAAACCACTCTCTCTCCCCCCACTCTGCTACAACAGTCCCCCCCCCCTTAGGTATCTGCTATCTCTAGTCTCAGAGGTCATTTATTGGTGATACATTATATCTGTATTTTCAAGCTGCCTCAAGAGTATCCCCTCTAACAACTGGGGCTCTGGTTCAGTCCCAGAAGGTACTACTAGAAATATGAAAGCCCTCCTCATATCCATATCTCCTCCAGAGTTTGTGTTTTATCTGTGCTTACTTCTTCTTTTGAATATATTTCTTCCACAGGAGAAATGGAAGTATAATAATTATGTGACACGTAAACATCTGGTTATATTTTATGACTTCTACTTGTTGTAGCAATCACCCTATATCTATGAGGGATCTTGGTAGCTAATAATTACTTTTGTATGTGCCATCTAATGTTATATTGTACTCAGTGGCTTTTCCAATTTTTATTTTTCTGAGAAAAAACAGTGATGGGGAAAAGTTTCAAAATTCACATTTTATATTTTACGCAACTACAGGTGAAAAGTTTGATCAAGGGTGCCTGGGTGGTTCAGTTGGTTAAGTGTTGACTCTTGGTTTCGGCTCATGTCATGATTTCATGGTTCATGAGTTTGAGCCCCATGTGGGGCTCTGTGCTGACAGCAAGGAGCCTGCTTGGGATTTTTGTCTCCCTCTCTCTCTCTCTCTCTCTCTCTCTCTCTCTGTCTCTGTCTCTCTCTCTCCCTCTTTCTCTCAAAATAAGTAAATAAAGTTAAAAAAAAGACAAGTTTGATCCATCATTACTCCTTTATTTCAAATTATGGACTTCATTAACTTCTAAGCCAACAAAAGTTAACTACAAATGCATTCTTGACTCAGTCTAGAATCTAGCAGAAGGTACGATATATAGTAGGTGCTGAATTTATGCTTAGAGTTAAAAAAAAAAAGATTGAACTAATCCCTTTGACTCTCAATTTTCTGGTCTGTTAAATGAGGATAAAGAAAGGTCGCACATGGCCAGTTTGGAATTCGGTGCATACAGCAAATATGTATCATGCTCCGATTTCCCTTGGGCATACCACACCCTCATGCCTCTGCATGGTAGGCTCAAGCTCCCTGCCTGGAATATCCACACTCAGATATACTGCTTTGGCAGGCTCTCTTCTAATTTCTTTTGCTCCTCCAGGTCTCCCTTTCATCCTTTCTTTATTACTTCATTCAGGTTGCTGTCATAGTACGGATTCCTTGTTAATATAATTACACACATTTGTGTAACAACATTATGACATAGGGGAGAACAGGGACTGTATCTTCTTAGTTTTCATATTCCCTAAATGCCTTTCACAGACATGACTATTTTGGGGGTCGATGAATGAATTAATAAATTAATTGTCCAGCAAGCTAACAACTATATCCACTTGAAATAAACCAATATCCTAGAAACATAAAAACCTTTCACTCCTACTTGCTCTGATTGACTGCCAGATACAGTGGATATTTTCCATTAGAAAGATAAAGATATTTGCTCTTAACTTGAGTAAATGAAAGACTAGGTTTTTTTTTGTAAATAAGATTATGTGTGTCCACGCATGCATATATACAGAAAGAGGGAGAGAAGAATATTTTCATGTAATTGGATGCTAAAAAGAAACTCTTCTGTCTCATGTATGGTTGAGTCTCAATATAATAGGTGCTAACAGTTCCATATAAGCAAAATGTTAACCATCTATGCAATACAGGCTGAGAATTATGTTAAAGTAATTCTTTTCAACCTTATCCATCTTTTTTTTTTTCAACGTTTTTAATTTATTTTTGGGACAGAGAGAGACAGAGCATGAACGGGGGAGGGGCAGAGAGAGAGGGAGACACAGAATCGGAAACAGGCTCCAGGCTCCGTGCCATCAGCCCAGAGCCTGATGCGGGGCTCGAACTCATGGACCGCGAGATCGTGACCAGGCTGAAGTTGGACGCTTAACCGACTGCGCCACCCAGGCGCCCCCGACCTTATCCATCTTGACAGTACAAAAGCCTGGAATTGTGGGAAAGTGAAGGAATTTTTTGGAGACAGTTGCCAGTGTCTTAGGCATGTTGCATCTTCTTTCTTAGGGGAA
Organism: Panthera tigris; assembly: GCF_018350195.1. Taxonomy (NCBI): domain Eukaryota; kingdom Metazoa; phylum Chordata; class Mammalia; order Carnivora; family Felidae; genus Panthera; species Panthera tigris. The sequence goes on along the minus strand of NC_056664.1, from coordinate 51,866,597 downwards.
GGGCAGGGCAACTGCTTGCTAAGCTCAAACACAATGGGAGAGGGAAGAGAATTTAGAGGATTTGACATATGGACTTGGGGGCACAGGGTACTAATATCAGGCATATACTGGGGGGGGGGGGGCGGGGCGGGTGGGGAACAATGAGAGAGCTAGAGTTCTCTACCACGTGGCTAGATGAGGTGACCACATTGGAACCAGTGTGTACTCCCAGTGTTTGTCCAGGTAAAGAACACTTCTTCTTTGGATTCCTATGGAGCAGACGTGAGCCATTCTGAACCAACCTGGGGCCATCTTAAAGGGAATTTAACAAAGAAGAGTGATGGATCTCCATTGCTAAGATAGGATCTGTATGGGTTAGATAGTCTAAGCTAAGAGGAAACTAATTCCCACTAATTACTGTTAATGCTTCGGGAGATTACACACACACACACACACACACACACACACACACACACACAAATTACATTTTGTTGAGGACTGTCTTTATCTGAGTGGGTTGTGCTAAGCCCTTTTCTTAAACCTTTGTTGCTAGAGATCTATTTCAAAATTGTGCTTTTTTTTTTTAGATTTTAGAAAGGTAAAAATACAATGCATGTCTCATATTATAAACATACCTACATAGTATTGTAAGTACATATTTTTTGCAATGAAACTTAATATTTTCGCTAAAAGGCTACATCAACTCACAAGAGGTTTTGCATTTAAATGAATTATGAAAAATTCAGTTTTCAGAACTGCTGAAAAGATACTGTGGACCTATACATATTAAACTCCAACTGAGGAGTGACAGCTCACTTGTGTTTTATCTGTCATTTTGCCTCCATTTGGGTAATCTTGAAAAACACTTGTTCTCTCTAGGCCTTGGTTGCTACAATTAAAAAATAGGAGAGTTGGGCTAGATCGGGAATTGCAAACTCAAGTATGTTCAGAGGGCAGGTTATAAAATTGAGGGAAGCAGCAGCTGGATGTGAGACTGTAGTTGGAGCTAGTGAGGCTGGGAGGACTGGAAC